>NW_026575131.1:1327000-1990500 GCF_905146905.1 Nyctereutes procyonoides | reverse complement strand
CTTCCCACCTGTGGTCAGTTTTTTACTCAAAAATGCTGAGTTATCGAGGCAATTTGGGATTCTGGGCCAAATAGTTTTAATGGTCAGAGGAAAATCTCCCAGAGTTTCAAGGCATGTAGAAGACCAAAACTGACTAAAGTGAGGGGTTCTGCCACAAACCAAGAGAGGTCTCTCTTTTGAGATATTGTCAAGTTTTGAAGCTGTTCAGGAAGGCTAATGAGCAAAGCTAAAAATAATCTGAAGGGAAGAACTGAATCCCCACAGTCTTTCAGGAGAGAGGGCATGAGATCCATGAAGTTCTCAGTCCAAAGCCTAAAAGAACCATGACCAGGGAACAGGGACAAGCAACAGGTATACTGAGTGTTACCCAGCCCTGGCCCAGCTCAACCCTTGACTGGATTGAAGTGACTAGTCCCTTGCTCTGTCTTACCAATAAAAGGCAGAATCTTCTCTGGTGGAAGGACAGCTCTGGGAACCTTTCTGGTGCTTTCCCATTGTTCAGCATATAATGAAAAACTACTAGACATGTGAGTAGGCAGGGAAATAGGACTAGGAAAAAAACATTAATAGAAGCAGACTCATCAATTATCCAAATATTGGGAATAGCAGACCAATAAAATAACTGATTAATGGGATAAAATAGAGGAAAAGATGGACAAAGAGGAATGAAAAAAATTAGAGAAATTCACCAAAGAATTGGAATCCATGAAAAAAAAAATACAGTGCATGTTCTGGAAACAAAAAAAAAAAAATCACATCTGAAAATTAGAACTGATGGGGTAGTTAACAGCATTTTGGACACAGAATATGGGATAAGTGAATCTGAAGATAGCTCAGTAAAAAATATTCAATCTGAAGTATAGGAAGAAAAACATATGAGAGGAGAGTCAAGATAAGATCATGTCCTACATCTAAAGGTCTAACATATAGCTAATTAGAGTCTCACAGAAGGAAAGAAGGGAGAGAATAAAGTAGAAGCAATATTCAACAAGATAACAGCTGAAGACTTCCCCCATACTGATGAAAACATAAATCTATAAATTCCAAAAGCTCAGTGAACACCAAACAGAACAAAACCAAAGATATCACACTTGGGACTCCTGGGTGGCTCCGCAGTTGTGTCTGCCTTTGGCTCAGGGCATGATCCCGGGGTCAAGTTCCACATCGGGCTTCTTGCAGGGAGCCTGCTTCTCCCTCTGCTACGTCTCTACCTCTCTCTCTCTCTCTCTCTCTCTCTCTCTCTCTCTCTCTTTCTGTGTGTGTCTCTCAGGAATAAATAAATAAAATCTTTTTAAAAAAATCACACTTAAGCCTATCTTATTGAAATTGCTGAAAACAAAGGTGAAGAGAAAGTCTTAAAGGAAAGCCAGAAAGAAAGGACACATTACCTTCAAAGGACCCACAATAAGGCTATGGGTTTTTAAACAGAAAGTATGAAAGTCAGATGCAACAGACTGTCATATTTAAAGTGCTAAAAGGAAAATATGCTACCAATCTAGAATTCTATAACCAGCAAAAAATTTGCTTCAAAAACGAAGACAAAATAAAGCCACTTGCAGACAGTCAAAAGCTAAGAGAATTCATTACCAGCAGTCTTACACTAACAGATATATTAAAGACAATTCCTTATTCTTTACTTACTTATCTAAAACCAATTAACATATAATGTATTATTAGTTTCAGAGGTAGAGGTCAGCAATTCATCATTTGCATATAACACCCAGTGCTCATTCCATTACGTGTCCTCTTTAATGCTCATCACTCAGTTACCCCATGCCCCCCCACCTCCCATCCAGTAACCCTCAGTTTGTTTCCTAGAGTTAAGAGTCTCTTATGGTTTGTCTTCCTCTCTGATTTCTTCCTATTTTATTTTTCCCTCCCTTCCCCTATGTTCATTTGTTTTATTTCTTAAATATGAGTGAATGAGTGAAAAATCATATTTGTCTTTCTCTGATTGACTTACTTCATTTAGCCTAATACCTTTTAGTTCGTCCATGTTGTTGCAAGTGAAGATTTCATCCTTTCTAATGGCTGAGTAATATTCCACTATATATGTGTACACATACACACACACACCACATCTTTATCCATTCATCTGTTGATGGACACCTGGGCTCTTTCCTACTTTGGCTATTGTGAACATTGCTGCTATAAACAGTGAGGTGTCTGTGGTCCTTTGAGTCACTATGTTTGCATCCTTTGCATAAATACCTAGTAATGTAATTGCTGGGTCATAGGGCAGCTCTATTTTTAATTTCTTGAGGAACCTCCATACCATTTTCCTGAGTGGCTGCACGAGTTTGCATTCCTACCAACAATGTAAGGGGGTTCCACTTTCCCTGCATCGATGCCAACATCTGTCATATCCTGACTTGTTAATTTTAGGCATTCTGACTGGTATGAGGTGGCATCTCATTGTGGTTTTGATTTGGACTCTGTATTCCATTCCATAGATCGATTGATCGATCTATCATCTTTGTGCAAATGCCACACAGTCTTTTTAGCTTTACAGAAAACCTTACAATCAGTATGATTCTTTCAACTTTATTCTTTTCCAAAATGGTTTTAGCTACTCTAGTTTGTCTTCCCATATAAATCTTAGACCAGATTGTCTATAGCTACAAAATAATTCTTGGCATTTTGATTGGCATCACATTAGGTTTATGTATACAATGGAATATTACTCAGCCATTAGAAACGACAAATATCCACCATTTGCTTCAACGTGGATGGAACTGGAGGGTATTATGCTGAGTGAAGTAAGTCAATCGGAGAAGGACAGTGTATGTTCTCATTCATTTGGGGAATATAAATAATAGTGAAAGGGAATATAAGGGAAGGGAGAAGAAATGTGTGGGAAATATCAGAAAGGGAGACAGAACATAAAGACTCCTAACTCTGGGAAACGAACTAGGGGTGGTGGAAGGGGAGGAGGGTGGGGGGGCGGTGAATGGGTGATGGGCACTGAGGGGGGCACTTGACGGGATGAGCACTGTATGTTGGTAAATTGAACACCAATAAAAAATTAATTTATATATAAAAAAAGTTTATAGGTCAATTTGGAGAGAAATGACATTTTCCTAGTTTGAGTCTTCCAATCCTCTTTGATTTCATCAGTATTTTATAATTTTATCATTTTGGTCTTGTACATGTTTTGTTAGATTTATATATAAATACTTCATTTTCTTTGGAGCAATTGCAAATAGTTTTAATTTTTTGTACTTTGCTAATGCATAGCAATAAGATGGACCTTTTGTATTCTTTGGCAACACTAAAGTCATTAATTCTAAGAATTTAAAAAATAGATTCTTGGGGAACCCTGGGTGGCGCAGCGGTTTGGAGCCTGCCTTTGGCCCAGGGCGTGATCCTGAAGACCCGGGATCGAATCCCACATCGGGCTCCTGGTGCATGGAGCCTGCTTCTCCTTCTGCCTGTGTCTCTGCCTCTCTCTCTCTCTCTCTCTGTGTGTGACTATCATAAATAAATAAAAATTTAAAAAAAAAGATTCTTTGAGATTTTCTGCACAGATAATTCTATGTAGATGTCATTTGAAAATGGAATTTTATTTTTCTTTTGCCTAACTTTTGTTTCTTTTTCTTTCCTTATTGCATTAAGATTCCTAGTGTGATGTTGAATATCATAGTGGACATCCTTATCTTATGCATGAACTTAGGAGAAAAGCTTTCAATTTTTCCATTAAGAATAATGTTAACTTGGGGGATCCCTGGGTGGCTCAGCGGTTTAGCACCTGCCTTTGGCCCAGGGCGTGATTCTGGAGTCCCGGGATTGAGTCCTGCATCAGGCTCCTTGCATGGAGCCTGCTTCTCCCTCTGCCTGTGTCTCTGCCTCTCTTTCTGTGTATCTTCTCATGAATAAATAAATAAAAATCTCAAAAAAAAATGTTAACTGTAACTTTTTCACAGGTCCCCTTTAACAGATTGAGAAGTTGAGGAAGTTCCTTTTCTTCCTAGTTTGTTAGGAGTTTCTAATCATGAATGGGTGTTATATTTTTTCAAGTGATTTTTCTGTATTAATTGATGTGATTATGTGGTTTCTAATATATACTTAATATGGTAAATTACACTGATTAATTTATGAATATTGAACCAATTTTGCATTCCCAGGATAAAACTCATTTTTAGTTGTGGTGTGTTATTCTATTTATATATTGCTGGGTTGAACTTGCCAATATTTTCTTGAGGATTTTTTTTAAGATTTTATTTATTTATTTGAGAGAGAGAGAGAACAAGCAGGGTGAGGGAGGAGAGGGAGAAGCAGGTTCCATGCTGAGCCAGGAACACCGTCCCCCCCCCCCCATGGGGCTCCACCCTGGGACCCTGGGATCATGACCTGAGCTATAAAGGCAGATGCTTCACCGACTGATCCACTCAGCACCCCAAGGATTTTGTGTCTATGTTCATGAGGGATATTGGTCTGTATTTTTCTTTTTCTGTACAATCTTGGTTTCAGATCATGTAATGCTGCCTTATAAAATGAGTTGTTGAGTGTTTCCTCCTCCTATTTGTTCTGAAAGAAGTCGCAGAATTGGTGTTCTTTCTTAAGTGTTTGATTAAATTTACCAGTGAAAACTTCTAAGTCTGACAACTTATTGGTTTTTTTTTTGGAGTGTTATAAACTAAAAATTCAATGCATTTAAATATTTTGAGTTACTGATTTCATCTTGAGTGGCTTTATATAGTTTGTGGTTTTTAAGGAATTCATCCATTTCATTAAAGTTGTTGAATATATGTGTGTAGAGTTGTTAGTAGCACTGCTCTATTACCCTTTTAATGTCTGTGGAGACTGCAGTGACATGCCTTTTCTCATTTCTGATATTGGTAGTTTGCACCTCATTTCTCTTTTTGTCACTCTTGCTAGAAGTTTATCAATTGTATTGATCTTTTCAAAGAAACAGCTTTGGTTTCATTGTCTCTATATTTATTTATTTGCTTTCAATTTCATTGTTTTCTTCTCTTATTTCCTTCCTTCTGCTTGATTTGGATTTACATTGCTCTTTTTTTTTTCTAATTTCCTAAGGTGTTTAGAGATTTGAGACCTTTCTTCTTTTTTAAAAAATTTTTTTTTTATTTACTTATGATAGTCACAGAGAGAGAGAGAGAGAGAGAGAGAGAGAGAGAGGCAGAGACACAGGAAGAGGGAGAAGCAGGCTCCATGCACCGGGAGCCTGACGTGGGACTCGATCCCGGGTCTCCAGGATCGCACCCCGGGCCAAAGGCAGGCGCCAAACCGCTGCGCCACCCAGGGATCCCCAAGGCCTTTCTTCTTTTTTAATGTAAACACTCAATGCTACAAATTAACTTCCAAGCACTACTTCTGCAGCATTCTATAATTTTTTATACATTTCTTTTTTTTAAAAGATGTTACTTATTTATTCATGAGGCACACACACACAGGCAGAGGCATAGGGAGAAGCAGCCTCCGTGCAGGAAGCCTGATGTGGGACTCAATCCTGGGACTCTGGGATCACGCCCTGAGCCAAAGGCAAAACACTCAACTGCTAGGCCACCCAAGCATCCCTTTTATATATTTTCATTCAGCTCAACATACTTTCTTTTTTTTTTTAGTTTTTATTTAAATTCTAGTTAACATACATGTAATATTAGTTTGAGGTATATAGTAATAGTGATTCAACAGTTCCATACAACACCTGGTGCTTATCAAGACAAGTGCACTCCTCAATCCCCATCACCTATTTAATCCAAGCCCCCACCTCCCTTCTGGTAACCACCAGTTTATTCTGTATAGTTAAGTGTCTGTTTATTACTGAGAGAGGAATGTTGAAATAAATCTTTGTTGTCTATTTCACCTTTCAGTTCTGTCAGTTTTTCCTTCATTTATTTGGAAGTTCTATTATTACATGCATACATATTTACTGTTTTATGTCTTCTTGAAAAATCAATCATTTTATCATTATGTAATCTCCTTCTTTGTCCCTGGTAATTTTCCTTCCACTGAAGTTTACTCTGACATGAATATAGGCACTCCAGCTTTCGCTTCATTAATTTTGCATCATACACTTTTTTTCCGTATCCTTTTACTCTCAAATTATCTACATCATTATAGTTGTAGTGGATTTCTTGTAGGCAGCATATTATTAGATCATTCTATTTTTAATCCATCCTGACAGTTTCTGTCTTCTGATTGGTATCATTATACCATTTGCATTTAAGGTAAGTATTTTTACAGCTGAAATAAGGTCTATCATTTTATTGTCTGTATTCTGTTTATTCCCTCTGCTCTTTGCTGTAATTCTTTTTTTTTCCCTTGTCTACTCTTGGATTACTTGAACATTTTTTAGTTTTCTATTTTAATGTATTCATTGTAATTTGGCTATATCCCTAACTATAGTTCTTCCAGTGGTTGGTTTGGGGATTAATAAATCACTGAGCATTTCATAGTCTATCTAGAATCAATATTTTGCCACTGTAAGTGGAATGCAGAAAACTTGCCACCTTCTAAGTCTTGTTACTCTTCCCCCTTCATGCTATATGTCTCATACATTACACATTGAAAACCCCATCAGAAAATGTTTTTTTTACTTTCAATCACTAAAGGCATTCTAATGAACCTAAAAGGAAAAGAATTTTCTATTATACTTATCCAGATATTTACCATTTCTATTGGTTTTATTTCATTCCTCATGTTCCCACATTCCTTCTGTTATCATTTCCCTCTGACTGAAGAACTTCCTTAAACAATTCTTTTGGGTAAATCTACTTGATACTTTCTAGAATAAATTCTTGTAGAGTAAATCTATTCCCATGTATTTTAGTTTTCTTGAAAATATTTTGTTTCCACTTCTGAAAAATATTTTCATTCCATACAATTCCAAGCTGACAGTTCTTTTAACACTTTAAAAATGTTTTTTCACTATTTGCTTGTATGGTTTTTTTTTTTTTTTTTTATGATAGTCAGAGAGAGAGAGAGAGGCAGAGACACAGGCAGAGGGAGAAGCAGGCTCCATGCACCAGGAGCCCGATGTGGGATTCGATCCCGGGTCTCCAGGATCGCGCCCTGGGCCAAAGGCAGGCGCCAAACCACTGCGCCACCTAGAGATCCCGCTTGTATGGTTTTTGATGAGAAATCATCATCTTTTCATGTGCTTACCAGATAGGCATACCTCTTCTTACATGAAATGTCTATTCAACCCTGTTGTTCATCTTAAACTGGAAGGTTTTCTTATTGAGTTGCCAAAATTATTTACAGGTTACTTATATTCTAAATACAAATATATTTATAAAAGATATTATTTGGCGGGAGGGGGGGAGAGAGCACACAAGAGTAGAGGGAGGGAGAAGTAGACTCCCTGCTAAGTGGGGAGCCCGATGTGGGGCTTGTTCCCAAGGTGCTGGGGTCAGATGCTTAACTGACTGAGCCACCCAGGCACCCCTACAAATATATTTTTTTAGTATTTTATTTATTTATTTGAGATAGAGCAAGTGGGGAGGGGTTGAGGGAAAGGGAGAAAGAATCTGAGGCAGACTCCACACTGAGTGCAGAGCCTGATGTGGGGCTTGATCCCACAACTGTGAGATCATTTCATGAGCCAAAACCAAGAATTGCACATTCAACCAACTGAGCCACCCAGGCACCTCCTGAATACAAATCTTTTATCAGATATATGATTTGTAAATATTTTCTCCCAGTTTCTGGCATGTCTTTTCCTTTTTCTTGATGTTGCCCTTTGAAGTGCAAAATTTTAAAAATTTTAATAAAATCCAATCCAACACTTTTCCTCTATGGATCATGCTTTTAGTTTCCTATCTTTGCTAATCCAAAGTCACTACATTCTCTCCTATGTTTTCTTAAGTCTGGGATCCATATTGAGATTTTTGTGTTTTTTTTTTCCTTTTTTTTAAATTAAAATTTTTTTGCTGTGGTGTGAGATAATGGGCTAAAAATTGGTTGCATATAGATATCTAATTGTCTTGGCATATTTGCTGAAAAGTTCATCTTTCCCCACTGAATTGCCTTGACACCTTTGTCAAAGACCAATTGATTACAAATATAAAAATGTATTACTAGACTCTCATTTCTGTTCTATTGATTTAGCTGCCTGTCCTTAGGCCAATACCAATATATCTGAATTACTATAGCTCTACAATAGGTTTTTTTTTTTAGATTTTATTTATTTATTATTTATTTATTTATTTATTTTTAATTTTTATTTATTTATGATAGTCACACAGAGAGAGAGAGGCAGAGACACAGGCAGAGGGAGAAGCAGGCTCCATGCACCGGGAGCCTGACATGGGACTCGATCCAGGGTCTCCAGGATTGCGCCCTGGGCCAAAGGCAGGCGCCAAACCACTGTGCCACCCAGGGATCCCTCTACAATAGGTTTTTTTTTTTTTTTTTTTTTACAATAGGTTTTTAAAAGGAGTTAAATCATCAAACTTTCTTCTTTTTCAAAATTGTTTTGGTTATTCTACATCCCTTATGTTTTCACATAATTTTAGAAACAACTTGTCAATTAAAAAAAAACAATGTTGGTTATTTACAATAGCCAAATTATGGAAACAGCCCAAAGTGTCTACTGATGGATGAATGGATATATATATATGCAATGGAATATTATTCAGCCATAAAAAGGAAATCTTGCCATTTGCAACAAGTTATAGAGTATAATGTTAAGCAAAATAAGTCAGAGAAAGACAAATACTGTATGATTTCACTCATACATGGATTTTAAGAAAATGGACAAAGGAAAAAAAAGAGACAACCCCTCAAAAGACTTTAAATTATAGAGAACAAACATGGTTACTAGAGGGGAGGTGGGTGGAGGGATGGGTGAAATAGGTGAAGGGGATTAAGAGTAAGTATACTCATCTTGTTGAGAATTGGTGTATCACTATATTGTACACTTGAAACTAATAGAACATTATAACTATACTGGAATTTTTAAGAATTTAAAGATTTAAGACTCAAAACATAAATATAGAAATAAAAACAATGCTGCAATATTATAAGGGTTGTACTGAATATATAGCTCAATTTGGGGACATTTGCTATCCTAACCACACTGAGTCTTTGAATACATAATCAAGGAACATATCTCCATTTATTTAGATCTTTAACTCTCGTGAGTGTTTTATAGTTTTCTGCATATAATTCTCACAGTTTGGGGGTTAAATGTATTTATATATTTCTCCTTAAGTAGGCTTCATGCCCAGAGTAGAGCCCAATGCAGGGCTTGAACTGTGATTCTAAGAGAAAGACTTGAGCTGAGATAGAGTTGGATGCTTAACTGAGTCACCCAGGTGCTCCTCTTCTTCTTTTTGATACAATTGGAATGGAACTGTTTTCTCAATTTCATTTTTGGAGTGTTCATAGCTAGTTCATAGAAATAAAATTAATTTTTTATACTGATCTCATATCCCGTGATCTCTTTAGCTTGTGATCTTGGCTAAAATTAATTATTAGCTCTAGTAGTCTTTTTTATTTATTTACTTCTTGGAGCTTCATTAGGATTTTCTACACCCAAGAATATATAATCTGTGAATAAGGACTTTAGAATTCTTCCTTTCTAATCCATATACCTTTCACTTCTTTTTCTTGCTTTATAGCATGGGTTGGAACCTCTGGTTCCATGTTGAATAGGAGGAACAAGACTAGGCATCCTTTCCTGTTCCTAATTTTAGGTAGAAAGATTGCCATCAAGTATCATGTTAGCTGTAGGTTTTTCATAGACATTTTTTAACAAGTTGAAGAAATACCCTTCTATTCCTAATTTGTTGAGATTTTTATCAAGAATGTGGGTTGAATTTTGTCAAATGCTTTTTCTACATCTTTTGAGGTGATCATTTGGTTTTTGTACTTTACTAGTATGGTGAATTACTCTATTTTGGATATTGAACCAATCAATGTTGCATTCCTGCATTTCAGGGATAAATCCCACTTGGCCATGGCATATAATCATTTTTTATGTTGCTGGATTCAGTTTGCTTATTGTGTCTTAAGGACTTTTTATGACACATAAGCATTTTTTATGTTGCTAGATTCAATTTGCCAATTGTTTCCTAAAGATTTTTGAATCTATGGTCATGAGGGATATAGACCTATAGTTTTTATTCAATTCAAAGTATTTTTTGTGTTTTTTTTTTACTCAAAGGTTATTTAGAAGTATGCTATTTAATTTCCATATATTTGAGGATTTCCTTTTTCTTTGATTTATGATTTAATAATTTTATGGTCAGAAAATATAGTTTTAATAACACCAATTTAAAAAATCTGTTGGGGGTGCCTGGGTGGCTCAGTAATTGGGCATTTGCCTTTGGCTCAGGTAATGATCCTGGGGTCCTGGGATCAAGCCCTGCATCAGGCTCCCTGCTCAGTGGGGAGTCTGATTATCACTCTCCCTCCTTTCCTCCCTCTGCTTGTGCTCTCTCAAATGAATATATAAAATCCTTTTTAAAAAATCTATTCAGACTTGTTTTATGACCTGGCATATGATTAAGCCTGGAGAAATGTTTCATGTACATTTGAAAAGAATATGTATTTTGCTATTATATGTGTGTACTATAAATGTCACATATAAGTTGATTGATAGTGTTATTCACTATCTGATTTTCTGTCTTGTTCAATTATTGAAGGTGAGATACAAATCTCCAATGGTTATTTTCTATTTCTCATTTTAGTTGTTGTCTCCTGTTTTTTAGATCTCTGTTGTTGGATGTGAAATGTGTGTGTGTGTATAATATATGTATATATATTATATGTATACATATTCCTGGTGTATTGATCATTTTATTACAAAATTTCTTTATAGTAATAGTTCTTTCCTTAAAGTCTATTTTGTAGGATAATGATAGACTACTTTCAATTCTCTTAAAGTTAATTTGCATGGTAGGTCTTTTTCTATAAAATATAAAATGTTCAACTTATTTATGTATTTGAATATGAAGTATGTCTCTTATAGACAGCAAATACTTGGTCTTATTTTCTTAGTCTGAAATATCTGCCTTTTGATGGCAGTATTTGGTCCATCCCCATTTAATGTAATCTTTAAAAATATAGTTGGATTTGTAATTGCTATCTTACTATTTGTTTTCTGTTTCATACTATTTTTGTTCCTCTGTTCCTCCTTCACTGTCTTCTTTTGTGTTTATCATTTTCTAAGTGTACCATTTTAATTCTTTTGATTTTTAAATTATCTGAATTTTTTTAGTAGTTTCTCTAGAAATTCTAATATGCATGTTACTTTATCACAATCTACTTCAGGTTAATGCTGCCTTAATTTTATTAAAATATAGCAACATTGTTCCAATATGTCTCTTGTTCCTCTCCCTCTAATTTTGGTACCATTATATGTACTATATCTACATATTTAATAAATCCAACATAGTTCCATAATTATTATTTTATCTGCTCTTATATCATTTAAAGAAATTGAGATGAAAAAATAGAAATATGTATGAAGTCTTTTATATTTACCCATATGTTTGTCATTTCCACTGATTTTAATTTCTTCCTGTGGATTAGAGGTACTCTGGTATACTTCTTTTTAATCTAAAGGATTTCAGTATTTCTTTTTTTTTATTTAAATATTTTATTTATTTATTCATAGAGACAGAGAGAGAGGCAGAGGGAGAAGCAGGCACCATACAGAGAGCCTGACGTGGGACTCATCCAGGGTCTCCAGGATCACGCCCTGGGCTGCAGGCGGCACTAAACCGCTGTGCCACCGGGGCTGCCCAATTTCAGTATTTCTTTAGTACTTCTTGTAAGTCTGCTAGCCATAAATTACTTTGGTCTTTATATATCTGAGAATGTCTTTGCTGCACTTTCATTTTAAAAAGATAGTTTTGCTGAACATAGAAGATGGACACAGAAACATTTTTGGTTGAGTATTTTTCCTTGCAGCACTTTGAATATATTATTCCAGTGCCTTCTTGCCTGTTTCTGATAAGTTACCTGTTGAGCATATTATTGTTCCTCTCTCTATATGATGTCATTTTTTTTCTTGCTGCTTTTAATTTTTTGTCCATGATGTGTTTCAATGACTAGTTACAGTGTGCTTAGGTGAGGATCTCCATGAACTTATTTTACTTGGGAGTTTGATGAACTTCTTGGATATGTAGATTAAAGTTTTTCCATCAAGTCTGAGACATTTTTGACCATTATTATTTGAAAAAAATTCTGTTCCTTTCTGTCTTCTTTTGGGAATCATCCCTATATTGGTAGGCTTGATGATATTTCATATTACCTCTGAGGCTTTGCTAATTTTTCTCCAATTTTCTCCCTCTCATCTTCAGATTAATACTTTTCATTGATCTATTTCAAGGTCACTGATTCTTTCTTCCAACAATTGAAATCTATTTTTCAATTCATTATGTACATTTTGCATTTGGGTTATTTATACTTTACAACTTTAGAATTTTCATTTGGTTCTTTTATTTTTTATTTATTTTTTTTATTTTTTATTTATTTTTATTTTATTTTATTTTATTATTTTAGTTTTATTATTTTTTAATAATAAATTTATTTTTTATTGGTGTTCAATTTGCCAACATACAGAATAACACCCAGTGCTCATCCCGTCAAGTGCTCCCCTCAGTGCCCGCCACCCAGTCACCCCCTTCCCCCACACTCCTCCCCTTCCACCACCCCTAGTTCGTTTCCCAGAGTTAAGAGTCTTCCGTGTTCTGTCTCCTTTTCTGATATTTCCTACCATTTGGTTCTTTTAGATAATTTCTATTTATTGATAGCACTGGGGAGTCACTGTCATTTTATTTTAATTCTTTAAAAATTATTTTAAAATGATTTTTATTCATTCTATGAACATGTATTTAATAGCTACTTTGATGTTTATGCCTGCTAAATCCAACATTTGGAGTCCCTCAAAGACAGATTTTATTGAATGCTTCCCTGTCCCCACCCCAGCATGTGTTACACTTCCCTGTTTATTTTCCTTTACATGTATTATAAATTTTTGTTGGCACTAGACATTTAAAATAATACAGCTGATCCGGTGCAACTTTTAATTTTGATTTTGTTTTTCTCCCTAGGGTATTTTTTCTTTTTTGTTATTGTTGCTGTTGTTTTTCAGTGATTTGCTTAGATTTAATATGCCTCTCCTGTGGTTTGCTTCTGTCACTGCTCCATTTTTTAAAATTCTCTCTTTCTCTCTCTTTAGCATAGGGTTACTCTTATTTCTTCATGGTTCAGGTCTAGTCAATGACTAGTTGTTTGTACTCAAACACTAGTAAGGCTTCCAGCCTTGTTCGGTGGGTCTAAGTGTAGGTTGGGAGCACACTCAAAGCTCAGGCAAGTTTTCAAGTCTACCATGACTTACCTTTTGCCTAGCCTTCTCAGATCTCTGCAATGTGCTCAGACTTCCAGCTACCCAGGATTGTGTAAAGAGCTTATATCCTCTTATGGGCTCCATGTCTGTACAGCTTCACTAGTCTCCGGGGATATGTGGAGAATTTATCAAGCCCCACTAGGACTCTCATTTCCAGGTTCCTATTAAATTTCTGGCTAATTCTCCTGTCTGCTGCTGTCCCAAGCAGGACTAAAAGCTCATGTTAGGAGACATGCAGGCTTTTCCCATTTGTCACTGTGAATGTGGGTTTCCCATCCTTCACTCTGAAATTTGTCAACCCCCTTTGACAAACAAAGATGCTGGTTTTCACAGCTAGCCCACCCTGCTAGAACTCCCATGCTGGATCAACTGGAGCAGCTCAGGAAAGAATGCCAAGGATTGCCTGAGGACTTACTTCAAGTTCAGCAGTTTTGAGAAGCTAATTCTTCTCAATTTGTTGTTTTGGGTTGGTTTCTAGAGACCTGAAATGGTTGTTTTGGAAAAATCTGTCCAGTTTTATGGTTGCTTTTTGGGGAGAGGATGTCAACTCATTCACTTCTTCATAGTTGGATCCTCCTGCTTTCACTTAGCTTTTGGCCTGCTAAATTTCTACTGCCATAACACATCTTAGAAGCTTTTCAGAGAAGTTTTAAAAATGTATTCCCAACATCTTTTGGGTTTTTTTGGATTTTCAGTGGGAGGATCAGACTAGATTTCTAGTCTGCCATACAAAAGAGTTAATATTTTATCAGTTTCTTATGACCATTAAATGCATTTCTTTATGCAAAGAATTCAGCAAAGTGTCTGTACCACAAAGGGGCTCAAAAAACAGTAGTTCTAATGTCTGAACACTTACACTGTAGGGATTTTACATACTTTGTTCTATTTAATCGTAACTCTAAGAGGTAGGCATTCCAATTTTAATATTAGCAAAAAAAAATTTTACTATACCAAGGACATGCAGGTAGTAAACGGTGGAAACAAGATTTCAATCCAAATCTAAGTAACTCCAAAGTTGGTACCTTCCCCACTTTACCACTCTACTTCCATGGTGAAGGATATTTCAGAGGCTGTTATTTTGGCATAGCCTCTAGAGTAACTAGGAGATAGTAAGAAATTAAACCTATTACAGGAATCAGGAAGAGGGGTTATTGTAATAATTGGCAGTGATCCCCATCATAGTAGGGCATACTTCGAATCCCAAAAGCAGACTGGAATTTTGCTAAGACAACTAACAAATGACTGTAATCCTCTGGGTGAATCCTCAAAACTGATAAGGTCTTGGGGGTTCTATATGGTATTTGCCCCAATTCCAATTATACATACAATGAAGAACAAAATCTGAACTAAGGCTACCACAAAAATACCTGAAAACTGAACCTCATTTCATTTCAAAGCTTCTAAGCATATTTGGGGATTAAGGAACAAATGTTGGGAATATGGTCTCTTTTGGACTGAATTTGACAACATGGTGGCATTTATTTGAGTGATTATGAATCTGGTCCTCAGTTCTGAATATCCAGAAACTAGATTCTAAGCTACTACAAAAGCCTTCTTGACTGCTGTCTCCATTTCCAATCTTTCCTTACCTTTGATCTGTTGTTTAATCCTCACCTCACCAATACTTCCAAACATTCTTTAACCATGTTGCTTTTGGATAGTTTCTCAGTACTTACTATTGTTCTTTTGGTTCTCCACCATAGACCTTTGTAACTTGGCTGCCAGTTTATCTATAAACTCTGTCTCCTGCAGCTCCCTACACCTGGTAGGTTCATTTATTCACTATCCTGTTATTCTCTATTCTTACTACATTCATTCTTACCTCCAAGTCTCTGCTTGAGCTTTCTCCCTCCTCATTTTTTCCCCTGCCACTTCACACCATCTCCCTTCCTAGGTGTACTCTTTTTTCTGTCACCTACCCAAATCTTACGCGTCACTTAGCATCTCCCTCCTTTCATTCATCTAGGAGACATTTGTTCATGCCAATAAGTGTAAGCTCTAAAGGCTGTCACTAAGGTGGCTTTCCCCATATGATTTATCAAAACCCACATCTAGTGTAGCTGTGGCTCCACATTAGGTGGAAATCTCATTTTTGTTCAACTGATGAATCACTTTTATCACACTTTTGACTACTTCCAACTTTAATATAATTAGGAGATCAGCCCTTCCCTCCCAGGAGTTATACATCTATCCTAGGCAATCTAGCCTAGTTTAGATATTCTCTCTTCTGGGCCTAAGACACAGCATATGGTTATAACCAAGTAACAAATGTATTTCCAGAGGAAAAACTTAATTATAATTATGAGTCTCAGAACTGAGGTAGTCATAAATTATGTTGCATAATGTTCTTAAAATTATAAAACTATTAATATTTGACTGCATTAATTATTTTGCTCCATGCTGTGCAGGCAGCCAAGAGATAATGGCTTCCCTTTAGCAAAAAAAAAAAAAAAAAAAAAAAAAAAAAAAAAAAGCTATTCAAATGCTTGATTTGCTCTCAGCCTGTATCTCCTGCTTTTTCTTTGCCATCTCTTTGGTACCCATCATCTTCCCTATGTTTTTGTCAGTTAGTCATCAATGTGCATGGGATAAAGTAAAGAATACTGGAATATTTATCAGTTTACCAGCTGGTCAGCCTCCTTGTCCCAGTCTCATCCTTTCCCACATAGGAGAGGGACAGCAGGAAAAGGAGGGAAGGTGATGGAATGTGGTTAGAAGAACGAAGGACTTAATAAAAGAGAAAAAAATAAGAAGTGAAGAAGGATAAGGGAAGCATAGATGTTCTAGGACTTTAGTGCAAATGAATTAGTCTTTCATCAATCCCTACTGGTTAGTATAAGACCACACATATTTAAGAAAGAAGAAAAAAATGCATTCAGAAGAGAATTATTTGCTAACACCTCTATCGATATTTGGTAGGTGATACAAAATGAAGAGGACTGGCATAATCCGTGCCTTACCTATGGGTGGCTTACTCTACTAGCACAATCACAGTTGCTTGCAAAACCCACATTTCATCAACTAAAGGTGGCCAAAGGCTTATTCCCATTTCAAAATATTGTACTTGATACTATATATAAAGATGTATCACTATTGTTCTTGCATTCCAAGGCACCTGAAAATTCCATATAAATAATTTTGCTTTCAATAAGTCAATGGACTTTCATTTAATCTTATCTGACTGTGCTCTGGAAAAACAAGAAACAAAAGAACATTTTTGGCTAGTTACAAATACATCTGAACTGGGATGCAATAGGAAGGGAGAATCTGTCATTTTTACTGAGGCAAACTGCTGAGAAAAATAAAAGTAGTTATACTCTTTTCGCAATATGCTTCTTCTTACCTAAAACATAAATCTCACTGTTGACTACAGCTGTACTGAATCGGTACTTAGAGAACTTCATGGGCGCCCGGTCTGTCCATTGATCTTGGCTGGGGTCATACTGCAACAGTCTGTTGCTGAGTCGATCTGGTTCTTCATCAGGAAGATCCATCTGTGTGAAATATGACAGCGGATATAATAACATACCACTCAGAAATCTGAGTACATGAATGCAATTAATCCAAGCATGACAGCTAAGGAGATGAATAGGAGTTAGCTGTTGAGACTCACACTCAAAAACACACCAGATCCCGTGACTTGGGGGTGATAAGTATGCTGTCAATGTCAGAGGAATTTATATTCTTTAATAATGGAGTTAGGGTGTCGGCTTATAGTAAACAATCTGTGATCTGAGCAAAGAGACAAGACAGCACTTTTTAAAAAATGAAGCAACTGCAGAGCCTTAAAAATGAAACCCAACTTTCTTGAACAGTATTTAAAGTGCTATTTCAGCAAACTTTATAGTGCTAGAGTTTAATATTTGTGAGAAACTAATTTTAAAAATTCATAAGGCATTTTTCTCTATATTTTTCTAATCCAGATGGAACAAAATTAAGAAAATGTTTTAGCGTTTCAGTAATCAGAGTATGACCTATATAGGAATAGTCTGAACTTAATTTTCAAGATTGATGGATTAATACACATTATTTGCAGTTATTTTTATGTATTTATTTATATGCATTTTTAATTAATAGAGGCAGTAAAAACTGAACTATTTCTTACACACACGAAATAGCTTCCCCTAATCATAAACTTCAGGTGAAGTAGTGTCGTCTTCGATGTGTGAAGAACTTTTATGACATCAAAGGATGCTTTTTAAATGTCTTTTGTTTTGGATGCAGGTGTTTCACACAGAAATAATTGCCATCCTTAGGAAAATTGTAATTAAATTAATTACTTTAAATACACCAGGGATTATGGTCGCTATGATGCAATCGCAACCCCAGGTTATCTTGCAATTTAATGTATTGTATTAGGTAGGGACCAGCTAAAGCTTTTGTTACACAATAAATATTCATGTGTCATTTGTTCAAAGACATTATACAGTAACATATATTGATTTTATTAATTTTCCTTCTAATTTTTAAGTATTTGATCTTTATTTTAGTGGAAAGAAAACCAAAGAAAAGCCCCTCCGGAGCTTATTTATGCAAAATTAACTCGGTAATGGACAGCCCTGAAAATGCTTAATTACAAATAACCGGTCAGGTTTCAGCTACTAGCTGTGATTAAATCTGTACTACTTACTTTTTGTTACACAGGAAACATTTCAAAACATATTAAATGTGAAGTTTAAGTTTTAGAAACAGGTATGATATGCAATAAATGGTAAAATCCAAGCTTATGAAATGAATGCAAAAAGCATTGGTTTTAGCAGTTTGATCATGAAGCAAATTTCCAAAACAAGAAATTATATAGGCAAAGATAAGTATACTTTTTGTCATGGGGATGGACAATGAGCCAGTAAGATTCATCTCATGAGAAAAACTGGCAGGCCAGGGCAGAAGGCAGCTGGCGTGCTACTATCTGAGAGCTCAAGGCGTTGGGAGAGAGAAGACGGAGGGCTACTGTGGTCATGCTCTACTGACTTTGCAATCTTGGCTTGCCATGTCTTTGCTGGGCTTCAATGCAAATGGGACCCTGGTTTCTCTTTCTGCTGGTGCCCAGCAAAGACATTAAATGTTTAAAATCACAATATAATATACTTTTGTGGAAATGATTGTGCCATCACAGGCGGAATATTCTGGTTTCCCACTAAGAACTTCATTTTTTAAGATTTTTATTTATTTATAAAGACATGAGAGACATAGAGAGAGGCAGAGACACAGGCAGAGGGAGAAGCAGATTCCCTACGGGGAACCCGATGCAGGACTCGATCCCAGGACCCCAGAATCACAACCTGAGCCAAAGGCAGATGCTCCACCACTGAGCCACGCAGGTGCCCCTAGACTAAGAACTTTAAATTTGGAAAAGACCTAGGAGCTACTTGCCTCAGCTCAGACAACTATTAAGCAGACAAAAGTGGGGTGAGGATCCAGTGTCTCTTATCTCTTACTTAAATGCTCCCCACAGATCATTCCCCAGCAGAAGCCTCATTCATAATTAGCAAGAATGGGAAGGATTATAAAGAGCATAGCATGAATACTGAATGAAGTTGTGTCTATGAATAACACACTTTAAAATTCATTCTCCTAAACTGCCTTAACACTTTACAATCTTAAGTTTAATATCCTATAAAAGGCATTTTACCAAGATGTAAGTCATGCTCTTTTAGTGTTCAATAACTACAATATTTTTCAACACAGCAGCCAGATGTAGCACAGCCATGCCAATTACATGTACAGGACATCTCTTAACCTGAGGGGTCCAGCCTCCGATCACATAAAGCTTATTATTCACTGTTACTACGGCATGACATGCCAACTGCAGTGGAAGGGGAGACATCCTTCTCCAACTGTCCCGTTCTACAGAATACTTATCGACACAGTTTGTAATGAGATACTGGTTTTTAACTTTCATCTGTCCTCCTATAACATAGAGGTCATTATGGACACTGCCCAGAGCATATAGCTCTCGAAATTCAGCTGTGCATAACTTTTCCCAAAACTGGTTTCCTCTATCATGATACCTGCAAATTAAAAGAGAGAACCCAGGATTAGTGTTAACTGGAAAACAACTTATCCAAGAAACACACTTAAGTTTCTTCTCCAGCTAGAAACAACACCATTTGGCTCTTCTAATTGGAGAGGAAGAAACATTAAGATAGTAATACAGGTTTGTGCTTCTTTTTTGGCAAGGATTAATGAACAAACTATAATGTTCACAGAAATAATTAACCATATCTCTCTGCAGAATTTTAGAAAATATATTGACAAAGTATAGATTACCTAGGACTAGCTTTCATTTCCTAATTCTGAGACAGAATATCAAGAATAGGAAATCTTGCAACAAATCATTTGTAATTTTACTATACTATAAAAGAGGAATGAGTAAAAATGAAATACAAAAATGTCTTATTCTGTAGACTAGAAGTCTCATTTTAATACTACATTAAAGCGATCAGCTTTCCAGTAGAGAATCTCAAAATATCTCAATTCAGGTATTTCTAATGGGACAAATTAGAATACACAGAATTTTAAGGATTGTTCTTGTAGTTGTAACTAGCTTAGAACAGAGTCAGGAGCACCTGCAGATGTTTGCTACTACATTAAACATCTGTTTTAATGCTCCAGGTATGATAATTTTGCCAATTTCTTCTATGAAAAAGTATGTCAGTCTGAGAAGGGTTTTGGAAAGTAGGCACACCAGGATATATGGTCTCTCAGTACCTCCTAGAGTCCAGCACATTAACTATGTATGTGGTGGGGCAGGGGGGAATTCTGTAGTCACTAAATATGATTTTGTGGGTATCTTTTGTCTTGCCTCTTGATAATGGTAAGTCTGTTTTCTCCAATCATGATTTGGGACACATTGTCTAAGAAGAACAAAAGTACTTATGGGGACATTGGGATGTGAAATTAGATCTGTCCCAGAAAATCCAGAATATATTCTGGAATTCAAAACTAAAACAAAACCAGGAAAATATGGAAAATAAGAAAAAAAAAGGTGTTCTGCTTGGAAACAAATGAAGAAATTATGAATGTTCTATATGGGGTAAAATTTTAAAGTACAGACTACTTATTTTGTATCAAACATTATTTTGTATCAGATTATAGTTTTTCCTTGTTCCGGGGAGCCAACTCTTATACTCTTCCCTAGAGATAACTCCTTGCTTCAAGCTTGACAGGGAAGTTGGAAGATAATGTTCCTTTCCTGGAGGGCATGTCTGGCTTGTCACACACTGAGCGCAGAAACTGAACAAACCCAGGGATCGTTGTCTTCTATGTAATTCTAGGTAGGGAGCCAGTCCCTGGAATCACAGATGATATTTTCACCACTACTTTTAATTGGACTGGATTTTAGAAGAGGAAGGAGGGTTGGGCATCAATGGTGGTGTGGGGTGGGTACTGAAGTAAAGCCAGTGGATGAGGATATCAAGAGAACTAAAAAATAGGTTTAAGAAAACAGGCCAAGATTGAAATACATCCCATGAAGATTGGGAAGTTATGTGTTTGCTGGGCAATCTTGCTAATATGATTTTAACCCTTTGAACTAAAAATGGGGAGAGAAAATGTCCAGATAAAACTATGAAAATATTAAGAAAAATGGATATGACATAAAATGCCATAGTGACAAAAGCAGTTCAACATTCACAGAGGTTGATCGTGTACATATCTTCAGCTGTCTGTACCCCCAAGTATGAGAAAGAATTACAGGAGATGGAAAGGTATATCTTTTCTGAAAAGAAATGACCTACTAGAGTACAGGTCTACTTCCTCTTTTAAGCCAAGAAATATATATGTATAGAAGTCTACGAACTATATAGAGTAGAGGCAAGTTGAAGAGTATCCAGGAAAAGATAAAAGGGGTAAGAACAGAAATATTATTGTAGGAATGTACCATGAGATGATCATTTCTCACACATATAATAAACTGGAACTAACATGACCTTCAGTAGTGCTATAAGACTTTAATTATCTAGATATCTGCTGGAAGTCTGTCTTATTTAAGCCCAAAGCAATGCTTCTTATATTTCCATTATTTGCCTTGCTGACCATTTCATTAATGAAGTAATAAGTAATAATAATAAGTAATAATAATAAGTAATAATAAGTGTATGTCATCAGAAAGGGAAGTAGGCTTTCAAAAAAAAGAGGAAAGATGTCTGAGGATCATAACAGGAAGACACCTGGACAAAGTTGGATGTTTATTAAAAATAATGGCAGTCAAGAATTAGGCAGGAGACATGAATAGACATTTCTCTAAAGAAGACATACAAATGGCCAATAGACACATGAAAAAATTTTCAACATCACTCAGTGTCAGGGAAATACAAATCAAAACCACAATGAGATGCTACCTCTCACCAGTCAGAATGGCTAAAATCAACAACACAAAGAAACAACAGGTGTTGGTAAGGATGCGGAGAAAAAGGAACCCTTGTGCACTGTGGGTGGGAATGCAAACTCGTGCAGCCACTCAGGAAAACAGTATGGAGGTTCCTCAAAAAGTTAAAAATAGCGCTACCCTATGACCCAGCAATTACACTAGGTATTTATCCAAAGGATACAAACATAGTGACTCAAAGGAGCACAGACACCTCACTGTTTATAGCAGCAATATTCACAATAGTCAAAGTAGGAAAGAGCCCAGATGTCCGTCAACAGAAGAATGGATAAAGATGTGGTGTGTGTGTGTATGTGTATACATATATAGTGGAATATTACTCAGCCATTAGAAAGGATGAAATCTTCACTTGCAACAACATGGATGAACTAAAAGGTATTATGCCAAATGAAGTAAGTCAATCAGAGAAAGACAAATAACATGATTTCACTCATATGTGGAATTTAAGAAATAAAGCAAATGAACAAAGGGGAAGGGAGGGAAAAATAAAATAGGAAGAAATCAAAGCGGAAGACAAACCATAAGAGACTCTTAACTCTAGGAAACAAACTGAGGGTTGCTGGATGGGAAGTGGCGGGGGGGCATGGGGTATGGGAATGGGGAATAGGAATGCTGGGTGAGGAGTATTAAGGAAGGTGTGTGATGTAATGAACTTTGGGTGTTCTATGCAACTGATGAATCACTAAAGTCTACCTCTGAAATTAATAATGCACTATATGTTAATTAATTGAATTTAAATACAATAAAAAATAAAAATAATGGCAGAACCATGGACTGTCCTGATGAGGAAGAAAAAGAGCTGTGTAAAGAACCTGAGGTATTTGTAGAAGAGGCCCTACGATGAAAAGAAGGGCACCTAGGGGTCTGACATCCTGGCTCTGTAGTCATAATTATTCTGAGGGAGACTGTGCTTGCTGCCCAGGGACACGTTCTGCCCTCAAGGGCACAGGGCCAGGTCTCACCCAGAGCTCTACAGTCCCTCCCCTATCACTACTAAGGGGGATGAAGGTGAAAAGGGGACAGGCCTATAGCTGAAAGCAGATACTGGAATGTTAAGAGAGGACAAAAAAATAGTAGACCTCTTAACTCTTTCTTTGTCCCAACTTTGCCGGCAATAATTCCTTTCTCACTGAAAAGTCTTTTTTTTTTTTTTAATTTTTATTTATTTATGGTAGTCACACGCAGAGAGAGAGAGAGAGAGAGAGAGGCAGAGACACAGGCAGAGGGAGAAGCAGGCTCCATGCACCGGGAGCCCAACGTGGGATTCGATCCCGGGTCTCCAGGATCGCGCCCTGGGCCAAAGGCAGGCGCCAAACCACTGCGCCACCCAGGGATCCCCTCACTGAAAAGTCTTAACAAATCCTCATAACGGGGAAATGAGAGGGAGAGGATACCAAAGGAGAGCTTTACTACCTAGTGCTTATTCTATATACATATTTTTTATTTACCAAGTTAGACTGAAGCCCTGAAAGCTCACTGAATACTTGCTGAATAAACAGTAAACGAATGTATGCTCCTCATATTTGAGACCTAGATAATATGCTATTTAGCAGATACTCATGTCTCCTATGATTCTAGAACTTGAACCATTCTTAGGCCACAGGCATTTTATGCTACTGGAGGTTTAAAAGATCTACAAATTGGGGATCCCTGGGTGGCCCAGCAGTTTGGCGCCTGCCTTTGGCCCAGGGCGCGATCCTGGAGACCCGGGATCAAATCTCACATCGGGCTCCCGGTGCATGGAGCCTGCTTCTCCCTCTGCCTGTGTCTCTGCCTCTCTCTCTCTCTCTCTCTCTGTGACTATCATAAATAAATTAATT
Source organism: Nyctereutes procyonoides (assembly GCF_905146905.1). Classification (NCBI taxonomy): domain Eukaryota; kingdom Metazoa; phylum Chordata; class Mammalia; order Carnivora; family Canidae; genus Nyctereutes; species Nyctereutes procyonoides. Next base: position 1,966,967 of record NW_026575131.1, on the reverse strand, counting down.
TAAAAAAATCTACAAATTAAGGATGTAGAATGAAAGCCAACAGATAATTAGTAATTCTTGGTTGAGAAAAAAATTATTTACTACTCTGAATTATGAGCTAAAGACATCAGTTCAAAGGAATCAGTATTAATAAACTTTTCTTCTTGTTAAAAGTCATATCAAGCCCTTCAAAACTTGTAACTAAGCAATTACATTCTTTCATATGGATCAATAATGAAAGCTAAACATGAAACTACAAATAGAATCATAACATATACACATTTAACTTATGGAAATCCAACTGTATGCTCTTAACAAATAAAAGGAAAAAACAAATTTTAAAATGTGGGTGATTTCATTATGAATTTTATACATATATATAAAACATTTAATTATAGGTAATTCTGACTACATGTAAGTGAAGATATGCACACTCTTTCCAGAGTACTTTCTTCTACCATTGCTAATGTCAAAGCAAGATAATTAAAACCAATTTACAAATATTTGCAGGATACAAACCTATAGATTTCAACATTCTTGTTTTTTTGTCTAGAGAGTTTAGAGGCACTTGCTTCTCCAGCCACAATTATGGTGTTGTTTTCCATGACCACACCAGCACACACGGTTCCCAAGCCCTCTCCATACTTGGGAGAGGAGACAAAATAGGTCTTCCGTGAAACAGGATCAAAACAAAAACTGGCGTCCCCATAGTTCCTATGTCTTGACCTGATTCCTGAAGAATTGTTGCCAATGCAAAGCAACAGACTAGTAGTCTCCATGCCATAACGAAGATTTAGAGAGTGCTGCTGGGGGGTCTTGATGGCTTTGAATGCATTTTGAATTATGTCAATGCAATTTGCATCACATAGAAGCATTGTGTTCCTTTTTAGGGCTTGTCTTAAAAAAGAAGGATTTATAAGTTCCAATCTGACCTGCTTCAAAAGCTCAACAAGATGCTCTGTGCGCATTTCTTGGTTATGATTTACCCACCTCAGGACTAAGTCCAGAATGCTCTCTTCTCTCGATATGTTAAGGTCATCTGATTTGATAAGTTTCAGAAATTGGTGTGCTTCGATTTCTAGTATTTCTTCATGTAAGCTTACCTCAGCAAAGTGCTGATATAAATATTTCTTCGATTGATCAGATAAATCTTCAGCTCCTATCTGCTTTGCAAAATAATAGATACCTACACAGTTTGAGGCATCCATATGGTCCATCATATATTTTTGACACACACTAAAGATTTCTTCCATCTGCATAAAATAGGCAGCCATAGCTACAGTCTGTACATTGGCATTATTGATTTCTAAAGACGCATTGTACATGTAATTCAATATCACAGACACACTTTCTGCTGTGATGTCATAAAGTATGACTTCCCTCTGAGTACATTCAAGTAGTCCACAGGTGAACATAGCTTTGAAATAGGGACTAAATGCAGACAGGACCAGCCGGTGGCAAGGAAATTTCTCCCCTTCTGCTATCAGTACTACATCGATCATTTCTGCTAATTCTCTCATGTTCTTAACTTGATTCAGTAAGTTCAAACTATGTTGGTATTTTTCTTTTCCCTCAGTCTTGCACTCCATGATACACTTTTCAATGTTTCTAAGTACGACGTCTTCAAATTTAGCTGGATTCTTGAGGGGCTATTTGCATTTCTGATTATTCACAAAGCAACAGAGATGTCCTGGAACACTCCTGATGGAAAGAAAAGAATCCTGTTTCCTGTAAGAAAAAGATTCTCTGTGATTTAAATATGCAGTATTAGTACTAAGAAGTATTTATAAATAAGTGTTACACATTCCAAATTCAGTAGTTTAAGACAACCACTTTTGTACCTAAAAATAATGTGAGAGTATAAACAAGTAAATTATTAACTACTAACACTATTAACCTAATCTGCAGCAGAGATTTTTCTAGGAGGGCTGGTAAGTCCTCCCTGGCAAGGTGAATGAAGAGAAGTGATAAAATGGTACATTTTGCAATTCCATTTGCAGTTACCAAATACAGTGGGCCAAGGAGCAGGGGCATTAGGTAACCTGCTCTCCGAGGAGATGTATCACTGAAAATGTCATGTGCACCTGCCCCCAAAAACACACTTGAATGTTATAATGGCCACAGAACCACACAGGAGGACTAAGGGGAAAAAAGTCCATTAAAATTCTATTCAAACTTCTCCTCTGGGGGAAATAATTCAAAATGGTGCTTTGGAAAGCACCACCAAATGACTGCTGATCTGAGATTCATAACACTCAAAACGTACAACTAAACCATTCTAAACTTAGTGCACAAAAGCCATCCCATTCCTCCATCCCCACTTCTTGTTAAGCTTCTCTTTGCTCCCTACTTCACAGCAGCTGCGATGGACTCCCTTCTCCCCTTAAAAAGCACTGGTCTAATCAAAAGTCTCTTGAACCTAGTTGTCTGTCTTCACCTTGCCCTGGGGAATGGAAACAGGGCCCTTCAAGGACATTAATTAGCTATTTTGATTTAAAGAAAGACATTCCTGGAGTCAGCAACCTTCAGGGGAGAAGCAGATCTCCAGGCCCTGTCACCCTGTCTAGTTCTTACTTGGTTATAAGTTGCACACAGTGAGAATAAATGATGGTAGAAAAGTCAGTACTAAGTACTAGGAATTAAGAAAGGAAGACAGGCAGTAATTTCAATCAGACAAAAGCTAATTTTTCAGCTGTAAAAGTTCTAAATGTTCTACATCTCTGTAATCCTATCAAGATTAGAACGCTCAGTGAGATTTCTCCATTTCAATTCTCAGTGTATTGCAATGAGAGATGGCACTTTTTTGGTGTTGAATTAAAGTTCATTTCAGGAAACAAGGGTTAGGCACCATACGAAGATTTAAGTATATAACGGCAGCTATAAGACCTAAAAATCACTGCACTGGAGCATGTAGAATGATAACAACTAGCCAATCTCAGAACCTATATACCCAAATCAGGAATAAAACCCTGCTTGTCAGATGTGCCAGCATTAATGGCTCAGCTTTATTTCAATAAAAGCTTAAGTCTTTGTGAGGCCTTGCAGGTTAAAAGTGAACCTTTGTTTTTTGCTTTCATCTGTTTTAGACTTTAACAAAGAGAATCCAATTGTGGGTAATTAAGAGGTCATTATATTTCTGAGCTCTCCTACAACACATTAGGAGTAGCCCAAGTCATATCATGTGGACCTCTTTGTACATAAACACATCAATCAATTTTATAGATGGCAGCTGTTACTTTGAGCTGAAAACCAGAAGTTTCCTTATAAGGAAATAAATATTAACAAATTTCTACTATTCCATTTGTACTGATACCTAAAAATCACTTAGAGGATATTGGTACCAGTGCTAGAAAGTCAAGAGCAGTTTCCAGATAGGATCACTAGATCCAGTATGATGTAGGCAGTTCAGACTCATTAGTTCCTAAAGTGTTGACCTTGATGCTGCTAGGAAGAAATGAGATCCTAGGGACTCCGACGTTAGGACAGCAAACCTAGGATTTTGTATCTTTTTTTTTTTTAATATTTATTTATTTAGGGGTATGGGGGGTGGCTCAGTGGTTGAACATCTGCCTTTGGCTCAGGTCATGATCCTGGGGTCCTGGGATTGAGCCCCACATCAGGCTCCCTGCATGGAGCCTGCTTCTCCTCTGCCTGTGTCTCTGCCTTTCTGTGTCTCTCATGAAAAAATAAGTAAAATCTTTTTAAAAAACGATTTATTTATTTGAGAGAATGAGAGAGAGCATAAGCAGGATTGCAGGGCAGAGGGAGAAGCAGACTCTCCACTGAGCTGGGAGCCCGATGTGGGGCTTGATCCCAGGACCCTGGGGTCATGACCTGAGCCAAAGGGGGACGCTTAACCAATTGAGCCACCCAGGTGCCTCAGGATTTCGTATATTTAAGATAGGAACCAAACCACCCTTGTTGAACTTTGTGGCATAGGGCTAGCTTAATAAAAACACAGGGAGCATCAGTTTCAAAGAGAAGTTAAAAATGGAATAACTAGTAGAATATGTGCTTTTCTTTATAAATATAGTAGTACCTTGTAAATAACTTTGCAGTGGACAATGTTGGGTTTCCCCCAGAGTCCAACCTGCCTTCTCTTGGAGCAGATAGAGTAGGACCACTGTGGCTGGTTCAAGGACAGATATGAGACCTGATATCTCACATTCTGGCTAAATCAGAGTGAAGTTCAGGTCTCTGGTTCAATGGCTGGGGTGTCCATGTGTTATGTAGATGAGAGATCTGGAACTGCTACAGCCATGTCCCCATAAGCCAGCATGAGGACATAGTTAATATAGGGAAGAAGGCAGAGAATCCAGAGCATGGGTTTGAAACATGCTTTACATCTCTATTTTTCAGTTTTCAGTGACAAACCATTTCCTTCATTGTTTATGCTAGTTTGAATTGGGATTGCTGTAACTGACACTCAAGAGTCCTTACTGGTACAAAGTGGCATATGCAAAAAAGGTTGAGGAAAGTTTGCTAAAGGTAATTGCAATTACATATTTTGCAAAATTACACTTCTGTTATATTCTTTTTTTTTTTTTTTTTATGATAGTCACAGAGAGAGAGAGAGAGAAAGAGGCAGAGACATAGGCAGAGGGAGAAGCAGGCTCCATGCACCGGGAGCCTGATGTGGGATTCGATCCCAGGTCTCCAGGATCGCGCCCTGGGCCAAAGGCAGGCGCCAAACCGCTGCGCCACCCAGGGATCCCACTTCTGTTATATTCTTATGTTTTCTGATAGTATACTGTCAAGTAAAAGAACTAGAGAAGCTTCTAATTATTCTTTTTTTAAAAAAAAAATATTTTATTTATTTATTTGAGAGAGAAAGAGAAAGAGTGAGAGAGCGTGTGAGAGACTCTGAAGGAGAGAAAGTGACCAGGGAGAAGGAAAGAGGGAGGTAGTGGGAGGGGGAAAAGAATCTCAAGCACACAGCCAATACGGGGCTCAATCTCATGACCTCGAGATCATAACTTGAGCTGAAACCAAAAGCTTGATGCTTAACCAACTGAGCCAGCCAGGCGCCCCTTCGTTTCTTCTTGATCGAAGGCAATAATCACCAAGTGATTCTGAGTTTACCTCTTCTCATTCAATGGCCACATTTTACAGGTGCAGGAATTGAGTTTTAAACTCAGTTCTGACTCCAAAATCTGCAGTCTTAACCATTCACTCTCAAGCAAGAGTGGGCAAAGTAGGGCCAGAGAGTAAATATTTCAGGTTCTTGGGCTCTAGGGTCTCATTCCTAACAACTCAACTCTGCTGTTGTAATGCAAAATGTATGTATGTATGTAATACATAAACAAATGAGCATGGCTGTGTGCCAGTGAAATGTTTTAGGGCTACTGAAACTTGAATTTCATATCTTTTCATGTGTCACGAAACAGTATTCTTCTTTTGATTTTTAAAAGCTATTTAGAATTAAATCCATTCCTAGCTTTGGCTATACAAAAACAGGCCACAGGACAAGGACTCTTGCTCTACTGTTACAAATAAGTTCATTTTCTAGATCATGAAAAGGACAATATCCCATCTGCGTGGCTAACCTCCACTTCTCTGCTTAAGCCCCGCTGAAGAGTTTTGATTCAAAAAGATTAAAAAAGATCATCTGGTTGTCCCCAAGGATCCCAAATATAAGTCAATTTCTTGAACACACACTTTATTTGGATGCAGCTTGTCTGCACCAAATATTGGCTTCAACAACAACAAACACTTTTAAAACAGAAATAACTGTTTCCAACATTCTGAAGAAACATTTATGAATTTTTTAGAGGATGTATATATTTGTTAAGTATCCCCTCCTTCCACTTGTTTTATACACCTCTTGAAAGCTACTCAAGATTTCAATGGATTTATGGACCAAATGAATTTACTGATGGAAATCCTGGAAAATATCCAGGCAGTTAAATGTACCACCATACTTTCAAAGACGGTCTCAGCATTGTGTCCTGTGCCTATAAGGTCCAGAGAAGATACTGGCATTGTAGTTGGGGGCTTTGAAGTGAGTGTGTGCTGGATTTGAATCTCAGTTTAGCCACTTACTTGCTATAATCCTAAAATGACTTAACCTTTCCAAACCTTGGTTTGTTCATCTGTAAAATGGGGAGAATGTATATAAAAGTAGGTCAGTTCTTGGCATCAATAAATGGAAATCATTGTTATTTTATAGTAGCATAGAAGAGTGTAGCTCAAAGTCTAGACACATGGGCTTTGGTTGGGTTACTGAGGTCTGGGTTTGAATCCTTGCTCTACTATCTAGTGACATGAGCAAGTTTCTTAGCCTTTCCTAGCCTTGTTCAGTTTTCTCATCTTTGAGAATTATTTAAGAATAGCTGGGAGAATTCAAGAAGACAATGCATGTACAATACATCATTTGCTTGGTAAAATATGTTTGGTACAACTGAAGCAGGATACACCTGTATAAATGATTTTCTAATAATAACAATGTTTGGGTCCATATACAAACTGCTTGTGGGTACAGACACAGCTTATAAATAAAAGAGAGCTGACAGCAACTTTTTCTTGTAATGAGGGCAGAGAGGGCATTCTCCTCTCATCAGCAAAACAAAACTGTATAAATGTTCTCAATGGTATCAATGGGAAGTTATTCTCTGTTCCAATTTATAGAAGACTGAACTGGTGCATTCATATTAATAGTACCCATAATAACAGAAAAAATGAGTAGCAAAGATAAATACAAATCACAAGAATAAAGCCTAATTACTTTGCAAATCCAAAATGCAGTTATACCCATGTCCAGTGTATTTAGTTTTGAAAGATAAACTGCTACAAATTTTAATGTGGCATAAAAATGTTAAACTGCCAAGGATTTGCTTTTATAATGTTTACTTTTATAATCTTTGCATTATCTTTAAGGTTGCTACTTTTTCTACATAACAAATGATACATGAGTTTGCTTCCATGTTTTGCTGAAGTCAAAACTAGTTTAAATTCATAGCAGCACTGTTTGAAATAGGAAAAAAATGGAAGTAACCTAAATATTGATTAACATGAGAACAGATAAACTAGAGGATATTCACTCAAGAGAATACTGTACAGCATAAACAATGAACGAGAGCTACATATGTCAACATGAATTTCACAAACATAATGTGTGCAAAAGACTGTAGAAGAATAGATGCTATCTATATACCATCGATCTCATGTTTAAAATATGCAAAGTAGTTATGTTCTAACAGAGTAAATATAGATGATATATTCTGACAAAATATAAACAATTGGTAAATCTGGGAAAGGGTATATGGGAGATTTTTATACCATTCTCGGAAGTGTTCTGTGAATTTCAAGTTAGATCATAATAAAAAAATGAGGGGCGCCTGAGTGGCTCAGTTGGTTAAGCATCCGACTCTTGATTTTGGCTCAGGTCATGATCTCAGGGTCCTGAGATGGACCCCAGAGGTGGGAGGCTCCATGCTCAGCAGGGAGTGTGCTGGAGATTCTCTCTCCCTCTGTCCCTAACCCCCTTCAAACTCTCATTCTCTCTTTAATAAATAAATCTTTTAAAAAAAAGATAAAAAATTTAACAAATTATATATCCTTTAAGGATACATACAACTGTGGCGGAATACAGAGGAATGAAGGGTAAGTATAAAAAACATCAAATTTAGGATAGGGTTGCCTTCAGGAAGTGTGAAAGGAGGGAATACAATTGAAGAACTGTACTTACCATAGTGAGCACTGCATACTTTCTGAAATTGTCCAGTTCACTTATGTTGTACACCTGAAACATAACATTGTATGTCAAATACACTTCACTAATACAGATTTAAAAAAAGAGCCTATTTTCACCAACACCACCCCTCATTCAAACACCACAAGGCCCTTCACAATCTGGTATCTCCCCACCTTTCCTGCCTCAGCTCCTGGCTTTCCTTCCTTGTATCTTTCAGTTTTTTAGTATTACTGAACTAACAATTCTTTTTTTTTTTTTAAAGATTTATTTATTTATTTATGATAGACATAGAGAGAGAGAGAGAGGCAGAGACACAGGAGGAGGGAGAAGCAGGCTCCATGCTGGGAGCCTGACATGGGACTCGATCCCGGGACTCTAGGATCGTGCCCTGGGCCAAAGGCAGGTGCTAAACGGCTGAGTCACCCAGGGATCCCCTGAACTAACAATTCTAATGCATACGTTGCCTTTACACATGTTGTTCTGTCTGGAATATCTTTCTCCCCATTCCGCCTGGGTGGTTCAGTGGTTGAGCATCTGCCTTTGGCTCAGGTCGTGATCCTGGGGTTTTGGGATCGAGTCCCACATCAGGCTCCCTGAGAGAAGGCTGCTTCTTCCTCTATGTCTCTGCCTCTCTGTGTCTCTCATGAATAAATAAAATCTTTTAAAAAATGCAAGTGGCTCTTCAAAATTCAGCTCAGGGCACTTGGGTGGCTCAGTGGTTGAGCATCTGCCTTTGGCTCAGGTTGTAATCCTGGGGTCTGGGATGGAGTTCCCAGACGGGCTCCTCACAGGGAGCCTACTTCTCCCTCCACCCATGCCTCTGCCTTTCTGTGTTTCTCATGACTAAATAAATAAAATCTTTAAAAAAAAAATTCAGCTCATACATCACTTTCCCCATGAAACCTTCTCTGCTCTTCCTTGCTTATACCTTGAACATAGTGATTGTTGCATCTGCCTGCCTCCCCTTTCAATGATGAACACATTGAGGGTAGGGGGCTCATGTTTTAATCATTTCCATATTCTTAACATCTTCTGTGATGATGCCTGCTACATTGGAGCTGCTAAATAAGGTCTGTGCAATTAAATGTTTTGTTTAGTCCTAAATTACAAGTTCATGATAACTTTTTTCTTCTCGTTTTATACATGTTAATAAACCACGCTCTTGAGTTTTTCTACATTTAAAAGTTGTGCTTGACTCTTCAAGTTGCTATTTTTCCCAAGTCAAACAAATCACCCAGAACCCTTATGTTGACTTCTTTGCCTGTAGCTTGATGCACTGTGACACCCACTTCTCACTTCTACTTTCAAAGTTAATTCCCAGTCACCATGTGCTCTCAGGAATTAGGCCCCAATTTTTAGGGAACTGAAGCCAGAGATCACAAACTGGCTGCTCACAGACTTTTTTTTTTTTTTTAAGTAATTATCAAAACTGACACACGGTAGCATCTACCGAAAAAAATGGAGGGTGTGGCAACAGTGGACCATTAATTCCCATGGTGACAAATGTGCATGACCTGAGCCCACGGTTGCCACCTCTCAGATGGCACATCTATTCTCTTTTCTCCTTTCTCCAGCCCCCATTATCCTGCAGTGAGACCTGAGTGTCAGTCCTCATTTATAAATCTTCTCATGCTCTTGCTTTTCTCCCCCTGCCTTTTTAGTTACCCTACAGCCATTTATTTGTGACCTCTGGTTTTCACCATTCCATTCCCACATCTTATTTTACTTATCACATATTGCACAGACACTGGTAGAAAATGGCCCAGAATCCCACCACCCTAAATGCACTGAGTTTCCCACTAGTATGGAAAAACACGGATTCATTTAATAGTAATAATCCATCCCCCACACTAGGTGTTTCATAACGGCCAGGCTTATAAATGATAAAGCTCAATAAGACAAGTTTCCTTTTTGCTTTCCTTTGAGGCATTCACACTGTTTTGCATTCTCAGGGTGCTTTATACTTTGCAAAGTGCTTTAACATGCATTATACAGTAGCTCATTAGTTCCTCTTAGGAATCAAGTAGGGGGGAAATGCAAGGCAATTATATTCCTGGCTTTTAAGTTAAGGGAGCTGCCTGGGGATACTTTCGATGCTTACTGAAGCTTTTTAAAGCGCCAGGCCCCACTCAAGGCCCGGGGCTGAGGCCAGGAACGGAGAGACACGGCCTTCCTACCTATATGGAGCTTACAGTCTAGGGAAGGAGGCAAGCGTTAATGCAGATGAGGCTACGGCAGTGAATACTGCCACGTTAGGGAGAGAGGGGACCCCTGGCTGGGCGAGGATGGTCTCTAGAAGGAAGGCACTGCTGGGCTGGGCAGGGCTGGGCAGGGCTGGGCAGGCAGGAGCCGGGCCCCAGGACCAGGGAGGGAAGCGCAGTGGGCCAGCAAGTGCTGAGGGCCGGGAGGCCGCCCCACTGGCCTGGCCCCAGGGCTCAGACAAGGCCCTCGACAGGGGCCCGCGTCTCCTCGGTCACCGTACTTACTAGCTGCTGATCCCCGGCTCGAGGCACGGCCCCACCGCTCCGCAGAGGCCGCAGCGATGGCGCCGTGACCTGGCCCGGTGGCCGCGCAGACCGGGCCGGCCGGGGCGGGGCAGGGCAGCGAGCGGGCTGGGCCGGCGGGCACTGCCCAATATGGGCCTGTCTGGGCCCAGCGATATAAATAGAGCGCGCTGCGCCAGCCGGGGGCCGAGGGCCCGGGCCGCGCGGGGGGGCGGGGAGGGCGCTGGCAGCTCCCCTGCAGCGACAGGTGCGGGCCCTCGGCGCCCGCCTGGGAGCCCAGGATGCGGCCGCTCTGCGCCTGCGCGGGTCGTCCGAGCGGGCCCCCGCGACGGCAGTCGGCTCTGCGCCTGCGCGGGTCGTCCGAGCGGGCCCCAGGGAAGGCCCAGGGTGCGGGCGCAGGCGCAGAGCGGCCGGCGGGCCAGGGCGTCTGGAGGTCTAGTTGGAGCCGGCAAGGAGCTCTTTTAAAGAGAATATAGAAGTTGGATTTTGATAAATGACATATCTGCACCCCTAATTAAAAAAAAATACAAAATGACCAAAACCCAGTATGTGTGGGCTCACTGAAAGTGAAATTTACTGAAAGTAAATACAAATTTCAGGTAAGTAACCGACAGTCTTTAAGTATATGCCCCAAATACTGCACGGTCACTTCACTTTTAAGTGAATGTGGGTGCTGGCAAGTCTACCTGGAAAACTCAGCAGCTCCATCACCTTTGGCCTTAGGTGGGAGGTCCCCGAAAACCTGGGAAAAGACTGATTCGTTATGCCCAGGTGTGGGATGGTGCAGGGAAGAGGAATGTTCCTTGGAGGGAAGTGGAACAACATCTGTGTGGGTAAGGCTGTGCTATTAGGTCAGATAACACAAAATTGTTATCTTATACAAGTTTATTTCTTATATTCTGGAGGTCAGAAGTCCAAAAAGAGTGTCCCTGGGGTAAAAACAAAGTGTCTGCAGGGCTGCTCCCCCCCTTCTTTTCTTGGAGGCCCTAGGGGAGATCTGTTTCCTTGCCTTTCCAGCTTCTATGAACTGTACTCATTCTGCAACTCACGGCCCTTTCCTCCATCTTCAGAGCAGGAAACAGGCAATTCTTTCCCAGATTGCACTTTGTACTAATTTTCCTCTTTCCTCTTCTTTTAAAAATTTAAATTGTGGTTAAATAAACATAAAATTTTACCAATTTTTAAGTGTATGATTCAGTGGCATTAAATACATCCACAATGGTGTGCAGCCATCCCTACTACCCATTTCCAGAATTTTGTCATCAGAAAGAAAACAACAGTTTCTCAAATAGAAACTTTGTAGGCATTAAATAATAACTCTCTTTGCTCCCCTGGTTTGCCTCTTCCCCCAGCACCTGGAGACTTCTATTCCAATTTCTGTCTCTATGACTTTGCTTCCTTCAGATGCTTCATATAAGTAGAATCATACAGTATTTGTCCATATGTGTCTGGCTTATTTTAGTTAGCATGATGTCCTCAAGATTTATCCACATCATGGTATGTATCAGTATTTCATTCCTTTTTAAAGTTGAATAGCATTCCATTGTGCATGTACATGTGCATGTGTGTATACACACATACCATATTTAAAACAAAACACATTCCATGTTGGTAAAATTCCTTAAAGCATTTTAGAAGCTTATGTCAGTCCTTGCATGCATTTATGTTTACATGTACATATTACAGTTGTTTGATAAAACTCCTCTCTCCCTTTCCCACAAACAGCTGATCTGTTTAGCCCACTTTAAGTCCTTCTACACCTGATTCTTTTCCTGCTTCTGGTTTGGTTTACCAGATGATTGTGCTAAGCTAATGAATCTTTCTCAGCTTGCTCTGAAGACTATGTTTGATTTCCCATGTGGCTACTTTATTTCACCTTTTCTAGAGGAAGTGAAACACACGTCAAGAGCTAAGGCTTCCTGTGGGTGGAGAGGCTAAGTTGGAAGCTGAGCTCTTGGGGAGTTTAGCGGATTCTCAGATGATTTGCCAGATATTAATGAAGGATTAATATTGTCAAATATACTGATATGCCAAAAACTTGTTTTAAGGCACATGCTTTTTGAATAGATTATACATAAATATGTACTTTACTCAGTAGTGGCTTACTGCTTCTTTTTCAGCCTTCATTTTCTTACAATGTTGAGTTGCTTTCCTGTATTCCTTCGGGTGTATTTTGCCATTTTGGTTTAATGTAGTCCTCCTCCCGCCGCCTTGAAGCTAATCTACCCCATGTCTGGCTCCCTTTTATTGTGATTTGCCTCCGGGCAGCTTTTCCTTGATAAAGAAGTCACTTTTCTCTCCACATATCCATTCCTGCCCCATGACATCTCCACCTTTTAAAGGAAAAATACACATCTCGGAACTATTCCCAACACAGCATACTGGTTCATATCCTGAACTATTATCTATCACTTGGCTTGGCAACCAGGCTTCTAAGTGAAAAAATGAACAACCAACCTGATCATTTCAAACTTAATTCAACCCCAAAACAGCCTGCCACAGAATGACAAATGGATACACACTAGTGGAATCAGCTTGTCTTCATTCTTGCTCTCCTGCTGTACTTCTGCTACATCTTATCTATGGAGTGATATTTTTGAAATATTATCTTTCTTCCCACCCTCCTTCCTTCGGCATATATTTCCTTATGATGCTTTGCTTCTCTGTGCCATTTCAAAGTTGCAGCTGCTCTAGCTCATTGCCTCTGAGGAGCGGGGTGTGGAAAAATCAGGACCTCAGAAAACCTGGCAGGTGGGGAACAGAAGAAATACTCTCTTCTGATTCCAGAAGCCTTGGCTCTTTCAAAACAGGAATGAATTATTGGTATGTGTAATACATTTGGGAGGAAACCAAAATTACAGCAATGATCTTCTATCCATACCTCTTTCCCCAGCTGAGAAAAGGGGGTCTCTGGAGGAGAGATAATAAGGAAGAAGACCCATGCCCTGTTCAGCCGAACTAAGTATGGGGTAGTTTGGCAGCCAGAACCCAAAGAGAGGAAATGATTCCATAGTGTCTTGGCCAGTGACGGCTTCAGGTAACCATTCGAGAGGCTTGCGTACTCACCCAGGGCCCAGTGAGGCCAGAGGCACTGACAGAGAGGCCCCTGCAGAGAGGTACATGGAGACTCTTGCAAGACCAAAGACCTAGGGGCAATGCAGACAGAGGACAGCCATTGAGTATGGGAAGGCTTGCCCCTTAGCCTGACTCCAGTGTGTTGGTTAGATATCCTTGCCCCCCCCAAACTCAGATGCAACTCTGGGGAAAGGGAAGGCTTGGCCATCCTGGTGGCAGGGAACTTCAACTATTAGTATTGACCCTAGTAAAGTAGTATTTCACTCACACTGTAGTTTGTGGACTGTGGAAATAGAGGACTTGACACACCCAAAGTCTGGTGCAGAAGCATGAGCAGCAGCAGAAGTGGTTTGTCACTCTATGGGGGATGGGATGCAGGGAGCCTAGGGATTCTTTCAACTTTAGTTTCAGCAAGCAATGAGAGCAATTTGAAAAAGAGAGATAAGAAACAGGAACTAAAATTATCACTACCAAGTCTTTTGTCTGTAGCTGGTTCTCTTCCCATCCTGAATGTTAGTCTTTCTTGTTCATGGCTGGATCCTCAGCACCTGGAAAAGTGCCTGGCACAAAGGCAGTGCTCAAAAATCATTAGGGAGGGGCAGCCCAGCCCGGTGGCTCAGCCGTTTAGTGCCACCTTCAGCCCAGGGCCTGATCCTGGTGACCCGGGATGGAGTCCCACATCGGGCTCCCTGGGTGGAGCCTGCTTCTCCCTCTGCCTGTGTCTCTGTCTCTCTCTGTGTGTCTCTCATGGGTGAATAAATAACATCTTTAAAAAAATTTTTTTTAAAAATCATTAGGGAGTGAACCAGCAAGTGGGTCAGAGCAGTTTGTTGAAGGTACTGGGTGGGATTCAGTCTGGCTAGTGTGGGATGCCCCTGAACCAGGCTTGGATGTGAGAGCACTGGGGGCACTGTATCTCAGGGCAATAGAAGAAATGCCCCTATCCCTGCTGCTCTGCTGGGTGAAGAGATGGACTTCAGAAACTTCCACAGCTGCCTCACACTCTCCCTTCACAGAGCTGTCAGAGGTCTTTGATTCACCTTTGGGTGACTTGACTCACCTCTACCTCCAGGTGTCCTGTGGGTGCCTCTGACTAATGGAAGCCAGGTCACCAATCCACACCCTGGCTTTGAGAGCGTCTAAGGGACAGAACTTCAAGAAAAACAATTTTTTGTACTTTTTAGTTCTTAGAGTTGGAGGGTTGGGTTGGGAGGCATGTTGCCACACCTCCATCATTTTCAGGTTTGTGGGCTGTGGGAAGCTAGGCCACCACCACCTGACAGAGCCAGAGGTAAGTATGGGGGGCAGGCAGGGTTTTCGTGCCCAGCACTTGTGGGTGTGGGGGGGTCAGGGGTTCCAGCAGTTGCAGCGCTTCATTTTTATATCTTTATTGTCTGTTTTGGTCTGAAGGGCTCAGGGCATTATTGCCTGTGGCTGTCATGTGGTGCTCAGCCTACAGAGCTTCGTATTGTAGCAGGTGCACACACCTGTTGTAGTTTCCCATCAAGCCCGAAGGCTTCTAGAGACCAAGGGCTTTGTCCTGTTCACCTTTGTGGTGCATTCTCATGCCTGCCTCAGGCCCCATAGAACAGATGGTCAGGGAACATTTACTGATTTGGGTGACCAGGAGGCAGAGCTGATAAGTGACAGGAGAGTGGGGCGGGGCTGAGACACCTGGTATCCTAACCTGGCACTGCTCCTGAAGACTTCCTGGCCTCCTGTAACTCAGCTCTGGGAGTTTAACAGGCAAAGTGATAATGCACCTACCTCACACCCAAGTTTTAGGAGGATGAACTAGGAGAAGGATCAGATGTGAAAAGGGCTTTGATAAACTATCAAGTAACTCAACTTCATTTGCCCTGATGAGGCTGGAAACTCCTTTCCCCAAAGATCATGAAAATGGGACAGAAAGCCATTTCTTCCTGATAATATTTATTGTATCCTGTCTTGAGGCAGAGGTATGGACTGTACTTCTTTTGAAGGCTCTTCCACTTTCAGAATCCATCACGGGGAAGCATGGGGAAGGGAGTTATCTATCTACCAAGCCATGTTTTCCCACTGCTATGACGGTAAACCATGCTCACATGTGCAGCCTTCAACCTGCAGGTGTTCAAGGCTATGCACCAAATCTAATAGATCTGAGGGTTTTTGAAAGATCATGAACTTTCTGGAAGCCACATTTCTCTCTCTATACCAAGATTATTTCATTTTCCCCAGCAATGAAATCCTTAAATCCTGACTATGTGAATAATCAAATCTTGCTTTTTAAGCAGACTCCAAGTAGTTTATTAACACAGGTATGGCTAATTATTATTATTGTCTGTTGTATTATTATGCCGTGACCACTATTTATGTACTGCATAAATTAAGGTATATAGGTTTGGCTGCTCTAACAAAGAATTTGAATGATAGTTCCCTACAGAAAAAAGCAAGTTTCTTTTTCTTTCATGCAGAATTACAGGGAGTAAAGAAGCAAATGGGGCAGTGTCAGTGAGGCTACAATCTAACAGGCCTCAACATTTCATGGCTTAACATAATAGAAAAGATATTTTGCTTATGCAAAGCCTGAGGCAGGTATTCAGACCATCACAGTAGCTGTCCTTCATCTAGTGGTTCAGGGACTCTGACTGACAGTGGCCCTACTGAGGGCCCCCAGGTGTTCATCTCCAGGCCAGCCAAAAGGGAAAGGATGTGGAAAGAGGTACACAGCAGGTTTGTGGGTTGGGCCCAGGAGGAGCAAATCTCACACCTGCTTACATCCCATTGGAAAGGCTGAGGGCGCATGGTCACACCTAGCTTTGAGGAAGGGTGGGAAGTGAGGTCTAGTTCCATGTCAAAAAAGACTGGAAAAAGGATTTTGGTGGGTAGCTGTCTGTTGTGGACCAACTTGAAGCAGAGACACTGAGTGCAAACCAGAACTTATGAAAGCAGGACATTAGTCCCTCCAGATGTTTGGAAAATGGAGTTCTAAGAACAATTTGGGAAATTCTGTGTTCCATATCCCTTGTTGGAGAATCAGAATGCAGAATTAAAGGTTCTGATGAATCCTGCAGTAAAAATGCAAAGCATTTCCTACACGTTCTTGACTCTGGATCTACGATGTGAATATGGGTCTGTGTATGATGCATGCTGAGACTTGTGTGGGGCATACCTGGGAAACAGTGACTGGGTGGAAGAGGACCTCAGAGCAAGTTAAGAATATGTTTAGATAGAAGCTTTAAGTCTATTAAAGGCAAAAAAAAAAAAAGTCTATTAAAGGCAAAAACTGAGAGATACCCCTGGGAAGGAGGAGACTCCAAGTATCAGAGGTGGAAGGTTATGGAATCAAGGCAGGGAGGTGGGAAGGAGCCAGAAACCAAAGTGGCAGAAACACGTCCCCATCTCTCAGACCCACTGGAGACAGCTGTAGAGGAAATGACAGAGTGCTGTTGCTCATGTATGTTGATGATCTCTTCCATCGCTCCTGGCGCTCCTGCTGCTGGGGCTCTGACTCTGTCTTCCAGCGGGTGATGGTGCCAGTGGTGTCACGTGAGTCTTGCAGTTTGTGTAATGCCTCTTGCCCAGTTCTCATTTAATCCACATGCCCCCCAAGAGCGTGTGTGGAGAATGACAGGGTAGTGCCACCGGCTGGTGAGGGATCTGGCCACGGAACCCCACCCCCTAATTCCATACCTGTTACACCAGCTGCTTCATCATTCTACTGATTATTTGACCTTTGTGTCTTTGGATAGTCTCCAGGTGTGAAGAGAGGGTCTCCTGTTGTCTTTTCTTGGTAGAGTTTAACAGAGCAAGGCTTTGTGGCACTTTGCTAGAGATGCCCCACCACCTCTACTGTTACAGGTTGAATTGTGTCCCTTCAATGCATATGTGGGAGTCCTAATTCCCTGGCAACTCAGAATGTGACCTTATTTGGGATGGAGTCTATACAGAGGTAATCAAGTTAAAATGAGGTCATGAGTGTGGGTCCCAAACCAATATGATCGGTGTCCTTATCAAAAGGGGAGACTTGGAGACAGACATGCATATAGGGTGGTCACCTGTGAAAGTGAAGTTGGCCATCTACAAAGCAAGAAAAGAGGACTGGAATAGACCTTTCCTTCCCAGCCCTTAGAAAGAAGCTGCTGCCCCTGCCATCACCTTACTTTCAGACTTCCAGCCCCCAGTACTGTGAGATGAATTTCATGCTGGTACCAGCGTGTGGTGCTTTGTTACAATAGTCCTAAGAAACTAGACCACCACCCCACTCGCCCCCAAGCAGATTCAGTCTATGTTGGGAGTGGTGGTGTTCAGGTTGCTGTAAAAATGCCTGCAAAGGTTGTATTGTCTTCTTATCCATGAAGATATTATACACAACTTAGTCAATAACTTGGCAAAATCAGGATACACTGTGCAGATGATCATTTCTTTAACTTATTTTACAAAAGAAAATGAGGTTAATTTGATCTAATTTGCATGTGTTTACTTTGTGGGTGAGTTCATATTGACTGCTAGAGACCACAGTCTTAAATGTTCATAGTCCATACATTTGAAAATACATTCCAGAATTTTTCCAAGGATCAAGTTCAAGTTTGTCAGTCAATAATGATCATAATCCACTTTTTATCAATTGCAACACTTGCCCATCAGACTTACCAGATCTGAGTTCCTTTAGCATCTTTCATCCTACTGGCTCTCCTGTCTTGGGGATCTTTTTCCTTCTCCTTTTATTTTGAAAGAATTTCAAACATACAAAACAGTTGCGAGAATACTAGTTTTTAAAAAGGTTTTTTTTTTTTTTTTTGCAGGGGGAGCACCTGGGTGGCTCAGTTAGTTGAATGTCTGCCTTTGGCTTGGGTCATGATCTCAGGGTCCTAGGATAGAGCCCTGGGTCAGGCTCCCTACTCAATGGGGAGTCTACTTCTCCCTCTCCCTCTGCCCCTATAGTATATTCAATAACAAAAATCAAGAAAATGCAAAACATTATGAAGAAGGAAATAAAGATCACCACAGTTAATATGTTGGTTATATCTTTGTAGACAAAATTTGTAGTATTAATAGTAAATACTATGTTTTTCTTTTGTGTGAGATTTGTGTTTGAGCTTTGTTTAAGGTACATTTCACTGTAGGAATTTTTTTTAAAGATTTTATTTATTTATTCATGAGATATACAGAGAGAGGGAGAGAGAGACAGAGACACAGACAGAGGGAGAAGCAGGCTCCATGCAGGGAGCCCAACATGGGACTTGATCCTAGGACTCCAGGATCACACCCTGGGCCGAAGGCAGGCTCCAAACCACTGAGCCACTCAGGGATCCTCTTCACTGTAGGAATTTAAATTTGTTCTGTGATTGAATTCATCCATCTTCTCTTTTTCTGGGTCTCTGGGATTTATATACTTAGAAGACCCTTCCACCAACATTCACACCTAAAGAATATAAAAACATCCTCCTGTTATGTTTTCTAGTTGTCTTTCGTCTTTGTTTTTTACACTTAAATTTTAAGGCATCTGGGATCAATCATGGTGAAAGGGGAGTCCCTCTACCCTCAATGATGCAGTACTTTCTCCACCACCATTTACACATAACTCATCTCTTTCTTTTTTTATTTTATTTATTTATGATAGTCACACACACACACAGAGAGAGAGAGAGAGAGAGAGAGAGAGAGGCAGAGACATAGGCAGAGGGAGAAGCAGGCTCCATGCACTGGGAGCCCGACATGGGATTCGATCCCGGGTCTCCAGGATCGCGCCCTGGGCCAAAGGCAGGCGCTAAACCGCTGCGCCACCCAGGGATCCCTCATCTCTTTCTTACTAATTTGAAGTGTTATTTTAATTGTAAACTAAACTTCCCTCTGTAACTGGGTCACTTTCTCGATATTCTGTTAGCTCTCTGCATTTCAAATTTCTGCTGGCACTTGTAGCTTTACCATCCTGTTCTAATGGTTACATCTTTAGAATATGCTTTACCACGAGCAAGGGCAAATGCCCCTTTATGACATTAAAAACAATTCTTGGGGATCGCTGGGTGGCGCGGCGGTTTGGCGCCTGCCTTTGGCCCAGGGCGCGATCCTGGAGACCCGGGATCGAATCCCACGTCAGGCTCCCAGTGCATGGAGCCTGCTTCTCCCTCTGCCTATGTCTCTGCCTCTCTCTCTCTCTCTCTCTGTATGACTATCATAAATAAATAATTATAAAAAAAACAAACAAACAATTCTTGGCTTTCATTGCCCATCTGGTCATAACTTTTTTCTCTTTTGAAACATCGGTTATAGAAAATTTTATTAAACATAGTAAACTAATTGAAACTATACCCCAAGGAATAACAATAACAAAAGCCTTTTGATAAGCATTGTTCTAGACAACAGCACCATGTACTTGTTTTGATAAATGTACACACTGTTTGCCAAAAGGAAACTTCCTTTTCTGTAACTTGGTTTGATGCTTTGACAGCTGATAGACATAGTCAATCATATCAGTCAATCATAGCTGATAGATAGTCAATAACATAGACCATCACTTCTGGTGTCTGCATGGTACAGTGCATGGAGTGTAATTTACATAACTGCTTCTCACTGATTTCATACCACTTCGGATCTTTCCTTTTTTTTTCTGTTCTCTTATAAATATGGTGACGAATTTCCTTTTACATCCAGCTTTTGAGCTTCTAATAATTTTCTTCTTCTGATGTATTCTTAGAAGTAGGATTTCTTGGGCAAAAGATGTACATACTTTTCTTGGTTTTACACTTTTTTATAGTTTTTTTTTTTTAAGTTTTAATTTTAATTCCAGCTAGTTAATACATGGGGTAATGTCAGTTTTAGGTGTATAATATATTCTGTATATCACCCGATGCTCATCACAAATCCACTTCTTAATCCCTATCACCTATTTCACCCATTTCCCACTCAACTCACCTCTGCTAACCATCATTGTGTTCTCTATAGTTAAGGAGACTGTTTTTTGGTTTGCTCCATTCTTTTTTTTTCCCCTTTGCTTGTTTGTTTTGTGTCTTAAATTCCACATATGAGTGAAAGCATATAGTATTTGGTTTTCTATGATTGACTTATTTCACTTAACATTATACTGTCTAGCTCCATCCATGTCATGGCAAATGGCAAGATTTCATTCTTTTTTATGGCTGAGTAATATTCTAATATATACATGTAGTGGAATATACACATACATATATAATGGCATATATACGTATATGCACACACCACATCTTCTTTACCCATTTATTAATTGATGGACACTTGAGCTACTTCCATAGTTTGACTGTTATAAATAATGCTGCTATAAGTATAGGGGTGTGTGTATCCCTTTGAATTAGCGTTTTTGTATTCTTTGGGTAAATATGCAATAATATGATTGCTGGATTGTATTTTTAGAGTAGAGTAGTTGTATTTTTAACTTTTTGAGGAACCTCCATACTGTTTTCCACAGTGGCTGCCCCAGTTTGCATTCCCACCCACAGAGCACGAGGGTTCCTTTTTCTCCAGATCCTCACCAACACCTGTTGTTTCCTTTGTGTTGTTGATTTTAGCCATTCTGACAGGTGTGAGGTGACATCTCATTGTAGTTTTGATTTGCATTTCCCTGATGATGAGTGACGATGAGCATCTTTTCATGTGTTTATTAGTCATCTGGATGTCTTCTTTGGAGAAATGTCTGTTCATGTCTTCTGCCCATTTTAAAATTGGATTATTTATTTTGGGGGTGTTGAGTTATATAAGTTCTTTATATGTTTTGGATACGAACCCTTTATTGGATATGTCATTTGCAAATATCTTCTCCCATTCCATAGATTTTTTAGCTTTGTTGATTGTTACCTTCAGTGTGCAGAAGCTTTTAATGATGTAGTCCCAATAGTGTATTTTTGCTTTTGTTTCTCTTGCTAGGAGATATATATAGAAAAAAAGCTTCTGTGGTTGATGTCAAAGAAGTTACTGCCTGTGTTCTCTTCTAGGGTTTTTATGATTTCAGGTCTCACATTTAGATCTTTATTCCATTTTGAATTTATTTTTGTGTATGGCGTAAGAAGGTTGTTTCTTTCTTTGCATATTATTATCTAGTTTCCCCAACACCATTTGTTAAAGAAACTGTCCTTTTCTGATTGGATATTTTTAAGGTGTGCTCTTACACTCAGAGTTTTTCCCAGCAGCCTGCATGCACAGAGTGTGAGACCACCCAACATCTGCATCTTGGCCAGCTCCAGACTTTGTGGTCTTTCATCTGCGCTATTCTGTTAGGTGAGAATTATTATTCTGAGTTTATTTTTGCTTTGTATTGTTAATAAAGTTAAACATCTTTGCATATGATTACTGTTCATCTGTATTCTTTTGTAACTTTTCTTGTCCAATTACCTTGCCTATTTTCCTTTTATGGGTTTACTTTATTTTATTATTGGCTTGAGATAGAAATGATGTTAAACATTATTTTTTTTCCTGTAATACATTACAAATATTCTCCCCCTCCCCTTTTGTCTTTCAACTTCATGGAGTTCTTAAAAGTTATTTTGTTTTCTGGGTTTTGCAATATTGTTAGAAATGTTTTTCCCAATCCCAAGATTATTTTTTAAAAATGCACCAATATTTCTTCTAGTGTGTTTATGGCTTTGTCTATTTAAAATCCTTAAATTTGTGACCCATTTGGGATTTATTTTGGTGTCAAGAATGACGTGGGGATCCAGATTTATTATTATTTTTTCCCAAGTGTTGAGTTAGTTATTCCAATTCTATTTATTGATCACTCCATCTGGAGTGTTCTGGTTTGAAATTCTAACTTTCTCCTATATCAAATTTCCTTATTTACTTGTGTCCATTTCTGTACTCTCTTTTTTCCTACCGGGCTGTCTGTTTGTCCTGTCACAGTAACATAATGTTTTAATTCTCCTAGCTTTGTAATGTTCTTATTTAACTCATGCTGGGATAAGTTTCTCTTCGTTTTCAATATTTTCTTGACTATCCTTATGTAACTTTTTCTCTTCAATTTTAGCATCATTTTGGCAGGTGTCCAAGAAAAAGCACTTTGTAATTTTATTTAGAATTGCAAAAAAGCCCAATATATTATTTGGGGAAACAAAATAATTTTATCATGTTGAGTATTTTGTCCAAGATTCAGGCATGCCTTTCCATTTGTTGCAGATTTCCATTATGTCCTTTGGTAGCATTATATCTTTCCTCATGAAAAATGCCTGTAGTTCTTGGCCAGGGTGGATCTCACTAAGGGGAACATCCCATGTGTCATGCACCTTAGAAAAACTTTAAGATTTCTTTTTTTTTTAATTTAAGATTTTTAAAGTCAATTTGGACTATCACTAATTTTTCCATACATGCAGACTTTATTTTTTTAAGATTTTATTTATTTGAGAGAGGGAGAGAAAGCATGAGCAGGGAGAGGGGTAAAGGGAGGGGCAGAGAGAAAAGCAGGCTCCCCACTGAGCAGGGGGCCCAATGCGAGGCTCAATCCCAAGAACTCTGGGATCATGACCTGAGCCAGAGGCAGACGCTTAAACCACTGAGCCACCCAGGAGACCCCTACATGCAGACTTTAGAACCCAACCCAAGTGAGTACAAGATCATGCATGCTGTTCCAGTGACTTCTGGAGAGCCAAATGGACTAGAGGCATTTTCATTCTTGTTTTTATTTTTGTGTTTGTTTGTTTTGAAATAACTAAACAGAGTACAATTGGGGAAAATAGTGTTCTATTTGGATACCATTTAACCAGAAGTACTTCTGTAGTTTTTGGTGGTATATAACTTGTCATCTTTGGTTTCTGGGAACTTGCTACAGAAGTACTGGGACTTTGGAGGACAGGTGTCTGTTAAATTTTGAACCTGGGCAAATTTGTTATACTCCAAGTGAGTCCATATGCCGCTGTAAGCATATGATCAGGTTGTAAAATGCAAGATACCGCTTTTTACCAATAAGAGTTAAAGGGTGTCTGGTAACCTTGGTTGGTGCCAGGAAAAAAAAAAACAGCTTTCCCTGGAACCTTTCAAAACTTTTCCATATTAGGGCAGGTCCAGTCACAAGCTTCGCTCAAAGACTCAGTGTTGTAGGGTGAATAGCGAGATAACCGTGGACTCTTTTATGGACCTGTGAGACTTTGTTCAACTGAAAAAGTGTTTTCACTGTAATTATTTCTGACCTGTTTTGTGCTTTCCTACCCGCCCCCTGCCTTGATCCTTTATTTGCTCCAGTGTATTATAGCCTTAAAGAGGTTACTGAGGAGGGGAGGGGTAGCCAATTTAGGGCCAGGAAGGTGGGATTTAAATATAACTGTGTAGCTGACAAAATGATTTATTACTTTGTAGGTCATTGGAAAAAAGCAGAATTTCTCAAACTGTGTTCCATGGGCTGATATTAATCATACAAATGCCCTAAGCACAAAAAGTTCTCAGGGTTCCAGGGCCAAGTTGGCTTAGGAAATGCTGCCTGCTAATTCCCCTCTCAGAGCTCTACAATGTGCATTAGCATATTAAAAGTTCTGAGAAGTACAGCAGGAAAGAATCCAGTTTTAATTCTGCTGTGTGATTAAGCAAGTATATTGGTGCAAGGGGTGGTTTCCTTTTAAGCCAAACGAGTTTCCCTTAACACCAGCTTTGGAAGGGCTAGAGGAAATTTAATGGAATTTACCCCTACTTTTGTCAGAGGGTCCCAGCAGCCCACTAAAATGTGTGTCAGTGTCAGAATATTAGGCTAGATTTTAAATAAAATGCAGTCAAAATCAAATTCCACTGAAATATAACTTTGCTTATTTATTCATAATATCAGTGGTATATTTAAGTGCATTAGACATGGTAAATGGTGGACCTTTTAAATCACATGACACTTTCAGAAAATTACCTTCTAATGTATTCATTGATTAATTTATTCAAATAATAGGCATTAAAGGACTCCTGAATCTTAAACACTGTGCTGAGAGTGAAGAGTGGGAGATACTTTCGAGTCTGGGAGTGGTAAGGAATAAGAGAACTCAGAGAATATGAGAAACTCATATCATTTGTGTGGCTCCTGGCTGGCTAATCCTTGGGTAGAATTCTATCATCAGCTTTCAGTGGCTGTGGGAGGAGAAGTTCCAACTTGAGCCTGGGAGGGGAGGTGGCTCAAGCCAGAAAGTAGGTCACCTTTCTTTATTGAGGCCTCTGAGGGTTTTGCCAGGGACACTGACACTCACGAATGAAATTCTGACATGCATCAGTTAGTTCACAATAATGACATTGCTGCATAACAAACCACCTCAAAACTCACTTACTTAAAACAATATTCATTTATTATCACAGATTGGCTTTGGGTTGATCCAATCCAGGCTCAGCAGGTGGCCCTGCTTAAGGTGGCAGACGGGGCAGCTCTGCTTCCTACTTCCAGTCTGTGAGTCAACTGGAGCATCTCTGGTTACGTGTCTCTCATCTTCTTTGGGCCAGAGGACTCATCAGGAATGTTCTTCCTATGGCTGTGACAGAGGCAAAGATAGCAAGCCCAACCATGCAAGCACTTTCAAGCCTTTGCTTGCATCTCATCTGCTAACATCCCCTCAACCAAAGCATGTCAAAGGATAGGAAAGTATACCCGACTCCTACTGGGTGGAAGTTATATAGCAACAGGTGTGGATGTCTACTCTTGTAACTGGGGAGCAAGTAAATAGCTAGAACAATAATCCAGTCTGACACATCATGCGAAGGGCCCCCTCTAGGACCGGGAGTGATGATGCCAGCTCCCCTTCTGAATGTAAATTCCACTCAAGGTATCTGAGCCCTGAGTTCTGGCTCTTGGATATGAAAGTCTGCCTGCATCCAATGAGACCTGAGGGCTGGCAGCTGACTTTGAATAACATATAGCAGCCCAGGAATAGAAATTTGGCCAGATGAGCAGACCGATCCCCCAGCCTGTATATTCTAGCCACGTAGACCTCCTCTTTTTCAAACCCGGACCCTGGCTGTAGCCAGCACAAACAGTGCCATTGTGGAGGCTGGAAGAAGGAGGTTCATGAGCCCTTCTTTAGGGAACCACTGGACGATGCACTCCAACCACCAAGAGATGGCAGAGGAAAGTTCACAAAAGGATTGAACACTGGAAATATTTGACAAGAGACATAAGGCAAAAGCAAAGAAGGGGACAAGATGAATGGAATTGAGTGTGGGGTAGACAGTGCAAAATGGCCTTTCTTCCACACTGACTCTGTAACTGGCTTGGCCACATGACTTGTTTGGTCAATAGAGTGAGAGTAGGTGTAAGTGCAAGTGGAGACTTGAAAAGTGCTGGGGTGTTGGGACTTGCCTCTCTTGCCGCCAGAAGTGCTTCTGCTGCATCTGAACAAGCCCAGACTAGCTTACTGGATGATTAGAGGTGTATAGCTGTTGCCTCAGCTGACATCCAGCCACTGCCAGACCCCTGAGTGAGGCCCCTCAGGACCAATCTTACTGCCAGTCCCTCAATTAGACCATGTCGCCAAACTGGCCCTGAGGAGCTGGCTGTTCGGCCAACCCACAGGACTGTGACAAATAATGAAGGTTCATTGCTTTAAGCCTCTCTATTCTGAGGTGTTTTGTTAAACAGAGAGAACTAAATGGTACATTATGTAATTGTTATATGCCCTGGCAATGTATAAATAAGATAGCATAAGCTTGTGGATTGCCTTGCCTTTAATGCTGACAAACGTGTTGTCCAAATTTAAGAATATTTAAGAATAAAAAAGACGAACATTAAGAAAAACAGTATTATTGACTAAAATTGGGTAGGAAAAGATAGGAAGAGGTGAAGGAAGAAGAGACAGGGATCCCCGGGTGGCTCAGTGGTTTAGTGCCTGCCTTCAGCCCAGGGTGTGATCCTGGAGACCCGGGATCAAGTCCCACATCAGGTTCCCTGCATGGAGCCTGCTTCTCCCTCTGCCTGTGTCTCTGCCTCTCTCTCTCTCTGTGTCTCTCATGAATAAATAAATAAAATCTTTTTTTTTTTTAAGGAAGAAGAAACAGAAGCTAATTCTATTGTTCACTTTTTAGACAAAACAAAGATGACATGACAGGTGTTATATAAACATATAAATGTAGAGATATTTGCTAGAACAGAGCACAAATCTGCCTTAATAGATGAAGCACTGCAATAAAACATAGAGAAAATATATCACATATATATTAAGATATATACCAAATGTTATTAGACCTTAAGATTGTATCAATTGTAAGATCACTATGATTTTAATCATCACTGTTGCCAGTTAAACCATGAGGCCCCTCAGCTGTAAGACACATCCCAATTTCAAAAATGTTAAAATGGGAAAAAAGTGACCAGGAATTTCTACAATGCAGCATTTAAAAACAGAAAAACATATAAAATATGACAAAATAAAGACCAAACACATGTCATACTAATAAATGTAAATGTAATTCTCCCATTAGAAGAAAAAGTTCTTCATATTGAATCACAAAGCAAACTAGAAAGTCAAACTATTTGTAACAACATGGATGGACCTAGAGGGTATATGCTAAGTGAAATAAGTCAGTCTGAGAAAGACAAATAACACAAGATTTCGCCCATACTTGGAATTTAAGAAACAAAATGAATGTACAAACAAAGGAAAAAAGAGACAAACAGACTCTTAAACACAGAGAACAAGCTGATGGTTACCAGAGGTGGGTGGGAGGAGCAATGAAGTAGGTGAAGGGGATTTAGAGTACACTTATGATGATGAGCCCTGAGTAAAATACAGAATTGTTGAATCACTATGTAATCACTAATATAACACTGTGTGTTAATTGTACTTCAACTTTAAAAAATAAATAAAGAGCATAGACAAAGACACACCATCAAAAAAAAAACAGTGGGGGTCAGGGGGAATCATAATCCTAGTATAAAACAAGGTGTAATTCAGGCCCCAAAGTATTAAACAAGACAAAAGCTGGCACCTTATCATGCCACAGACCACCATGGAAATACAACAGTTACACCTATCAGTGCATTGAATCATAGTATCTTTCATTAAGCATGAACTAAGGAGACATAAGGAAAAATAGACAAAACATGCTTATCACAGGCCTTGACTCATTTATTTCAGTGGAAGACAGATAAAGCTGACAAAAAATTGTTATATCAACTCCATTAAATATTTTGTGGCCATTGCAAATGAAGATTATATAGTTCTAGAGGAAAAGTGTGCAACATGAGAAAAAATACATCACATGTGTAACTATGTTATCTCGTTATAGCTTGCAAATTGGGTGTTCAGAGGTGTGTAAAGATTGGAAGAGCCGTAGGGAAGTGTGATGCTTTGTTTGAGCAGAAAGAATTGTGAATTTATAGATTTTATCAAATTGTTTTGGTGAAAAAAAATTGTTTTGGTGATTTCAGTACTTTAAGGAAAATGCTAATTAATTATTTAGCACAACTCTGCATATTCCTTGTAGAGAACAGCTATGGCAACACTGGACCATGTGAGGGTACGTGTGGAGACATCCAAAACATGAAACACATCATTTACGAATTAATTCATCATATGACTAACCCCAGAGCATCTGACTTAAAACCAAATTTAGGGCAGCCTGGGTGGCTCAGCGGTTTGGCGCCGCCTTCAGCCGGGGGTGCGATCCTGGAGACCTGTGATCGAGTCCCACGTCAGGCTCCCTGCATGGAGCCTGCTTCTCCCTCTGCCTGTGTCTCTGCCTCTCTCTGTCTCTCTCTGTGTCTTTCATGAGTAAATAAATAAAATCTTAAAAAAACAAAAACCAAATTTAAAAGGTTAGGCTTAACAAAGACAGTGTAATCAGAACACTGAGTGGGACATTTGGTGGTTGCTTTCTGTGCTCTAAGCATTAGCTTTGACATGTGACAAATACTTCCTACCAACCATTCTTTCACTGCAATCCGTAACACTTAGCTAAAAGAACGTAAGTATCTGAAACAAATAAGATTACGTTCCCTGAGAATCAGAGATTTGCAGGGGCACAGGATAGGGAGGGAAGAAGGGCACAATAATGAAATTCTGCAGAATTGTTGGTTTCAAACAAGGAAACTAAGACAACAGATTTTTGAAACCACTCACTATGGTCACTCAGCTACATGGAAGCAGAGTTAAGATTAGAACAAAATTACTGCCTTCCAGAAAGAAAAATGCTAAATTTCTTCCAGCTCCACCACCTGAATATTCATTCGACTTAGAATGAGGCATAGTTTAAGATAAATGTTACAGTTCATGTAATATACTATATTTGTGTTAATATCCTCATAAATTTTTTTATTTTTCTGAGCCTTTAAAAAGTCTTGTATGGAAGTCTCATACCTTAGTCTTTCTTTCTTTTTTTTTTTAAGATTTTATTTATTTATTCATGAGAGACACACAGAGAGGCAGAGACACAGGCAGAGGGAGAAAGAAGCAGGCTCCATGCAGGTAGCCCGATGTGGGACTTGATCCTGATTCCGATCCCAGGTTCACTCCCTGAGCCAAAGGCAGACGTCCAACCGCTGAGCCACCCAGGCGTCCCTACCTTAGTTTTTCAAACCTTCACACGGTTGCTCTTCCCGCAACATGATGTCAGTACAGTAGCAGACTTTGTTATTAGCTCTGTCTCTTAGCCGCGGGTCCCCTTGTACGTGGCAGCTGTTTTGCCCACCTCCTTTCCTAACTGGGAGTGTGCCCAGTTAGCTGTGGAAAACAAAACCCAAGAAGCACAAAATCTATCAGTTGCATACATTTATTTAAAAATAACAATGCATGCCGGGCTTCTTATGTTAAAAATCTCTGTACACATGTTTCAAAGCCAAAGTGCACCGAATTTCCAAAATAAAGCATGTGGAAACATTAGGAGGCGTGAGTGCACTCAACAAGCTGATGGTCCCCAAAGCCAGATGTGAGGCTAGAATGCTGTGGAGAGATGCGACAGTGGTTTCCAAGCTAAACAAATTTTCAAAAACAGTAAACAGGGTGAGTGGATAAGATCTTGGGTCAACAGAGGGAACCAGGGAAGAATCTAAGCATGGCCTGTGAAGGGAAGTCTTTGAATGAATGCTTAAAGATTTGAGTTATATATGTTTATTCAAAAATACTTTAAAGCACCTGTAATGTGCCCAGTGTTGCATAGAATGGGTTGTTAATGTTGTCAATTGTCTATATGTTTATTTCCATCTTATAGATTCTTTGTAATAAATCTTCAGTCCCGGTATTGACTGGCTACAGCAGGTACCCAGAATATGTCTAGGACCTTCCTGACTGCCTACCTGAAACATGCCTTTTTTTTTTTTTTTTAAGATTTTGATCTATTCTTTTGAGAGAGAGAAAGAGAGAGAGAGAGAGCATGATTGGGGGAAGACAGAAGCAGAGGGAGAAACAGTCTCCCAGCTGAGCAGGGAGCCCCGTGCAGGGCTCAATCCCAGGACTCTGGGACCATGACCTGAACTGAAGGCAGATGCTTAACCCACTGAACCACCCAGGCGTCCCCTGGAACATGCCTTTTTATTTGTCTATTTAACCTCAGCTGGAGATTAGAAATGGGCCATCATTCAGTACCACTTCAAGTGTAAGATATATATATATATATATGATCTGTTTTTCATATTTTGTATTGAAGAGCTGTTTTGAGTGTTGAATTGTCATTGCTGTTCCTCTATTAGGGCATATTATCCAGAGTATTTTCTGTTTTGTTAAAATGCAATACAAGTCAACAGCTATTCAGGGGTTTCTAATTTCTCATGTTGTATTTGGTCTTCAATAGAATACATTCCTATGTTTAGAAGCCATTGTTCTGTTTCATATTATGTTATATGGTGTTTGTATTTCAAGACCTTTTTGAGCTTTTCCTTGAATTTCACTTATCTCCAAATAATGGCTGTTTTGTAATTCCTGTGTCTCAGGAAAGGCTCAGGATGGAAGAAGAGAGGTAAAGGATAGCGTGTCATCTTGAATGGGACCAGCTGTAGGACATGCTGGTGAGAAAGAGGAGACTGGGACCTGAGACAGAAGCTCAGCTATAGGATGGCCCAGAGGGAGACAGCCAGGAAGTTAGTTTTCAGTGTTCAGTTATGTAGGTAACTTTGAGCTCTCCTATTTTCGTGTGGATATTTACTTATTCAACAGACTTCCATTGTGGTCATGATGGAGTAGCTGGTATTAGATATAACCTCCTACCACTAACAACTATTTTAAAAATGGACAAAACTTGGGACACCTGGGTGGCTTAGTGGTTTAGCATCTGCCTTCGGCTCAGGTTGTGATCCCAGGGTCCTGGGATTGAGTTCCACATCAGGCTCCCCTCAGGGAGCTTCTCCCTCTGCCTGTGTCTCTGCCTCTCTCTCTGTGTCTCTCATGAATAAATAAATCTTTTTTTAAGAATTTAAAAAAATCTTAAAGAGAGAGAGAGAGAGAGAGAGAGAGAGGCAAAGACACAGGTAGAGGGAGAAGCAGGCTCCATGCAGGGAGCCTGACATGAGACTTGATCCTAGGACCCCAGAATCATGCCTTGGGCCAAAGGCAGATGCTTAACTGCTGAGCCACCCAGGTGTCCCTAAATAAAATATTTTTTAAAAAAATGGACAAAACTTAAGTAATACTTCTCAGGCATTGGACAGTGAGTAGCTTAGAGCCATGATCTCTGAGCCAAGGGAAGCCCTTGAGATGACCTCCACGTTTACCCTGGGCTTCCACCTGGGCATAATTCGCAAATCACAGTGCAGGAAAATAATACCCTAACTACATAATTTTTTTTGTGGTGAGAACACTTAGGATCTACTTTCTTAGCAAATTTCAAGTTTCAAGTACATAACACAGTGTTATAAGCTGTAGTCCCCATGCTGAATGTTGGCTCTCCAGGACTCAGTCTCGCAAGCTGGAGGCTTCCACCTTCCACCAATATCTCCCAACTTCCCCTGGACTTCAGCCCCTTGTGACTGCCACTCTACTTACTGTTTCTCTGGGTTCTGGTTTTTAGATCCCACATATCAGTAAGATCATACAGTATTTGTCTTTCTCTGTCTGACTTGTCTCCTTAGCATCATGTCCTCCAGGTCCATCCATGTTGTCACAAAGGACAGCATTGCCTGCTTTCTCATGGCTGAATAGAACTCTTTGGTATGAGTGCCACATCTCTGTGATCCATTCGCCCTTTGATGGATGCTTAGGTTGTCTCAGTGTCTTGCCTACTATGAATCTTGTTGTGATGAACGTGAGGCGTTGAATTGTCAAATTCAAGAGATATCTCTGAGATCGCTCCCCCTTCTTGTCACAGTTTTGAAATAGTAATTTTACTTTTCTGTTTATAAAATTGTTTCCCTCTTCCCTGGTTTTATTGATGTATAACTGACATACAGCACTGTGTCAGTTTAGGTCATTGTAGCATCATTGTTTGACTTACATATTTTGTGAAATGGTGACTACTATAAGTTTAGTCAGCAACAGTCATCTCATAGAGACACAATAAAAAGAGAAAGCAAAAAGAGAAAAGAAAATAATTTCCCCTTGTGATGAAAACCATTAGGACATACTCTCTTAACACCTTTCCTGTATATTACATGGCAGTGTTGGCTGTAGTTGTCATGTTGTACATCATGTCCCCAGGACTTATTCATCTTAAAATTACAAGTTTCTAACTTTCCACCACCTTCTCCTATCCTCTCTCCCCCTGCCCTCTGCCTCTGGGGAACACAAGTCTAATCTCTCTTTTTCTATAAGTTTGGAGACTTGTTTTGTTTTTAGACTACACATAAAAGGAGATCATACAGGGCAGCCCGGGTGGCTCAGCGGTTTAGCGCCGCCTTCAGCCCAGGGTGTGATCCTGGAGACCTGGGATCGAGTCCCATGTCAGCTCCCTGTATGGAGCCTGCTTCTCCCTCTGCCTGTGTCTCTGCCTCTCTCTCTCTCTCTCTCTCTCTCTCTCTCTGTCTCTCATGAATAAATAAATAAAATATTTTTTTTTAAAAAAAATACCATACAGTATTAGTCTTTCTCTGCCTTCTTCACTTAGTGTAATATCCTCAGAGTCCATCATGTTGTTGCAAATGGCAAGATTTCCTTGTTTTCTGTGGCTGAATAGTATTCTGTGTGTGTGTACATGTGTGTGTATATATATATATATATATACACACATTTATATATAAGTTGTGTGTATATATATTGTGTATACATCGTGTGTGTATATATATGTGTGTGTATATCTATATCTATATATCTCACTACTTCTTTATCCATTCATCCTCCAGTGGACACTTAGGTTGTTTCCATGTCTTGGTTATCATAAATAATGCTACAATGATATCTTTTCAAGTTAGTGATTTCATTTCCTTTGGATATATTCCCAGAAGTGGGATTGCTGGATCATATGGTGGTTCTATATTTAATTTTGTGAGGAAACTCCATACTTTTTTCCCTAGTGGCTGCACCTGTTTACATTCCCATCCACAATGTATGAGGGCTCTTTCCTCTGCTGCATCCAAGCCAGCATGCATTATCTTTTGTCTTTCTGATGATGGCCATTCTGACAGGTGTGAGGTGATATCTCATTCTGGCTTTGGTTTGCACCTTTCCCTGATGTTGAACATCTTTTCATGTACTTGTTGGCCTTTTGTGTATCTTCTTTGAAAAAAATGTTTATCTGGGTGTTTTGTCCATTTTTAATTGGATGATGTTGATGATGATGATGATTAGCTATTATCACTCCCTTTTTAAAGCCATTGCCTGGGGGCCCTGGACTGGCTCAGTTGGTAGAACACAAGACTCTTGATCTAAGGGTTGTGAGTTTGAGCCCCATCTTGGGTGTAGAGATTACTTTAGAATAAAATCTTAAAAAAATAAAAATAAAACTGTAGCCCTAATATGATTTCCCATAGCATAGCCAAAGCAGGACAGAGATTTTTTTTAAAGACCTTTTTAAATACCAAGGAGAACAGAAGAGAAAATCAGAAATATACAAGAAGCACAAAAAGAGTTTGGCTTACAAAAGATAGATCTTAGTGAACTTGATTGGGACACAGGCCTTGTGCCACTCACTTCTTTCCTCCCCAGCCCCCAGAGACTGATACAACCAGACAGGCTCTTGACATGGCTTCTGATTTCTCTGCTCTTGGCTGTGTCTACACGAAAGGCATCACCAACGGCCCACAGACTCAGCCTCTCAGACATGGTAAGTCACTCATTGACTGGTCAAGAGACTGATTCTGTTATCTGTCTTTATAAAGCCCTTCTTCTTGGTTCTTGTTTCTGGACTGATAGACTCTTCTCAGTCCCCAGATAATAGGCAGATTTCAGATAACTGACATAATGGATTATCTCTTCAAGTCAGACCCAGTCCAACATGTAACATTGCCTATGCACCTATGCATAACCCCAGCCCCAATGCAACAGAGGTTATGAGTTCATCATAGTTGTGAGTCCTTCTACAGACATTTAGTTAAAATGTGAACCTGCTGGGTTTTTTTTCTCCCATATGTTCTCTGCTGCTATTTTACCTGGTGTTTTAGTTATCTATGGCTGCATAACAAGGCACCCCAAAACTGGCCTAAAAAGTAGCAAAAGTCTGAGTTGGGGGGTTGACTGTGTCAGCTGGGTAGTCCCAGCTTGGGATCTCTTATGAGGTTGCAGGCAGTTGGTGACTGGGGCTGGGTTATCTTGAAAGCCTCTTTAGTACCACATGTGGCATCTGGGCTGGGACGAATGACTGGCAGTCCGCATGCATCTGTCTCTGATCTTCCCACAAGTGGTCTCACCACTATGAAGCCTTCTTACATGACCACTGAAGCTTCCATTCACTAGTAGCTTGTGAATCTCTGCATTTCCCATTCAGTACCACCACATGGGGATGAAAGGAAACTCTTAACACTCAGATAAATAGTGTGCAACCAGGACCATAGCCATTTAAATTCTGTATAATCAGGAAGAGAACTTTCACAAAGACATCTAGCATGCAAAATATAACCAGTCTTTGATTGGCTATCAGGTTTTCAGCATCATTGTACTACTTCCTGAGGAACAAACCTAGGAGGGAATAACTCTGGGCCTCCTGTGCTTGGGGAACTGGTGATGACCACCATGGAAGGTGGGAGGACAAGGTGTATGAGTTAGGTTCTGACTGGATTTAACTCCCAGCACAACCACACCTGCTGTTGGCTCTGCAGCAAGTATCTCCAACCCCTCTTGGCCTATTTCCTCTCCTCTGAAAAATGAGAATCATAGTAGCACCTATCACACGATTTTTGTGAAGCATAGATTAGATATTTCACCAAAAACATTTAGAACATCTGTCTATTACAGAGTAACACTCAAAAAAAAAAAAAAACGGTTAGCTATTATTACCATTCACACAAGATCTTAGAATTTTTGCCATGAAGCATCGGACTTTTACTTGACAGGCTTTTGGCCTGACATCCCCATCTCTCAGAAAATGTTGATGTGAGTATACATGAGTAGACATAAATAGAAAGAAGAATAAAAATGTTCAGATGGATGTGACACAAAGACAATTCTCCTTTAGCAATTACAAAGCTATAAAAAGAATGAGAGCAGCTAGTGTTCTCAACACATTTCCAAACAACTTGGCTCAAGGATCAATTACAGTACAGACAAGTACCAAGTCCCCTGGAAGCTCCTTTGCACAGCTCTGTGAAAGTTTCAGGGCTGATTGCATTTTATTTTATTTTTATTTTTGGCAGCAAGAAAATTTGTCAAGCAGGAGTGTGAAAATTGGAATTGTCAAGACTGCAACAAAAAGCAAGCACATTTGACCATTTTGAGGAAGCATCAAGGTTGAGCTTCGCAGCTGCTGTCCCGGATAAAAGAAAACACAAGCCCCTGGCTAGAAAAAAAAAAAAAAAAAAAAAAAAAGGAACCTAATTATGTCATGATGAGCTGGGAGAAAATGACAAATAAAAATTGCAATGCAAAGCATGATGGATGCTATTTTGTCGATCGGAACTGCTGGAATGTAGTGGTAGAGCAGGGTGGCATAATAACTCTGTTTTCTTCTTTCCCAACTTGGCAAGCAAGCAGAAACACAGCGGCAGACCACATCTTTTTGTTTTGTATTTTTTTTCTCAACATAATTATGTCAGGTTTGCAGAATGGATTGTAGAGTCATCAATAATGAAAATAAAGCGGACACACCACTTTAAGGCACAAAGCTGTCATTCTATTGAGTAGGAATTTCTTGTTGCTTATTTATATTTTGAAAAATCCATGGGGGGCTTCTCTGAGGATAATTTACATTATGGCAAACCATCCATCTTTGAATATATGACTTCCAGGTAGTGTGGATTTTATTCACATCCGGTCAGCACTAATTACATTTTAAATTATGATTTATGTCACAATCATGAAGATTCAATTCAAATCATCAATCAAGGAGACTCAATTTCTATTTGTTCTTCTGCACAGTGTTCATTCTAGTGGTTTGGTTTGCTGGTAAGTTAATGGGTGTTCTGCATAGAGGTGGAAGGTGCATTCTGTTTTAATGGAGTATTTAGATTTCATATGTTTTCATAACCAAGAAATCAAAGTGATGATTCAGGTGTTTTAACAACCAAATTATTCATAGCATATACTTTTAATTAATTTACTGGGGGATTAATCATTTCCTTTTTTAAAAGATTTTTATTTACTTATTTGACAGAGAGAGAGAGAGAGCACAAGCTAGCACAAGCAGGGAGAGGAGGAGAGGGAGAAGCAGATTCCCCACTGAGAGGGGTTTAATTCCAGGACCCTGGGATCATGACCTGAGCCTAAGGCAAACATTTAACTGACTGAGTCACCCAGGCGCCCCAATCATTTCTTTTTTTTTTTTAACTTCTATTTATTTATTTATGATAGTCACACACAGAGAGAGAGAGAGAGGCAGAGACATAGGCAGAGGGAGAAGCAGGCTCCATGCACCGGGAGCGCGACGTGGGATTCGATCCCGGGTCTCCAGGATTGTGCCCTGAGCCAAAGGCAGGCGCTAAACCGCTGCGCCACCCAGGGATCCCGCCCCAATCATTTCTAATTTAACTGAATAACCTTAGATATACGGAGAATATATTTGGCATGCCGAAACTAATGTCTTCTTTCCAATATCATTTTCCTTCACTAAGAGCTGCTACCATCTTTATAAATCAAATTATCATTATTATAGTAGTACTTAAAAATTCTCTATAGTTTTCACTGAGTGCTTTCTTCCATGGTGAGTCTTTTATCAGTTCATTTAGAACTCTGGAATTTAAAAAAAAATCACACATAGTTTTGTTGACAATTTGTATATAAATTATTCATTATATATAGATATAGATATGTCTCAAATATACTTGCATATAAGGCAGAGAGAAGTTAAAGATCTAAGTAAGGGGGGAAATATACCATGCTTATAAATTGGAAGACTCAATTTAGTTAAAATGTAAAACCTCCCCAAACTGGTCTTTAGCTTTAATCTGATCTCAATTGAAAGCTCAGAAAAAAAATTGGTAAATGAATTCTAAAACCTATGTGAAGTGCAAAGAACACAGAGTAGCCAAGACAGCCTTTTAAAAAGTACAGCAAAGCTGAAGACCTCACATAGTCTAATTTCAGGACCTACTATAAAGCTAAAGTAATAAAAAAAAAACCCAGCATGATATTGGTGTAACAATGGACAAATGGATTATTGAAATATAACAGAATCCAGAAACAGACTTACACATAGTCAATTGATTCTTCAGCAAACAGCACTGGAACCCACCTTTTTAAAATGGGCAAAAGACTTAAACAGGTACTTCAAAAAGGAGAAATGGAAATAGCCAATGAGCACATGAAGAGATGCTCACATCTTAGTCACCAAAGAAATGCAATTTGAAACCTGAAATGAGGTCCTGTTATGTATCCAACCACGGGGTGAATATTAAAAAAGATGGACAATATCAAGGGTTGACAAGGATATGGAAGAACTAGAAGTCTCATATATGACTGGTGGGAGTATAAAATGGTGTAACAACAACTTTGGAAAACTGGTGTTTTCCAATACAGTTAATGCAGTTCCCAGAAATGCTCACTTATAAGTGTTATCAAAGTAAAACAAAAATGTAGGTTCACATGAAAAAACACAGAAAAAAATAGTGAAAAACTGAAAACAACACAAATGTCCAAAAGTAGCAGAATAGATACACAATTTGCAGCATATTCATAGAATGGAAAAAATCATTAATAAAGAGGATCAAACCACTGATACATATAACAGCATGAATGAATCTCAAAAATAGTATGAACAAAAATCTCAACAATAATGTGAGTAAAAGAAGCAAGATACAAAAACAGTACATACACATGATTCCATTTATATGGTATTCTAGAAGAAGCAAAATGATCTACAGTGACAGAAATCAGAGAAGGGGTTACTCTGAGTGGGAAGAGTTGACTAGAAGTGGGTACAAGGCAATTTTCTGGGGGTGATGTTCTATATCTTGACCAAGTATTAGTTATATGTGGATAGATATTTTTCAAAATGTATGGAATTGCACACTATGATCTGTGCATTTCACTGTATATAAATTTTAATTCTATGAAAAAAAGGCAAAAGTTTCATCTAATATTTACATATGAAAGGTCTTTGGAAGTCTTCTGATGCAGTCCCACATCCATAACGTACAAAGCACTAAAAACTACAATTCCACATTATCAAAATTCAGAAAGCATGGATGTGACCAAAGCTGTTTCCAGGGCAATTTGTAACTCTTATTATTAAACATTTGTAAGTGTGTCAGTATCTTGGATGTCACCCCGTCCTCCCTTTGGCTGGTAAGAAATCTTCAAACCTGCTTTCCCCTGGCAATATTTCTGTGGCTTAATAAGGGAGGAGGAATTACAATTCTCTTGATCACTGCTGACTTAAAGTCTCTGCTTCTACTGATTTTGTGATTTGTGTTCTAGATTTTTGATAACTTTGCTATTTTAGCACTGCTACTTTTCCTGGGATAACATCCATAAAACCAGCATGATGTTTTCACTCACAACCTTGAGTGAAAAGGTTGGTTGTGTGCGGATGTGCAGTTGTGTGTCCATATGGCTAAAATTTTGAAGCCATGGAGCAGTTTAATATTGCAACAGAACACATCAAATGGCGCATACACTTCTGCGGATCTTTCATTGGTCACTGTTTACATTTGCTATCCAGCGTCTGGTCATATAGCTGGGCTCTCTCCTTTCTGCTTTTCCTCTTTCCCTCCTTGGCTTGCTGCAATCCCCAGTGCTCCTCCTCATTTAGTAGTTATTTGTAGTTTCCCTCCTCAATCTAGGCTGGACTTTGAGGTCTAACTCAGATGGTCAGATGGTCCTCAGGTAATTTACGGGGACTGAGAGGGATTTCAAACTCACAAATATCCTCCCTTTCACTTAACTGCCACACGAAGAAATATGGAAATCCCCTCCCCATCCCCCAACAGGAAGAAAGGTGGATGGAGTGTATAGCTATGCAGCCCTGGGAAGAAAGAAGGAGAATCTTTAAAAGTGGGACATCTCACACATCAGCACAGATTATAGAGGAGGCCAGAAAGGGCCATTTTCTAGAATTCTTTGATGCTTTGCCCAGAACATGAAGAAAATGACTCAATGCCTGTGAGAGGAGGACACATCTCTGTGAGGATGGTTGTCCCAGATACAAGGCACTGAATAAATGCTCAGAAGAGAGAGTGATGGTCAGTGCCCTGGTAGGGGCTTTAGGCACCTCCAGCTACTTCAACATTGCCCCTCACCCACACGGCACATGCCTTCAAGTCACGCACAATTTAATACAGAACAACTCTTGGGCTATAGATTGTGCTTCAAGAGGGGAAGACAAATGAGTGTCAGGTCAGGTGGAAAAATATCAAGGGGAAGTTATCCACACAATAGTGGAGCAAATAGAAGATCTGGACAGATGGATACCATCATTGGCATGTGCAAGATGTAAAGAAATGGCATGTAGCTATGCAAGTTTGTAACAACAAAAATGCACAAAATACTGCATAGAAATAACAAAGAACCTAGTCTGGAAGCAAACATAATCTAAGGAACAGAAAGAAACTTCCAGATGTTTTTCACAATAACTGAAAGGGTAGCAACTCAAAAAAACTAGCTTGATACTGGTGTAATAAAATAATAGCAATGCAAAGGAAATTGTGGAAGAACAATGAGACTCCAAGCACCATTACAGATCTGACACATAATTTAGAAAGAGCCAGAAATCAAATTCCTAATATAGAAAAAAGTTCGAGATAATCACAGTAACGTCAGAGGAAAAATACAAAAAGACTAAAGCAATTAACAAGGTGACGGAGAGGCCCCTGAGTGCATCTGTCTGTTAAGCATCCACCTCTTGGTTTGGCTCTGGTCATGGATCTCAGGGTTGTGGGGTGGAGCCTCACGTGGGGCACTGTGCTGGGCAGGGAGTCGCTTGGGAATTCTCTCCCTTTGCTCCTCCCCCACTCACTCTCTCACGTTCTCTCTTCCTTTACCTCTCTGAAATAAGTAAATAAATCTTTTTAAAAAGGTCTTAATTTTAAAAAGGTGATGGATTTGAAGGAATGGTAAAATGAACCAACATAAAGATAGCTAGAGTTAGTAAAATATAGAACTCAAGACATTGACCAGAAAGAATTTTCATAAATATGATAGAGAAAAACATTCCTGTAATGAAAGAACAATAACATCTTTGGCTCATAGGCCCATATTACCTAGGGGAAAATTTATACAGAACAATTAATACCTTACACATTATCAAGTTATTGGACTTTGAGACAAAAGACACAATTTTTCAGGCATCCAAATGCATAAAGAAGTCATTTACGTGGGAAGACGTCACTCTTGATTTCTCCACAACATTCATTTCCAGGAGACATTGAAGTGGAGTAATACTGGCAGCATTCTGAGGGGAAGAAGGTGTCACCTAAGAAGATGACAACCAGCCAGAGTTCTTCTAGTAGAAGAGAAGCAGGAAGTCACACTCAAACACGAGAGTCTTAAGTCTAAGTGCATATGGCACTTATTGTAAAAAAAAAAAAAAAAGACTTGACAATAAATAGAACCAATGATGAGATTACTTTTTTTTACTTTTATTCAATAAAAAAAGAAAAGGTCAACATTATGCATTAAATTCATATAAAAACACATACTAAAACTGAGCAACTGGGGAAATGTTTATGAACTGTGTTACAACACTTGACAAAATGAAAACATAGCTAACAAGATAAGATGCTAGTGGGTGAAAGAAGTGTAAGAATAAAAGTCTCATATTTCATAGAAGGGAATCAATCATTTACTTATTTTATAAAGATTTTATTTATTTTTTCATGAGAGACACAGAGAGAGGCAGAGACAAAGGCAGAGGGAGAAGCAGGCTCCATGTAGGGAGTCCGATATGGGATTTGAGTCTGGGACTCCAGGATCATGCCCCAGGCCAAAGGCAGGCGCAAAATCGCTGAGCCACCCAGGGATCCTCCAAGGGAATCAATCATTTATATCCAAAATTGAGACATGTAAAAAAGACATACAATAAATTCAACATTTCAATTGTTTTACAAACTTTGAGAAATCTTTTAGGGACATCTTATAAAAAACATTTTTCTGAAGTTCAGAAATTTCTTAGATTTCACACTAGTTTCTCTTCTTTTGGTAAAATCAAATATTAAGTACAAATCCTTCTATTTGTAGCTATCTTCCAATGTAGGTCTGGAATGGTACTAATGCCATGCTTAACACTGTTTTCTTTTCCTGGTTAGTGGAATTTGGGGCATTTTTTTTGTTTTGTTGTCTTTTGCTTTTTGCTTTCTTCTAAAATTTTTTCTTATTTTTAAAACTGTTTAATTAAAAAGTTATTTAATTTTTGATTTTTATTTTTCATTTAATGGAAACTTTAATAAGTGTTTGAAGTAAATATGAGAATGGCCAATACAATTTAGAAAAGACAGCAGCTGGGGCACCTGTGTGGCTCAGTCAGTTAAGCATCTGGCTTTTGATCTTAAGGTTCTGAGTTCAAGCCCCGTATTGGGCCCCACATGGCATGGAACCTACTTAAAACAAAACAAAATAAAAACAAAAACACAGCAAAGAAGAATGACTTGCCCTATTGAATACTGAAACATTATAATGTAATTGCAGGAAGTAAAGCAATGTAGTGCAGAGGGAAGAACAGGTAGCTATTTCACTGGAACAGATTGGAGTCTATATCCTGACTCATGTAAAAGAATTGGTGTCTGTTAGATGTAGTGCCTTAAATTGGTGGCATTATATAATAAATTCTGTTAGGTATTTGAAGAATAAGTTGAAATACTATCTCATAACATGTAACAAAATAGATCTTTAATACTTGAAGAATTAAAGAGTTTTAAAAAGGAAGAATAAAAGGAAAAATTGTAAGAAGATGAGAAAATTGTAGCTGATTTCTGGGTAGGGAAAGACTTTGTCTTTCTGATCCCTCAAGAAGAAAAACCAATGAAAATGGTGATAAAATTGACTACTTGAAATTTTACATATTTGTATGTGACAAACCACCACACAAATGATTAAAATCAAATGTGACCTGGGGAAAATTTGGCTATCTATATATGTATCTGTCTAATAGGCAACTAATTAATATCTTTAACATATAAGCACTTGTACAAATGAAGAAGAAATGAATGTCATGAACAGACCAATCACAAAGACAAGAAATACTTTTTAAAAAAAGTAAAAAATGAAGCAAATATTTCTTTTTACTTGTTGACAAATAAATATAATTTACAAACTGTGGGATGTTATGGGTTTTTTTGTATATATAGCAAGTAAGAAATTTTTAAAATTGGAGAAAACTCAAAATAGGTGAAGTCAGGTAGTGTGTACATTCTTGTACTCTTAGTGGAACTATAAAGTAGTACAGTATTTCTTTTTATGGTTGAAGCTGCCCACATTATTCTTTTTTTCTTGTTTCAAGTAGAGTCCACATACAATATTATATTGGTTTCAGGTGTACACCATAGCGATTCAACAATCCTATACATCATGAAATGCTCATCATGATCAGGTGTAGTCACTGTCACCACACAACCTTATTAGAATATTATTGATTCTAGTTCCTATGTGGTAGTTTTTAACTCCGTGGCTTATTTATTTTATAACTTTGTATCAAAACCTTTCACTCAACAATTTTTTTTAGGATTTATTCTAAAGAAATAGTTGAATACCATTCAATAGTTGAATGCTAAAAAATTAGCAGCATTGTTCATGGCAGTTGAGAACTTCTCCTCCCCAACTGTTACATAAAAATTTCTCACCCTCACCACTCTGAATGCCACCATGAGAGATGATGAAATGTGTGATTACTTTTCCTCATCCACTTATCCCTTATCATATAATTTTGTGT
This sequence comes from Nyctereutes procyonoides, assembly GCF_905146905.1. NCBI lineage: Eukaryota > Metazoa > Chordata > Mammalia > Carnivora > Canidae > Nyctereutes > Nyctereutes procyonoides. Next base: position 1,924,448 of record NW_026575131.1, on the reverse strand, counting down.
AAGTCCTATTATTTTTAGGTTGCCAGGGTTTGTATTATTTACATCTGTTTTATCATTATGAATAAGTCTTCCATGCTCTGATTCTAAAAATGGAAAGGCAATAAACTTCATTTACCAGACGATGATTATGGAAGTGTTCCTTCTGGAATTTAGAAAAAGTACCGTAGCTAGGGATTTTCATCTGTTTGACATGAATATAGCCCAAAAACCTATAAGAGAACAGTGCCTTGAAATATAGTAAGCATTGAATAAATATTTGCTGAATAAGTGAAAATATTAAATGGTATGATTGGATCCATAGAAAGGAAAATGTCATTTTTTTGTCATTAGAGGTGTGACTGGCAAGAGCCCAGAGTGCTGTGCAGCTCCTCCAAGAGAACTAAGGAAGTAATTGGGGAGCTCGCTTAAAATCCATCATCTTATCCCAGACTACCACACTGGGATCTCTGGAAGAGCACACGGAAATATGCATCTTTCATATGCACTCAGTGTGGTTTTCCCACACATTAAAGATGGAGACCCCTCATCCTGCTGGATGCTTTTTATTTTCATTCTGGCTCATTTATTCTTTCTGGATCACATACAGATGGCCACAATTTGCTATATCCTGTCTGTCCTTTTATTCGAGCCTTGTTTATTTGTTTTGCTAGAATACCTAGGATAGATTTTTTTTTAAATATAAAGACTGTGGCCAATAAATTATGAGTTCCTGTCTTTCTACATGTCTTTCTCTCACCTTCACATTGATATAAGGTGTAGATGGGTCTAGAATTCTAGGTTCTGAAGTCTTACCCCAGAATTTTGAAACATGGCTCCAGGGTAGTCTTGTGTCTCCTATTGCCAGTGAAAAGTCTGGTGGAAAAGTCTAATTTCCTCACCTTCTACAAGGCCTGCTTTATCTCTGTGGGCCTTAAAATCGCTTCTTGACCTTAGTTCTGAATTTTCAGAATGTGTCTGCCTGTGAGTTTCACATAATATGAAATCCTGCTTGGCCCTCAGCACTCTTGTAGCTTGAAGAGTGTCTTCATTAGAGCACTGAGCCGAAGGGGAGGTTGTGATGCTACCACACTCTCTAGGCCAGAGGCTGGCAAACTTTTTCTGAAAAAGTGAGCCATGCTGCCAGAATGGAAAGGAAACTCAGTGGCTGTGTCCCAGTGAAACCTGACTTATGCATGCTAAAATTTGAACTGCATATATTTTCACATGTCACAAAATAATACTTTCATTTGGATTTCCCCCCAGCCATTGAAGAGCAATTTGGAGCTTGCAGACTACAAAAAAACAGGCAGAATTGGATTTGGTTTGCAGACCTGATTTTGTCCACCTCTGCTCTGGGCCAACAGAGAAAACACAAGACAGTATTTTTCCTAGTTTGAGTCTCTCTGCAGTGTATTTGTTTTGTTTGTTCTGTATGTTCTTTTTTTCCCTACCATTAACATCCCCTTTCCTAACAGGAGGTACTTTGATTCCCAGAAAATAGATTGTCTTTCAAAAGATAAACCAGCTTGCTGCTGGGGTTATTTTGTTACTCCAAAGGAGGGACCTTATATGAATAAGGATTCAACTCAGGTAGAACTGGGTCCTCTAATTTTACAGAATTACATAAATTATTATAATAAACAAAAGAAGATAAAGATGTAACTGTATGCTGATCCCAGATAATAAATTAGTTCACCAGAAACACATCTCCACAGAATCTACATTTTTTCTCCTACATTTTCATGATGAAGCTGATTCAGTTACCTTTCCCATTTCCAAGACGGTGCCCGTCGGCCTAACAGCATTCACAATTATCATTTTAAATTATTTTAATTTAATTTATTTTAATTATTTTCTTGGGACGCCTGGGTGGCTCAGTGGTTGAGCATCTTCCTTTGACTCAGGGTGTGATCCCAGGGTCCAGGATCAAGTCTCACATTGGGCCTGCTTCTCCCTCTGTCTATATCTCTGCCTCTGTGTCTCTCATGAATAAACAATAAAATCTTAAAAAAAAAAACTATTTTCCCTATGTCATTGTCCTAGAATTCCTAATAGTTGAGTTTTGAACCTTGGATCCATCTTCTATGTCTCTAAATTTTCTTCTGTCATCTTTTTCATCTCTGCCTCTTTGCTCTTAGATTTATTTGGTTTTATTTTCCAGATCACAAACTTGGTATTTCTCTATGTCCATGACATTCTCTGTACCCACTGAATGTCTTATTTCAAGAAGCATGTTCTGATTTCCAAGAACTTTGGGGTTCAGATTATTCCTTTTATGCAGCAGTAAATAATATTGTATGCAGTAAATGGAATAGATTATATCATAACTATTCCATATTGTGGTCTCTAAATACCATTCCCACAAAAAGGAAAGCAGTCTGCTTGTACTGAACACTGATTCCAGGTGTGGAGCAAGAAATAAGCAAGATGAACCACAACAGCTTATTAGACTGAACATCTGGGGAAGTCACGATGAGAACTGAAGTTACATCTGAAGTTCTCAGGAGCCAACCTCGAGAGGCTCCCATGGGCCAAAGATGGGACAAATGGAGCATCAAGAAGGATACAATGGATGGAAGCAAAATAAGTTAAAAGAAATGAGTTCATAATGGCAAGCAGACCATATCCTCCTTTGTAGTATCCTAGGAAACCAGTCATTATTTTTTAAAGTGGCAGTAGAGGAAAGGAAATAGATACTTATTTTGCCTCTACCACATAAATGGCTCTAGTTAAGTGAATAGATGATAAGGGGAAGTTTCTCACTATAGGTGTTATTCCAGTAAATAAATGAGGAAGGGTTGCTAGAATCTGAAAGGCATCATTTTGCAACATCTAATGTGCCAGTGGATCTAGGCAATGATCATCAATAGCTGCCAACATCACAGAGAGACAACCAGACACGAAGTGCCTCTTGCAGAAAGTTCACGACACTTCCTATGAAGTTGTCATGTCCTCTCCCACTCCCTGCCCCCAGCCAAAATCAAATCAAAATCTGATAATGCATCTAAATCTAGCTACCAATTTACAGAAGATGCAGACAACAGAGGAACATGTTCAGAGGCACCATGAAGACACACTTAGCAAAATCCAGACTGCAGAGGGTTCTGCGAGACCTACAGCCCAATTGATTCTTCAAAAATTAATTTCACAGGAAAAAACAGTGACAGAGGCTGAACCTATAGATTGAAAGGGACTTAAGAGACATATTAATTAATCGTTATGTATGTTCAGGGAAATTTGAACACCAATTGGTTATCCGATGATGTTAAGGAAACATTAATTTTGCATATGTGATAATGGTATTGTGATTATATTGTTGTTGTTTTTTGTGTTGTTTTTTTTAAGAGATACAAACAGAATCTTTTACAGATTGGGCTACTTACGAATGAAAGCTATGATGAGTGGGATGTACTTTAAAATAATCTGGGACAGGAGGTGCCTGGGTGTAGTCAGTTAAGCATCTGACTCTTGATTTCATCTTAGGCTGTGATCTCAGGGTCATGAGTTTGAGCCTACACAGGGCTCTGTGCTCAGTAGGGAGTCTGCTTGAGTTTCTCTCTCTCTCTTCCTCTCCCTCTCCCCTTCCCACTTGTACTCTCTCTCTCTCTAAAATAAATAAATCTTTTTAAAAAAATAATTTGGGACGGGAGTCAGTGGAATTATAGACAGAAGAAAGTTGGCCATGCATTAGTAATAGTGCATTTGAGTGATGGGTATGTGGGGTTCACTCTATAATCTCTCTACCTATGACAGTATTTGAAATTTTCCATATAAAAAGTTTAAAAAGCAGGGGATTCCCTGGGTGGCTCAGTGGTTTAGCGCTTGCCTTTGACCCAGGGCACGATCCTGGAGTCCTGGGATCGGGTCCCGCGTCGGGCTCCCAACATGGAGCCTACTTGCTTCTCCCTCTGCCTGTGTCTCTGCTTCTCTCTCTCTATGTCTATCATAAATAAATAAACAAATAAATAAATAAATAATAAATAAATCTTTAAAAAAAGTTTAAAAAGCAAAGCGAAATGCAAATGATAAATTTGTGGAAATACTTTCATCATACATCACAGACACAGGGTTAATCTGGTTAATGTATGGCGTGGCTAGGAATCTAGAACAAAATGAGGTGACAACCCAATAGAAAATTGCCAATTTGCAGAAAAAGAAATCTAAATGGCCCTAAAATATATGAAATATGCTTAACCTCACTCATAAGAGAAATGAGAATGAAACTGTATGAAGAAAGCATCTTTTAACTATGGGATAGCCAAACCCCCAAAGATTACCAATATAGTCTGTTGGTGAGGCTCTGAGGGAAACGAGCCCTCTCATACAATGTTGGGTGAAATGCAAAATGGCATAGCCCCTGTGGAGAGCTTTTTGGCAATATCTCTCAGGATTGCAAACACCTTTACCTTTTGGCCAAGCAAAGCCATGGTTATGATCATATTATATAGACAAGCCCAACACACTTATGAAGTAAAGCTTAGTTTATAATAGTAGCTGAAAAAGCAACCCAAGTATTCGTGTATGGAGAACTGACCAGATACACCACAGTACATTCTTTGAATGAAGTAAGGTACAGCCATGAAAAAAATGAAAAAACTCTCCATGTATTGATGTGGGGAGGTCTCCAGGGGCACATTAGTAAGTGGGAAAAAAAAAGCAGAATGGCATGGTAGTGGCAGGGGTTGAACTGTGTCCCTTCAAAATTCATATGTTGGTCCTCAGAATGTCACCTTATTTGGGGTCTTTAAAGAGGTAACCGAGTGCAGATGAGGTCATTAGAATGAGTCCTAACCCAACTGGTGTCCTTATAAAAAGGTGACATCTGGAGGCAGACATGTATATAGAAAGAGCACCATCTGAACAAGAAGTCCCTCCCAGTCCACCTTGATTTTGGACTTCAAAGCTCCAGAACAGAGACGGTAGATTTCTCTTTTTGAAGCCACCCTGGTGTGTTACGGCAGCCCTAGCCCATGCAGGTAGTATGCCATGTTCTGGGTAAGACAGGAAGGAAACTAAGTAGATTATTTTTCACATGTGTTTGCATTTGCACATAAAGTAAGGCTGAAGGACAAGGGTGGGAGCGAAACTTCTCAATGTATTCCTTCCTATTTTTCTTTGATTTTTAAATCATGCCAATGGAGCACAGATTTTAAAAGTTAAAAATGAAAAATAAGGTGAGGATTTATTCTATCTTTCTCCAGTGTTCTGAATCTCCTCCGATTCCTTCAGGATCTGCTGTCCTTCAGGTTTCTGCTCATCGTCCTCTTCCTCGGTGGTAGTTCTCTTGGCACATCTGGTGACCACTCGCCGCCGCATGTATTTCTTAAGCAGGGACGATCCTGGCCAGCGTTGGTTCCTGTGCTGTGGGTCTCTGTACCCCCACTCCCACCCCCGTGCTGGATCTTCTGATGGCAGGTTGTGTGTGAACTGGAAGTAGAAGCCTTCATGGACAGAGGTTCCCTGGGGGGTGCAGGTGGGGGAGCTGGCTGGCTATCTGGGAGCCCACGGGCACCAGGGCAAGAAGGGCTTGTTCTGCTGTATCCCAGTCCTTGGCAGAGCAATTCCCTTTCTCCCTCCCTTATCCTTCCTGTGTCTGCCTGTGCTCTGCTCTGCTCTGCTTCTCTTATCGGGGACCTCAGCCCTTTCTCTGGAGCACCTTTACTGCAAGGAACTGAATTTACAGAGAGAGGAGGACTTGGATTTCCCCAGCAGTTCTGGTGTGGCTCGGATCCCCAAGCCTCTGTACTCTCTGCACCTAATGATGACACCCATCAGAGGGCTTCCCCAGGGCTCCCTTGGGAAGAACGCCTTTACCCTCTGCCCTGATGTCTCCACCCATCAGGTTCCAGCTGTTTTCTCCTTTCCCCAAATTCCTCCATAGTCCGGTCTGCAGGGGGCACCCTTTCTTGCCTTCCAATGTTATTATAGCTCATAAATGGAAAAATAATTTTTTCTCCCATCATTACAAAATGATGTTGGCAAGCAGGGGCGGCAGATGTGCCTGTTCCTGAAATAGGTCCCAGGGATCTCGCTGTTACCGCATTTTGATTTGTCGAGTCGAGGGTACACGAGTTCATTATATTCATTTCAGAAGATGGGGAAATGTAATACATTTAAGGAAGGTGTCAGAATCAATCAGTATTCCAGAAAAAAAAATTGACCTACATATTTCAAGCAGAGAGGGATTATACGGAGGAAATTGGCTGGAGGTGTGTTAAGAGGGGAAGCCGCTGGTGCCCACAGACCAGGGTGTAAATGAATGCACTGATGGCCCCACCGCTGTCCACTGTGCTGTCACTGCGGAGTCGGCCTGTTGCTTGCCTCTGGAGATGCTGAGGCTCTCTTGGCTGCTGTGGAGGGCAGGAACCTGCCCTCGGCATCTGGGTGGTGTGAGTGCCTCCCACTGGAAAAGCCCAGCTGGATCCCTGCTATTAGGGGCATCTGGACGGAGTGTTTCTTGTTTCCATTGCCTGCAGCATAAGGGGGAAAGGAAAGGATAATGTTGAAATTATCAACATTACCAAAAAGGACCAGTTCCCCCCAAGCAACTAAGTTGCAGTGGGATTGATAATAAGACCTTACTGAGTGGCTTGCATTGGAGGTTCCACAAATAGCTCAGGAACCAGACTGCCTGATTCAATCTCTGCCTCTTAGCAGGGCAGGGATCACTGTGCCTCAGCTTTTCCTCTAGAGCCGTGATAAAAGCAACACCTCATGGGGTTGTCATAAGGATACATGAGTTAATGCATGCATAGCCCTCAGAACATGGCCTAGAACATTTGTCCTTTTGGTTGCCTTGTGAACGATAGGGCACTCAGAGAAGTCACCCTGTCTTAAAATTTTTTCTCATTTGGTGGAACCTGACTTTATAGAAGGATATTTTACCCTTTAGTGAGGTGGTTCATGTTTTCAAAATCCAAAAATTGCTGGGAAATTTCTCTCTGAACAGAGAGACCCATGTGATGTGAAATGTGCATGACTGAATTGTATAATCAATTGTGAGCTTTAACCATCTTTTTGTATTTAAAATTTTTTAAAATTTAAATTCAATTTCATTAACATATAGTATATTATTAGCTTCAGAGATAGAATTTAGTGATTCATCATTGCATAGAACACCCAGTGCTCATTATATCAAGTGCCCTTATGATTTCACTCATATATGGAATTTATGAGCTTTAAACATTTTGAATAATTATTTCTCCTCAAATATTTTTTCTTACAAGAACTTTTAAAATAATAGAAAATTTAAAAATAAGTTTTAATTTATACCCGTTCCTCAAGAAATGTGAAAAGCATGGGTTAAGTAAAAATAAGGAACAGACAATGGTGAAGGTTTTATGATAGCTGATTGACTATGTGATCATTGAATTTGGAATTCGAAAACCTGGACCTGAGTCTCAGTCTTGCCTCTCAACAGCCATTGTAGCTCTGAGTCATCTTCTTTCACCAAAAAGTGAAGAGGCATTAGAGCAGGTGCTTACTACAGCCCTCCTAACCTCAATAGGTTGTGGTCCTGTGTTAAACTATTAAGTGCTGAGATCAAATCAATTCAACCAAGAGATTGGGTCCCATGCATATCTAATCATATTACCCACAGATGTAATAAAGACCATGTGAGGGTAGGGGTCTTATAATTAGTACACTTCACTTTTTTTTAAGATTTTATTTATTTATTCATGAGACACACACACACAGAGAGAGAGAGAGAGAGAGAGAGAGAGAGAGAGAGAGAGAGAGAGAGAGGCAGAGACACAGGCAGAGGGAGAAGCAGGCTCCATGCAGGGAGCCGGACGTGGGACTTGATCCTGGGACTCCAGGATCACACCCTGGGCTGAAGGTGGCGCTAAGCCACTGAGCCACCAGGGCTGCCCTACACTTCACTTTAAGGCAAGGTAAAGGATATATTCTCAAATTTGAAATGAAAAAAAAAAAAGTAAAATTGAACATTTTCAATATCAAATGATTTTTCATTTCCAAAAATATCTCTCCTATTGTTTTTTTAAATTTCAGAATCTCCTGCACATTTCTGTAAAATGTTCAAAACATGAAACGATTTCCACACAGCTTTTCAGGAGGGCTTGGAGAGCTCTGCTACTTTGTGAATAGATTTTGAACCTCTCGGCATCACAATAAAAGATGAGATAATGGTCTGGCATAGGTTATCCATCCCTTCTCTTCATCCACTCCTTCCCCACCTCCAAAACTTCCTATTCTGGCCATTAAGGCAACTCCTCACCATTTCTTAATGTCTTCTGCATCACCACTGTCTTCCATTTGGTAGACGCTCAACAAATTCTTGTTAAATGGACATCTCAATTTTGCTCTGATTTACATCCAAAAGATAAATAGACGTTCCAAAGAGGGAGGTGAATTCACAAACTAGAGGGCTCAGAAAGACTAGCGTTACTTCCAAGGGCTGCCGGGTAACTTTAATGAGATTATTTCAGTGAACAATGTATCTGTTACCCTACAGATGCCTCAGGATAGACTGAGGAGGGAGGCAGCATGACCCAGTGGGCAGAGGGCAGCAATTTGAACTGGGACAGCTCTGATTGCACAAGTATTTAACATCTGGTCAGTAAGTGTTACAGCAGGGACATTTGAGTAGGACACCTGAGTAGGCTCCTGGAAGCTCCTATCCACACCTCCTTGGTTTGTTAACCTACAAATTTCCCGCCAGCGTTTTATTATGAAACTATTTCAACATGCAGAAAAGTGGAAAGAACTGTACAGTGAACTCTTATGTACCTATCACCTAGATTTTTAAATATATACTGTACACTTGTTTCATCACCAATCTGTCCATCTATCTGTACCTCTAAACATTTCCAGCTTATACTGATGCGTTTCAAAGTAGGTTGCGGGCATCAGGACTTTACCCCTAAACACATGGCTGTGAATATCATTCAGCAGGTTTCCGTGTTTGTTTCCTTTTTTCCCTTGGAGGTAAAATTTACATCCAGTGAAATGCCCCAATTTCAAACTGAGTTCTGACAAATGTGCATACCTGTGTAACCCAGACCATCATGAAGATACCACCACCCAGGGGGTCCAAAGGTACAAACTTCTAGTTCTAAAATGAATATGTCATGGGGACGTCATGCACAACATAGTGACCATAGTTAATAATACAGTATTGTATATTTGAAAGTTGCTAAGAGAGTAGTTCTTAAAATTTCTCATCACTAGAGAAATACTTCTGTAACTATGTGTGGTGATGGATGGCAACTCAACCTGTTGTGGTCATTTTGCAATACATACAAATTATGAATCATTATGTTGTACATCTGAAACAAATGTTACATATCAATTATGCTTCAATTTTTAAAAAAGAGGGATACCGTCACCCCAGGAATCCCCTCTTGCTGGCTCTAAGTCAAGTCTGGCCCTACCCTCTCCCTCCAGAGGCAAGCACTGTCTGACTTCACCATAGATGGGTTTTGCCTGTTCTAGAACAATGGAATCACTGCATGTGTACTTTTTTGTCCAAGGCTGTTCGCTCACTCAAGAAGGCACCACAAGCTATGTACCCAGTCCCCAGCTGACCACATGTGGGTCGCTTCCAGTTTGGGGCCATTAGGAATAGTGCTGCTGTGAATATTCTTGCACTAATCTTTGTGTGGACATGTTTTCATTTCTTTTGGAAAACACCCAGATGTTGCCGGGTCATGGGTGAGGTACATGTTTTGTTTTGTTTTGTTTTGTTTTCATGTTTTGTTTTGTAAGAAGCCTTCGGACGTTTTTCTAAAGTGGTCATATCATTTGACACTCTGGCCAACAACGTGTGAGATTTCCAGTCATCCTATACCCTGGCTAGCATTAGGTGCCATCTGTCTTTTAAAGTTTAGCTGTTCTGATAGATAGGTTTATAGGTTTTGGACCCTAGACATGTCTGGAAGGCTCTAGGGGAGGAGATAGGGAAGCTGGGATGGGCCGTGGGCCCTTGGAGGACTCAGGGAATGAGCTATTTACTAGGGCAGAAGGGGATCCCATCCCAGCTAAAGATTAGCTCCATCTGGAGTTGAAGAACTACATATTTTACCCTTGCTCTGCCACCAACTTGAGGTGCGACCTTGAGATTTTCTGTCATTGAATCCCCATTGTCACTTCTGACATGTGAGGGGATTGAAAGAGATGATTTCCAAGGTTCCTATCTGGTTTTTAAATGTAATATATACACACTGATAGAATACATTGGTTTCCCAGTGTGGTTTTTAGCTGCACCTCTCATGTTAGAGCAAAGTGGGCTTTGCAGAACCTGTTTATTGGCAGCTTTTGAGACACTTTTATTTTTATTTTTAAATATTTTATTTACTTATTCATGACACACACACACACACACACACACACACACACACACACAGAGGTAGAGACCCAGGCAGAGGGAGAAGCAGGCTCCCTGCAGGAACCCTGATGTGGGACTTGATCCCAGGACCCCAGGGTCACACCCTGAGCTGAAGGCAGACACTTTAACTGCTGAGCCACCCAATCGCCCCTTGAGAGTACTTTAGAGGCAGATGGGCAGTTTAATTTACTCCAACCTGGGGGCACCTCTGCCCAGTGCAATGGCAACTAGGCGGGGCTACAGCCGCCCAGGCTGCGGTGAGATATATTTTAACATTTTGGATCCTGGAGAGTCAGGAAATCATAGTTTTGTTTGTGCTGCCTTTTTGGGAGTGGGACGAGAGTACCTTTGCCTTTTCTTTCTACCTCACTATGAACAAACCCTCCATGAATTTTAAGGCACCCCTCAACAGGCACCCCCTCCATTAAAACTGATTGAATCTCTCCCTCCCCTACAAGACACTCCCCTTGACCTTACTTCGGGCACTTACCATTCTCCACGTGTAGGCTCCTTTTCTGGACACGTTTTATGTCTCGTGGGCTGTGAGCTCCTGCGAGGGCAGGCACCCTCCCCTTTGTGTCCTGGGCTCTCCCGGGCACCTGGCAGGAAGCAAGGACTGCAAATCTGTGCGGCGGGGACTGTGCAGGAGATGCGTGTCTGGGAATGGACCTGTTCAGTAGGAGCTGGTGAGAGCCGCAGCTCCGGCGTGCACCTGCTCTCCTGAGCTGTAAAAATAGCCACAAATAAAGCCTATCATCAACCTGCCCAGGAAGCCACCTCAGGAACACGAAGAAAGCCACCTGCTGAGAATATCACACCAAATGGGGGTGTTGAAGGAGTAGGTGTTGTTAGGAATATGAGAGTCAGAAATCTGATCTATATGGAATACAGCAGCTCATTAGCATGTGTCAAGTGTGGACCAGGGCCACGGGAGGCTCTCTCAACATCCCCGGGTGTTCAGGTCACTGGGCAGAACTGCACCCTTCCCCGCATTGCAAAATGACGTGATTGCGCACCCCTGAAGCCTGGGGGTCCTTTTCTTAGAACCCATATTCACCAAGATCCCCTCTGATTTCTACTGGTTTTCAAGCAAGCTTTTGCACTGGGAAGAAAACCTGGCAGCCCGCCGACATGAATACCGCAGTATACTTGGCAATTACTTTTAGTTTTTTTTTTTAATGGTGCTTATTTTTTCAATTATAAAAATAATACAAGCTTATAATAGAAAATTGGGAAGTATTAAAAACTAGAAAAGAAGAAATAATTATTCATGATTTCACTGACTAGAACACCCACTGTTAGCATTTTAGTGGATTTCCTTCCAGTCATTTTCTATGAATATTGATATTCATAGAATATTTATTTTCTGGGACACTTCTTTTTCTTTCACTTTTAACTTGAAGTTATAACATGAACATTTGTCCATGATGGATGACTATTGTAGATATTTACTCTCTAGCTTCTTACTTTTTTTTTTCTTTTAGCTATTTGCTTAAACTCTCCAGAAACATCAGTAAAACTAAAAGTATATATACCTTTTGGGGTGCCTGGGTGGCTCTATCAGTTAAGCATCCAACTCTTGATTTTGGCTTAGGTCATAATCTCAGGGTCATGGGATTGAGTCCCACATCAGGCTCAGGGCTTAGCTCTCCCTCTGCCCCTCCCCTACTCACTCACTCTCTCTAAAAACAAACAAACAAAAAACACAGAAAAAAAGTATATATCTTTTTCTGCTCACCACAGCAATAGAAGCTCATTGTAGCAAAAAATATCAAAGATGACAGGAAAATGTAATTTGGAAAGAGAAAGTTCCTTACACTTCCTCTCCTTAGGAATAATCACCATCATGGGCTGAGCATCTCTATGCATATATTAACATTCATATATTTATATACATGTACAGTTTAAAATTTTTTATTACTCAATCAGTACATCATGAAGTAATCAGACCAGTGAGTATGCAGAATAAAATGTGGATGGGCATGCCCAGCCTCTGCCCTTACTTCCCCAGAAATTTGAAATGTGTTTTTCCAGTTCTTTCCCTAAGCATCTGTGTTCCTATGAACATGTTCATTTACATTTTGCTGAGGGCTGCTTTTGCACCAAAGCAGTGGAATTGAGTAGGTGAAACAAGCATTGAGAATTTGACCTTCACCACCTGGCATTACTCCCATCGACATGTTACCTTGCTTGGCAAAGGTTTTTTGCAGATGTAGTTAAGGTTACCTATCAGTTATCCTGGATTATCTGGGTAGGTCCAATGGAAGCACATGGGTCCTTAAAAGCAGAAGAGGAAGTAGATGCACTTTCAAGTGGATCATGAAAGTTCTCATCACAAGATAAAAATATTTTTAGTAACTATGTAAGGTGATGGATGTTAACCAGACTTACCGTGGTGACCATTTCACAATGTATGCACATATGAATCATTATGTTGTACACCTGAAACGAATATAATGTTGCATCTCAATTATACCTCAACTGGGGCGGGGGCGGGGCGGGGGGAGAAAGTGGACAAGGAAAGTAGAGAAATCCAAGCACAAGGGTGCTTGGAGGTAGAGGAGGCCATGTGGCTGGAAATAGGACCCTCAGTTCTACAACCAAAAGGAGCTGGATTCTGGAAGCAGGTTCTTCCCCAGAGACTCTAGATAAGAGGCTGGCAGCCAACACCTTCATTTCTGGTTTGTGAGCCCTGAACAGAAAATCTAGGCGTGCTGTGACTCCTGAACTACAGAGCTGAGAGCTAATAAACAGGTGTTTTAAGTCACTATGTTTAAGATCATTTGTTATGCAGGCCAGAGAATGGATACAAATTTGTGTTGTATTGTAGATATTTACTATCTGGCTATTTGCAGTAAAAGTTTGCTGACCTTGTACTAGACAGCCCCCTTTTCTCTTTCTTGATCAAATTTTCCTTAGCCTTCACCTCTTCTGGATGATTATTCTGGAATATGCCTCCAGGTCACTACAAAACATTTTTATATTACTCCTTCCTTTTCAGTTTTTAGATCCTCACTCTGGAACTCAAGGTGAGTTCTGCTTCCCACTCTGGCCCATCCCTCACCCTCCCATAGTTTTAGCTTGATTAAGCAGGTGGCCAATGTTCACACTATCATAGCTATGGAAATAACTATTTGCAGCTATGAAACTGTCAAATGTAGTAAACTATGATTACTTTTTTTTCCCCACACAACTTTTGTTTTCCCTGGAGTTAATATTTGTCTTTTGTTTTCATGAATTTATTGTTAATTCAATCCCAAAGCCCTTACCTGTTGTCCATATTTTTCTCACAATCAGATTGTATGCATTAGATCATAATGCTAACAGTTCATCTTCTCAAGGAAGTCTCTTCTGGAATTTTCTGAACCACTCCAACTCGGACTGCTGCACAGCTGTCCTGCTGGAATGCCACTTCAACATCATCTTGCCTGTACCTTTCTTTTGTCCCTATGTGGGATCTACTATTTCCTGGATCCCTAGTGCCTTCTCTTTCTTGGTTGAGTCATTTGTTTGAGAACATCCTCCAGGAGCTTCCTCGGATAGGATGTGTGGGAGGCAAATTTCTTGAGAATCTTACAGCTGAAAAAAAATTTTTTTCTCTCACACTTGACTGATAGTTTGGCTGAGGAGAGAGGTCTTCCAGGCAGGAAAAGAGGGTTGCTTCATTGCCAGCCAGGTTCTCGTGTTGCTCTTTAGGAGTTCAATGCTGTGGTGGGTAGAATAATGCCCCTATCCCAAAGATACCCTGGCCTGGAACCTGTGAATCTGTTATTTCAAGTGACAAAAGGGAGTTTGCAGGTGTGATTAAATTAAGAATTTTGAAACAAGGAGATTATCCTGGTGGGCTGAATATAGCCATAAGGGTCTTCATAAGAGAGAGGCCAGAGGGTTGGAGTCAGAGATGTGAGAGTGGAGGCAGAGGTGGGGTGGGGGACAGAGAGGCAGAGACTTGAAGATCCTACTCCGATGCCTTTCCAGACAGAGGGGCCATGAGCCAGAGAATACATGTGACCTCTAAAAGCTAGAAAAGGCAAAGTAGCAGATTCTCCCCCAGACTCCCCAGAAGGAACGCAGCTCAGCCTGCTGGTTGACTTCAGCCTAGCAAGACCTGTTTGGGATCCTTGACCTCTAGAACTATAACACCCTAAGTTTACATTGTCATAAGGCACTTAAGTTGTGGTTATTTTTTGTAACAGCAGCGGGGAAATGAATACAAATGCCATTCAGTGATAGTGTGATAGCTGCTTATAGGTGAATAACAGTCTGATTCTTGATCTTTTCCCCTCAGCCTTTCTCTGTCTCTGGAAACTTATAGGACCTTTTCTGCCTCCTGCATACTGAAGTTTTGGGATACCGTGCCTCAGTGGGCACTTGGTGGGTCTTTGCGATGGGGCAACTTATCTTCTGGGGTGTTTTAGACTCCTTCTGCCTGTGTTCCCACCTATCCTCTATTTGATTATCTTTTTTTCCAAAATGCCTATTATTTGAATGCTGGACCTCACGGACCAGTCCTTTAATTTTCTTAACTTTTCTCCTTACTTTCCTGCTTTTTGTCTTTTTGTCTACTTATGTGTCCTTTTATCTTCTTAGCTTTCTGTTGAGCTTTTCATTTCAGCTATTATGACGTTAATTTCTAGGATTTCCTTTTTGTTCTCTGAATATTACTTTTTATGACATCTTGTCTGTTTCACGGTTGCACTATCTTCTTTTATCTTTCTGAGGCTATTAATAATCTTTTTGTTCTAAACATTCTTCTTGCAAAAATCTCTGTTTTCTCCAAATTCCCATTCTCTGTCTCCATCTTGGTCCATCTCCACTTGCACCTTGGTGTCCATCTTTTGTGTTAGAACTTTTCCCTCTGATGTGCCCTGATGTCTCTTCATATTCAAGAATGGGACACTAAAACGATTATCGGGAACTGAGGTCTTAAGCAAGGCCTGCCAACTTTCAGCTTCACTGCAGAGTGGTGTGGCTAGGTCACTTAGTCAGGGATGTCCCAAAGTCACTCCACAGCTTCCATCCAGAAAGATCTTCTGGTCTCCTGCCTCAAGGGGGAGGTTTCTGGAAACTGAGTCTGGAGGCGGGTTGGGGATTTCACCATCCAATATACACATAATCTTTTTGTCTTTTCGGCACGACAACGCTGGCCTCCACTGTGCCTTGTGTTTCTGAGTCCAGAAGACTTGCTTTTATTATTCTCCCCTCCCAGAATATTTCGCATGCTCTGTTAGGTTGGGAGGAAGGCAATGACATGATGTGGAGTGGAGGAGTCTCAGGGGCTGACTACCCCTGAAACCACTCGTTATCACCGTTGTGGTCACCCCTAGAGGAGTTCAGTGCCTCGTTTCATTGGCGTCTGGGGATTCTGCAGGGTAAATCCTGGTTTCTCCACTGCCAGCTTAGCACTTGGTTTTTCCAGGGGCTGCTACGTGTGTCATTCACCTCTTTCCCTTCTGCACTTCAGCTGCCAAAGCTGGGTCGCAATTGTCCCTTTTCTTCCTCCTCTCCCTGAGGTTCTGGCTTTATAGCAACCCTCTTCTTGGCATCTGAAAGAGGTTTTAGAAGGGAGCAAAAGAGATGCCTATGTTCCATCTGCTCTCTCTATGTTGTGTGACTTATTGGGCAACCTAGGAAAATATTTAACAGCTCTCTCCTTACACAATAAAATTCTTTTCAATAACAACCATGAAGTAGTAATAATAATAATGATGAAGAAGAATATCTAGAAGAGAAATGCTGCAGCGAAATTTTTCTTTTATTGAACTTCATAGTAAAGTCATATCAGCACACATAAACACGAACAAAGAAAAAGTAACGGATTGATACTTTAAATTACATTAATTTTATTTTATTTTAAAGATTTTATTTATTTATTCATTCGTGAGAGATACACAGAGAGAGAGGCAGAGACACAGGCAGAGGGAGAAGCAGGCTCCATGCAGGCAGCCCAACGTGGGACTCAATCCCGGGTCTCCAGGGTCACGCCCTGGGCTGAAGGCGATGCTAAACTGCTGAGCCACCCAGGCTGCCAATTACATTAATTTTAAAGGGGAGAATTTACACTGCACTCATACTCTCTTTCAGAGTCTTAAATTTTAAGCAGAAATAAAAATTCCAAAGGGTGCCTGGGTGGTACAGTCTGTTGAGTGCTGACTCTTGGTTTTGGCTTAGGTCACCATCTCAGGGTTCTGAGATCGAGCCCCGCATGGGGCTCTATGCTCAGTGTGGAGTCTGCTTAGGAATCTCTCTCCCTCTCCCTTCCCCCACCTCTCTCACTTTCTCTCTCTCTCAAATAAATAAATATAAATCTTAAAAAAAATAAAAACTCCAAATCATGTAAAAGAATAGCAGAACTGAGGTAGCTCAAGTTCCCTTTTCTCTGTAAAATCACTATGCCATCACTGTTCATTTTGAATCTACTGCTTAAAAGCAGAACATGTACTTTCCATACCGTGGATACACTGGAGGTAGGAGGCCAGAGGGAGCGCAAATGATTCCAGACTTGCGGTGACTGCATGCAGCTGGACCTGCCTGCCACTGGGACCTGGGAGTTCTCTGAAGGAACTGGGTGACCTGCTCCCACTACCCTTGAGATATACATCACATTCGAGAAGTTTTTAAAATTATTTTTAACGTAAAATTTGTTGACCACCTACTGTACTCCACATACTGATAGGAAATTTCGTCTGTGTTCTTCTTATACAGATGTATTTAATTGAGTCCTCTTCCAATGATTTCAGCAATGCTCACTGCCTGCTAGGTCAGGCAGTTCCACATCAGCCGTGCCTGCAGTTCAACACTGAGATGGAAAATCCTCCTCTAATGAAGTTGGGTTGTGGGTTACTGTGCCATCCAGCTGCATTAGTAAATGATTTCTACAAACGAGTGGAGAAATTAAGGGAAGGATTTCCAATGCCCTTGAGAAGCTTGGTTCTCTTCCCATGCAGCATTCCTGACTCATTCATAAGGAGTCTGTCACTGGCTTAGGCTTGTCATCGGCCACTTGACGGTTTTTGGTGTCACTTGCAGAAGTTCATGTTTGTGTGAATATATTTTGCAAGACAGTTGTCCCCTTACTTTTCTGCCTCAGCTTGTGAACCTCATTGTGTGTGTTATCAGTGACAAACCTGACGATGTCCCAGAGTGGGGGTGAGCTGATGGGTCTCTTCCGTTCTATGTCATCCACTGCCCACTGACAGTGACAAACCCATTGTGAACAAGGTACCCTTGTGCTACAGACTGAATGTTCATGTCCCCAAATATCTTATGTTGAAACCTCCCCCCCATGGGATGGCATTAGGAGGCAGGACCAGTTGATGAAGAGGGAGCCCTCATGAATGGAATTAGTGCCCCTAATGAAAGAGACCTGAGAGAGTTTTCTAGCCCCCTTTCTGCCATGTGAGGACACAATGAGAAGTAACCCACCTGCAGCCACAAAGGGTTCTCACCAGAACCTGACCAGGCTGGGTCCCTGAACTCAGACTTTCAGCCTCCAGAACTGTGAGAAACAAATTTCTGTTGTTTATAAGTCACCCTATCTATAGTACCTTTTTATGCAGCCAAAATGAACTAAAATGTCTTGTTTTTTTTTCTTTTTTTAATGTAAATATTCTTATTTATTTTCTACACTGTCATTGAAAGAAGGTCAGTAAGATCCAGATTCTCTCTTGAATACGTTGTCTCAAGGTGACCCCCTCATATGTAACTCAGATTCTTTCCCTTCATAACATCTTATTTTTCTTCTCCAACTTTTATTTTGACAAATTTCAAATTCATCCCAAAAGTTAAAAGAATAACACAATGAAAAAGTAGGTGCTCTGAGTCAATTTGCCTATTAATGTTTTGCAACTTTTTGTTTAAGCATTCTCCCTCCCTCCCTCTTGTACTTTCTCTTTCTTTATACACTTACATACACAAATACACATTTTAAAAAATCATCGAAAAGTAAATTTCGTCATTGTGACATTTCACTTCTAAATACATCAGCATGTATTTACTAGAAGAGAGGGCATTATCCTACATAATCACCACACAGTCATCTTAGCCAATGAATTTAACATTGATATACACTATTATTTAGCATATGGCTTGCAGTCACATTTCTCTAATTGTCCCAACAATGTCCTTTACAGGTTTTTTTTTTTGATTGAAGATTTAATCAAATATTTGCATTAATTGGTTCTGTTTCTTCATCCCCTTTAAGCTGGAAGAGTTTCCTTTCCTTTGCGTGTTCATGTGTGTGCTTCTGTGCATACGTGTATGTGCATTTAATGACATCGATATTATTAAAGATTTTATTTATTTGAGAGAGGGAGAGAGAGCATGAGCAACAGGAGGAGCAGAGAAAGAAGGAGAAGCAGACTCCCCACTGAGCAGGGAGCCCATGCAGGTCTCAATCCCAGGACCCTGATATCATGACTAGAGCTGAAAGCAGATACTTAACCAACTGAGCCACCCAGACGCCCTTGACATCGATATTACTGAGTCCAGTCCATTTTTGTTCAGAATGTCCCTTGATTTCAGTTTGTTTCTTTATACTTAAATTTGGGTCACGTATTTTGAAGGAATACCATAGAAGTGATGCTCTATCTCTAGGGCAACACATTGGGTGGCACATGATGTCACTTTTTACCTTTACTGCTCATGTTAGGACTGATCATTTGGCTAAGGTATCACTCTAAAGGTGTCCTTATCTCTTTAGAAGAAACTGGATTTATTTTTAATTAATTAATTAAATTTATTTTATTCAAATATAATTAACATACTGTGTTATGTGGGAAACTGGGTTTTTCGATGCTTTCTTGGGGTGTATGTACTCTCTACCCATGTGCTGTACACATAGTACCCCACAGTTAGTCGATGTCCTGTGGAGGACAGCACATTTGTTGGAAAGCAAACATTTGTTGAGCTCCCTCTATGGGTCACATGTAGTATCTCATTTAATTTTGCCTGGGAATGTCATCATTATTCCCATTTATAGACAAGGCAGTTGAGAACTAGAGAGATAAGTTATGTATTCCAAGTGGCACCTAGGTGACACACTGGGATTCAGACTCAAAGTGGTGTAAAGTTGACATCTGCCTTCTTTCTCTGCCCTAATTGCCTAGAAGTCTGTTCCTGTCTTCTTACTCTGGGGGGTGGAAATGCTCATGACACATGGGCAGTAGGTGCAGCAGAGCTTTTAAAACTTCTGCAGGCCAGAGATGTTAGAAAATATCCTTCAAAACAATGCCAGAATCAGTGCTTTCGAAGCACATGTGATTGGGGCAGCACTCATTTATTACTTCCTGGCATTGAATAATCTCTCGCATCCTGACAATTCTACTTTCAAGAAAAAAAAAATCACTCTCAAGCCAGCATGTCAGAATAAATCAAGCATAAGATGCAAGCCTGTTACATCAGTCTATCCTGAAAATATTCCAGAGACCACCGGTACAGCATGCAAACGCAGAGGCTGCGAAAAGCCCCTATAGTCTCCAGTCTCCCCTTCATTGAAGTAGGACCTCCCACTTTTAACTTGGCAGATGGCTGCCATATGGTTGCCCAGGACAAGGACTACATTTCCCAGGCTTCCCTGCAGCTAGGTTCTTACCATGTTGGTAAGACACATGAGTGAGCCATGGGTGCAATTTCCAAATTGTACCCTTAGAAGGAAGAGGCTTCTGCTCTGCATGCCCTTTCCAGATAGACTATGGAATGTGAAAATATAAAAGTGGTCAGCATGAACAGACAGTGCATTCTGATATAGCTGTGGTAGGGGTAGACTATGGATGTGGCAAGTGAACAGAGAACATGCTGGCACCACATAGGGATGAATGGAGAGTGCCCAGGGACTATAGCCATGGCAAGGGGCGAGGGCAGAGGTGGCCAGAGTAGAACACTGAGGCTCAGAGGCAAGTGTGCTGTACCTGTGGACAAGAGGCCAGCCCTTGGCTTCATGACACCGAGATAAAAGGAGCTGGGGTCTCTCACACTGAGAAGCCTTCCTGCCAGCCCTACTCTGTGCATAGTCATACGATTATATGAGGAAAAAAACTAAACAACTTCATTTTTATTTTTTTATCTCATTTTTTTCATTTTTATTTCTTTTAATTTTTTAAATATTTTATTTATTTGAGAATGGGAGAGAGAGAGAGAGAGAGAGAGAGAGAGAGAGAGAGAGAGAGAAGACATGGGTGGGGGAGGGACAGAGGGAGAGGGAGAAGCAGACTCCCTGCTGAGCAGGGAGCCTGATGTGGGGCTTGATCCCAGCACCCTGAGATCATGACCTGAGTCGAAGGCAGATGCTTAACCGACTGAGCCACCCAGGTGTCCCACAACTTCATTTTTTTTTAAGATTTTATTTTTTTATTCATAGACACAGAGAGAGAGGCAGAGACACACACAGGCAGAGGGAGAAGCAGGCTCCATGCAGGGAGCCCGACATGGGACTCGATCCTGGGTCTCCAGGATCACACCCTGGGCTGCAGGCGGCGCCAAACCGCTGCGCCACTGGGGCTGCCCACAACTTCATTTTTAAAATCACTTTTATTTGGTGACTTCTTTTTTTAGGAAGCTGAACCTATTCCCAAAGTAACAGCTAAGGCCACACTCAACTTCATGCTACCTGGCCTCCCTGCCTTCTTTCACACCAGAGCTCCCTGAGGACACCCTGCACTTACACATGCATGCTCCTACCCACCCTCCAATACCCCACTCAGAGTGGAGGATCTTCTCCCCTGGGAGCCTTCCCTGACGCCCATCCCTTACCTGGCAGGATTCATTATTTTCTCTTCTTTGAGCCCGTAAGAAAGTGACTAAATTGCTATTGGCACCTACCCTGTGCTACCATAATGATTTTCTCACATGTTGATCTCTCGAACTAGACTGTCATTTTCTTAAAGCCAGGAGCCATATTTTATTCATTTTTGTATCTCCAACGCCGGATTTGTAAAAGGCACTAATAGATCTTTTGTGAATGGATGAATGAACACGGATGATATAATTACACGTATACCCATACAAACCCTCATTCTTTACAAAAGTGTTTCCTTCTTTACATGACACCTCTTGCGAGTAGCACACCCATTCCTCCCACAGAAATTCAATGAGCAAACATTCACCATTATGTAATTTACAAACCAGGGCACTGATTATACATTGCCTGAAAGCTTGCACGATAGATTTGTCAGGTGTCCTTAGCTACAATCCCGGGAATGGGCTCCCCCGCCGCAGCATTGCAGTGACTGCAGAATACTAGTTAAATCAATGCCTTTGCTCTGTTTGTTTCTGTCTCTTTTCAGTTCAGAGTCGGCGATCCGGTTTGCAGTACTAGCAGTTTCCAGAAAATGCTCAGGCGTGCTCAGAGCTAACAAAGAGACTGGCGTGTTTTCCTGCCCTGGAACACTATGGAGTTCAAGGGCTTTTCAGGCTAGCATGTTCTGTTCCAGTGGGTGTCATGTATTGCCTTTCTTTTATTCTGTGCCAAATATCCTACCATCTCTAGCAACACTGCAGGTGCATCTGGCACTACTTTTGTGCTAATGCCAATACTGGTATTAGAATTAATTTTCTCCTCTCTGGAAGGACAATGTTAGTGTTTTCCAGGTTGCAACAGGCAATGTGTGTGACGAGTCTTGCAGCTATCCCTGGCTGATGGCTGCATGCTGGGACTGAATCTCCACCCATCTGAATGCCTCTTAGGTATTAGGTGGTGGCCTGTGTGTATCTGGCCTGGGTTTTATTTTTGCAGAGATTTATCTTAAATATCCTTCCTTTGTAAAAGTCCTAAAATTAGTATTTGAAAAAATTCCACTGCCCAGTTTTATCTTCCAAGCTGTGGATTTTAAAAATTAATTGACAGCATGGATTCTCTTCTCTGAGCATGCAAATAATGAAGTATATAGAAAGCATATATTAATTTGTGGTCTTAATTTGCTTGTTTTCTGTCTCCCCCAGACAGGACATAAGCTCCAATAAGAGAGGCATCCTGTCGGTTTTATTCTGGCTGTATCCTCAGCACCTGGCACATACTCGGGAGGTGCTCGGTACATCTGTGCAATGGCTAAATGGATTGCGTCTCTTCTTTCATAGACACATTCGCTGCATTAGCAGCTGCTCTTGCAGCTTCATCGGCACGCGCCACCTTTCTGACCCGCAGGCCTGCTGCTTTGCCACGCTGTCTCCCATGGGAGGAGGGCTTGTTTGTGTTTTCTTTTGCTTTCTTCCAGGTGCTCTCTCAGTTTAATTACATTGACTAATTTGCCCAGAAGACGAGCCATTCAAAATGCAATAACTGTTTTGGAAAAGAACTGAGCTTATTTTCAGAAGATAGGGTTTTCAAAACATGTTTTGGACCTAACCAAGAAGGAGCTAAATCAGGGCAGGGGCTTAAGTAAGCAGACAAGGAAGGCTGCCAGTTTCATACGTAACGATGATGTCAGAGGGCAAGGAGCAGAGAGAGAAAGACAGAGATTGAGGGCAGAGGGAGAGAGTGTGTATCACTAAGTTTTCCACAGACAGCGTTCCATTCAACAAACGTGTACTAAGCTTGTCCTATGTGCCAGGTGCTCTTCTGGAGGCCAGAAGACGACAGACAAGGTCCCTACTCTCACGGACTGTTCTTCCTAGATGGTCTCTACCCAATGGAAACAGAATGAAAATCACAAATGCAAGCCACATGTAGAATTCTAAATTTTCTAGTAGACTCACTGACAAAGTAAAAACAAGTAAATGAAATTAATTTCAATATTGGGTTCACGTAATCAATCATGCAATCCATATACAATTATTAATGATCTATGTTGTTTCTTTGAAATCCAGTGTGTATTTTACATTTACCACCCTTTTCAGTTCAGATGAGCCATGTTTCAAGGGCTCCACAGCCACATGTGGCCAGTGGCTACCAGATTGAACGGTGCCATTCTAGATAATAAAGATGTAATATATAATAAGTATATGTATAAATCATGTAATTTTAGTATCGAGTATTGTGATATATTATCATTCTTAACAGTAGAGGTATTAGGAAGAAAACCAAGAGCGATAGAGGAAAAGGAGGCCATCTGGCCAGGCTGCTCTCCGAGGAGCTGATGCTTATGCAGAGATCGGAGTGAGGGAGTGAGCCATGCTAAGACTGGGGGAAGAGCTTCTAGGTTGAGGGCTCAGCAAGAGCAAAGACCCTAAGTCAAGATCCTATGTAGAGCGGTCAAGCCCTGGCAAGATGGCAGGTGTGCTGGAGCAAAGGAAGGGTGATTGATAACTGGGCAAACGAGTTTGAAGCCACCGAGGCTCCTGGTCCCAGGAGCCCTGCAGACCAGGCAAGGAGTTTGGCCTTGCTCCTTACCATGCTCCTGTCTTGTCTTTGGGTACATGAATCCATGCTCATGGTTCCTAGATGTTCCGTTTTTTTTTCTCCCATGTTGAAGGGTAAAAGTCAAAAAGCCTCTCTCTGATGCTGTCTTAGGACCACTTTAAATATAGTAGCTGGCATGTTTTCTCTTTCAGGGTGCCTAACGGTTTCTGTACTACTCCCACCTGTGTCCTGGACCCGTGCACAGCGTGTCTGGGGTTTGGAGGGCAGCACATGCCAACACACACCTGTTTAAAGGCACTTTTACTTGCAAGGTGTCACAAGTCACTAGCACACCCTTTGAACGGCTTTATTTCGCACGTATCACAGTCATGCTTAGAAAGAAGTTTACAAACGCATTATCAGCTTTTTTCCAGGGTCAGACTTTCGGAGGAGTTTTATCCCTCCTTACCGGAGGAAGCCTGACTTAGCCAGCTCACCTTCGTGCCACTAATCAACTCAAGTTCCCACACTCTGGACACCGCTGGCATTTGTAGTGCTCCCCAAGGTCAGAGATCCCTAGACACTGCCTCCAAGGCTGTGCATCAGGTGAGGTCAGCAGGTGGGGGAGCATGCGTCCCTAAGATGGTCTGAGGAGCCCCTTCTGTTGCTTTCTGCAGACTTCTCCAGGTGCATTTCGGTCACCCTTTCTCTCTTCCTTTCCCCTTTCCCCACTCCCTTCATCTGCAGTGCTCTTCCCTATTGGCACCATAAGCTCTAGGTAGCTCTCTGGGAGGTCAGTGTGGTATGGCCACCTTCTCTTCCTGCTTTCAGGCAAGTTCTGATCCATCCTGAGGGAGTTGGCCAAGTTATGTTCATCGCTTTTAGAAAATTATTTAAGATGTTGGGGCCATGCCCTCTCCCCATCTGATGGGGAGACCTAGGGCTCATATTATAGCAGGTGTACATGAAAAACAATGTTTTTTTAACCTCTCACAAAGAAATGCTGTTACTACCACCTATAGTAGCTTTGTGTGACTGGTGGCCACCTTCCTGAGCCAGACCATCTATCTCTTCCTGATCTGACATGGCTGTGATACTTCATCATGGTTCTGTTTGAAGAACTATAATGCTCCTTACTATTTTGGCTGAATTGCTAATCAAACATAGGAGAATTTTAACTTAGGGATAGAACCACACGTTATTTCCAATATTTTTGAACTTGGTCTTTGTGCTGTGCTTCAAGTGTCAGAGTTTAAAGGGTTTTGTCTCTTCCAGCATTTTGTTCCCCTTTGTCACATGCCCATGTCCTCCCTTTCTTCTTGTGTTTCCTGAGCATAGAGGAGCAGTTGGTTCACAGCTACCTATTCAGCGTCAAATATGTGTGTTCTTGTGTTGACATGTCACACATATATACAGAGGCAGGAAAGACCGGAAAGGTTTTAAAGGTTTTAAAGGTTTGACCTATTCAGCGTCAAATATGTGTGTTCTTGTGTTGACATGTCACACATATATACAGAGGCAGGAAAGACCGGAAAGGTTTTAAAGACTGGGTCTCCTGCTGGGATAGTGACAATTCAGATGCCATATTAGTCAGAGCAAGTAGTGCCAGCTGCTGTAACAGACAAAAACCCAAGTCTCAGTGGCCTCATGCAGCAGGAGGTTATTATTTCTCCTTTGCTTCATGACCCAATGCAAGTTGCTGGTGGTGGGGGTTTCTCTGATCCATGTGGCCACTCAGGAGCCTAGGCTCTTTCAGTCATGTGGCTCCATGCCATCTTATAGATATCCTTCACTCTTCACCTGGCTGACAGGGAAAGGGAGATAGATTTAATAGGGTAGGTCTGGCCATGGTGCAGATCACTTCCCCCCACATTCCATTGGCCAGGAGCTCCGGAAGCTGCAAGGCTGTCTGGGAAGTGAAGTGTAGGTGTGTGCCCACGAAATGCTGGCAGTCTTTACCACAAATATGACTTAAATACCTTGTGCACCTCACAGACTTGTCCCATGCTGCACTGGTAGATGAGCCAGAGGGAGCTTGAAAATCGTAAAGAATATAGTTTGTTCTCAGGGGAACACTCTGCTTAGGCCAATTTGCTGGAGAGTCGAAATCCCAGCAGCTGACCATGAGAAGGGGCCTGAGAAACCCTTTAGAACCAGTGGTTTTCTACTAGCTGTGTGGTTTTCGAGTCTGGATCCCTGATCCCTTTGGAATTAGTTCTTGGGTAAAGTGTGAGTTGTGTTACCTTTTCGCAAACAACTAACCAGTTGTCCAGGGCTGTTTGTTAAAAAGCCCCAGTGATTTGAGATGCCATCTTTATCAAATACAGAATCCCTTTATGTGGCTGGGTCTATTTTTGGACTTTCTGTTCTTTTCCACTGGTCTGCTGGTCTTTTTATGTGCCAGTACCACACTGTCTAAAAAGGTATGCTTTAACATCTGGTAAGATATTCTTGCCTCTCAGACATTCAGTGCTATTCTTGCATTTTTCAAATTAAGAGCTTTAGTATCAATTGTCTAACTCTACGAAGAAGCTTGTTGCTATTTTTATGGGGATTGTTTAAACTTTATAAATTAATTTAAGGAAAACTGGCATCTTTATGATGCTGTCATTCCATCCAAGAGCAAGGAATGTCTTTCCATTTCTTCACATGTTTTCCTGTCTTTCAAAGGTATTTAATATGGGTCTTGTATATTTCTTCTTGAATTTATTCCTAAATATTTTGCCTTCTTTGTTGTTTTTATAAAGGGGATTTTCTCTTCCTTAATATCCTCTACAAATACAAATACATATACATATGTATTTCAGGGCTATTGATTTCTATGCGCTAATTTTGTTTCCGGCTGTCTTACAATTTTTTTTTTTAAACATCAGTAGTTTTCAACCTGCAAAGCTCCTGAGAGCCACCTGAAGAATACTTTCCAATAGAGATGCTGAGACTCCCTCCCTGACCCATGGTTGCAAAAGGATGTCAATGAAGAAGAGTTTTAGTGGTGCTCTGCTTCTCTGGTCAAAATCCATTGATTAAGACCCCGAATGTGAGTAGCTCAGATCATAAGCTAAACATTCAAGCATGAACATTCAAACTGCAGAGACACACATCTGAAAAAGGTACAGCACCCTTAGGCAGCAGTCCTGGAGGCTGAACAGAACTAAGCACCAGGGCCCAGGGGGCTAGCACTCCAAGTCCTGGGGAGAAGGGAGGACCTCAGATTGAGCCCCAAAAGGGACCAGGACACTGACTGTAGACACCTGTCATTACTTGTTTATAGATTTACGTGTTTATTCTTGAACTTCAGGTGTACAGAACTGAGCCAGTCATCCCCTCACTTCATGCTACTTAATCATGGCTGGTTCTTTCTTCTTTTACTTACATTTTCTTCTTTCTTCATATTATTTTATTATTCACTGTTTATTTATTACTTTTTAGTATTCGTCATTTTCTGTATCTCCCACCCCTCTCCCCAGTCTCCTGCCGAGCAAATACAGCCCTCCTATTCTGTTTATAGTTCATGTTTTAAAAATATGTGTTTTATGGAGTGTCTATGGTTTTAAACACATAAATGGATGTGTGTTCTAAATTTCATTGTTCTTCACTTTGTTCACCACGTACTCTGTAAGATCCAACCTATGACTTTGGGTGGGTCTGACCATGGCTTGGAATTCCATGTGACTTTCTGTGGTATGGCCACTGCCCCAGTGATGGCCACTCTGGATGTGTGGACAGCCCTCCACGAAAGATTGTGTGGCCCCCACTGGATCTGTGAGAACTGGAACATGAGAAGCTGGCTATGGGATGCATGCACCTCCCTGAGAGTGGCTATTCACTCCTACCAGCCAGGCAGAAGCTTTACTCCAGCCCCACCCTGTCCCTGTCCACTTCCCATGGGTTGGCTTTCACTTGGTGCCAAGCTAATGATGTGCTAACGCTATCTAATTGTGTAATTCTCTGATGGCTAATGATTTGGAGCATCTCTTCAATATGCCTGTTAGTTTTTTGAGATTCTGTTTTCAAAAATTCCCTGTTCATATCTTTTGCTCATTTTTTCATTTTTAAAGATTTTATTTATGCATAAAAGACACACAGAGAGGGGCAGAGACCCAGGCAGAGGAAGAAGCAGGCTCCCAGCAGGGAGCCCCATGTGGGACTCAATCCCGGGACCCCAGGATCTCGACCCAAGCCAAAGGCAGACACTCAACCACTGAGCCACCCACGTTTCCCATCTTTTGCCCATTTTTTAAAAATGAGGACAGTTGTCTTTTTCTTGTTGATTTGCAAGAGTTCCAGGTAACTTTTGGAAATTAATCCCTAATTTGTCTTTGGCAAATATTCTCACCTTTTCTTTGTTTCCTCCTATTTGTCCTTGGTATCCCTTGTTGGAAGAAAACCCTTAATTTTGATGTAATCAAATCCTTTCTTTTCTTTCTTTCTTTCTTTCTTTCTTTCTTTCTTTCTTTCTTTCTTCTTCCTTTTTTCCTTCCTTCCTTTCTTTCAGTTTGTATTTTTAAAAATTTAATTGAAGACATTCCTTCCCTCACCTGGGTAACAAAGATATTCTCCTGCCTTTCCTTCTATTAATTTTTTAAGTCCATCTTTCACTTTTAGGCCTCCAGTCCATGTGATAGTAGGTAGAGATTCAGCGTTATTTTTTGAATACCATTTACTAAGCCCTTTGCCACCTCTGGTTCTTACTCATTTGTGGTGAGAAGGTGGTGATTCATCTGCATTCCTATCTGGGTTGAAAATATTATAATTAATTATACACACATCCCTAAATTTAAGTCACTCATTCTATTCTTTTGGATCTTCCCAATCCCTTTATTTTAATAGGTTGAAGCCCTTTTAGATGTTGTGAGGTAACACCGGGTCCTTGTAGACTAGGGTTGCCAGATTTGGCAACTAAAAGTACAGGATGCTTTTATGTTATGTTTGAATTTCAAATAAATAACAAGTAACTTTTAGTATAACTATGTCCTAAATATTGCATGGGACATGCTAATACTGAGAATTAAGTCACTGTTTATCTGAAATTTAGATGGAATGATTAGAAAAGGAACAGCAAATAAAGCCTAAAGCCAGTAAAAGGGAAATAAGGTTAGAGCAGAAATAAACGAGATAGATACCAACAAACAAACAACAAGTGGTAGAACAGATCAACGAAACTAAAGAGCTGGTTCTTTGAAAGAATTAGTAAAATTGATAAACCTTTAGCCAGACTTGTCAAAAAGAAAAGAAAAGATCCTTATTATTATTTTTTTTTATTTATGATAGTCACATCACAGAGAGAGAGAGAGGCAGAGACACAGGCAGAGGGATAAGCAGGCTCCATGCACCGGGAGCCCGACGTGGGACTTGATCCCGGGTCTCCAGGATCGCGCCCTGGGCCAAAGGCAGGCGCCAAACCACTGCGCCACCCAGGGATCCCGAAAAGAAAAGATCCAAATAAATAGATGGCTTCCTACATCTTATCGGACAACTCTATGACACATTCAGCCCATAGAAACGTGTCTTGACTGAGTCTTCCTGCCCTCCCTCATCCCTCTGCCATTGTCCCCACTAGTCACAAGGACATTAGTTACACACTATTCCTGGCTGGCATGGCTCAGGTCCTGACCTGATTCCTTCCAAATAAAGTATCCTTAAATGGATATCTCAGTATTTCACCTAAGGGTTTAACTAATACTTCTCAAATGTTAATATGCCTATGAATTACCTGGGAACTTTGTTAAACTATAGACTGGTTCGGTGGGTCTGGGGTGAGGCACGGCATTCCCTATTTCTAACAAGCTCCTAGGACAGGTTGATGCTGCTGGTCGGTGGACCACACTCTGGAAGTAAGGAACCAAGGGATTCCTGTGCACATCCCTAGGGGGCCTGGGTGTTAAACCATCAAGACTTGGGGAACCAGAGTAAAGCCTAACTTGACAGTTGCCCCAAGAATTCACATGGTGGTAGAAGGTTCCTTCAAAGAAAACAGAGCTGTTGTTAGAAAGGAGCAACGATTGCCTGGTGGTCAGCAAACAAACAAATCAAAGAAAACCAATGTCTGCATAGACCTCTTCCAGATTTGAAGGAAATGAGGGGAAATCTGACACAGGTCTGTGGTAGGTATGGGTGAGAGACCCCCAAGTATCTATATTACTGGTTTCCAGTTGCTTTTCACATTAGAAACATGAAGAACTCATTAGAAATGTAGTTCCCTGAGACATAAAAGGTGGGGCCTGAACTCTTTTTCTAATTCAGATTTGACCACCAACTTCCTGTGCAACCTTGGGTAAGTCACCTCACGCTCTGGTCTCAGTTGCCTATAAAATGATGGCTTTAGATTCCATGATATCTAGGATCTCTTCCAGCTACAAAATCCTCCCCAAGGCTTGCCAATTTTGCTTGATGTACACTGAAGTACAATTTAAAATTGTATAAGATATTGTGATTTCAGAAGACACAGAGTTCTTAGGTGTGTGGTATTTACAAAGGCAACTTACAGGGGAGAGTTGATGCTGCGTTACAAATAATAATAACAATATTAATAATAATGTAGATCATATAAAAAGCATTTATTATATGCCAAGCATTATTCTAAGCACATTAATGTGTTAATTCATTGAATCTTCACAATTCTGTGAAGCAGGTTCTATTATTACCTCCATTTTACTGATAAGGAAATGGAAGCAGAGAGACTAAGTAATTTGCCCAAGGTCACGCAGCTTCTAAGTCCAAGAGCTGAGGCAGACCCAGGGTCTGTGCCTTTAACAAGCACACCACATGGCCTCTTTGACAAAAGCCACCAATTAAAAACAGACCAGAGAAAGAAAAAAAAAGAGCTACTGTTGAGAAAAACTATGCAGTGTGTTCCTCCTCCTCCCCAACCTTGCCTAGATTATCTGGAAATATCTATACATATGTAGCAGTTTCTGCAGTTACTCAACCCACCATTGGACTTTCCCTGCATAATCATAACCACTACCTCATTTGCCTTCAAAGACCAAAATTTAGCATTAGGTCAGTCGCATCTGTTTCAAAAGAAGCCAAAAAATTTTTCTTTTTTGCAAAAAGCAAAGTCGAAAGATACACATCTGTGATCTGCCACTGTTACTTGCTAGCAGGGGTCCATTTTATTTGCGCTTATATTGACCCCAGAGGAATATTTTTCAGCATGCATAACTTTTAACTGCTCCATTAACCAGATTAGTCAGAGCAGGAATTTCTCCTTTAGGCTGAGAGCAGATCTCCTTATAGTGATTGGGCCCACTTACTAATTGCGGGCTTTCTGGACTTGCCAATGCATTTAAAGAAGGTGGTGTGTGGGTGGGGACCAGTATTTTCATCTTAGTAGATCTGATTGTGTTTAACGGCCTTTCCTAATAGGGCTGGCCCTGGTGCTTAAAGACGTAGCAAAAATAGTCATCCACAGAATGTTTCTGAGAGCTGGAAGAGAGCCTTAGAGACCATCTGGGCCAATCCTATGCTGACCCACGGGAAGCTGTAGCCCAGAAGAGCAGTAGCAGGCTGGTATGGAAGGATCAGTCTCTAGGAAATGCACATTAGAGGCAGAGCTGGGGGGGGGTGGGAGGCAGGCCTACAGCAGCCCCCCCACCAGGACTCCGCCCCTGTGTCCCCACCACTGACAGGACTTTGCACTATCTATGTTCCATGTGCTCTGTACTTTACCTATGTCTTTCTTTAAATCAACCCATGTTTTAACTCCGTGTCTTTTTGAAAGGTTTCTTTCAATAGAACAAGAACACTTGCCACACATTTAAGGTGATCCTACAAATAAAACAAATGATAATAACAAAGCCAAGTGGCTAAAAGGGGAGACACACAGACATTGGAATATTACAGGCACATAAGAACCTAACAAAGACTTTGCTTTTTACTCATCAGAAAGATGAAAGAGAAGAGGGACTTTCTCACCATGGAGCTGAGTGTTGTTTAATACCCAAATATTGAGCACCTGCATCCATTTCCCCAGCAGCCTGGATGCGCCCGCCAGCCCGCAGCAGAGGATGGGACACGGGAAGTGCATGGATCAGGTCCAGAGGCTGGCCCTGCCACTCCTGCCCAGACAGCCTTGGGCAAGTCAAGGGACCCACAGCTTCTTCAGTTGCAGGATCCCCCGTGGGGGCCCACACACAGGGCCGTGTTGGTAAAGAGACCTATTCATTGACCTCCCTATTTTGATTCGAGCAAATGCAACTTCTGTGAGAACCACACTAAAAGGATTAGAAATTCCCTGTTTTGTTTCATGATTCCTAGTGGTTGAGGAAAGGCAGGAAAGTGCTTCTGACGGTCACACCTGCCATTCTGGAATAACTGCTTGTAATAATAACATTTGACCCTTCCGTGTCAATGGAAGACTGAGGGTGGAGCCAGGTTTCCTGAGCTTTCCTGCACCTGCACATGTGTTAGAACTTGTTTCACACTTAATACCCAGCAGCCCTCTCTTAACCGTGGAGATCAGTGGCCCCAAATCTCTACAGGAAGAATTTATTTTTATTTTAATGTTTATTTTTTGGATTTTATTTATTTATCCATGACAGACACACACAGAGAGAGGCAGAGACACAGGCAGAGGGAGAAGCAGGCTCCATGTGGGGAGCCCGATGCGGGACTCGATCCTGGGACCCTGAGGTCATACCCTGAGCCAAAGGCAGACACTCAGCTGCTGAGCCACCCAGTCGTCCCTATTTTTATTTTTTTTAAAGATTGTGTTTGTTTATTTGAGAGACAGAGAGAAATCATGAGTGGGAAGAGGAGCAGAGCTAAAGAGAGAAGCAGACCCCCCACTGAGCAGGGAGCCCTAGGTAGGGCTCTATCCCAGGACCCCAGGATCATGACCTGAGCTGAAGGCAGGTACTTAACAGACTGAGCCATCCAGGCGCTCCTGCAGGAAGAATTTAATGGAAAAAAATAGTGAAAGGGGCCAAGGCAGAAATGATTTGAGGACAATTTTTATAACCGTTTCAATAAGGCAGAACAGCAGAATCAACATACTTGTCACAGCAACATTAAGAGTATTTGTGACCTCTCTGTAACAGCACTGGGTACATGACTTTGTTGGTTCTGTTCTCCAGGAAATTCTTTTCTGTAGGACAGAACAAAGTGTTTCTTTTTGCCTTTCTCTTTGTTTTGGAAAAGCCCAGGAGTCTCCCTGAGTAGGGGAAACCCCAGTTTTCTCCCCAGTAATGTCTCCTTTACTCTTACACAGAACACTTCCCTTCTGATGCTCCAGGTCCCCAAACGTGGGGTTTTTCCCACCCCCAAACAATTCTGTGACAACAGCTGGGTGTTCTGCGATCAAAGTCAGTGCTGATGCTGTCTACTTGGAAGCAGTGGAAACCTGCAAAGTCACAATGCAGATGGCCATCCATTGAGTTCTGCTGAGGTAACAGACGTCCTCACCATGCTGAGGAGATGTTTCCCAAGCCCTGCCCTGAACACTCACACTCAGTGGTTTGGTCCTGCCTCTTGAAGCCCAGCAGGGTGCAGCCAGCAGAGATGAAGTTATTTCCCTGTAGTTGCCCTTGGATCTTACTTTCTCCCTTCCACCTCAAGGTATTTCTGGCATGTAGCACTCTCCTCAGACCTCAGAACATGTACAGAAAGCCTGCCGGGATGGTTGTCTCCAGGGACAGGAACAAGGGTGGAGGAGTGGCAAGAAGACTCACAATTCACTGTTAACTCTGGTCTGCATTGGAACTTCTCACACATGCATCGATTCACTTAGCTTAATCATAGTGACATTGTCTTGCACCCTGCCTACCCCGTGCCAGACTCTGTGCTACGCATCTAACCTGCTCTATCCCAGCCAGCCCCGTGAGCTAGATAGGATTCTTAATTACCCTTCTTTTGCAGAGACATAAAGAAGGTAAACCAACTGCCCAAGATTGTGTAGTTCAAGTCACCAGAGCCAGGGATCGAATCCAGGTCGTCTGGCTCCAAAATGTAGAGATTTCACCACTGCACACCACTGCCTCTTGTTAACACAAAACATCTTGAAAGAGTTGTCGCCACTTATTTTCCACCCACTTCATAGCTCAGTGCAGTCTGTTTTCTGTTCTGGTTAATCCGTGAACTGGGTTCTCTCCAAGGTAATAAACGGCCTCCTTGTCATTAAATCTATTGAACACGTTCCAGTCCTCTTGTTTGACTTCTGGACAGCATTCCACTCTTGGTCCTTCTTACAACATGCCATACTTTTAGAGTCTGAAATACAGCTTCCAAGCGGTCTTCTTCTGTCTCTTTCACCTTGGTAAAGTCTCTTGTCCCGATCCTCCTCCATCACCTCCTCCTTCCCCTCACAAAGATCTCTCCTGGGTTCACTTCTCCCTCCAGTTCATGGTTCCTGGGCAATCCAGTCCATCCTTGTGACATCGAGTAGACCACTTATGTCCAAGCCCTTATTTGTGTCCTGACTCTCCTACTGCATCAGCTACAACCCATCATCAGGCTTTGGCTTGGATGTCCCAGAGAGGCAAAAAGTCTAGAACTACACATCACACCTCACTCGCCACCACCAAAACCTACCTGCTCCCTCATGTTCTGACCCAGTGAAACAAACCAGACACTCAAGGGTTAGCTTCTAAAAATGTTTATTTTTTAAGGATTGATTGATTGATTGATTGATGAGACAGAGGGAGAGAGAGAGCCAAAGAGAGCTAGAGAGAGAGCACAAGCAGGGATAGGGAGAGGGAAAAGCAGACTCTGCCCTAAGCAGGGAGCCCAAAGTGGGGCTCAATCCCAGGATCCTGGAATCATGACATGAGCATGATGCTTAACTGACTGAACCACCCAGGTGTCTCTAAAATATTTTTTAAATTTTGATTCCAGTATGGGTACCATACAGTGTTATATTGGCTTCAGGTATACAATATAGTCATTCAACACATACAACACCCAGTGCTCATCACAACAGGTGCTTTTCTTAATCTGCATCACCTATTTCACCCATCCCCCCACCCACCTCCCCTCTGCTAACCATCAGTTTGTTCTCTATAGGTAAGGAGACTATTTTT
Organism: Nyctereutes procyonoides; assembly: GCF_905146905.1. Classification (NCBI taxonomy): domain Eukaryota; kingdom Metazoa; phylum Chordata; class Mammalia; order Carnivora; family Canidae; genus Nyctereutes; species Nyctereutes procyonoides. Next base: position 1,889,830 of record NW_026575131.1, on the reverse strand, counting down.
TTTGGTTTGACACCCTCTTTTTTATCCTCTTTGCTTGTTTTGTTTCTTAAATTCCACACATGAGTGAAAGCATATGGCATTTGTCTTTCTCTGACTGATTTCGCTTAACATTATACTCTCTAGCTCCATTGCAAATGGCAAGATCTCACTCTTTTTTATGGCTCCATAATATTCCACATATATATACATACCACATATTCTTTATCCTTTCATGCCCAATTGATGGACACTTGGGCTGCTTCCATATCTTAGCTGTTGTCAATGATGCTGCTATAGGGACCCCTGGGTGGCTCAGTGGTTAAGCGTCTACCTTTGGCTCAGGGCATGATCCTGGGGTCCTGGGATTGAGTCCTATATCAGGTCCCTGCGGGGAGCCTGTTTCTCCCTCTGCCTATGTCTCTGCTTCTCTCTGTGTGTCTCTCATGAATAAATAAGTAAAATCTTTTTTTAAAATAATGCTGCTATAAACATAGGGGTGTATGTATACCTCTGAATTAGTGTTTTTGAATTCTTTGGGTAAATACATAGTAGTGTGATTACTGGATCATAGGGTAGTTCTATTTTTAACTTCTTGAGGGAACTCCATACTGTTTTCCACAGTGCCTGCCCAGTTTGAATTCCCACCTACAGTGCACAAATGTTCCTTTTCCTCCACATCCTCACCAACACTTGTGTCTTTGTGCTTTTGATTTTAACCATTCTGACAGATGTAAGGTGATACTTCATTGTAGCTTTGACTTACATGATGATGAGTGATGTTGAGCATCTTCCCATGTGTCTGTTGGTCATCTGGATATCTTCTTTGGGGAAATATCTGTTTACGTCTTCTATCCATTTTAATCAGATTATTTGTTTTGGGGGTGTTGAGTTGCCTAAGTTCTTTATATATTTGATACTAATCCTTTATCGGATATGTGATCTGCAAATACCTTCCCCCATTCTGTAAGTTGTCTTTTAATATTGTTAACTGTTTCCTCCACTGTGCAGAAGTTTTTATTTTTTATTTTTTATTTTTCTTTTTTAGTTTTTTTGTGCAGAAGTTTTTAGTTTTGCTTTCATTTCCCTGGCCTCGGGAGACCTACCCAGAAAAATGTTGGCATGGCTGATGTCAAAGAAATAACTGCTTGTGCTCTCTTCAAGGATTTTTACGGCTTCAGATCTCCATTTAGGACCTAATCTCTTTGACTTTATTTTTGTATATGGTGTAAAAAAGTGGTCCAGTTTCATTCTTTGGCATGTAGCTGTCCAGTATTCCCAACACCAGTTGTTGAAGAGACTTTTTCCCACTGCATATTCTTGCTTCCTTGGTTGAAGATTAATTGACTATATAATCATGGGTTTGTTTCTGAGCTTTCTATCCTGTTCTATTGATCTATGTGTCTATTTTTGTGCCAGTAACATACTATCTTGATTACTACAGCTTTATAGTATAACTTGAAATGTAGAATTGTTGATACCTCCAGGTTTGTTTCTCTTTTTCAGGATTGTTTTGGCTGTTCAGGGTCTTTTGTGATTTTATACAAGTTTTTGGATTATTTGTTCTAGTTCTGTGAAAAATGCTGTTGCTATTTTGACACGAATTGCATTAAATCTGTAGATTGCTTTGGGTAGTATAGACATTTTAACAATATTTGTTCTTCTAATCTATGTGCATGGAATATCTTTCCATTTGCTTATGTTGTCTTCAATTTCTTTCATTAATGTCTTATAGTGTTCAGAGCATGTCTTTTACCTCTTTGGTTAAGTTTATTCCTAGATATTTTATTTTATCTTATTTTTTTTTTTTGGTGCAGTTGTAAATGGGCTTGCTTTCTTGCCTTCTCTCTCTTTGCTTCATTATCTGTGTATGGAAATACAATGGATTTCTGTGCATTGATTTTGTATCCTGTGACCTTACTAAAGTCTAGTGGGCTTTTTGGTGGAGTCTTTAGGGTTTTCTATATATAGCATCATGTCATCCTCAAATAGTGAAAGTTTTACTTCTTCCTTACTAATCGGAATGCCTTTTATTCCTTTTTCTTGTCTGATTGCTGTGGCTAGGACTTCCAGTCCTATGTTGAATAGAAGTGGTAAGACTGGATGTCCTGGTCTTCTTTCTGACCTAAGGGAAAAGCTCTCAGTTTGTCCCCATTGAGTATGATGTTAGCTGTGGATTTTTCATATATGTATGGCCTTTATTATATTGAGGTATATTCCCTCAAAACCTACTACATTGAGGGTTTTTATCATGAACAGATGTTGTATTTTGTCAAATGCTTTTCTGTATCTATTGAAGTGATTAGATGGTTTTTATCCTTTCTCTAATCGATATGCTGTGTCATGCTGACTGATTCGCAAATATTGAACTACCCTTGCTCCCAGGAATAAAGTCCACTTGGTTGTGGTGAATGATTCTTTCAAATATATTATTGAATTTTGTTTGCTAATATTTTGTTGAGGATTTTTAAATTTATGTTCATCAAAGATATTGACCTACAGTTCTCCTTTTTGTATTTTGTCTCTATCTGGTTTTAGTATCAGGGTAATGCTGGCCTCAGAGAATGAATTTAGAGAGTTTGGTTTTCTTTAGGTGAGTGCAGTAGAAGGCTGGCAGATGGGCAGAGGCACACACCACCCCAAGAGGGCTGCTTCCATCCAGCCATAGTGTTGATCATTGTCAGGTACAAATGTGGCCCATGTTGCCAGGATTTTTGCCTTTGACCAGAAGTCCAGAAACCAGCACTATCATGTGAAATGTCCTAATTTTCAAATGTTGGCTACTTATTCAGGTATTTTGAATGTTGGCATCAACCAAACTCAACCTCCTGCAAACCAAATGCAGTGCATAGGCTGCCAAGATATACCTCTACCTGCCCACTCTCCTGAGGTGCATGTGCTCTATTCCACAGATACAGGGATTATTTCTGGGCCAACTCCCATGTCTCTGACCTGACCTTTCTCTTCACTTCTAGATCCACAGATCCAGCCTCCCACAGGCACCTCATGCTCAACACATCCAACACTGCAGGCCCTTATGACCATATCTCTCTGCTCTTCGAGAGAAGCTGGGAATCTGGATTTGCATGTAAAATTACCAATTTAAAAAATTCACATTAAAAGTTTTTTTCAGACAAAAATGTACCTTTTCTTGGGCTGCCAAGCTGCCACCCCTGATTTAGTGCAAGCTGGCTGCCCACAGGCACTGTGTTTAGTACTGCGTAGATATGATCTACACTGACTATGGCCAAGCCAGGAGTGAGTATTCATATCCCCCTGATTCAGGTGAGGAGACAGTCTTAGCAAGGCCAAGTAAGTTGCTGAAAGCTACACAGCTGGTCAGTGGAGCATATCTCAGAGTTTAGGTATTTTTGCTCAACTTAGTTTTCCCTCTAAGTTTGTACAAATTCTTACCTCTTCTCTATTATTCACTCTAATTACCATCTCCATTCCCAACCTCCACTTCTCTCTGTCCAGGAGCGATTCAGAGTTGAAATGTACAACAACCCAAATTCCTATGATTGCAAATGGCTGTAGAAGTTAACTTGTACATACCAAGATTTCTAATAAGGGAAGCTTCTGGCTTTCTTATTGTCTCCTAGTTTGCTCCTACTGCCTTTCTCCCCACAGTATTTCCAGCATGTTCTGCCCAGCACAAACCTTAGAGTATCTCTAGAAGGCCACACAAGACCTCAGTGGGAATAGAAAGATACTCCTTTTACTTAAATTTCTGCCCTGCCTTTTTATCACAGGCTGTAGGGACAGATCCTGCCAACTGGCACTCTTCTGAAAGATGACTGTCTCTAGAGTGGTCCAGTCTAGAGAGACTGAGTCCCTATATCTCTGTGGGCACATGAGTAGGCAGGGATTGCTGGATTATATTACCAGATATAGGATATCTGCATCTGCAATGGCACAGGAGATATGCTTTTCCCTATTACTCCCACTAAGTTCAACTAAAAACCCTGAACATCATATATAAGACAAACTGAAGGAAACTCTAAAAGAGGAGACAAAAGGCAGACCAGCTAGGGACTTCAGGAGCCAAGGAACAACATGGTGGCAAGCTCCTGGGTTTTTGTTTTGCCTTAGATATTGTAGTCTTTGAGCTAGAGAAGCCAACAATCCAGAAGTGTCATGGGCACAGACCAAGCGATACCCAACCATAGCCTGTTTTTCCACCTAAAGAACCAGGAGAGAGAAAGATGACCAAGACAGAAAAGCTTCAGACATTGACCTTCCACACTAATCAAACAACACAGAAGTAAAACATTGCTCACTCCCACACCCACCAAGGCTGAGTAGGCAAGCTGGGTTTCTCGCTCTACCTAGGAGTAATGAAGCCACACTGCCACCTGCCCATCCCCTGGCCTACAGCAGTATTAGAGAGGACCAGCAAAGACAGAAGCTTTAAATAAGATCCAGAGTCTCACCATACAAGACCAGACTATCTGGGTTTCCATAGAAAAACACACATCTCACCAAGAACCAGAAATACCTGAAGTTGGATGGGAAAAGACTGTATAGGAACGCCTGGATGGCTCAGTGGTTGGGCACCTGCCTTCAGCTTAGGTCATGATCCTGGAATCCGGGATCCAGTCCCACATCAGGCTCCCTGTGAGGAGGCTCCCTCTGCCTATGTCTCTGCCTCTCTCTCTCTCTCTGTACCTCTCATGAATAAATAAATAATTTTGTAAGACAGTATATAGATGCCAACAGAAAGAACAGTGATTTTAAGGCAGCCATGATAAAAATACTTCAAGGGGTGATTACAAACATGGCTGAAACTAATGGAAAATAGAAGGTTTCAGCCAAGGAGGAGAAGATCTACTAAAGAACCAAAGGGGAATTGGAGAAATGAAAAATTAGACAGCTGAATTTAAAAAGCTCAGAGGATGGGTTCAGAGGCAGAATGCAGGGGAGAGAGGAAAGAAGCAGTGAACTGGAAGACAGGGCACTAGAAATTACCCCATCTGGACAATGGAAAGAAAATAGACAGGAAAACAAATGGAGAGGGCCTCAGAGACCAATGGGACTATAACAAGAGATCTAACATCATACCATCGAGTCCCAGAGGGAGGGGAGGAGAAAAGATGCTGGGGAGGACAAGGCTAAAAGTCAAGAAAGAGCCACAACACTGGATGTTGACAAGGGTGCTGAGTAGCTGGATCTCTCACCCATTCTGGGTGTTCATGTGAAATGGCATAGACTCATGTTCACACAAAAATCTCTAGGTGAGCACTGAAAGCAGCTTTATTTGTGATAGCCCCAAACAGGTAATGACCCAAAGTCCCTCAATGAACTGTGTGATTCAAGTTATAGAACATTCTCGAAATGAGAAAATTTTAGAAACAGGAGAACAAATTAGAGCCTGGCAGGGGTTATGAAAAAGATGGTGGTGGGAGGGAAGTATCTCTGGCTAGAAAAGACAACACGATGTGCTGAAATGTTCTGCATCTTGACTTTATCAACGTCGATATCCTGGTTGTGATATTTTCCTACAGTTTCCCAAGACGTTACCATGGGGAAACTGGGTAGACGATGCATAGGATTTCTCTGTGTTAGGTGTTAACAAGTGCATGTGAATCTACCAGTATCTCAAAATAAAAAGTTTACTGGAAAAAAAGAAAAAGAAATACCAGATATACAACAGCGCAGTCTCAATCTCTAACCTGCTGGTTTCCCAATCTGCTGACCACATACCACACTCTCGTTTATGTTGGTAACCGAGCAAGCAAAACTTCAAGCTCACTACCCCCATTTCCACAGAGGCTCTGCCGACAACTTCAGCAAAATCTGTCCTCCAAACTTTCACACTGTCTATTTAAAGTTTTGGAATGTTGGAGCTGGAAAAAACTGAAACAACAGCTGCATACACAAGATGGACTGGTGGGCTCCGGGCCCCCCATAACATCTTTCAGATCCCCAACTGCCCGGCTTTGAAGAAATTACCATCCCAGTAAATACAATGTACTTAGCAGGGCCCCTGCCCCAGGGCCGCTGCCTCTAGACCCTGCCTATACGGTGTTGCAAAACAGCCCCTCAGAGAAGTCATTTAGCTGCGGCTTCTGTATAGCAGGCCTGGTGAACTGCTTGAGGCCAGGGAGCTGGCCAAGCCACTGGGCGGCACTTAGGACCCGTAGCTTCTCAAAGGCTATTGTTTTATTTCTTAAGTTTGATCACAGGCTCTAAGCAGCCTTGGCCCCCTGCACGCAGACAATGTGACATTGAGATACCAGTTTCTGGAGGACAGCAGTTCTTTTCACCATTGGTATGGCATACAGTTATGTGAGAAAGAAGGAGAGGCACAAAGGCCAGCTGAGGTCAATGTGAGCTGGGGACATTTGTCACACTCCTTGGGGACATAGGTATTGTTGCATTCCGGCTGCAGGTGAGGAGATTAAGGCTCACAGGACAAACGGAGAAGCTGGAGCAGGTGGTCTGGACTCTAAGTCCAGTGCTGGTTCCTGGACCTCCACAAGCTGCACTGCGAGTCATTCCAGATAGTGTTCAGATCTTCCTTGGCCTGTGTGGATGCACCAGAGATTCCCTTTGAGGGCCCACCTCTTGGCACCTGGGCGCATTGCTGGGGACGGCGGTAGAGGGACAGGCCTACAGTCTGCTTCCACCCCACCGCCTGGGAGGTGTGCACTCCCACCCCAGCTTTTTCTGTGTGTGTCTCCCTGGGGGTGTGAATGTGTGTGCATGCGATATGAGTGTGTCTGCCCATACGTGCATGTCATGTTTGTATGCTTGTCGCTCTGTGTCTGTGTTCCTTTCTCTGTGTGACTATGTGGGTTTGTGTATCCCTGTGGGTGTCATGTGTGTCTTTGTGTATTGAGCACCTACGTGTTTGTGTGTCTGTGGGGAGGTCTCTGCACATGCCTGCCTGTGTGAACCTGCAGCGTCTACATGCATCTGCATATGTTCCTGTATTATCTGGGTGTGGGTCTGTGCACTCGTGGTCTGCGTGCGTGTGCAGGCTGTAGCTGCGGTGTGCGTGTGTGTCCCTACGTGGTGCACGAGGTGTGCTGCGCGTGGGTGTGGCGAGTCCTCCCCCTGCTGATCCTCGGGGGAGCCCGGCTGGGTTCCAGGCCTCGTGACGGTCCAGGCGGCCACCCCGGGGCGCGGCCTCCCGCCAGGCCGGGCGGGGAGGAGCGCGTGGCCGGGTCCGCGGGCTGTGCCCCCGCTCCTCCCCGCGGGCCGGGCACACGTGGGCCCCGGGCGCCGCCTCCCCGGGCCGCCCGCCGGTCCCGCGCGTCCCCACCCCCCGCGGGCCGCCCCCGCCGCCGAGCCGGCCCGGGATAAAGTGGCAGCGCAGACGCCGCGCCCTGTCGCCGCGGAGCCGGAGGCGCGCAGCTCGGCCCGGCACCGGCCCGCCGCAGACGAGGACCCGCGGCGCTCGGGGAACGCGACAGCGGCGCTCGTGCTCGTGGCCCCGGTAACTGCCTCCGGCCCCCGCCCCGGCCAGCCGGCGCCGTCCCGGGGTGGGGAGCAGCCCCGGGGGCCCCGCACGCCCCGCACGCCCGCACGCTCGGCGTGGGCTCCCGCGGCCCCCGGGGCGCGCGTGCGTGGGTGGGTGCGCGCGAGTGTGCGCGCGCGCGTGTGCGGGGCGCCCCCCCGCTCCTCGCACCAGCCCCCAGACCAACTTGGCCCCGTCCGCTCCATCTTCCCGGTCCCCGCCGGCCCCGGCACAGCCCGGCCAAGCTCCCGGTCGGTTTCCCCGCGGCTTCTGCAGTGACAGCTGCGGGCTGCGTTCCCGGCGCCGCCGGAGACGGGCAGGAAGCAAAGTTTGTCCGGAGCCCCGGGGGCGACTTTCCTCGGGGACCCGCCTGTGTGCGTGTGCGGGGCGCCTCGGGGCGCGCGGGGCGAGCCGCGGGCTCCCCCGGGGGGTGCGGCGCTGGCGACCCCCCGCCGGTCTGCGTGGGGACAGGGGTGACCTGAAGGAGCGGTGGGGCGTCGCGGGCGCCGCGCCCCCGCCCCCACCGCCCCGCCCCGCCCCGGGCGAGGAGCGGAGCCCCGGAGAGCGCGCCCGTGCCCGCTGGAGGCAGGCTCGCCCGCTCCGCGCCCCCGAAGCCCGAAAGCCAGGCCCGGGGCGCGGGGCGCGGGGCGCGGGGACAGGGGCTCGGGGCTGCTTGGATGCCGCCCTGCGACCGCCGCGATGCGGGAGCAGCCCGTGCTCGCCCGGCTCTGATCCTCCATGCTGCCGCGGTTGTGGAAGGCAAAAGCCAGGACATGATGGAAACAGGTTTGTCACGGAATCTTTGGAATTTCAGGCAGGAGGAATTAATTGGAGTATCATCCACCTCATCATTGTGCCCCTTTGAAACTTCCTCGGGGGTTTTAAGATAGATGGGTCTTCTTGCAGCTGGGTCTTTATACCCTCAGAGCTGACTATAATTCCCACTTGATTACAGCTAAAATAGTCTTTAAGATGAAGTTTCCTGAAATGATTTAAAATAAACACAGATGGGAAGGGGGAAAAAGCTGTAATGAGGCACTTAAAAAATAAAGTGAGCATTTTCTGAAGAACAAATGGGATTTTTCAGTCTTGGAGAGATTGCAAGAAATATATGGGTTTTTTAGAAATCTTTGAAATGGAGGTTTTTTTTTTTTTTTGACTGCTTAAAAAATATGACTGACACCGAATGAGGCTTTTCTCCCCATCCCTGTGTGTTTTGCCATATTTTTGAGTTTGGAACTTGTCCTCTTTTTCCTTTCAAGGACCTGAAGACCCTTTCAGGATGCCGGAGGAAAGTTCCCCCAGACGGACCCCACAGAGCGTGCCGTACCAGAACTTGCCTCACCTGGTCAATGCTGACGGGCAGTACCTCTTCTGCAGGTACTGGAAACCTCCAGGCACACCCAAGTAAGTCTGCCCCAGAGTGCTGCCCGAGACGCACGCGGGATTGTTCTCGCCTGCCTCTCCTCCCACATCATGTAGCATCTCCTCCGGGGCCACTTTCTTCATGACCTACTTCACATGCATTTTCACATCAGGCACAGCAGTGCTAACAAAGCTGAGATTTATACTTGACCTTTTTTTTTTTTTAATTAAGAAGCAGGAGTTATGTTTTCATGATAACCACTAGGATACGGATATCTACCTTCTGGCAGTTTTCAAGAATTCCACATGACTTTATTTTTTTGTGCTGGAGTGAATTTCCTGTGGTACAGGCATTCCTTTAAAATCAAACCCAACAACTCCAGAAAACCACCTCAGCAGATAGGAAAATCAAAACTGTATCTCTAGAGTGACCTTTGTTTCCTTTTCCTGTGACTGTGGGTTTCAGAGGTGTCATATGTGTACAAGGAGGAAGAAAGGGGTCTGGGTATCTCCTTCTGATTTCTTGCCAGCTCCATTACTTTGTACATTTTCCATCAAGGATTTGTCTTGCTATTAGAAACAGGCGTTGGGACTATACACCATAAGACAGCTGGTCTCCTGCTGCTTCCCTCCTCTTGTACAAAACAGGGAAAACCCTCCTTGTTTGTGTTATTCAGGGAAAGAAATTATTTGTGGGGACCAATTTGCCCAGTGACGAGTGAGCATCTCCTGTCCCATGGATATTTTACCTGCCTCGCAGGCCTCTGGTCTCCCAGGGGACACGGTCTGATGTGAATTATGTCTCTCTCTTTGTGTTTCAGTAATCACCCAACCCTAGCACAGCTGTAGAGTCTTTCTTATATTTTCAGCAAGGTGTAGGTAACCCAGGTAGCTAGCTGCACACTAAAGATGCAGAGATAGACACTCTTAAAGCCCTGGTTTAAAATCATAGCTTCAGAGCAGCTGTACAAACTAGCTATCATAATGGGCTGGTGAGGGTTCCTACCACTTCTGGCAATGTCTTTCTTGAAGGTTTCCTCGAGAAGAGAGTGTGTATGTCTGTGTATGTGTCAGATGGAGAGAGTGGGGTAGGGAAGGAAGGAGGGAGAGAGGGAGGAAGTGGGAAGGAGGGAAGGAGGGGAAGGGTTGTCAAGCATTGTCATTAATTCTCCATTCTGACTTCTCCACTATGACTTAACTAGCTGTAGAATTGCATGGTCTTGGTTCAATTCCTAAGAACTCTGTTATATATTTGATCAATATACAAAAAGAGGACATAGAATTGAAAGTACACATTTTTAAACATCCAGGTCCTGGACTTTGGGGTTCCTTGGTTGAGTGGGGAGGCTGTCTTAGTTCGAGGTCAATAAAATAAGGGTAAGGAGGGCCTTGGGTCTCCCACGGGGGCCATGCAGGGCGGTGGGCGGGTGGGTTGGGTGCAAACGGCTGAACTGGCTGCCCTTTCTTGGCTGTGAGTGGTTTTCACAATCTCCACGCTGATGTGGTACTGTGGGCAGTTCTCTCTGCTTCTTTGCTTTTGCTCCACTTAGACGCACAAACCCCTCACCCCCTCCCCAGGGGGTAGTTTGAACTGAGCTATCTGGGAAGTCAGGGTTTGTGTTGTGGTGGCCAATGGCAGTAAGAACACGGGTGGGTGGCCAAGGCAGTTGGGCCCTGGGAGCTGTGGAAGGAATGTGACCGGGAGGCCACTCCCTGTGTACGCCACCCCCCCCCAAACACCCCCCACCACATTTACCTTCTGAAGGTCATACAGATCATAGGGAGCTGGGGCCAATGTCAGGAGTGATCTTCAAACCATCTTACCAGCAGTCCTGACCAATCAGAAAGTCTTGGAGGCCCCATGTGGCAGCTGTTGACCCCATGGCAAGCAGCCCTGGATTTTGAGGAGCGTTAGAGCTTCCCGGAGGAGGAAGCAGAGTGTGGGGAGATGTGAGGGCCTCAGGGCAGAGGTCTGTGCCAACTGGTGTGAGAGTATGTCCGTGTCTTCATAACTGGGAAGAACTGCTCGAGCAGCTAGCAGCTACTGTGCAGGCCTGCCTTCCTTCGTGGCCTGGAACATCTCCGTTGTTGAGTTTCAAGGCTGTAGCCTGTTGCTGTCAGAAGGGGGAGGGACCTTAGGTCACCACTGGCCTCAGTGTATTCTCTCCAGGGAGTGTCCTTAAGGCCCTTTCCCCGGTTAAGCTCAGAGCTCTCTATGCCCTACCATCTGCAGGGAAAATCCAGACACATGGCACCTCCTCTCTGTCCTTCTGCTCTGCTCCATTAAAAACAAAAACAAAAACAAAATTTTTGTTCTCACAGAGGATCTTGAGACCTCAGGAGCCACCCCGGGTGTCATCTGACGCAGAGTCTGCGTGCGCCACTCTAAGTTGCACTGCTTTGGGCTGGTTTTTCGGTCAGTGAGTTGCCTCCAGCTCCTGGGGCCTGCCTCCGAGCACCTGGAACATTCTGCTGTCCTGCTCTTTTCGCTCCAGTCAGGCCTGCTGGGCTCCAACACCAGCGCTAGCGCTGCAGGTGGCTCAGAGCAACACTGGGTCACAGGTGTCAACCTTAGCTGGGAAACCGGCCTAACCTGCTTGTGGAAACAGATTGTGTGTTTATAAATTCTGTCCAGCCTCTCACACTGGACCCTGAGAAAGAAGAAGACATTCCTTGGGATTGTTGTTCTAACGTGTGTGTGTGTGTCCAAACACGACGCTGTTCTTTAATACAGCGAGCCAAAGGCTCAGCTTTGAATCATTTCGCGCTGGAGACTTTTAAGCCTCCGTTTGGTAGTGTCAAGGCAAATGCATGTCCCTCGGGTAGTATTTACCGGGATAACAAGTGTTAGACTTGAGGTAGGGTGGAATTATCTCGTGTCAATCGAGTATCTCCTCTTAGTTGAGTATCAAATGTGTTCCCGGGTTTGGATTAGACTCTGCACACACCATCTCATTCAGACTTCACATTTGCCTCTATTTCCCCTTTACATGAGAGAACAGGCCCAAGATGACCGTAGCTGGATTCAGATCTGATTCCTCTGCTCCAAGGCAGCTGCTCTTCTTAACACATCCCAGTGAAACTCAGACTTTTGTCTTTATGAGCAGTGGCTTCTCAATATGCTTCCATCTCTTATTAGGGCTGAAGATCACTTCACCCTGTGGGAAGAGTAATGGAATGATGGGTTCAACCTGTTTGCTCAGCGTTACTAGAAGTGGGAAGTGGGTCCGGATCCATTCCGAAACCAAAGTCTTGGGAGGCCCTGGGCGTGGCTGCTTCATCCCGATTGGGTGTCTGGGACCTTTCCAGGGCTGGTTCTTCAGCAGATTTCCAGCCCAGATGCCAGCAGGGAGACAGATGACCTGCCGCGGCAGGGAGGTGGGTTGCCTCGGGAGCTCCAATGCCCCTGTCAGGACACCACGGGGCCCTTAGGCCATGAGAGGACAACTGTCTGTGTAAAGCTCTGCGATGGTGGCCAGCCCCAAGTGCAGGTGTGGCTGCTCCACATGGTGGGAAACTGGACTCAGCAGGAGGATTCCCAGGCTTCCCCGGTTCTGGGGGCCCGATGAGGGCCAGGGCACCCCCCCTGCAGCTGCATGACTGCACATGGTTGGTGCCTGACTGCTCATCAGCAGAGCTGCCTGGCGGGGGGCGGGGGGGGGTGGCGTGGGCGTGGGCTGATCCACAGGTCCCTGCCCTTCACCTGCCTTTAGAGCCACCACTTCCCTCCCTTGCACTTGGTTCCTGGGCAGCCCCTCAACCCTGAAGGGCTGATGAGCTTTCCTGTCCGCAGCGTCCGTGCTGATGACAGCTGGTTGCTGGGGGAGCTGTTTCACGGTGCAGTTGTCTCTTGTCCCTCTGCTGCCCGGGGTCCTGCCCCATGCAGCCCTGCCTGGAGAATCTCTGGGATTCCCAAGGGACTTGATTTTGCATTTCCTTTGGCATTTTGTTCCAAACTCCCCTACATGTTCAGAGACCTTCCAGAACATAAGCTGCTGGAGTTCCTTCTCCAGACCTTGCTGGCTCTGTGCCCTTGCCCTGTCTTGCATCTGACTGCAGTTTTGGTAACCTGGCTTCTCCCTCCAGTGACCCCACAGCCCCACCCGCCCGGGGCACTGCTGCCTCTCCCCTTCCGGTTCTACCAGTCTGAGCTGTGTCCCAGGCCATATGCAGGTAGTGTGGTTTTCAGGACTTTCCTCTTGGTGACACAGAGTGGAGCACATGGCAGGAAAGGGACTCTCGAGCATCATGGGGCATTGTTTCTAGAACCTCCCCAAGTTCTCAGCCTTGGCCATTGTTGGTGGATCTAGAATCAATCAACTATCTCTTATTCCCCAAAGTGGGGCTCAGCTGACATCCCCTACCTCTGGCCTGGGTCACACTGATCCCTTTCCCCATGAAGCCTTCAGAACCTGTAGCTGTACTGTTGAGCAATGCCACCTTAGGACACTTCCTCCCACCTATGCACATTTACCTGGAGATGAAGGGAGTCCTTGAAGCTGGGATATATTTAAATACTGCAAAACATACTCCCTTCCCGCCGTCTTCATACTATCCTCCTCACATCAGCCACCAGCCCCTTTTCATGTGGCACCAGTGGCTCCAGAAGATAAGGGCTCCTCCCAGTCAGCTGGATCCAGGCCACAGCGATGCAGTCTCCACCATCTGGCTGGACATCATTTTGATCCCTACCGCCTTCTGGGATTTTGTTCTTATAGATCAGATGGGCTTTTCCTGTGTTCCGGTCCCCCTTCGGTTTTCTAATCAGGTTGTAAGTCAGTTATTTAGTCCTCCCCTCCTGACCACCCCCCCCCCCCCCAGCCTACAGCATTGGTCCAGTGTTCGGGGCAACGTTCCATGAGTTTTGCTTACATCTTTGAGTGTTTCCACTCATATATCTTGTGCTGACTCCTGCAGCCCTGATGACCTCTTCCCACTCTGAACTCCTGCCACCTGTGTGACTAGGTGTTACTGCATCACTTAGCTTTGGTGGCTACGTCCTCCGGGTGGGCCCAATCACATCCCTTCTTCGTTCTTAAAAGGAGCCATTTTGAACTCCATTCTGTTGGTCTCCATGGGTGTGACAACAGTCAAGCTCCCCCCCAGGCCCAGCCCCTTAGACCTGCTCTCTAGTTGTGTTGGCATAGCTCTTGGGCTCTTTGGAAGCCTCTGTAGCAAGACAGGCTCTTAGGGCTTACCTGCCTGCTCCCCATGCTCAGCCATAGTCATGCTCCCATTCACCAGCCAGTTCAGCCAACACCTAGTTATTGGCATCTACATGTTCCAGGCATTGTGTTGGGTACCAGGATGGGGAGAGGGTGGCAAAGACCTCTCCGTTTGATGAAAGGATCGGGGTAAATGAATACCTGGATAGTCATAATGTTATGTGGTCAGCCCCTAGGGATAGGACGACTGCTAAGCCCTGGAGAACCTTTGTGCAAATGAGGAAAAGGAATCCTCCCAGGCAGACCCAGCCCCTCAGGTATGTGGCTTGAGAAGCAGAACGTGGGCTGGATTTCAGCTCCTACTCTTCATCTCAGCCAGTGCCCTTGACCTGCAGGAAGAGCATGTCAGGGGCAGGAACTGAGGCAGGAACAGGTGGACTGCACAAGGTGTTCTGTTTGGGAGCCTCAGCAGTGGTATTGCTGGGGTGGAAAGCAACAGGAAGAAAGTGGCAGGAGCCTAATGAAGCCAGAGGGGGCCAGGCCCTGGGGGCAGGGTGGACAGGGAGGCTGCAGGCTGAGCCAGAGGCTTGGCCTTGAACTTTCATTCAGGGTGTGGGAGCCCCCCGTGGATAGGTTTTAAGAAGGGCTTGTAGTCAGACTTGTAACTCGGACAGCCATCTGGTTGGAGGGATTTGCCATCATCCAGGGGACAGTTGAAGAGGGCTGATGTGATAGTGGCTCCTGTGATAGCAGTAGAAGGACTAAAGTTGCCTGCTCCTGATGATGCTGGCAGTAAAGGCGGGCAAGGACCCGTCCCAGGTCCTTGGGACCCCTCCAAACGACAGGTGCACAGGGAATGGAGGGTTCTCCTTCCCCACACTCCCCTTTATTATCTCTGTTCCGAAGATGTCCTCTCTGCTCTCTGATGGTGAGGACAGGGTGCGGGAGAGTACCCACCCCATGGGACATCTCCTTGGAACATCCCTGGAATAAACCAGCAGGAGAAATGGAGGACAGAGGGCATGGCCAAGCCAACTGAATTCCCAGTAAAAGATTAATGGCAGGGACAAGTTCATGTTCAGGAAAGTGAGAAAGAAATCGTGTCTCACATTGGCTCTCCCCAACGAGGGCTCTAAGAGGAAGCGCCTTTGACTTAACGTGTTGTTTTACGAAATCTACACCTGAGCCCTGAGAAAGTAGCCCTCACTCTGCGTTTATAGCTGCGACACTATTTTCAATCAGATTAATCTGTTTCTCAGTAGCAGTTTGATGGTCTATTGCCTATTTTAAGAATTTCCAAAAGTCTCTTTCTCTTGTATGATCTTTTGTTTCTCCTTCCAATGCTTGTGCCTAGTTTTAGTGTAGCAAACTGCCTTATTTTTAAATAGGGCATTTCTCCTGGGTGGGTGTGTTGTTGTTGTTGTTGTTGTTGTTGTTGTTGTTTAAGACTCTTCAAATAGCAAAGGTCTTTTGACCAGAGGAAGGGCAGGCTGCTACTCTTACAGTTGATTTTTCTAACAGCTTCGTTAAGGGATAATTTCTTCCAGTTGCTATAAGAATGTTCTGCAGATACAAATCTGGCTTTGTTTTGCAGTGGAATCTAAGAAAGAAATAGCAAAATAAGCTGCCTTCTGAATAGCACTCGTTGTCCACCACTGTCTATTTATCGGCACCTTCGAAGTTTAGATCTTAATGCCAGAGGCACTTTGTCCGTGAATGCAAGCCAAACCATTGCTTATTGTGTAAATGGAAGAAGTGGTCTTGAGTGGTGCGAATTTTTACAGCTGAGATTACAAGACGACCCTTGTCCCTTATTTTAGGGTCATTCAAGGTTCTTGTTGGTAGGAGGTTCTTTTCATTTCCCACAGCCTTGTTCCTTGGAGGTGGGGGTGGGGATGCTGATGGTGGTAACTGAGGCACTGGGGGGTGACACTGTTCTCTCTGTGTTGGAGACACACTCAGCAGGGGGCTGTGTGGAGCCAGGAGGGTGGTGACAAGAGCTGTGAGCCGGGTCAGTCCATTTGCAGTTGCCCGATTTCACAGGCATCATGCCTCTCCCCCGTGGGCTGACCGTTCAGTTTTACTCTTGGCATCCAGAAAATACTGTGAGCAGTGATGAAAAGCTGTGCCTCCCCTTCCTCAAAAAGGTGTAAAGGAGCTGTTTCTCACCAGGATCACAGCTCTATCAATATTCTGGAAGAAAGGAAAGGAAGGAGGGAAGGTGGGAGGGAGGAGGGAAGAGGGATGGACAAAAGGAAAGAAAGAAGGTTTGGGAAAATGTGTTTTCAGCTGGTGTTAGGATTGAGGGGACCTGGACCTTCTGTGTCCTTGACAAAGTTTCCTAAAACAGAAGTGTTTATGTTTCACAGAGCAGGATTAATAGAGATGAGGATGGAAACAGATCACTTTGTGAAATCGCACCTGTGCTACTTTGAGGGCCCTCGTGCTGTCCCCTCATGCTGCCACCTTCCGAGAGCAGACATCCATGGAATGGCCCAGCGCAAGGCTTAGATTACTGAGATGGTGCACGCTTCCCCCACCAAATTGCAGGCTAGCCAGTATCTTGTTCCTTGGCACATGCGTGTCATGTCCCTGGTGCCTAGAATAGTGGCCAGCCCTCCGCAGGAGCTTCGTGAATGTGTGTTCATGAGTGAGCGATCTACTCTGAGAGAGGAGAGAGCATGTGAGCATGTGACTACCAGAGCTCTCTCTCTTCTGGTGGAGGAAGTCAGACTTGAGCGCTAAGGTTTTCTTAGAGTTCCCCAGCTCACCACGGCCCTGGGACTTCACCCAGGTAGGTGGTGGAGACTTTCAGGGGGTTAGAGTCTGTGGGCCTTTTGATATCATGGGTAGGTTTTCTGGAAAGGAAGATGGATCACAGGCTCCAGCAGACTCTTCCCCAGCAGACTGGAGTTTAGAGGGCAAACATGAGGTCACCTAGGGGGCTGCATGGGCCCCGGGGCAAGTTCTGACCATCCTCTCTCCTCTGTACCATACTGTCTCCCAGGAGTTGCTCCCACACCTTCTTCTTATGGATTTAAGTCACAAGGTAGCCCTTCGCAGTAGAGATTTCAACAGAAGTCCAGTTTGGGGCAAGGCTTGGAGGGAGAGGTCTTGATCGGCCCCCTCCTGGCTCACTGCTGGAAGCCATTTGACGACATCTGCAATCTGTTTTCAGTGGTTAGAAGCGTGGGGGCACCTAGATGATGCCCCAGGATGCTGAGTAATGGGGATCGATGGACTTCCAAAAGATGGCAGGAGACTCACTGAGAGGCTCTACAGGAAGGGGAATAAATTCGAGGAGGAAGAGAAGAAGCCCAGGAAGCCTCTAGGAGAATAAGAGAAGGATGTGGTGGAGGAGGTGTGGTGCCTCCCAGTACAGGGGAGGTGGGAGGGGGAGGAACAGAAGGAGAAAAGCTTTGAAGGCAAGGAGAAAACTGTGTCTTTGATCTTGCATAGCCTCTGGTTAATCCCATCTTGTCAAGGCAGGTCAGTTTCCCCAGGCCACTTGCTTGCATCTGGGTTAGAAAGGAAAGATCTTGGCTAGGAAATTGCTGCTCTTAGATATTTTGGAAGTTTTGCTCTGTTTATCCTGTTCAGTTGATCTTGAAAAGACATGTTTCAGGGAAAGCTGGTCTTTCTGGGATGCAAAGCAGGATAGCGCAGTGGAGAACAGTATAGACCATGGAGCCAGACCGCGGAGAGCATCCATGTGGATGAGGCGTGGGGCTGTGTATATTTCTTGACCAATTTCTGCACGTTTAAAATGGCGAGCACTAGTACCTTTGCCCTACGGTGGTTGCACAGGTCAGGTTTAAGTGTCAGAGTTCATGCCTGGCACATAGTAAATGAGGTGTGAGGGTGGGCTCTTATTACTTAGTTTGATCTCTTTGGCTGCCTCTATCATCAGTCTGGCAGGCTTTGAGGAAGGACTGTGTCCTGGGCTTGTCTGTTACCCACCGTTAGCCCCTACTTCCCACCATTCTGGCAAGCATCAGCCACATAAGCCTTACAGGGAAAGCAATAGTGATCCTTTTTTTTTTTTTTTAAGATTTTTTACTTATTTCTTTAATAGCGAGAGAGAGCAAGCATGAAGGGGACAGGGTGTCAGGGGCAGACGGAGAGGAGAAGCAGACTCCCTGCTGAGCACAGAGCCTGAAATGGGGCTCCACCCCAGGACCCTGAGATCATGACCTGAGCCAAAGGCAGATGCCTAACTGACTGAGCTGCCCACGTGCCACGTGATAATGATCTTTATAGATTCCACTTTTACTGCTCTCCCTCATGACCTTAGGCTGCATGCTTTCCCCCAGTGTTCAGCCTGTTTATTATTTTCTTTTTCTTAATAGATAAAAGAAAGTTCTGTTTTGGAGCACCTGGCTGGCTCAGTCAGTGGAGCATGCAATTCTTGATCAAGGGGTCTTGAGTTGGAGCCCAAGTTGGGTGTAGAGATGACTTAAAACAAAAATGCTTTAGTTCCATTTCAGTGAGATTTCAAACCCCCTAAATAACAGAACGTTAATAGAAATAGATACTGGGTGCTTCATTTACAAGGTAAAGGAAACAAGAAAGCTGTAAGGAACCGTTGGTGGTGAAATTCTTTTTGAGATAACAGGACAATGAGACACTTTATCTCATGCAAAACCTCTGTGACAGTGTGTGAGGTGCACTCTCAATTGGCCAGGAAACCAAACAAGTCTTAGCAAGTAGGGCTGGGAGGGAGTCAGTGCCAGCAAACCTGAGTACAAGCATCCACTCCATTTCCAGTAGGCTGTGTCTCAAGATATGTCGTCTTGGGCGTGTATGTCTCCTTTGGTCCTAATTGTGTATCAGGTTGTGTGGAAATTTTCTATTGCAACAAATGTGACTAACTGGTACAAGTGCTGTCCTGCCATTTATTGCATCTGGAGTGAGCAGGGCAGTCTGGGGTGCAGTAGTAACCTATGTTACTACTGTATGCTGTGTAACAGCATTTCCTTAGCTCATGAGTCTGTGACTGGCAATTTGCACTGGGCTCAGCCAGACAGTTCTTCTGCTGACCTTGGCTGGGCTTCCTTATGCATCTATGGTCAGCTGCTGCCCCTTCAGCACTGATGCGCCAGCGAGGGGCTTACTGGTCTTGGATGGTTTTCCTCACATGTCAGGTATCAGCACACTGCTGGCAGGAGCACCTCGGTTCTGCTGCATGTGGTTTGACACCCTTTGTCAGGCTAGCTCAGATCTGTTCTGGGGGTGGCAATGTTTCAAGAGCAACAGGAGAGCAAACCCCAGTGTGCAAGTGCTTTTCAAGTCTCTGCTTGGGTGAAGTGTGCAAGTGTCCTGCTGTCAGAGCAAGTCAGTTGGGAGGCGGTGTGCAAGGGCACATCCAAGGAGCAAGGACGAAGGAAGGGCATGTTTTGAGGTCACTTTTGAGATTCTATCACATGGGGAAAAGATCTTTGTCCTTAGAGTCAGGAAACCAGCCTTAAAGTTTTATTTCTGCCTCTGCTTGTGAGTAACTTTAGACAAGGTACCATCCCTTTGTCCTTTAGGCAAGTTCTCAGAGGGTTTTGCATTTTATACAACTCTAAGACACCTTGCATCTTATGATGATGGAACAACTCCTGGGCTTTTCCAGGGTAGAGGTCACAGTAAATTTTTTTGTTACAGAATTTATTTATTTATTTATTTATTTATTTATTTATTTGAGAGTGCGCGCGTGCACGCACATGAATGGGGGGAGGGGCAGAGGGAGAGAGAGAAGAGAGAAAATCTCAAGCAGACTCCATACTGAGTAGAGAGCCTGGCCAGGGGCTTGATCTCATGACCCTGAGATTATGACCTGAGCCGAAACCAAGAGTCGGCTGCTCAGCCGACTGTGCCCCCCAGGCGTCACCCCCCCAGTCATGTTCAGTGTTATTCTCTCTTCTGCAGTGCTCCTGCCTTGTAGAATTTCATTCTTAGTACAAAATAAGGGATTTAAACATGTTTTTTGAATAAATAAATGAACTTCTTATATTTAGAGTCAGATGATTAGATTAGATGATTCTCCAAAATTCTTTCTGGCATGGTTTTCTAGGAAAGGAACAGAATATTTCCACTGAGTATAGATCAGAAGGGCTAACTTTTTGTTCAGGCAATGGAGCACCAAAATCCAGATGTGTCCCCGAAGGAGCTGGTAACACCTAGATTAAGAATATTCCTTCTAGGTAATCTCCTGAGATACCTGATGGCTGTGTTGTAGCCAATTTAACTTGGAGGTGAAATTCTGATTTTTAATTTTTTTTTTAATTTTTTAAAATTTATTTATGATAGTCACAGAGAGAGAGAGAGGCAGAGACACAGGCAGAGGGAGAAACAGGCTCCATGCACCGGGAGCCCGATGTGGGATTCGATCCTGGGTCTCCAGGATCGCGCCCTGGGCCAAAGGCAGGCGCCAAACTGCTGCGCCACCCAGGGATCCCTGGAGGTGAAATTCTGTATGTGAAAATGCATATATGAGTGGGACCTGCCGGACGGCAGAAAGAGTTTTTCATTTTTAGCATCAAAGTCAGAGTGGACACCAGGATCTGGACATGAGGACGGCCTCCTTGTTTGATGTGGGAGATGATTCAGCAGTATTAACTGAGCTCCAGATGCAAGCTCAGTGGCTTGCTAGACAGCATTGGAGAGTCCACGGTACGGCCCAGAGACTCGGGCCTGTTTGAGTGCGCACCTCCGATGCCACAAGTTCCTTCTGAACACCTTGCATGAGTGTACCCCATTCTAGTTCGGCAGTACAGAAATGAAGTGGCTCTGTCTCTGCCTTCAAAGACACCTGTGCACATGTATTGAGGCAGTTCTAGGCACTGTGGGAGTTTCTGGGGGCCATGCACCCTGTTTTGGGATTTCAGAGGAAAGTGTAGGTGGTGACTTTAAGCTGTCTCTTGAAGGTGGAAAGAGACATTCCAGGTGGGAGGGAGCGCTTTTGTACAGGCATGGAGGTATGCTCTGAAAATGGCAGGTGTTCTTCAGAAACTGTAGCCTAAAGCAGAAGATGAAGATGGAATGGTTTGTTTGGGAGTCTGGATGTGAATGGCTACTGTGCCCACTGGCTAAGGATACCACAGCAGAATACCACAGACCCAGTGGTAGAAACAACAGAAATTTATATTCTCACAGTCCTGGAGATTGGAAGTCCAAGACCAAGTGCTGGCATCCTGGTTCCTGTTGAGAGCTCTCTTCCTGGCTTGTAGGCGGCCACTTTCATGCTTTATCTTCACGTGGTCTTCCTTCTATGTGTGCGCATTCCTGGTGTCTCTCTTCTTATAAGGGCACCAGTCCTACTGGATTAGGGCCCCATCCTTATGATCTCATGGAACCTGAATTACCTTCCTAAGAACCTTATCTCTAAATACACTTATACTGGAAGTTAGGGCTTCAACATATAAATTCTGGGGGGATGCAATTGTAACAGCTGTATTTGCCATGCTAAGGGATTTGGGTCTTATTGTGTGGGCCGTGTGGGAACCATTATAGAGACAGAGATTCAGTGAACGTGGTTATTGTTTACCATCTAGTACATTCAGAGCAACTGGAAAATCTTCCATGGCTGAATTTGGATGTGGATCCTAGCTTTTCACATTTTTGCTTCTCTGTGGTTTCATGGTGGAGGCCTCAGCCTGTCTAAAGTTGCTGTGGATTTATCCTTCTCCTTGATATCTACTACCTAAGACCTTCTAGTCTCAGCTGACCCCACTGGGCAGCTGGCTCAGACATAGGAGTGGGAGCAGGCCAGGGATAAACTCTGTCTTTACAGAGTCAGGGCACTGTACAGAGCCAGTATTTTACCCTCCCTGTAGCCATTCCTGCTTCTTCTTTACTGATTGCTGTCCCCAGGGGTACAATTCATGATTGCTTTCTATCAGCTGCAACTATTCCATTCTCCTTACCCAGGGTCATTTGCAGCCAGGGCTGGCTATAGGCCCGGTCTTCCATCTATGACACAAGAAAAAGCAGGGCAAATTAAACCTAAAGCAAGCAGAAGGAAGGAAATAATAAAGATCACAGCAGAAACAAATAAAATAGAGAGTAGAAAAACCAGTAGATAAAATAAACGAGTCCAAATTTGGGGTGTTTAAAAAGATCAGCAAAAGTGACTGATCTTTAGCTAGATTGATCAAGAAAGAGAAGACTTGAATGGCTAGGATCAGATATGAAAGAGGGACCATTACCAATCTTTCATGATTATAAAAGATTATAGACGAATACTATGAACAATTGTCTGCTGATCAGTCAGATAACTTAGGTGAAGTGGACTAATTTCTAGAAAGATGCAAACTCCTGAAACTGACCTGAGAGAAATAGAAAATCTGAATCAACTTACAAGAGACTGAATTAGTAAGTGGAAAACTACCCACAAAGAGAAGCCCAGGCCCAGGTGGCTTCACTGTTGAAATCTACCAAACATGTAAAGAATGAATATCAATTTTTCACATAACTTTCTGAGAGAAGATGAAATATTTCTTAACTTGTTCTAAGTGGCTAGTGTCACCTGGATACCAAAAGCAAACAAAGACATACAATAACATAAACAGGGGTGCCTGGGTGGCTGAATTGGTTAAGCACCTGCCTTCAGCTCAGGTCATGATCCCAGGGTCCTGGGATTGAGCCCCACATTGGGCTCCCTGCTCAGTGGGGAGCCTGCTTCTCCCTCCCCCATGGGCCCCTCTCCATGCCTGGTTCTCTCTCTGTCTCAAATAAATAAATAAATAAATAATCTTTAAAAAAAACTATAAGCCAATATTTCATACGCATATAGATGCAAAAATCTTCAGTAAAATACTTGCAAATGGAACCCAGCACCATTACACAGAATTATGCACAATTACCAAGGGAGGTTTATCCCCAGAATGCAAGGGTGGTTTAATATCTGAAAAGTAATTACTGTAACACACCATATTGATAGAATAAAGAAAAAAGATAATCAAAAATATGTAGGAAGGGCAGCCCCAGTGGCGCAGCGGTTTAGCGCCGCCTGCAGCCCGGGGTGTGATCCCGGAGACCGGGGATCGAGTCCCACATTGGGCTCCCTGCATGGAGCCTGCTTCTCCCTCTGCCTGTGTCTCTGCCTCTCTCTCTCTCTCTGAATATATATATATATTTTAAAAAATATGTAGGAAAAGTAGTTGATAAAATCCAGCACACTCTCATGATGAAAATCTGTAACCAACTAGAAGGGATTTTCCTTCTAGTTGGTGAAGGACAAACTAGCATCAGACTCAATGATGAAAGATGATATGCTTTTCCCTAAGGTCAAGAACAAGATGAGAATGGCCATCTCCTCACTGCTCTTCAGCAGTGTATTGGAGGATCTAGTCAGGGCAGACAGGCAAGAAAAGGAAATAAAAGGCATCCAGATTGGAAAGGAAGAAATCAAACTATATTTGCAGATGACATGATCTTGTATATGGAAAATCCTAAGGAATCCACTAAAAAACCATAAATGCATGCGACAAGGTTGCAAGATACAGGCTGAATAGACACAAATCAGCTGAATTTCTACACACTTGGAGTGAACAATCGGAAAATGAAATTAAGAAAACAACTCCATCTACAAGAGTATCCAAGAGAGTAAAACACTTAGGCCTAAATTGAACAAAAGAAATGTAAAATTTAGGGCAGCCTGGGTGGCTTAGCAGTTTAGTGCCGCCTTCGGCCCAGGGCGTGATCCTGGAGACCTGGGATTGAGTCCCATGTCAGGCTCCCTGCATGGACCCTGCTTCTCCCTCTGCCTGTGTCTCTCGCTGTGTGTCTCTCATGAATAAATAAATAAAATATTTTTTTAAAAAATCTAAAATTTATATTCTGGAAACTGCAAAACATTCTCAGGGAAATTAAAGAAAATCCAAACTAGTAGAAAATATCAATGGACTAGAAGAAAATATTGTTAAGATGGCAATACTCCCCAAATTGATCAACAGATTTAGGGCAATCTCTATCAGAATCCCAGGTGGCTTCTTTCTAGAAAAAGCACAAGTAACAAAAGAAAAAATTGATAAGTTGGACTTCATCAGAATTTCAAAGCTTTGTGCTTCAAAGTACACTCTTAAGAAAGTGAATAGAATTAGGAGAAAATATTTACAAATCATCTATCTTATAAGGGAATTGTATCCAAAATATAAAAAGAACACTTACAACTCTTGAAAAAAGGCAAATGACCCAATTAAAAAATGGGTAAAGACCTGAAAACATGTGACTAAATGGCCAATGGGCACATGAAAAGATGCTGACCATCAGTTGTCATCAGGGACATGTGAATCAAAACCACAAGGGGCTATCACTTCACACCCACGAGGGTGGCTAGAATTTAAAAGACAGTAACAACTATTGGCGAGGATGTGGAAAAATCGGGATCCTCACACACTGCTGGAGGGAATTTAAATGGTGCAGCCGGGTTGGAAAAACAGTCTGACAGTTGTTCAGAGGTAAAATGCAGTTACCGTATGACCCACCTGTTCCATTCCCAGTTATATACAAAGGCGACTGAAAATGTAGGTTCACCTAAACACTTGTACATGAATACTCATAGCAGCATTATTCCTAATAGTCTAAATGTAGGAACAATCCAAATGTCTGTCAGCTAATGAATGGATGAACAAAATGTAGCATATCTAGACAGTGGAATATTATTTGGGCATAGAAAGGAATAAAATACTGATACATAGGACAACAGCAGTGAAGCCTAGTCACCAAAGACCACAGATTATATGATTTCACTTATACAAAGTATCCAGCATAGGCAAATCTACTGGGAAAATAGATTAGTGAAGTAGATTAGTGATTCTTGAGAGCTGGAGTGGAGGTCGGGGAAGTAAGGGGTGATAGTTAATGAGTGTAGGGCTTCTTTTTTGGGGCAATGAAAATGTTCTAAGATTGATTATGGTGATGCTTGCATTACTGTGTGAATATATTAAAAAGTGTTGAATTTTACACTTTATGAGTGAATTGTATGGTCTGTGAATTACATCTTAATAAACCTGTTACCAAAAAATGCAAATACCTAGGGAAATGAGTTAAGGAGCATTATGCAAATATTTTAAATGATGTTTACCATAAAAATCCAATAGTAGGGAAAGTTGTTTAGGAGATAACGATACATGGGAATAACAATACAAAACTGTGAACTCAGCCATATTAAAAATACCATCATGGAAAAAAGACTAGGAATATGAGTTGCAGTCATTGCTAGTTTGTGGAATTGTTATGGGCAATTTTCATTTTATTCTTCAGACTTTTCTTGTTTTCCCCACATTTTCTAAAAGAAGCAGTTTGTGAGAAGGCTGTGGAGGACTTCAAAACTGAACCAGATCTTGAAGGGTGATAGATCTAAACAAAGAGGAAAGTGTGACCCTGGCAGGACTGGGTAGCCTCACAAGGCATAGTGTGGACAGAGAAAATGGCTGGAGCCCTGAAGGACAAGGCTCTAAAGGCAGGTGGCTGTCCCATTGGGAAGGGCTCATGTGCCTTGTTTGGACTTTAACTTGCAGGCAGCGAGGAGGCTCTGAGACTCCCTTGTTGGGAAACGGTGGGAGTTAATACAGGGAGAAGAGTGGAGACTGCTGCTGAGACATCCATAGCAGATCCAGCAGCAGGAAGTATGTAAAGGAGAGACCAAAAATAGTAGGTAGTCAGAGAGCACTGTCGTCACAGGGGGATCAGCAGGCCCCTGGCTTTGGCCCCTATGGACAAGCAGCTGGCCTGAGAGTCCCCTCTCCCCAGCTTGGGTGGAATCAGCCACAAAGTGTGGAGATTGAGGAGACATGACTCCACCATGACATTCCTTCCTCTTCCTTTTTTTTTTTTTTAAGATTTTATTTATTTATTAGAAAGAGAGAGAGTATGAATGAGGGAGGCACAGAGGAAGGAGAAGTAGACTCCTCGTTGAGCAGGGAGCCCAATGTGGGGCTCAATCCCAGAACCCTGGGATCATGACCTGAGCCAAAGGCAGATGCTTAACGGACTGAGCCACCCAGGCGTCCCATGGCACTCCTTATAGCTCTTCTGAAAATGATTTGGAGACTCCCAGAGAGAGGGGTGTTGGATGTCAGTAGGCCCCTGGCTTTCATGCCTCAGAGAGAAAGCCTGTATGTCCTGCAGCATCTGTGAGGGAAGAGACAAACATGTAGCTGTAACTGTCCATCCATGCAGCCAGCCACCCACCCTTCCATTCTCCCATCCATCCCCTCGTGCGTCCATCCATCTGTATGCCTCCATCATCCATCCGTCATCCATCTACCCATCAGATTCACTCAGCAAACATTCACTGAGCACCAACTTTGTGCCAGGCCTTTTGCTGGGCCTTGAGAGAGAGAGAAACCATTGAGACCCCATGGTCCCTGCCTTTGGAGGACCCACAGGACAGAGAGAAAGGCAGGAAGGCAAATCACTTGTACATGTGCCAAGGCCCAGTGGGATCTGGGCTCCAGGCCAGGTGCTTTGCTAGGTGAAGCTTGAGAGCTTCACCGAGTGTTTTTCCCTCACAGCCCCAGCTCATATCCTGCCTGGCTGTTGGGTGCATTCAGAACTCCACACACCACATCAAAGATGGGCATTGTCAGCTTCCATCTCGACTGGCACCCGCTAAGAGTTGGGGAGAGAGCCTGACTCATCTCTGTGGCTAAACCTAAAAGTGCAGCAGTGAACTTACTTGAACACTCTTTGAGCCCATATCATCTTTGGAAAGAGGAAGGAAACAGATCTACAGAAAGGTCCAAGCCTGAGTCTGATGCCTTGCTAGATACTTTTTTTGGCTTTATCTCCCTGAATCTCGTATCACTGTAGATGTTTAGAATCATTTCTGCTGCGTTATTGATGGAGAAACTGAGTCTCAGAGAGCTGCATGCTCATAAATGGCAGAACCAGCATCTGAACCAATATGTTTCCTTTAACAGCTGCCTAACATGCAGCTCTGCCTCATGAAACCCTTCCAGAGCCATTCCTATAATCCCACCATGTGCATAGGTCCTATTCGGTGTTCACCATGACCCATGGAGGTAGGGATGATGATCCCATTTTACAGACACAAAGATTGAGGCTCAGAAGGCCACAGTGGCTCTGATGAAGTCCCACGGTGGGATGACTGGTCTGTTGTGTGAGCCCATGGTCCATAGTCCATCTACCCCTCCCGCCACACCCCACAGGTGTCCAACTCCAGCGTGTGCTCTGATCAGGCCAGCCTGGCTGCAGCTGCCTGTTAGGATCATAGCTCAGAAGCCTCATGGTGCCTGCAAAATTGTGACTGTTTCCCTTAAATCCATCACTGTGTGCCTGTCTCACCTCTCCTGCATTCTCAATAAACGATCTCCTGATCGTTTATTGCCATCCGTTTGGCATTTCACCACCCAAAAGAACTTAGAGCCATCTGCATACTTGGAAAGTTCATGCTGTTCTCCTTCCAGGAAAAAAAAAAAGTGTTACATAAGATGGAGCCCAGCACACTGGTATAGGAAGGTCGGGGAGCCTGTCTCTGATTAAAGAATCTACTACCTCCACTCGCTGTTTTCTGCTTCATCCAGGTCCTAAACCACATCACAGTGGTCTCTTTAAATATTTTCCCTTGCAAAGCCTTTAAGAAAAATTGAAATGTTATCCCCATGCCCACATAGAAATCCTTTCTCTCCAAGGTCTCCTTTGGGTTCTGTGAGGAGAAGCTTCTTCCAGAGAAATCTCGGGCCTTCCTCCTGGCAGTCAGCGCTGGCCACTTTGCTCTTTGTCCTTTGGGTGGTGATGGGGGACATCTCGGGGGGCTGAGGATCCCTGTGGACCCTCTCCAGGGTTATTGGCTGGCTGGCCCAACTCTTGCCATTTCTCCCTCATAGAACAGGCTCTTCCTCCACTTATTCACCTTAGTCATTTCATTTTGTGGTTGTACATAAAATGAAGACATTGAGTAATTAAGGGAAAGCAGAAAGCTAGGACACCTGACCATCACAGGACAATCGTGTTAACAGTCACAGACTCTGAGAAGTTGGGAAGCACTCTAAGGATGATCTAGTTCTACCCCCGTGGCTCTACAGATGGGGGAACTGAGGCACAGGGAGTTAGGGTCATGCATTCCCTCTCAGAGAGGTAGGTGGCAGTGACAGGTGTTGAGGAGTCTGAGCTGAGTGAGCCAAGGTCCTGGTTCCCGTGGAAGCCAGAAGTCGGCTGGCAAGCAAGAAAACAGTCGAGGGAGAGGTGACCAGTGGGGGGAATGTGGGTCAGGTGACAAATCAGCAGAGGAATGGGCTTTGAGCTGGGTGGGGACTGGAACCTGCTGGCCAAGGACAGGGTGGGCCTGGAGCTCCCTCTGGGGCTTGCCTCACTGGGCACTCGGCTTTTTGCTGCTTCTTCTTCCTTCCAAGACTACTTTGGAGGTTTGCCTCTCCTTTCTAGTCTCCAGTGAGTCCTCAGATGCTTCCCAAGCGCTGGGCAGGGCCCAGGGGCCCAGAGACCCCGTACAGCCCGGGCAGTTTTGCTGGCCCAGCGCCGAGAAGGAGCTGCACGTCCTCCTCAGACCCGTGTCCCCCACACCTTGCTTGTTCACAGGCCACCTGTGGGATTTTCATGGCAGCCCTTTGAGTTGAATATGATTTCTTCATAGTCTTTGACTCACTTTCGTTTTCACTTCAAATCTATTTTAAGAGGTAATGTTATTCTAACTCAGGAAATAGAAAACCGGTATCAGATGCCATCAATAGCTGGAGAGACCACAGGAGAAAACCAAGCCATAGTGCTAAAACTGGACTTGCCCCCCGGAACCCTGAGCCCGTGGCTTCTCTCTCTGTCCTGGAGATGGGCTCCTATTCGAGACCTTATTTAAGACAGATCAGGGCCTCAGAGCCCCTCCCTTCTGTACTCACAGACCAGAATAAATAACATTCTCCCCATGCACTTCCATGCTATTTAAGGTGGTGTCATCCCACGTGCCACCAGCGTGGGGATCTCACAGGTTGAAAGCTTGTAACGTGGTACCTTGGCACCTCCAAGGTTCATCGCCCCAGTTACTAAATGTTGATGGTTTGTACTGTCCCTCCAGGAGACTGATGGTCTAGCTCTCAGCATTTTTTTTTTTTCTGCCCAGGTGTATACACACACCTGCAGTCAGGAGTCAGGCTCTGAATAAATGAGCATGCCTCCCCCCTTCCTGAATGGCACAGGCCAGCACAGCAAAACCGTCCCAGATGGCAGGAGCTCGCATGCAGCAGCCACCATGGGGAGTCTGGTTGGCACCTGGGAGGATGCTGGGGAGCCGAGGGTCCTCCCCTGGCACCTTCTGGGGCCTGCACCCCTGACTTGGGAACTAGGGCAAATCCAGGCCCTTTACTTTGCAGTAAGAAAGAGACCCAGGCTTGGAAGACAGAGCCTGGAACTCCTTTGCACAGATGAGCCGAGTCAGTCGCACCAACATCTGGCCCCTTGGCCTGCCTTTTCTGGAATCGTGGGACAGCTGTGAAGCTCTTCATTAATGGACTGTCCTAAAAATCATGCCCTGTGCCTTCCACAGACCATTAGTGATTTCCCAGAAGGCCTGTTCCAAATATTGATCTGGACGATGGCCTCCGAGGAGCCCTTTGGCACAAGGACCTATTCGGGGCTGGCCACCCCTGTGGCGGCCAGAAGAGGCCTCTGAAGAGACTGCGCATGTTAATGAAGGGCCTTAATCTCCTAGCCTTTTACAGAACTGCTTTGTGATGAAAAATAAATCATTCCTGGAGGTTGCATCCCTCTATGTGGAGGAAATTATTTTAAGGCAGGACAGACCTGGTGGGAGAGGAATAATCATTCTTTTTTTTTTTTTTAGCAATAATCATTCTATAGAAGCTTCTGACTTCGTTTGTGTAAGGCAGTTAGTTACCTGTCTCACTGGCTCTGAATCGACAGGTTTCCTGCACCTCCAGGAAATCAGCGGAAGGGGGGAATGTGGGAGAGGCTGATCGAGCTTGATTAGGGAAGCCAGAATGTCACTTCAGCTCCTTACTAGATTCTGAGCGCTAGAGCTGCCAGCTGCTGAGTGCCTCGGTGGGCCCCTCTATGTGGTCGCTTTTGCATTTTATTGGCAGCAATCAGGCACTTAAGTTCTGGAGTCCTCTCCGACCAAACTCTGGCTGTCGCTCTCTGGATCTCGTCCATGCCATTGACACGCAGCACTGTCCAAGTTGGAGATGGAGCGTGGTGTTTGACTTCCCTGTATTGTGCAACCATGACCGCAGTTCAGCTGGCATCCAGCCCCTCATACAACAACAACAACAAAAGTACAATAGGAAAGGTCTTTTCCTTGTCCTAAGCACCCTTAGGATCCTAATGCCTTTCCTGTATGCACACAGCAGCATTAGCTGTAGCCACCACCCTGTGTGTGACGTCCCTAGGACTTAGCTTTCTTATAACTGGAAATGTGTACATTTTGACCTCCTTCCTGGGTTCCCCCTCCTCTCTGGTAACCACAAGTCTGATGTCTTTTTTCTAGAAGTTTGGGTTTTTTTCTTTTTCTTAGCTTCCACATATGAGTGAGATGTTACCGTATTTAGCTCAGTGCCCACCAAGTCTATCCATGTTGTCACAAATGGCAGGATTAAATGATGTTCCATTGTGTTTGTAGATATATACACACCATGTCGTCTTTATCCATTCATCCATCGGCGGACTCTTAGGTTGCTTCCGTGTCTTGGCTATTGTGAATAATGCTGCAGTGAACATGGGGGGGTGCAGATGTCTCTTCAACATAAGTCTTCATTTCCTTTGGATATATTTCCAGAACTGGAATTTCTGGATCCTATGGGAGCTCTATTTTTAGCCTTACTGTTTTCCTTAGTGGCTGCACCAATTTCCATTCCCACCAACAGGTTCTGTTTTCTTGATATCCTCTCCACCTGTTGTCACTTGTCTTTTTGAGATTAGCCATTCTGGGTGGTGTGAGGTAATAGCTCTTTGTATTTTCATTTGCATTTCCCTGATGACTGTGATATTGGACATCTTTTCATGCATCTCTCAGCCATTCATAATCTTCAGGAGTATGTTTCATCGAAGTCTTGAACCTAGTATCTAGTGTGATGAGTATTGTAGGAAGCAATTCTGTGTCATTAGGGATAAAGCAGAATGTCCTCTGACCCTCCACCTTGACTATTTTTCTCCAAAGTGCATGACACAGCTCAGAATATGTTTATTTACTAAGTGTTCTGGCTCTGGCACTAGAATGAAATCCCCATAAGGGTAGAGACTTCATTTAATTCACATGTGTCCCTGATCCTCAATGAGTGCATGGCCCAGACAAAGTGCTCGAGAGCTCTGTTAGTGAAGAAATGAAGGGCTGAGAGTTGTGTGGGCATCAGGCTGATGGCAGGCAGTCCTTCTGTTCCCTTGTGTTGCATTATGGGTGTGATCATAGCAGCCTTCCAGGCTCGTGGGGCTTCATCTTTTCTCTCTCTCTCTCTCTCTCTCTCTCTCTCTCTCTCTCTCTCTCTCTCCTTAATAGACGTTTGGGATGCCTGGGTGGCTCAGTGGTTGAGCATCTGCCTTCAGCTCAGGTCATGATCCCGGGATCCTGGGATCAAATCCTGCATCAGGGTTCCCACAGGGAGTCTGCTTCTCCCTCTGCCTATGTCTCCACCTCTCTCTGTGTCTCTCATGAATAAATAAATAAGATCTTTTTTAAATAATTAAAAAAATAAAAATAGATGCTTTGGGGAATATTCCTGAACTTTGCATGCTTCTGAACTTTCCTCTGCAGTTCTTACCCCCATGCTTTTTAGGGTTCTTGCATTAAAATGGATGTGAGGACAGGAAAATCAGTTGTGGCAGGAAGATAATAGTTAACCACACAGGGGACCAACATAAAAGCTACTTCCTCTGGCACAGGATGACAGGCCCAGGGTGGCCTGGCTGGGGCTTTATGAGTAGGAGAACATTTTGATGTGATAATGACAATAGCCAGCTTTGTTGTGCATATTTGATGTCACTTAATTCTCCCTGCAGGTCTTGTTGTTTCCCCATTTCCCAGAGGAGGAAACAGGGAAGACTTGCCCAAAGTCACAGAGTTAGGAAGGAACAGAGTCTGGATCTGAACCCAGATCTGCTTGCTGCTGCACACGAGGGATGTTGGTAATGAATCTGCATTTCTTACGGTACAGACTGAGCAATGTTTAAAAGAGACCTCCAAGCTTAGTGGCTTATCTAAGATGAAGATATAGACTCCCCCTTCCTTACCAGTCTAGGGGTGAGTGGGCCAATTGGGCGGGTCGGTCTGCTTCACACAGTCATTCAGGGGCCCAGGTTTCCTTCCATCTCATTGCTCCACCACCACTGTGTGTATGGTCACATGAGCAAAGCTGGGTCATTGCCATTTCTGTCTTCTAGACCTGGGGAAGGAGGAAGAGAGTGAGTGTAAAACAAGCAAATTGTTTTAAAGTGGGTGTCGTGGAAATTACATGCATCACTTCCACTCATATTCCATTGGTGCAAATCAGTGATATGGCCATACTTAGCTGCAGGGAAGCCTGGAGAAGATGGTCTCTGCCTGGGCAGCCTTGTGCCCAGGTTAGGTTCCATCACTCTGGAAGAAAGGGAGGATGGAGTTGGAGGGCAGCCCATTTGCAGTCTGCCGTGAAGACCGTCGTCTCCTCTTTCGTGACCATTAATGCTGGTCTGTTGTAAGGAGGGTGCTATGTATGTTCCTTATTGTCACGCAGGCATGTGGTCCTTTAATAAATGTTCATTTAATAAATGTTCTTAAGGCCCTCTTCGGTGGGCAGCTCTGGGGTGAGCAGTTTGGGGGCCACCAGGAAACGGGATTCACTGTTTCTCCTTGTGGCATAGTGAGGAGGTGAGACATCAGCCGCGAAGCACTGGGGAGCGGAGAGAGTGGATTCATGACTGCATTCATTCACTCCCATTTATTCACATGTGTGTCTTTCTAAGAAGGGACTGAGGTAGTGTAACTATAGCAATGGACAGTTGGCAAATGCTGTTGACACCCACCATCTCTTTCGTCTTCTCCCCCACCCTGGGAGACGCAGGGGCAGGTTCAGAGAAATCACATGACTGGTGGGGAGTGGAGCCAGGGTTAGGAGCCAGGCCTGTAGGGGAGCATGGTGAAGTAGGCACAGCACAAATTCAAGGTCAGGTATATCCAAAGTCTAGTTCTGTCCCCTCTGCTAGCAAACAGCTCACTTCCTTGAGCCTTAGTGTCCTCATCTTTAGAAGTGGTGCTATGCTTTCTTATGTCAGAGAGCTACCCCTAAGAATCTCCTGGCAGAATGGATTAGTCTTTGGTTAAATAGATGCTTCCTAGGTATGTTTGTCTTTCTCTTCTGGCTTCTTTGGGGCATTTGATCTCTGACAGTTTGTCCTGCATGCTGGATGAGGTCCTGGGAATGCACTGGGAGAATGCTGAGGCCACAGACCCCGAGAAGCTGGACAGGTGGCCCTGCCTGTCCCTCCCAGTCCTCGCTTCTCCGTGGGAGCTGTGTTGCTCTCCCATCCTGACCCTTGTTATCTGCGGCCCTTCTTTGGAACTGTTCCCACCTCCTTCTTCTCTGCCCCAGATTTCTCTCCGTGCTCCCTGGCTTGGCCACATCGTCCATGACCCTCAGCTCACTGTGGGAATGCTGACCGCCTTCACGCTCGCCAGGTCTCCAGTGGCCGGAGCACTCTGAGAGGACCCCAGAGCAGAGCCTGTAGAGTAAAGAGGCTAGGAGGGACAGGAGAGGGGCCAGCAAGGTGAGGGCCGAGGGGGGATGAGTCAGTGGTGGGAGCAGAGCAGTGGACAACTTTTGGCTGTGAACAATAGAAAGCTGGGGTTTGTGTCAGCACAGATTTGAGTGGGAGAGACTGGGTGCAGGGTGTTGAGCTAGAGGCTGTTACAAGCATCCGGGTCTGGGGTAGCTCCAGCGGGGGTGGCAGCAGAGGGAATGGTGAGAACAAACAGGAGAGGGGTGGGCCCTGGAGGAGGGGCCTGTCTGGGAGAGTTGGTCCTGGGACTCTGTGTCTGGGGCCAGCTGCTGGAGCCACAGGCGTGGTCACAGGAGTGAGAATGAGGCAGGAGTCCAAACCAGGCCCTCAGAGCCAGAGGGGACCCGGGATGTGGAGCCTGAAGCCAGAGTGGGGAGCCCACAGAGATGAGTGTCCAGCATTCCAGGAATTCACCTTGGGCACTAGTCTGACGCACACAGATCTGGTAAGGAATCCAGATCTGTCTTTCTGTCTAAATCCAAACTTCCTTTCCCCCTAAGTTCAAACTAACCTATACTAGAAGGAATCCATTCTTCTCTAAACCTGATGAAATCCATCGGCGAACATAATGAGCAGCCATTCTGTGCCAGATGTTGTTCTGCATGATGGAAACGAGGGGAAATAGGGAGGCTGTTGTTTTCTGGCAGGAACAACAAGGGAACAGGTTATTGCAGCCCAGCATGATCAGAGACTGTGACACAGCTGAGCCCAGGGCTGTGGGAACCCAGTGGGAAGCCTGACTAATCCTGGCTCAGGGAACCGAAGGGAACTGTCACCCAGAAGGTCCCATTTGAATTGGGTGTTGCAGACTGAACAGGAGTTCATTGGCAGAGAGGAGGGAGAGAGGACTCCAGAATGTATGTGGTCATGGTGGAGTGAGGCAGCATAGCTCAGAAGCCTTATATGTGCCAGTGGTGCTCAAGCTCATCAATAATTAGGAAAATGGGAATTAAAACCACAACAAGATACCATTTCACACCCATTTGATTGGCAAATCTGAAGTCTGACATTATTACCAGGGGGTGGTGAGGCTATGGACAAAGGAATGCTCACAGCTATAAGGAAGAGTGTAAAATGGCCCCACCTCTTTGAAAGACAATTTGTCATCACCTGGTAGAAGCTGAACATCTTCAAACTCTATCCAGTGACTCTATTATCAGATATACATGCTGGAGACACTCTTGCCCATGAGTACCAGGAGACACACGAGAATGGCCAGAGCAACATGACTTACACCCAAACTGGAAACAACCTGAATGCCCATCGGTAGGAGGCTAGATTAACACTTTATAAAATATCTTATGGTGGAATATCATCCAGTAGTCAGAAAGGACCCTGTGGCTGCTCATCCAGGTGGATGAGATCCCAAAGCGTACTGAATAAAAGAAACAATACCCAGAAAAAAAATGTTAGGATGAGTCTATTCACATAAAAGTTCGAACACAGGCAAAACTATAAACACATCAGTGTTTACCTACACACATAGGTGGTTAAGCTGTGAAGAAAAGCAAAGGAGTAAATTATCCCAGGAATCAGGAGAAGTGGTGACTTCTGGAGGGAGGAAGAGGCGCACATGCACTTCCTCAGTGCCAGTGATGTTCTGTACATGCATGTCCATTTTGGTACGACTATTTAAATTCACAATGAGAAATCATGCCAGCCTGCTGACCTGGAAATACTGATCTCAGTGTAATTGTTATAGGGATTGGGATGCGCCTGGAGACGAAGTTTGGAGACATGTTGGGAAGGCTCCTCTGTGCAACATAAAGAGTTTGATTTTGTGTTGTTTTTGATTTTATGTTTTCCTCATCTGGAATATTTTAGGATATGAGTGATACTCAGAATATACAACATCTCAGATAAATAATAAAGAGTTGTAGATAACCCTAATAAAAGAACGTCATAGGTCTCAATCCTTTGGCCCTGGATTTCTGCTTTCAGAGGCCTTCTAGCTCAGAAAATAGGCCGTGTGCAGAGGAAGGCTAGACCGAGTATTGAAAGGTCAAGAGGAAGTGTTATCTAGGAGAGATGTTACTCTCATACATCAGGGGGACATTATCCTTTGACTACAAAGAGTGAGTGTGTGACTGTAGGTCCAGGAGGAGACTCCGCCTTGCTCCGCTCCACCCGGGTCTGCTTGGGACAGCCATATGCAATGCAGGAGTAAGAGGAGCCAGCAGGGAGTGACTGTCCCAGAGGCTGAGCGGTGAACCACCCTGGGACATGTCCTCTGCAGAGAAACAAGGACAGTGGGGATGGGGGATGATGTCGACGTAGTCAGGCAGCCCGCAGCCCATGACATGCCAGCGACAGAGTGGCATCGCATGCTTCTCGTCTGCCAGCCCTGACTGCAGGCACAACAGTTGCTCACTGTCTCCCATGAGACTCTGCAGAGTGAATAAGGCATTGCCTTCCAGAACCTCTTGGCTTAGCAGGCTAGATAAGGCAGGCGTCTGGGTGGCCCAGGGAGAGGAATGCGCTAAGTGCCCAAAGAGAGATGTTAGCAGTATGATAAATTAGGTGTTAAAATGCATCAAATTGTTTATCCCCCCTCTGCTTCAAGCTGGTTGATGCTGGATTTGCTTTTGCACATTTATATGAAAATACATCGTTGCTGTGGCTTATAATTTTCTAGTTGAATGACTTTAGGGCAGGCCCACTTTGGAATTTAATTATCCTTACACTGGGAAGCTTTGCTGAGATTCTGTGCTCAGGAGACTGGATGGCCCCAGGCATCCTGTGATACTTATCAAGGAGCACCTGTGGCTTCAGTATGTTGCAGTGTTGAGGGTTGTGTGATGACATTCCTTTGATGGCCCAGGAAGCGAGATGGACCAGTCTTAAACTAAATTCAGCCCGACCACTATTGTGTAGCAGAGTGAGGCTCTCATCTGCTGGACACCTAACTAGAACTTTTGAAGCCAGACCCTGATTTTGGCAACCCGAATGCATTAGCTCCATGGTGCTTGGTAGGGGAGGCCCCAGCTAAATGTAAAAGAGTCAACTACTGATTCATGGAATGCAAGAGGCTGGCAGCTCCAAGTAGCCGTGACATTGTCCTAGGGGGAAATTGGGGATTGAAGCTATGCAAAACCAGCCTTCTCAAAATCAGGAAATATAACATGGATAGGAAGATAATATGTGGCTGTCCAGAATGTGGTGCTGAAAAAGGCTCACAGGCTGCCTGGGGTTCAGCAGAGCAGGGAGCCATGATTGATTAGGAATGTCTGCTCTGGGTTCAGGAGGGGACTGGGGGTCCGGGTGCCATGGGTTTGTCATCTAATCACTTCCTAGATACCTCCCAGGTACTGGGCCCTGTGCTGGGGGCTTTCTCAGACATTCCCCTCATTCACTCTCAGAGTGACTCTCGAAGGAGGTGGCAGTGCTCTTCCTGTGGGCAGCTGTTCATGGAAAGATGTTAAGGAATCCAAAGGAGGATCCTAAATGAAACATGCGGTGTGATGATAGTTATAAGTTATAATTACAATTAAAAGTCATAACTATACATTGATAATTAAACTGTAAGCAATGACAAACAGATATTAATATATGTGGAAAGGAAGAACCTGGGAGGAAATAAAATGTTCACACTGGTTATCACTGGATAGTGAGGTTATGGATGGATTTCATTTTCCTTTAGGCTTGTCTGTATTTTTCCATTTTTCAGAATGACCCACATTCCCTTTTCAAAATACATAAATTATGTGTGTGGGCGTGGGTGTGTGCATTTTAAAATATTATATATAAAGAAAGATTTGGTGGCATGATTTTTCACTTCACGGATACACCAGGAACATTAATTACTCCTTCCCAATGTACTAAGGTAGCTGCTTAGAGTAATGCTAAGCCTTTTGCTTCATCTGGACTGAAACCTTTGGGCAAGAACCCCCACGATCATCTCCCAGTCTCCAACACTGAACAAGTCTTGGCCTTCTTTGGAAAGGCTGAGCAAAAGATGAAAAATCGCCAGAGATCCAAAAGACTTAGCAGCCCCAAAGAAGGGCCTCCTTCTCAGGAATCACAGGAACGAGTATCTTATGAGGTGGTATTGCTACAAGAAATTTAGAAACTTGCCAATAACTCCTGGCATGATCCAGGAAGACTTGGCTTTTTTTTTTTTTTTTTTAAAGACTTGGCTTTTATAAGCGAAGAATGAGCACTTATGAAGAGGGAAGAAACGGACATCTGAAAAGACTCCATGGTAGCTAGAGCTCTGAGCTTTTCTAGTCAGGGGGGATGAGATTCTGCATATAGAGCACGAAGCCCAGCACCTGGCACAGAGACACGGAAAATATGTGGTTATAGTTTTTTTACTTTTTTATTGAAATTCCAGGTTGTTAACATACAGGGTAATATTAGTTTCAGGTGTACAGTTTAGTGATTCAACACTTCCACACAATACCCAGTGTGCATCACAAGTACACTCCTGAATCCCTATCACTCATCACTTATTTTACTCATCCCCCACCCATGTTGTTAAAATTTTTAGAAAGTAAAATTATAGTTACGTGATCGCCTACATACTCGTTACCTATTTTTCTAATGATTTAGTAACTTTGGCTTATTAGGAATTATGCTAAGTGGGGCTTTTGAAACCACCCAGTTTGTGTGCCTCCCAAGCCAGCGTCTGCCTTCCTTCTCGGTAGACATGGGCGGAGTGCAGACCGAGCCCTGACAGTGGCCGTGGGAGCTGTTGAGCCAGCCAGGGTCCAAGGTGGCTGCTGTCCTGCCACGTGCCTGGTGCTACCCTGACTGCTTTATTTCCCTGGGGGAGCCATTGTAGTTAGCATGTCAGAGCTGGGAAGAGTTCCATCTGGCTCACGGCCGGAAGGATGGAGAATTCCTTCAGCCTTAGGTAGGCTGACAGTCATCATCCTTGTTCCAAATAAAAATGTTTCAAGTATGACCTCCCCGCCCCCGGGCAGATGAAGTCCAGTCCATTTCTGACACAGGTGTGCCTGCCTGATGTGAGTCAGAGGTATAAAGACCCAAATACACTGATCAGAAAACCAGTAGGTGACCTGGCACGTAACTCAACGGTTGTCTGGAGCATTCTTGCAAAGTGCCAGCCTCCTTTGCGTGTTCTCAAATGACTTGACTCACACAATCCTGGCATGCACGTAAGGAGAAGAGGAAGCCAAAAGAAGGGAGCTGGCATTCAGGCAGGTGCAACACTAGACATTTTGAGAACATTGTCATTTAAACTTCAAAACACCTGTGCAAGAAGAGATTCTCGTTACTCTTTCACTAGTAAGGCACTTGAGGCAGTGAGTGACTTTCTCAAAAACCAGAGGATGGGGCAGCCCAGGTGGCTCAGCGGTTTAGCACCACCTTCGGCCCAGGGCATGATCCTGGAGACCCGGGATTGAGTCCCACGTCGGGCTCCCTGCATGGAGCCTGCTTCTCCCTCTGCCTGTGTCTCTGCCTCTCTCTGTCTTTCTCTGTGTCTCTCATGAATAAATAAATAAAATCTTAAAAAACAAAACAAAACAAAACAGAGGATGGGTTTGGCCTATGCTGCTATTGAAATGCCCTGGTCCTGGTCCGGGTCCTGGGAGGAGGCTGGGGGGTGGGATAATCAGCAGTAAAACATATACATACATATACACAGTGGGCCCTGGGGAGGCAGTGGGGCATGGGGGAGCACACATGCGAGAAGGATTA
Source organism: Nyctereutes procyonoides (assembly GCF_905146905.1). Classification (NCBI taxonomy): domain Eukaryota; kingdom Metazoa; phylum Chordata; class Mammalia; order Carnivora; family Canidae; genus Nyctereutes; species Nyctereutes procyonoides. The sequence goes on along the minus strand of NW_026575131.1, from coordinate 1,850,473 downwards.
TAGGTTGGAGTCACACAGGAAACGGGCAGGCAGCTGGGACCAGGACAGAGAAGGGGCAGTGAAGTAGAGAGCCAGGCATTCTGTCTGGGGTGGAGTAGGGAGGCTGTGCTGTGGACATGGGGAGGTGCCAGGAGTTGTTTCCACTCTGACCCCCCTGGAGCAATGGAACTCTTATTCATAGGATCCTTAGATGAGTTGACCCATAGCTGGTCCCGCAAATCATTGATAAATGAACAGATGACTCAGTACATTTATTTCAGGATTCTGGAATAGAAGCAGATCCTTGATAGGTAATCTCTAGCCAGTTTGGGGTTACTCGTGTCCTTTGTGGTGGCCTTTCCCAGGAGAAGCCACCTATAGCCCATCGCCTCTCTGAAACACAAAGAGTACCCAGTTTCCCTCTCCTGCAAGACATCGGCATCGAACATACTGGTTATGAAAGAGAATCCTCCAATCGAATTTTCCTCCCTCAAAGATGGGCATCTGAGTTAACATCTCTGTGCCTGCTCCCTAATGTGTGAAATGGTGTGTAACAGTAAGGAATGTTTAGATCATGCCTGGAAGGAACCAGCGGCTTGCAAAATAGTTGTAGGGCATACAGGAGTGGCCCGTGGGCCTCCAGGCATGCTCCCCCTCAATGTGGGTTGGTGTCCGCCTCCTCTGAGCCACTTCATTTCCTCATTCATTCATTCTTTCCTTTATCATTTGTGATTTCTACAATGGAGGCCATCCTAGCTGCTAGGGACCAGACACCAGGACAAATCAATAAAACATGGCCCTTGTCTTCAAAGAACTCGTGGCTATCTACTCACGCTAGCTATTGATGAGTCCTGGATAAAAGAGATGTGAACAGAGTGTTCTTAGGGCTTCAGGAGGGAGCAGCTAACAGGCTGGGAGATGCCAGGAAAGGCTTCAGAGTTCGGAGAAGGCAAGAGACAGACCTGAGCCCAATCACAGGCATGGGCAGAGGTGGTGAGCTGGAGAACGAGATGCCCTTCTTTGGTTGGTGTACAGGGTGGGAGAAGGGGTGGGCTGGGGCGGGAGGCCAGAGCGAGAAGCTGGTCAGGGCGAGGGGCTCGGGGACCATCTGACCACACACGGTGACATGATCACTTGGCCTCTCCCTCCTGCCGTGCCATCACGCCGTGGGCCAGAATGCACCCGAGAGCCAGCCTGGCTGCGTTCAGGTTCTACTGAGTTCTAAACCTCAGGCAAGCTGTGTAGCCTCTCTGGGCCTCACTCTTCTCCTTGGGGAAAATGGGTCTGAAGAGCCGGAACCACCTCACGGGGGTTGTCGCGAGGGTGAAACGAGTTAGCACATAACATGCTTAGACCACCATGGAGCCAAAGTCAATCTCAGCTGTCAGCATTGGCTATTATGTAATGCCTGACTCGGCACCAACGTGCTGCAGGGTTATTTTCCATAAATTCTCTCAATCAACCCTCACAAAGACCCCGGGAGATAAGCATTATCGATCTGTTTCACAAATGAGTCTATTTCTAGCTCCCCCTATGCAGTTGTATAACCCTCTGTGGGTTTTGCTCTATATCGGTCCCCGCCACACACTATTTGGCTGTGGGAGCCCTGCCAGAGACGGAGAGGAGCGAAGTCTGCCTGGCGCTCTGGAAGAGGAGGGGAAATGGTTAAATTTGGCTTCCAGCAGAGCCCATCATGCCTCTGCTTTAGTGATGGGAAACGGGTCCAGCGGAGCCTGGCAGTCCCACTCATGGGCCCCATGACAAAACGTGCCGGGCGGATTTTTTTTAAAGTCATAAAATTTGGCAGGAAGGAGTTTGGTGGATGTGGATGATGGAGTGAGCCACCCAGCTGCCTGAGTGGGATGCCTCGGGGGTAAGTGAGAACTCCTAGCACATACTGCCCCCAGAATGGGCAGGCAGATGCCCTCCTGCCCCCTTCATTTGAGGACATTCTAAGGGCTCATGGGGCTAGTGTCCTTCCCCTCCCTGGTTCAGATGCCCCCACCTTGCCACCTGAGCTGCTGCCTGTTGGTAGGAACATCCACTGTGATCATCCGACATATGGGTTTCCTCCCACAAATCCTGGGTTTCCTGAATTTTTCCTAATAAAATGAGCAGAGCATTGCTTCAGTTGGGCATCCAGCAACTCCTTTGATGAAGCTTTCTGTGGCTTTGGAAAGGGCAGGGCAAGCACGAGGCTAATGTTTTCTACTCGGTGCCAGACCATGCTAAGTCCTTGAGGTAGGTTCATCTAAACCTTCCAACAGCGTCTCGGGGGAGGTGTTGGGATACCTGCCACATGTGTGCACATGGAGAGGTCCCAGCCAAGTCCACACTCCTGTACGTGACAGATGGGGGCATCCTTGATAGAGGGGAGTGCTTTTCATTCTAGCACCCGTCCCTGCCTTTCAAGGTGTTGGTGGCTGCAGGCTTGTTTTCCGCCCAGCCTTCCTGGGTCCCTGCCTGGTGTGGGTCCATGATCGGGCCTCACCTTCTGGGCGCAGGCAGGCAGAGTGTGTGGCAGCAGAGTCAGAGCTTTCAGCCTTGGGCTGCATGCCTTCACATACATCCTCTCATTTCATCTCAAAACCCCAGTGAGGAGGTACCATGACTCCATTTCACAGGTGGAGAAACTGAGGCCCACAGAGATCTGGAAGCCAGTTTATGGGAGGGCTGGAGTGTAAAGCCAGGGCTCTAGACCACAGGCAGACTGTCTGTGCCATCAGAGGAAACATCTTCAAGGCAGGCAGTTACAGAGAGCTGTCTATATGCTGGGAAGGCCCAGGGCATCCCATATACCTTTGGTCATTTATGTCACAATGCCCTCTGAGGTTGGTGGTGGTAGGATTATCCCCATTTTACAGATGAGCAAACTAAGAAAGTTTGATCACTGAAATAATGACTAAGCAAAGGATTAAAGGGAGAAATCGTCTTTCAATGTGGGGGGAAATTCCACTTTGTCAAACCTGGGGCATGGCCACACCAGCCCCAGTTTATAAATTCTGAGAAGTTCTGTAGCATATTCATGTCAAGGGCTGCATATGCTATGCTGGGAGCTGCCCCGCCTCCCAGGGCCGGATGCCAGGCAGGCCATCTGCTCCTGGGGCTGGGCCTCCCCCTCTGACAGTCATTGCCTCCTCCCAGAATGACTGTCTCCTAACTGGCTGCAGCCATTAAAGAAGTTCCAGGAAAAAGATCTTTGCCAGCCTCTTCTGCAACCTGATTTCTGCTGCTGTGGATATTGCCTTGTCTGTGTAAATGTCCCTGCTAATTTTCTGCCGCTGTTCTCTGCGGAGGCTGTGGGATGCCAGGGCAGGAGGGGAGGGAGAGAACCTCTGTGCCTGGCACCCGCTGAGAGTCCAGCCTGCAGGTGCCCTGACAAACAGCATCCTCTGTCTCTCCTTCCATTCTCCATGGCAGCCCTGGAAGCTTCCGAAGGTCAGATCCAATCACTGTCCTATGCAGAGCCATCCTCTGTAAGGAGAAACCCCTTAGTTCCTTGCCCCCCAGGGCCCTACAGGCTCTGGCTGCCTCACTTCTTAGAACTCTTACTAGCCACTCCCTCCTGTCCAAAGAAGGCTCCCTGTGCTCCCTTCTCTTTGTGTCCCCGGGGCCTCTCACAATACATGCCCACAGGTGTATTCTCTGTGTCTGTCCGTCCTGCTGGAATGTGACCTGTGCGAGGGCAGGGACCCTGCTGTTTGTCCCTGTCTGGGGCCCTGGCGCCTAGCACGCGATAAACCTGGCGTCAGTATTTCTGGACGACCTCAGTCAAGGTCGCTGGTTGCTGCCGTCCTGTAAGTGCAGGCTCAGAGCTACCAACCAGGTGACTTGCCCAGGGCCCCACATGGTGATGTCAGGAACCAAACCCAGTCATCCTGACTTCAGTTTGCTCTAGTCCCAGCCACCCATCAACTGTGGTGTTTATTTAACCACCTCTCGATTCCTTGGTGCCGAATGTTTTCAGAGCAGAAACAGCAAGAATCACAACATCTTGTGCAACCGCAAAGGGGAAGTTCCAAGTGGAGGTCAGCCTCCAGCGGTGGAGGAGGGAGCTCAGACAGCCTCAGGCTGGGGGTTCCCCTTCTCCTAGGGAGACGGAGCCTAAATACACACAGCTGGCATGCCCCTGACACCAGAAGGGGACATGGGGTGACAGGGGAGCAGATCAACAGATGGTGCCACACCTACAGCAGGTGTGCGGGGACAGGGCAGGCGGGTCCTGGCAGGTGAGTGGAGTGAAGCGATGGAAAACCCCATGCCAGCCTGACTTCCTGACGTGCCTGCCCCTGGCTGTGAACTCCAAACCTGGGGGCTGTGAGGTGGGGGGCAGAGGGATCCAGGCCCTGGGGATCCTCCAGTCAGCCAACTAGTCCTTCCTAAGCTCCTGCGATGCACCAACATTTTCACCCGCTGAGGATATAGTAGGGAGCACCGTAGATGACACCTTTGTTGCCTTCGTAGAACGCAGCCTAGTTAGGGGCAGAAAGAGGTGTGGTAGTGGACAAGTGGTTTTGGACGGTGACCCGGGCCTCTTTCTACTGCAGTGGTCGCAGAACGCCTGAGATCGGTGACATGAAGCCAGAGTCACTGTGTGCAGACTGAGGGGGCATCCCCATTGGACGCCTTGGCAGGGGCAGAGGCTCCCAGGGGGGAATCGGCTTGCTGGGCTTGCTGGGCATCCGCACCCTCCCACCCCACGCCCAGTGACAGCACACTAACTTGCCGTCAGCCGGGAGAGAGCACGTACACTGTGGAAACAGCCAACACTGCATATCAGGACTCCCTTCTCCCTCGCCCCAGTTGTGCAACATGTCGGAAAGGAGGCCACAGGCAGAGGAGAGGAGGGAGGTGAGGATGTCATCACAGAGGCAATAGCTTTGTTCTCTTGCGGTGAGAAGTCTCTGAAGGGATTAAGGCGGAGGAGTAATGTGATTTGATGTTCACTTTGCCAGACAGATTCTACAAAACAAAGACTCGAGTCCAGGGAACAGATATGTGCGGGGAGGGGGAGGCCCTGATGTATCGGAACCGGGGCCCAGGCCAGAGCTGAATGCACAGACTAAGAGAACCCCACTTACCACAGGGGCAGCTTCAGGGCATGCATCTGTTGATTTGGGGGAGGCCCGGGTTGGGGAGGGGGCTGAGCCCATACAGAGAAGGGCCCAGAAGCTTCTGCAACCTTCCAGGGGACGGGGAAGGGGGTCCCTGCCAGCCTGCTTCATTTCTGGAAGTGTCTGCATCTGTACAGATAGAAACTGTGGTTTACCCAGCATGTTCCCTGGGGAGATAAGTGGCTGTAGGTCTCCAGGCCTAAATGGTGGCATTTTGCTACTGGTGAGTTCCATGCGACCTCTGAGCAGGACTGCCGTCCGAGCCGCACGCTGTGATGGGAGCAGGTGCTTCTCCACCTCAGCTGCACACCAGAACCCTGGAGAGCCTTCCCCACCCCGCACCAATTAAACCCAGGGGTTCTTCTGGGGGTGGGACCCAGCCTCAGCATCTGTGAAAGCTCTCCAGGCGATTTCAAGTTGCAGACAAAGTTGAGAACCACTGGATTGGAAGAAATTTCTATGGAGTCAGAGGCCAAGTATTTTTCCACATGATCTCTCAGGGGTAGATTCTATTAACAAGCAATTTCAGGCATAATGGCAGTGCCTTGTGTCGCTCCTCCAAGTGCTAAGTGAAACCCTGAAGGGCTCCTCTGCCGAGCAGGAGCCCGACCGCAGCAAGAGGCTGCCTGTAGTGTGACCGGCTCGAGCACTTGTTCACCTGCATTAACTGTGGGCTGAATTAATACAGCAGCTGCCGCATCCCCAGAGGATGCTAAAGTGCTTGTGCCGTCCGTTCTGGAAGCCCTGCCCCTTTTGCAGATGGGAGCTGACTATTTAGAGGTTCCGGCATCATCCTCAGCCGACCCCAGAAGTGGCAGGTGGGCAGGTGGGGTCTGCCCGGATGAGCGTTGGTCACAAGCACGTGGCTGCACGTTCCATGGAGCAACGGAGAGGGTGCGCAACGTTTGTCCTACGTTTCTAGGAAGAGGGTAGGAAGGACAGATACCAAAGGCCAGCGAAGTTCGTGCAGATTTTTTGTGCACTGCTCAGAGAAGAAATGGGTAGTGTGGCGAGACGAACCTGTGGGGTCCCGTCCCGACACAGCCTGGCAGAGAGGAGTTGTTGCAGACTTTGGGATGAGGCGTTTGTTCCCTTCACATGCATCTGCTTGTCCCTGTTGAGTGCCACAGGCTGGGATACAGCACTGGGCCTCTGCCGGCAGCAAGCAGACAAGGCTGCTGGCCTCTTGAGCTGAACCTGGAAGTGAGGGGAGAGAACCAGGGTCCGAGCAGGCAAGTGAATGGCAAAGCAACGGCATCCGGTGATGAGCAGTTACAGACCTGTGTAAGTGACGGGGCCAGTGTGGCTCAAAAAGGCCCAAGTAGGGGGGCCACTAGGTGATCGGTGGAGAGGCCTCTTTGTGGTGATGGGTCCCAAGACAGGGGCATGAGGAGCAGCTATAGCAGAGCATTCAGAGAGAGGGGGTTGGCTGGGTCAAAGGCCCTGGGGCAGGAAGAAGCAGGTGCTGCTGGAGTGACGCTGGAAGGCCCTGGTGAGGACAGGGAGGTAACCTGGCCAGAGGGAGTGTCCAGGCAGGCAAGGGACAGGGTGACTTGTATTCTGGCCCCACTGGTGACCCGTGGGTGACCCGAGAGCCACCAGCAACACACTCAGATCTACATTTTACCAACTTGCTGGATGACTTGGGCCATAAACTGAACTTCTCTGATTTTCATTTTCAGCTGTAAAGAAAACAAAGCGTAAGATGACGATAAAGGTTAGAAATCTTATATGTGGATTAACAGAGGAACTGAGGCGTAGTAAATGCTCAGGAACTGGCAGTGGTGGCTCTCCCTTTCTTCCTTCTCCTCCTCCCTCCCCCGCCCCATCCCCTCATTATTGGCAGAAATTGGATGGGTGTTGCTTGCAGCATTCACTCTGCCCGAAGGGGAATCAGGCACTCCCATGGGTCTTATGCCAAGAAGAAGAGTCTTGAAAACTATCTGTTTGAGAATCTAAATGCCCTTTCACTAGCCCCCACTGTGGGCAGGCTGGCTCTGGCTGGTGCAGGTGGGCCGAGCCATAGCACGGTGGCACTAGTGTTCAGGCCACAGAGTAGCCCTGCCACATTGGAGGTCTTCCGGGGTGACTGAGTGCCCAGCCGAGCTCTGCTTCCAGATGCTGGGGCTTCTCCTACACAGACTTAAGGTGCAAAATATAGCTGTTTCTTGTAAAACCTACAACCCTCCTTCCTTCAGAATCTCCACTGTGAGCTCATAACCGTGCTAGATACTAACGAAAAAGCAGTGTTTGCATGTCCTGGAGAAGGTTGTAAGTGGTGGTGGAGGTAAGCAGAAGGCAGCTGTCGCCCCTGCATCAACAGAGGGATTACAGAAGCCCCAGGAGAGAGGAGGCTTAGAAGAGTCTGCTAGAGGCTGTGAAATCTTCCTCAGAGGAGGGAGCCTTCAGGAAGGGGAGGGGTTTGAGAATACAAGGCGCCCTCGTGATGGGCATTCCAGCAGCCCATAGAAGGATGGGAATAGAGGTAAAACCATCCCACACACAAATGGGAATTGCTGGATGTCACTTAGGATTCTTCTGATCACAAGTGACAGACACCAGCACAGCAGAAGGCAGGTTGGACCAGCACAGCAGAAGGCTGGGGGGACAGTTCTGGCTTCAGGTTGGGCTGGCTCCAGGGCCCCCACACCACCTTTAGGGCTTGCCATCCCTTCCCAGAGCATTGGCCCAGGTAGCCAGGAGAAGGCATCTTCAGCCTCCTGCCAGGTGTGAGCCACACAGGCTGTGGGCCTCAAGGATGAGTCAGCCCGACAGAACCCTGGGGTCTGCTCAGATTGACTTGAGGCCCCTGCCTGTCCCTGGGGCAATCACTGTGGCCACGGCCAAGGTGTGTCCTGGGTGGCTGAGGGCTGGCTCACCTGGGCGGCTGGCTAGGGAGGACCTGGCACATGCACTGGGCCTGGGGCGTTGGCAGAAAGTAGCTCCTGGACCCTCACGAGCCCCCTCATCTCCACGGAGGGAGGTACTATTCTCGTTAGTATCCTACAGGGGAAGGAGTGAAGCTTTGTGGGATGGGGAGTTCCCAGGGGAGTTCCTAGGACAGCCTGGATTTGGGCTCCGTTCTGTGTGGCCTGGAGCTAGCGTTTTAACAGCAGTGCCTCTCACTAATGCATCTAGCCCGTAAATCGGTCTTCCACTTGATGCTGGTGTCTTGAAAGTTCTGTATTGCTCAAGCCATGCTCAGTGGTCTGTCGCCTTCCTAACCTGGCTCCCTCTCACCCCTGCAGGGCCCTCATCTTTGTGTCCCATGGAGCTGGGGAGCACTGCGGCCGCTATGATGAGCTGGCTCAGATGCTGGTGGGGCTGGAGCTGCTGGTGTTTGCCCACGACCATGGTGAGTACCCCCCAGGGGACAGGGCCCAGGCTGCTGGCCGGGCCCTGAAAGTTTGGGGACCCCCCCCCCATCACCTCACCTCCCTCATCCCTCTGCCTCTGTTATTCTCTGTGATTCCTGCGGTGACACTGAGAAAAGACATTCTCCATGGGATGTTTCTGAATTTAAAAAAAAAAAAAACAAAAACTGTAGTCATGTAAACAAAAAAATGTGTCTGACCAGCAGTTTCTGTTGAGTCTGGGATTGAATGAAGACTGATTAGAAATCTCAACTGAAAAAAAAACCAAAGCCAGAATCTGTTTATGTAAGAACTTGCCCCAGGCCAAGGAATCCTCTCCTGCATTTATAAAGTGCTTTCTGTACAAAACAGGCCCTGGTTTTCTCCCAAGGGACTTCAGATAGATGTGGCATAGGCAGTGCAAATACAATTCAACCCCACTTTCACTGCAAGACATTTACAAAGCATTTCAAACCAGGAGAATAGTAAAAATCTCAAAGGCCGTGTTGGTCACAAGAAAGCCCCAAACACACACGTGCATGTGCACGCACACACACACATATGCATGCATACACATTCTTGCACACATACACACACACACACACACACACACACACACATCCCCAGGCCGATGCTTTGATTCTTTGTCCTGCAACAAAATCCACAATCACTGTCAAAAATGCAGTGTTTATTGCCTAAGTCAGTATGTCATCCCTTCATTTTTGTGACATTCTTCATGGTTTGGAAAGCTCCCAATTTAGATCCTTCCTTGCCTAACAGTCTTTAAAAACAAGGTGTTCCGGGCAGCCCTGGTGGTGCAGCGGTGTAGCGCCGCCTGCAGCCTGGGGTGTGATCCTGGAGACCCAGCATCGAGTCCCGCATCGGGCTTCCTGCATGGAGCCTGCTTCTCCCTCTGCCTGTGTCTCTGCCTCTCTCTTCGCTCTCTCTGAATGAATAAATAAATAAATCTTAAAAAAAAAAAACAAAAAACAAGGTGTTCCCCCATGACTGAACATGGTGATTTCTCCACCGCTTCAATGTAGAAATCTATCGTCCCGGCTCAGATCCAGCAAGGTGGTTTCTATTTTATGGGATTTGAAAAACAGATAATTAAGTGGCATTGCTGAAAAGAGGGAGGTGGGGAGCAGAGAAGGGGCCAAGGAGTCCTTGAGAGAGGGAAAGCATATCTGTGCAGAGAGAGGATGAGCAGGGGATGAGAAGCTTGCTGGGGCTTTTTGTATAACAAGAAGTGTAAATGTGGATTATCAAGAGCCCCTTTTAAGCCAGATATGTGCAAACGTCTTTGTAACTGGGAATATTGATTAAATCCTTTCTTGTTATGGTTGTAATGTTCTTTAGTGCTTTGCAAATGGTCCCAGTAATATTTGTGAGGCTGTTTGAGACATAATATTTGAGGACTATCCTGATTTTCACTATGGGGGCTGTGTCATTATGAACGTTGGCAACGTGTGCTGCGTGTAAAGGCCGAGGATGGGAATGCCTCTCTTCCTGTTGTCTTTGTTTCCATTAACATTTGTTGCAGTCATCCCCTCCATCTTCAAACTGAACAACATAGGGACATTCTGGAGGAAAAAAATTATCATACTTTGCAAACACTAAACACCTTTATCCAGAAACTCAAGTGTTTGTTGTGAATCTTGGCGTCAGTTACCTTCCTACCAGCCCCTCTTGGCCACACCTGTGGGGGTGAGTACCTATTGTGCACTATTTATTTTGTCTGACTGTGGAACTTTGAAAAACAATTTTTAAAGGCTTCCTTTTTTTGAGTAAAAGGAGAAAAGAAACAGCCCACCTTTTGATGTTCCCAAAATAACATGTAGGATTGAGGCATAGCTTTCTGTGATGTTCTAAAGATCATTCAAAACCGGTTGTTTATGTTCACCTGTTCCAAGTATCTTGATTTATTGGTTTTTTTCCTGTGACTCATTGGAAATCTCTCTGGCAAGTGCTAGAAGGAGGCATTATTCAAGAAATGAATCCAGTTGAATATGTTTGTGACTTTGTTGGTCATGTATAGATGAAAGCGACTGTGGCTTACTTAGTGGGAGAAAGCCCCATGAGTGGGCCGTCATAGTGGGGTCTCGTGCAGGCTGGAGAGGTGGATCCTGGTGGTCAGTGATCTATTCTTGCTGAGATTTCTTGCTGAGACATGTGGAAAAGGAGGGATTCGAACCCAGAACTGCAGATTCTGAAACCTGGCCTCCCTGATGACAAGATATGGATGATTTGGTATTCATACCAGGCACAAATACATGCAGAGACAGGCAGACTTTATTCTTTCCTACATAGATTTTCAATTTAAATAGAGCAGAAATGGGGAGAATGTCAGGCATTTACTGGGCCAGTTGGAGGTACACAAGGATTAAAAATGCAGAGCTGAGGAAGACTATTCTAGGGCCTGTGGCGGCTCCAGGGCCAGTGGGGCCCCAACTCGCTGTGTATTCAGGCACATTGTCATCCTGCGCTCCCATGCATCAGCAGAGGTGTGCTGCTAGAACCTTCACCCCAGACAGCAAGAGCGCGCAGGTGCAAACACACCTGGCCCAAGTGCCCATGAGGCTGCAACTCAAGCCTGAGATCTCAGAGACCATATTGAACCATTCCCAGCCTCTGTTTTCTCATCTGCCAGATGGGGAGGACAGCCAGGATTGTGATGGCATAATGCACGGAGAGGGCCCAGCAGAGTATGGTAACGTCTCCCTCTGCCATCTCCCACACCACCCCTCAGCCACCGTGCAGACCGCCTCGTGGGCCGCACACCCACACAGCAGACTCTAAGGCTCTGAGCTGAACCAGCGAAGCCAAGGCCAGGGGCCAGGGGTGCTGGGTTCTGAGGCCACTGTTGCTGCCCCGAGCCTGGTCCTCTGTGTGGCCCAGAGAGGCTGGCGTGAGGATAGAATGAAGCAGTAGATGTGCAGATGCTTTACAAAGTAAACAGAACTGCCGCTGCTGGGTTTCGCAACACAATTTATAGAAATAAAGGTTTCTATAAATCTGCTGCTAACTTGACTTCAGGTTAAATCTCGTTGCCCAACTACATTATAATATCTCATCGTTTAGGCAGAAATCTTGACACACAGTACTTGCAGCAGTCTGGCTGTGTTTCCCAGCATGCCCGGTGGACTGGCAAGCACAGAGCAGTGCTCAATTAGGATCTCGTTTAACTTTGCTTCTTTTAGGGTTTTATGAGATGACCACACGGGCATTAACAGCTCGCCAGAAATGAGAATTATGATTCCTGCCATTGGTTGAGTGCCAGCTGCACACCAAGCTCTGCTCTAGGCACTTTTTGTACATTCTATATGATTAATATATATATATTACCCCTATTTAGAGGCGAGGATTCTGAGGCTCTATAGCCAAGGGAGCCCATTCTCATCGCACCAAAGCCCTCATATGAGTCAGACACAGTTTGCAATGCAACAGAGGCCTGACCACAGTAACTTCACACACACAATAAAGGTTTCTTTTTCTCCCATACCATACAAAGTCTGAGGCAGGTATGAGAACACCGCAGTGCTGCCGCCACCACCAGAGCCCCAAGCTCCATGTGCACTTTAGCTCAGCTGTTCTTAGTCTGTGGCTTTCCTGCCCATGGTGCCAGCTCCAGCCTCCTATTCTCAGCAGGAAGGAGATGTGAGACACCACATGGAGGAGGGGGCTGGGCTTATACCAGGGAAGCTCACCGGCATATTCCAGCTACATCTCATTGGCCGGCACAGCATCACATGGTTACACCTAGCTGCAAGGGAGGCGGGGAAATCACATTTGTTCCATGTGCATTTGCTGCTACAAACAAAACAGGGTTCTGTTAGTAAGAAGGAAGCGGAGAAAGGATGCTGCCGGTAGCCACCTATCCCCTGCCATGCCATGCTCCCAGGTTTGTCACTGCAAGGAGCATTTCCCAACCATTTCTACTTCATGTGTTTTCTGGATATAACAGCATCTCCTGTCTGTCTTATCCATCCTTGTATTCTTTCATAAGGTTTTGATGCAAAGGTCATTATTAGCATCATCAATAAGTAGTGGTTAACATTCCTAATTGTGGATTAGCCCTGCGTTAAGTGCCATTTAAGGACAGATTCCCAGACATGAGAACTGACATGCTAATGGTGCAATGACCTGTCTGCCCCAGAAAAATTAAAGGACCCCTATTAAGTGCTGAACGTCATTATAGTAGTTAGTATCCTAAGCAGTAACTCCTTCCTTTGGAGGAGACTGTCTTACCTGTCATCCTGTATCAGCCCTCCTGTCCTCCACAACCTTCTCATCTGCTGTGTGGAGCCCAGCACCAAGCAGAGGGGAGGTATCACCAGTGTTGGCTGAATGGAGGAAGGAGTTTATTTATTTTAAAGTTTTTTATTTATTTGTTCATGAGAGCCCCAGAGAGAGAGTTAGAGACCCAGGCAGAGGGAGTAGCAGGCTCCCTGCAGGGGGCCCGATGTGAGACTTGATCCCAGGACCTCGGGATCATGCTCTGAGCTGAAGGGCAGATGCTCAACCACTGAGCCACCCAGGCCTCCCAAGGAGGAAGGAGTATATGATTCAAAATCCACGAGACCAGAAATGTCTTAAACATCTGCAATAGAACATACACATAGAAGTATCCATAGCATCAGGGCACTGTTGGGTCTCATCCTCATGGAGGGGGCCCAACAGAGTGGCCACGAGAACTCTGAGTCTGGTGGCCAAGATTAGGGCAACTTGTCCAGTGAAGTCTGAAACATGGTTGGAGGCTGGAACAGAGGTGGCCTGTAACTCAGGTGTGCGAGGAGAGCATGGTCCCTCAGAGGTACACAGGCATCCCCACGCCTGGAGCACTGGCAGAGTGGCTGGATCTTGCTGGATGAGTCAGATTATCCCAGGAGAAGAAAGGGTGTGGAGAGAGGCACCCATCATTGAGAGCAGTGGCTCTGACCTCTGCTGCCCATTGAAATCACTGGAGAGGGGCGGCCCGGGTGGCTCAGCAGTTTAGCGCCGCCTTCGGTCCAGGGTGTGATCCTGGAGTCCCAGGATCGAGTCCCACATCGGGCTCCCTGCATGGAGCCTGCTTCTCCCTCTGCCTGTGTCTCTGCCTCCTGTCTCTCTCTCTCTCTCTCTCTCTCTCTCTCTCTCTGTCTCGCATAAATAAATAAATAAATAAGTAAGTAAGTAAGTAAAACCTTAAAAAAAAAAAAAAAAAGAAATCCCTGGAGAATCCTGAAAAATACTGATGCCTGGGGCCCCCTCTCCAGAGGGACTTGGATTTCTTAGGTCTTCGGTATATCTGGGGCATCGAGACTTTTGAAAATCACCCCAGGTGTTAGAGTTCCAGGCAAGGAGACCATAGGGACAAAAAGTGGATGCGCGATATGGTGTGCTTGTGTCATGTGCAGGTGGACATCCAGGCCCAAGGATTCACGGACTCTGAAGCGTAGCGGCAGCTACCAGGGGGTGGGAGAGCTCGGGGTTCTGTTGTGAGTCCCTTTGGATACTTGGAGCTCACGAGGGAATGGAAGCAGGGAAGGCCACCAGGGGACTTCAGGAGCTGTCAGGAGATGGGACCCACTGCAGGGCCCAGCAAGGGAGAGGCAGGAGCAGAGGAGCTTCCGGGATGTCTGAACAGGTGGAAACACCAGAGGATGGAATTTTCTGTGCCATTCTAAATATAGTGCAGAGAAAACCAGGGCTGATGCTTACGTCGTCCCTCGGTCACCAGCTGCTCACGGTGACTCACTGGAAACCCCTCAGCCTTCCACGCAAGCTGAGCGGCTGGTGTGACCAGAAGAGAGGGTCAAGGCCCTGGGGTGGGAAGCACCCTGCAGGTGGAAGGACTCGGGGATGGACACGGGAGCCTGCCTGGCATGTGGGCATCTTGGTGGGCTCCAGGTGACAGGGCTGCTACAAGGGGACCCTCCCCAGGGAGCAGCCTCCTGACTCTGGACCTGGCACACGGAGAAATACATTTGCTGAGGCCAGAGCTGCTCTCTTTCTATTTACAAAGTATAAAAGAACCATTCTCAACTGATTAACAGTGAATTAATTATCTGCAAATATTTAAGGGAAAGTGTTAAAAGGAGTTTGTTTTATTTTTTCTAACTCAGCTGGGGCGTGAGAGAAGAGGAAGTTCTGAGGGAATGTTTGTGGGTGGCAGTTGTGCTCTGTTCTGCTCGTGAGGGGCTTCCATCCAGGCCCATGAAGGGTATTTAGGAAATTCAGGGGTGGGGGGAAGATGATATGCGTGTTTTCCATACAAGGAGATAGTTTTGACTCAAGTCCCTTGCTGGACCTATCGAAAAGATTGGTCACCATCCGTTACAGTAATGTATTTTTGTTTGAAATGTTTGAAAAATGTGTCAGCTTTTCTTGCCTTTAGTAAATGTGAAAGTGAGAATAATGGAGTGAACTGCCCTTTGATGCTTCATGAGTTTGGGGAGCCAGCTCCAGGGACAGGGGTAGCAGGTATAGGAGGGTGGGCTATGCACCTGCTGTGTCCCGAGAGCTTTTTGGGTCCCTTCCTCCTTAGTTCACCGGTAGGCACACCCAAACCTTCCATCTCGGATAGAAATATCTGAGTTTATTTGGTCACTTGCCTCTTTCTTGAACAGAACAAACTTCCATGGCCTCTGTTTGCTCATCTATAAAATGATGTAAGAGTACTAATATAGTTATATTGTGGTTGTGGGATAGAGCGAGAGGGTTCTCATCTCCAGTGGACAGCAGGGTCCCCAGAAGGCTTGTGGAAATCCAGATGGCTGAACCCCACCCCCAGATCTTGATTCAAGGGAGCAGATTGCAAGGAGAAAGGAGCCAGGTTCACCACAGGTATTTCTTATGTAGAATCTCCTTTAAGCTACAGTGTAGATGTAGTTAAAATTGGAAATGTAATATTTTCTTTTTTAAAAAAAAGATTTTATTTATTTATATGAGAGAGAGAGCGTGCGCACAAGCAAGGTGAGGGGCAGAGGGAGAGAGAGAAGCAGACTCCCCACTGAGCAGGGAGCCCAATGTGGGACTCGATCCCAGGACCCCAGGATCATGACCTGAGCTGAAGGCAGACGTTAACCAACTGAGCCACCCAGGTGCCCTGGAAATGTAATATTTTCAATAAACAGATTGAGTATCTCAAAAACCAGATGTGGTATGAGAACCTATTGCTGGGTCTGCAGGGGGTTCGGGAATACGGAGGGCAGAGAGCTAGCGACTGCCTCCAAGAACCCCAGGACAGTGAAGGAGACAGGCATGTTTTAAAAGAACAGTGGGCAGAGGAGCTTGTTCTGGGGCCGTGGTGGAAACGTGCCTACGGATGGAGGAAGGGAGGGGTTGAGCCTGCCTCGGGGAGTGATCGTCGGGGAAATCTTCATTGTCCGAGACACAGTGACCTCGGACAAGTCACTAAACCTCAGTGAGCACCAGCTTCCCCCTGCCCCGACCCGTGACGGAGCCACAGTGTCTAGCTGGCGAGGATTACATGAATGTCCTACCTGCTGGGCACAGAGCAGGTGCCGCGCCACCCTCCCCGCCCACAGACCCCTTTTCTCGTTGGCGCTACATACTGTCTTCCTTTTGCAGTTCCTCACGGTTAAGTGGACAGTTTCTATCTTTTCCGAAGCAAGTTGCTCACACTTGCCATGTGTGTTAATCCAAAGGCGATTCAGCCCATGCTGACAGGTCTAACCTCCAGCTCCCCATCTCTTCATCGGCATCAGCGTCAGTGGCTTCCTTTTGATGGCATCAGGTGTCCTCGCCTCTGGTCTTTTACCTACCCTTGAATTCATTCTGTAAGAAAGCAGGAAGTGATTGCTGGGGGTGGGGGGGGGGGTGGAGATTCGCCAGGAGCACTGACTTATTTGCGTCTGAATCAGGCATGTTGTTTACTCCACTTTGTGGAAGCAACAAAAGGAGTTGCCCTTTTGAGGCCTACAAGCCAGTTGGTAGTCTGAAATCCTGAATCAGGAGTTTGTGTTAGGGCCTTGGAAAGCCAAATAGATGCATCCAGAAAGTCGGTGCCACCTTTCTCCTTTTGGTGCTGGAGTCTGCCTGATACTTTGCCACCTGATTACCTTTCAAAAGGAATTTACCCAAGGGCGTATTCATTCATTCAAAATTATTCACATGCCCACAAAGATGGAAATATTTAAGGTTTTCTGGTAAGGAGAAAACAGACATCATTCTGTCTTCTGAAAGACACAGTGTCTGAAGTGTTCAAATGAGTCACTTGGAGGAGGAAAAAAAAAGTCAAATTACTTATATGTGATGCTGGGTTTAAAAAAAAAAAAGACTGAATAATTCTAGGGAAGGAAATTCTCAGCACCATCAACGCTCTTTGTTGTGGTTCAGGAACCGAGAAAAGATGTACGTAATTAGGGTGTATACATAGGTTATATTTGGAAATAGAACAAAAATGTAGACTTCGGTGTCTGCAAGACCCCGGTTAGTTCAACCACTTGCTTGCTGTGTGACCCTGGGCAAGTTATGAATCTCCATTTTCTCATCTACAGCAGAAATGAATCAAAATCTCTGCTTACCCCAGCATCGGGAGTGGGGGGATTGAGTGAGCTAGATGGTCCATGCAGAGTGGTGGGCTCACTTTCAGTACTCCGTAGACACTGGCTATGGGGGAGGGACTACTTATTAGTCATAGAAAAACCTGAGTTTGACACTGGTTGCAGTGTCACATGACTGAATGTGGCTTCCAGATCTGAAAAGTGGATGTCACTTTACTTGTCTCAGGGGGTATTTAGGAGAGTCATTCCAGGATGCAATGATATTTGCATTCAATTAATATCTATTAATAGTTACCTATTAGTACCTAATAGTACCCCTGACTGTCCACACAAAAGGCTTTTGAAACACTGCCTGTTGGACCCTCGTGACAGCCTGGAAGTAGGTGCCATTATCACAGGTGAGGACAGCGTGTGAGCACCCAAGCACCACCCCCTGCCCAACGCAGGACCAGGAGTTACCATTTGGACACTAACTGTGGGCAGAGACCGTCCTGGGCATTTCGTCTCACTTACTGTGCATGGCAGACTGATAGCACCCGGAGGCCCCTTCTCCAGCCCAGGAAGCAGAGGAAAGGTCCACAGGTAACAGAGGCCCACAGTCCTGGAGCCCCTCTCCCACCAATGTGCCAGAGCTGCTCTTCGTCCTCAGGCTTCACAGCGCCCAATTGTCTGCTGTGTGCACACGTTCCCCCTGAGTTCCTCCCTCATCAGGTCAGAGCGGGGTTCCCGCATGAGGACAGGGAAGGGAGGACAGCTAGCCCAGGTACACCCAGGATGGATGGTGCTTGGTCACCTCAGCACACAGGCATGGGCACTACCCAGAAGGCCCTGGTGGGGGATGGGACACCCGACGCTCAGACCCTGCCCTTGCTGGGGCACAGCTCATCAGGGTGGGGCCACGGACACTGCCGACTCCAAGAGAGACAGGTGGCATTCCAGATAGCCAGGAGGGAGGAAGACTGCAGGAGGGAGCGCAGTCCTTGCGAAGGAGGCCCCGTGAGGGCTGAGGCTTGCACTGCCTTGGGAGGCCCCTGGCAGGGTGGGGGTGGGAGAACAGGCACCCCAGGGACAGAGGCAGGGGCAGGACCCTGGAGCAAGCCTCCCCATCATGGGCTGGCACCACGAGGCATGGCCCTGTTGTCCCTCCTTAAAGATGGTAATATTGAGCTTTGGGGAAGCAGAGCACCAGGCACGTGGTAGGAAGGGCACACTGGATTCCTTCCATTGTCCAGGGTGTTCATAGGTGAGAGAAGTCACGGTTGAGTCAGGTGGCCAAAGCCAGGGAGCCAGCTGACTGGGTGTGGGCAGCATTTGGGGGATGACAGTCCAGCCACATAGGAGGAGGGGCAGTGGGCTGCCGCTGAGAGCCTCACTAACGGCCAGGACCGGGGCAGGGGTTAGCAGCTGTGCAGTAGATCAGCTCCTGGGCTTTTATCACCATCGTCAAGCAGCTCAGTGTTGCCCACGGTGGCCACGAGTATTTCAAGGGCCAGGAAGCATCAGCTGCCTCCTAACGTACAACTTTGTGCCCCGGTGGCGCAGCGGTGTAGCGCCGCCTGCAGCCCAGGGCGTGATTCTGGAGACCCAGGGATCGAGTCCCACGTCGGGCTCTCTGCAGGGAGCCTGCTTCTCCCTCTGCCTGTGTCTCTGCCTCTCTCTCTCTCTGCATCTCTATGAATAAATAAATAAAATCTTTAAAAAAAAAAAACAACTTTGTGCAGACACTGGCCAACGGCTGTGCTCTGCCGTGCTACAGCCTCCCCAGGGACCTGGCTGCCTTCCATGGCCACCACCCACCTGCCCATCCCCAGCCAGTCTGGCTTGTGTCCCCAGCTCAGGTCTCCCTGCAGCTTTCGTTCCCCTCTGTGCCCTCCATGCTCCTGTGCCATTTTTCACTTGCTTGAGGATAGCTCTTCTCCCACTGGGTATTTTTAGTGATTTGTTGATACATTTGCCTCCCCTGCTAGACTCCTAGTTCCTCCAGCAGTGGAACTTTGTCTTTGTTTTCTTCCTGTTTCCTAGCACAGCTGAGATTCTGGCCACTTGCTGGGGGGAGGTGTAATGGTTTTGTGAAATAAAGGAGCTTTAGCAGTTCCCAGAAGACAGCGTTCTCCCCCATCCAGGAGGGTTCCATCTCTGGGAGATTACAGGATGGGGGACAAGGGGATGGACATGGGTGTGGAAGGGGGGAAGGAATGAAATTCAAAGAGACTCCGTGGAAGGCAAGGTCATGCTGGCAGAGCTCAGAGCAGAGGAAGAGATGGACACTACCCAGGGTCTGCACCTGGTCAGCAGCAGGACATGTCGAGGTGTGCCCCATGCTTGGACAGCAGGGGTCCCCACCGGGATCGAGGCAGGAGCCACACCCCAGGCAGTTTTGGCCACAGCAGAGGGCACACTACTGAGTGTGCCTGGAGGCCTTGGGTGCATCCCAGAGGTTCCCATTCCAGCTGAGTCAGAGCTGGCCTTGAGCTTGGAGAGCCCACGACAACGGGATGCTGGCCAGGCATTTCTAGTGTCCAGGGTAGCTCCATGCTGTCAGGAGGCCTGATGCCCTTAGTCAGGCTGGATGCCTCCACTGGTGCCTCAAAAGCCAGCTTTGGAGATGGCATGCCTTCTAGAGCCTATTCGTCTCTGGTGCACCTGTTCCTGGCTGTATCCCCTGCAGGCAGGCCCAGCAGAGCACCGAGGGTGCATTGCACGTGCCCTGCAGCACGCTCCGCGAGGCCAGCTCCCTTCTGCCAGGCGCCAGACACCTTCTAAATTTAAACAGTCTGCCCCCAGACTCAAGTAACAATTACCTTGGATTATAAAAATAATCCCATCTGCAAATACTGAGGATTGGCCTAAAGATACTCAAGTCAGGTGAAACACACACAGGTC
The DNA here is from genome assembly GCF_905146905.1 of Nyctereutes procyonoides. Classification (NCBI taxonomy): domain Eukaryota; kingdom Metazoa; phylum Chordata; class Mammalia; order Carnivora; family Canidae; genus Nyctereutes; species Nyctereutes procyonoides. The sequence continues at coordinate 1,830,637 of NW_026575131.1, read as the reverse complement.
CCCAATCAGTAGCGGGGACATGGAGTCCTTGAGGCACACATGGAGACCAAGGGCATGCCCAGGGGAGTGACCTAACGTGGCTGCCCAGGGTGAGAGGGACCCCAGAGTGACTGCCGGGGTGCACATCCCAGCTGCTCCGGCACTCACCAACTGCAGGGATGGCCAAGGACCTGACCCCCAGGGACCCCCAGGGACCCCCATTTCCTTACCTGTGAGGTGGAACTAGTGATATGGGTCCTGGCTGAGCTCCTGTGAGTTATCATCTGAGAAGCACACAGAGCGGGACGGCCTGGGGAGCGCGTGGGCAGGCAGTGCCTCTTCTTAGAGCATGCTCCTCACCGGAGCTGAAATAATGACCCTAATTGCACCCACTTAGGGTCACTGGCAAAGCCGCAGGTGGCCCAGAGAAGGTGCCTCTTCTCTTCTAGGGGGACGGGGTAGGTACAGGCTTCAGGCGCCTGCCACCAAATGGCAGGCTGGGCTGGGCCTCTGGTGTCCCAGGAGCGGGTCCTCCTGTAGCTCCCAGCCTTGGAAGTGGCCACCCCCCCGCCGTTTGGTGAATTAACATTCAAAGTAACTCTGGGCCCATGGACCAGGAAGAGGAGCTCCTCGGAGAGACTTGAAAACAGGTAGAGCCAGGGCTGACCGCATTTGAACCCGTCCCTGGGGGAGGCCTGGTGGCTCCATAGGCCCACACCAGAAGCCTTTGTGGGGGGGGGGGGGCTGGGGGAGGGGGAGTCTCTGGTTTGTGAGCTTCCTGAAGTGGGAGCTCAGTCAGCACTTGAGCAGGAAATGCCTGGCCCACCGAGAACTAAAAATAGACCCTGCCATGCTGCCAACTGGCAGGCCAGGCCTGGAGCACCACGGCGAGGGAGCGAGGCGTGGAAAGGGACCCCGTGACAGCAGGCGAGGGGCTTCAGAGCAGTACATGCTGGCAGCTTGGAAAAAACAAGCAACTAGCTGCACAGTTACCACACCCTTCTTGAGGGTTCTCATGGCCTTTGCTTAACTTCATTTTCCCAAGTTGCTTCCAAGGCTCGTAGAGTGGTCTCTGGCTTTGCTCAGGGACGCTGGCCCAAGCTGGGAGCGGAGGGCCTAGGGCAGGGGTCTAGCTCCAGCGCCGCACAGCTTCGCTCTCGATTTCTCTTGCCTTGATTTCTCTCCTACTAGTGGTAAAAGAAAAAATATAAAGCCTGGTACCCCCACCTTGCCTGGGATGTTGAGGCGCATTTGGATCTCCTAGGCAAGCACCCTGGGGTGCCATGCATGGTCGGTGCTTGTCTGGATGTTGGAGAGTAAGGAGCCCCGTGTGTGAAGATGGGGCCTGGAGAGCTAGGCCCCCAGAGGGCAGCCTGGGGAAGTGAGCGGGCAGGACATTAGAGACCAAGGTGGCCTGGTGGCCGTGCCTCCATCTCTGGAGCTGAGCCTCGCTCTGCCTCTACAGGCCTCCATATCCTCACCTGCAAACAGAGAGACCAACCACACCTCTGTCCTGGGCTGTTGTAGCTGAGTGACTGTGACAACACATGGATGGATGCATGTGGAAAGTGCCGGAATGCGGCTGGACAGTCTGTGCAGTCAGTGTTCCAGGCCATTCTATAGAACCACGGGTGCAGGATGTTGCTTCTCCTGCAGCTCCACGGGTTTCTACCCCAAACCTGGAGGCAGAGGTTAAGTAGTTGACACTGCCTGGAGCATCTCACCCCAGCCCTGAACCAAGCCAGCAACCCCGGCACAGAGGCTCCAAGGAGTCATCAGCCACAAGGAGGGAACCAGTCTGCCTGGGGAGCTCCAGAAAACAGGGCAGTCTGGCCACTGGTTCCCCACGGTTCCCTCCCTCACCATGGGTCCCTCTCTTAGCACAGTCAGGACTCAGAGAACAAACTAAGGATTGTGGATCTCTGCATCCTTCTGGGTGCCCAGGCTATAATGGCCACTCCATGAATGCCTGCTGAATTTCAAGGCGTTTGCTAGAAACAGTGATTTCTCTGGGTTCACCCAAGTTCAGACCCGATAATTGTATATGCATGTGTATGAATTTGGATCAGAGGATGGGTCCTATTTTAAGAAAATCAAATAGGGCGCCTGGGTGGCTCAGCACTGCCTTCAGCTCAGGTCATGATCTCAGGGTCCTGGGATCGAATCCCAAGTTGGGTTCTTTGCTCAGCAGGGGAGTTTGCTTCTCCCTCTCCCTCTGCTTCTCCCCCAGTTCATGTTCTCTCTCTTTCTGTCTCTCAAATAAATAAATAAAATCTTAAAAAAAAATAACACCTTACCATTTGGGAAAATCTGTCATCTCTATGTGAGTAATTTTTCCATGGATCAGTGCCCCATTTAATCCTTGCAACAATGTGGCAGGGCAGGCACTGTGCCCATCTAGGAAGCAAGAGCAGACCTGCAGAGTAACTTGCCCAGGGTTACATAGCCCTGAGCGCCAAAGCCGATTCAGGTCCCTGTGCTCTTTCACCTTGCTAACATCTTCACTTTTGGAAGACTGTTTTGGGATGGGGTGCCTGTGCACCCTCTGACCAGTGAGGCACCTCTTGGTGCTGCGCCTCTGAGCAGCCTGGCTGGTAGTGCAGCCTCCCCACAAATGGCCCTAGGTCTCTGCACCATCTGACAGAAGCACCAGAGCAGTTCTAGGAATAGCTTGAGACGTGCAGTCTATCGGGGTGCAGTGCCAGCTCCCCAGTGTGCACCTTCTGCCAAAGTTCTGCTCAGAGATGCTCAGGCTCCCAGAGGTGGCACCTGAGCCCAGCCAATGGGCCAACACAGTGTCAAGGGCTGAATCCAAGAGTAGAAGCACAGAGCTTTCACTCCAGTGCCTTGGCTCACACCCTGGCAGCCGTGCTGAGTACATCCTGTGAGCCTGTCACAGGAGTTGGCTCCCCGGCTTCAGCTTGAGCTCAGCCACAGGGCTTCTGTTATGTGACTCCCCTGGAGGGAGGCAGAGGGCCTGGCCCTCTGTTTCTGGTTGTGTGGCTGAGATGGGTCAGTGGACCTATCCGAGCCTCAATTTTCCCATCTGTGTAATGAGCCTGAGGGTTCCACAGGCTTCTACCTTGAACAAAGAACCCAGAGCAAACTCTGCATGCAATAAACACAGGCTTCTGTGCCCAGGTGCTTCTGTCTTTCCCTCTGCTCTGCTCCCATCTGAAAGGTGGCACTCCCAAAAGGCAGCTCTGTCTTCCACGCCACTGGCTTCCTTTCTTCAATGTCGAAAACCAGGCATACGGGGCAGGGCTGCCAGCAAAGACTGTGAGCGTGAGAGGCAGGGGCCAGCTGTCTCTTTTCGTGGACTTGGGGAGAAATGCTGGATCATTTAGGCACCATAACAATAATTAATTATTTCCCCGGTTATTGTACAGATGTCACCAGACCAGAAAATTTGCTTAGAGGGTTTATGTGGTGGAAACTTTCTCTTTTACTAAAAAAGGAGAGGAATCATCCACAGCTCTTCATTTGAAGGCCAGAAGGACAGATTCCAAGGCCCTGGGTGCAGGGAGGGAGGGCTGGGCTGCTCAGCAGCTCTAGGGCAGGCCCCCTTCTTACCAGCTGACCTGTCAGCCAACAGCCCCTGAGGTCATCAGGCACCCTAAGGCTCGAAGCATCTCCATAAAACGATAAAACGGCACCATTTCTGTGAACTAAAAAAGCCTCTCTGAGCAAAAGGTGAGATGAGGGATGCCTGGGTGGCGCAGTGGTTGAGCGTCTGCCTTCGGCTCAGGGCGTGATCCCGGGGTCCTGGGATCGAGTCCCACATTGAGCTCCCTGCTGGGAGCCTGCATCTCTCTCTGCCTGTGTCTCTGCTTCTCTCTCTGTGTGTCTCTCATGAATAAATAAATAAAATATTTTAGAGACAGAGAGAGAGAGATGAGATGTGAGAACATACCCATGGTCAAGATTTCCCAATGACATCCCTTTGGGCACGTGACTCAGAGGGAGGTGAACCTTCACTGAACATCTGCTATGTGCCAGGCACAGTGCTCGTCTTTGTCACAAATACTTTTGTGGCACAGGGCCAAGAGAGGGGTGAGGATAGGCCTGGAGAGGTTTGAGACGTTGGCCCATCAGCCGGGAACCTAAAGACCTGCCTGGCCTGTGCATTATGGCTGCTGCAGTCACAGAATAGGGCACTGGTTTGTAGTGAGGGGAACCCTTCAAAATAGCTGCCCGGACCTCCCAAATCATCCTCACCTGCACACGTTTACGTTCACATTTTCAAGGATGGTATTTCCTCTTTAGTAATAGCTTGTCATTGACATGATAGATCGACTGGTTTTCCCCCAAAAAAATTTATCTGATTTTTAAGGCCTTTTTTAAAAAGCAAGAGAGAAAAGAAAATTATAACTTCCCCCATTCTCTTCCCTCCACACAGCAGGATTGTTAGGAAAAGAGACTGACACTTTGTCTTTCAGAGCTAACAATGAAATGCGCCCAAAGCGAGAAGTGTGGCTGCAGGTTTAATTGTGCAAGGGGGTACGCACTGTGTGAGGCAGCCAGGCAGATGGGGTGGGGGTGGGGGGGTTCAGGGTGCTCAGAAAACTTCTTGCTGTTGACAGCTTGCAATTTCCTTCACATCCCTGAGCCTCGCCGATTCTATAATTTGTGGAGCACCTGCCATGGCCCGGCTTGGTCTTGAAGCACAGCAAGTACTGCTGTGAATGAGACTGACCAAAATCCCTGCCCTGGTTAGACCATAAGCAGGAAAGAATGACTTGAAGGTATATAACCTGGAGATAAGCGTCACGGAGAAATATAAAACGAGGGGTGGAGCTGGGCAGTGCAGTGGGGGCTGGGTGCCGTTTTAAATAGGCTGGTCACGCTGAGAAAGTGGCAACAAGCAAAGACCTGAGGAAAAGGAGGAGGAGCAATGGATATTAGAGGGGAAGAGGGAATAGCCAGTACAAAGGTCCTGAGGTAGGAGAGTGCCTGGCTCAGGGAGGAGCAGTCAGTGACAGGGGACACGGGAAAGAAAGGAGCGGCGGATGTGGCAGGGGAGATAGGAGCAGCACAAGTGGGGCCCAGGGAACCCCAGAGTCCTCATCCATAAAAGACCCACGTGGCCGTCTTACAGATTTGATGGGATGGCACATACCAAGCACCTGCACCTATTGTAGGCATTGACCAAGTGTGGCAAGTGTGCACTCGTCTCCTACCTCAGAGATGCAGGAAGCCAGCTCTCTGTCCATTCACAGGGTGTCAGCACCGAGTGGCCAATGCAGCCCAGTGAAGGTGAGCTCGGGTTCAGACCTACCCTGACTGGCATCAAGAGGTGCTCTCTTATTAGCAGAACCCCACCCCACCCCAGCTTTGCAGCACCCTTGCAGCTTCTTCAGTTATCCCCAAAGCTCCTCGGGGGCTTTCTCTTTGGGAGAGCTCCATACAAAGCCGCTCTCTCTGATAGAATCAATTCACCGGGGAATGATGACACAGCCCTGCTGGAGCTTGCCGTGGGCATCGGGCTAATCTCATCTTTACTCCTGTCTTTGAAAGTGGAGAGTTCCAAAGCTGAGATAAAGTCCTTGAAGCCAGGAACCGCGTGGCTGATTGCGAGTGCGTGTGTTGTGTTATGTGTCCATGTATTTTATGTATGCTGCATCCAGGCCCTGGGATCTGCCCCAGGCCGCTTCTCGGGCTAGGAGTCCCTCAGTGACTGTAGATTGCTGCTTCCCCGACTGAACGGGTCAGCAGCTGCCACTGCCGCGAGGATACCGTGTAACGAGGTCTCCCAAGGCTGAGAGGCTAAGACCACTTCGTCTTTCTCATGTAGCTGCAGGTCAGCCCACTTCCAGCCCCCCCCCCCCCCCCCCCCGTGCCTCCTCTCCTCTGCAGGCCACTGTGCCGGCTGAGGGCTGTTCCTCCCAAGGTGCTGTCAGAGGCACAAGAGAATGGGAGAACCACGCGATGCTTCTTGAAGTCCAGGCTCAGGGCGCCCGGGTGGCTCAGCGGCTGAGCGTCTGCCTTTGGCTCAGGTCGAGATTCCAAGGTCCTGGGTTCAAGTCCTGCGTCAGGCCCCCTGCATGGAGCCTGCTTCTCCCTCTGCCTGTGTCTCTGCCTCTCTCTGTGTCTTTCATGAATAAATAAAATCTTAAAAAAAAAAAAGTCTAGGCTCAGACTGTCCCATTTTCAGTTCTGCCCAGAACCAGTCATGTGGCCAAGCCTGACATTCACAGGTTGGGGACATTATATTCCTCCCCCGGTGGGAAGATTCATAATAATGTGGTAAAGAGCAGGGATGAGGGAAAGTCTCCCTGGAAAAGACCTAGGACCTATTCTGCATATTGACCTAGGCCTGAACCATTAGGGGTGGAACCCAACGTGATTTTAAATTGCACATAGGCAATCTCTTTTTTATTTTTTTTAAAAACGACTTTATTTATTTATTTGATAGAGAGAGCACATAAGCAGGGGGAGTGGCAGGCAGAGGCAGAGGGGGAAGCCTGATGCAAGACTTGATCCCAGGATCCTGAGATCAGAACCTGAGCCAAAGGTAGACACTTAACTGACTGAGAGGTGCCCTCTCTTTTTGATTTAAATTATATATGTTTATGTTATGATTTCTGTATCAGTTAGGAATTCAGTCCAGGTGCTAAACAGAGATTAGTCATGGCAACGGATTAAGCAAGAAAATAGTTAATGTCCCTCTCGCTGCAAAGAAGTGGAGATATTCTGAGCCTATGTTGTAAGTGTGGGTTTTATTATTCCTCAGGTGTGGTGGGGTCAACAGATCAGGAGATCACCACCGTTGAAAAGATAGTTTTTCCCTCACAGTTCCCAGAGGACGGGATGCTCTGCACCAGGTAGGGCCGTAGTGCGGAAGCAGCATGTGGGTCAGGAGGCAGAGGGAGCTAGGGAGCGGTGGGCAGGAGCCTTTATCGTGGTTTTCATGGGAAGGAATGGGTGAGGCAGGGTAAAGTGGGTTTAGGACTGGACAGTTTGAATGATTTCATGACCCTGGGGCATAGGGGTGGTCCCTAGTTGTCTGATACCTGACCCTGGAGTGATTAGGGCAGGGGCATATTGGCCTGGAGTAGGAGAGCCTGATAGAGGAGATTGGGGGTAGTAGCAGGGAATGGGCTCCGGATCGGTTAGTTTGCATATGAAAGGCGCCTTCAAAACCACCTGTTCTCCAGGAATTGGCTAGCGAGAGGAAGGGCAGTTTCCCCTGGGTTAGTAAGGCTCCAGATGTCAAAATAGCCACAGAAAAGATGTGCTTAACATACCCTGAGATGATGGCTTCATTGTGTTATAAAGAAACCAGCTTTCTTCTATCTGCTCTGCTCCCCTTAGAGCATCCAGCCTCAAGTTTCCCTCTTGGTCCAGAATAGCTGTTGGAGTTTCAGCCATCACATCTCATGTATATTTCAGACAACAGAAATAATGTCCACCTTCTTATTAAGAGGGTTTTCTGGAAGTTCCACTGTCAACTTCCTCTTATATATTAATGGCTAGAACTTGGTCCATGGCCACACCTGATTGCTAGGGAGGCTGGGAGATAGAGTGCTTTAGCCGAGTACATTGCCAAATTGAATAAAATTGGGTTTAAGTCACTAAGGCAGAGAGACTAGATACGGGGTCCCTAAATAGGAGTCTCTGCCAGTTACTCTGTTTAGGGGAGGTGACTCTGGTTTTCCATTAACAGTAGTGAGAAAAAGTATCCTTTTTTTTTTTAAGATTTATTTATTTTAGAGAGAAAGCATGTGAGCAGGGAAGGGGGCAGAAGGACTGAGAGGGAGAGAATCTCAAACAGATTCCCTGCTGAGCGTGGAGCTGGACACAGGGCTCAATCTCACAAACCCTGAGATCATGACCTGAGCCAAAATCAGAGTTGGACGCTTAACCAACTGAGCCACCCAGGCACCCTTGAAAAGTACCTTTGATAAATACATTGATAATAAGGAAAAGAAGGGAGTCCATATATTATACATTCATTAAATATATTCGATAGATAATGGTATGGGTGACCAGGACAGAATCGTGCAGGTGGTAGCTTTGGTGCAGATCGAGCCACTCTGCCTGCAGGAGAGGCCGCTGTGCTCACTGGGGCCCACAGGGGTTCCCATCACCCTGGGTTCAGAGCTTGGGGCTGCCCTCGTGCCTGTCCACGGCCTGGACGTGCCTCCCGACTCACAAGTTCACTCTCATGCCTAGGGCACCACGGTGGTGGTTGGTGGGGAGGAGATGAGACATGGGAAGGTGGGCTGGGCTGGAGAGCAGACTTATCCTTTGGGAACCTGTGAGCAAATATTTAAACCATTCTTTTTCTTTTTCTTTTCTTTTTTTTTTTTAACCAACTGCTTTTGCAAAGGACAGAGTTTTTGACTTTGGTTTTTCCCGTGTTTCCAGGTCACAGTGGCTCATGAGAAGTGAAATTGTTTGAATTAAAGTTTTATCTTCTGCTTTTCTTTTAAGTGTTGAGCAACTTATAGGACTTCCTTGTGCAGATGGGGCCATGTAGGCCCAAAGAACAGCCTCCATGTCCGAGGGGCCCCTCCCAGCACAGTCCCTCCTGGACGCCACTGCTAGGTGACTCCCCCCAAACTATGTGACATTGCTCAGAAGCCTGGGGAAGCCAAAAAACACTGATAAAAACAAAGAGAGCACCCCACCATCTTGTCAAATTCCACGTGCCTCCTAGATGGTCTTCTCCCTTGGGTTCAAGGTGGATTTATAACAGAGGGAGTCCAGGGAATGTTACCGTCTAAGGGGCTAAGGTACGAGAACCAGAGGACACATAGTTAAAAATACATCTTACAAGATGCCTTCCCAAAAACGCCTTTCATTCTGACAGTTCTCCCCTGTTCCCCCTCCCCCTGGTTGTCAGCTGCCGATGGGGGAGTGTGCTGGGGCCGGCTGGGGAGGCAGTCCAGGCATGCCTCCCACCTCCCAGGCCTGCAGGGCTGGCAGCCTCAGGTGCTCTGCACAAAGCCAGCAGCTGTGGATTCTGCTGGCCATGTCAGCCCTCCGTGCCTCAGTTTCCAGCCTGGTAAAACAGAGATCAGAAGTGCCGCCTCTGTGAGGATTAATCCAGCAGGTGTTCATGAAACATATGAGGCTCTGAGTGGATACGGGATGTTTCTGAGTCTCCCAATAGCTCTCAGCAAGAGGCTGCAGATTTCTCATCTTACAGGCGAGGAAACTGGAACAGAAGTGAAGCATTTCTTATAGTCTTGGAACATACTGGTGCTGAGCTTTTTATATATTTTTTTCCTCCTTTTGTTTTGCCTTTTATGGTTGTGAGGGGAACGGCAGGACTGATTCCCTAAAAGGGAGAGACTCTCTCTTTCCATCTAGGCACCTCCTCCTTGCAAGGGGATCTGAGGAGCTTTGCTGGGACCTTTGTGGGAACATGAGACCTGGCAGGTGCCAGGATTTGGGGGTCAGCAGTGGGTACCTCATGCAGGCTGGGGGATGAGTCCACAAAAGGAAGCACCAGCAGGAGAAGGAAGCTCAGAGAAGCAGAGTGAAACCAGGGCTTGGGGAGGAGGGAGAGTGTGGTCTCTTCTCCAGGGCACAAAGTCCACCCTGAAGTGCTGAACTGGCCACCTACCAGAGATGACCAAAACAGCAGGCCGCATGTGGGAGGCTAGTCCCGGCCCATCCACATTGGCATGCCAAGTCAAAGGTGGGGGTGGAGATGGAGAGCCATCACCCAGCAGAGGGTGTGGAGCCCTGCTGGGTGGGGTCATGCCCACATGCCCTGCGTGTCCCCCTGGACCAGGTTCTTTGCCACCTTGGAGCATGTGACCTTGATTAAGTCATCGGGTGGCTTCTGGGCCTCATGTTTGCAGAAGGAACTGTCCTCCTCGAGGACTACATGCTGTCCTTATTAGTGTCACCATTTTCAACGAGGACAGTAAAGGTCAGAGGGCATTTGTGCACTGCTCCCCAAGGACAGAGGCAAAACATAGGCCCAAGAATGTCTGATGTCATAGACACCTGTGTCCTGTTCACCACCACTGCAGGGGTCAGGGGAACATGACTATGGGAACAGAGCTCTGTCCCCTTGGGCCATTCTGTGTGGGGGCACATGGCCTCATGCCTGACCCCGGAGCCCCTGAGGACATTGCTGGGTTCTCAGGCCTGCCAGAAAAAGAGTACCTTGGCTTCCACATCATCAGCAGCCTATACCTGCAACCCTCACTGGTCCAGAGCCCTGGCCCATCTGGACAACGGGAGCAGCAGTGGGGCAGCCTTCTGGCGTCCAGGGCCGGGGTGCTCTGTGCTTCTCCACTGTTCTGTTACTCCTTGTCTATTCTTCTTCTTTCTGGGTTTATGTACTTACTTCTGTACATACTGTGTTTCTCATTTTTGCAGTAATTCCTTTTATAGTCTTCTTCCCATAAGAATCTGGAGTTTATTTTATAATGCAACAGTAGAATTTTTCTTAATGCAAAACAGCTAACTCAGAAAAAAAAATTAAAGGCACGAGAATAAGTAAATGGGTAGTGATTTTTTTCCCCCTTGAGAAAAATATAGCAACTTCAGGGCACATGCTTTTTAGATTAAGGCAGGAAAGATAACACTATTTGACAAGTCTCATGCTAAGTACACTTGAGGCTGTGGGAAAAGAGGAAAGGGAAGGAGCCCAGGAGAGGAGGGAGGTGACAGAAAGGAGAAAACACAGGACAAGGGGGGGTGGGGTTTAGCTGGGTTTTGCAAGAAGGGTGGTTCATTGGTCTGTGGGTTTGGGGGTCTCTTTCTGCCATTATCTTCCCTGTAAAATGCTCAGTTGGCCAGAGATTCCACATTTCTGCATCCACCCTGGAGGGATCCATCAGGTCTGCACAGAGAGACAAACCTTGTTATTGAGAACAGTCCAGAACAACCCACATGCCTACCTACAGAGGAATAGGTAGAGAGACTGGGGCACATTCACATGTTGCCAGTGAAAAGGGAGGAGAGAGATCTATAATTTTGGCTTTGGAAAGGTCTCCAAGATATGTTATTAAGGGCAAAGATAGCTGTCTATGGAAAGGAAAAGAAGATTGTAACACCAAATTATATGGAGGTACAGACCTAAGAATGTGAGTACGTAGAAACACCCAAAGTGATCGGGTTAGCAGATCTGAGATTGCATTCACATCTCTTGTAATTTAGAATAAATAATCTTCTTAAGATTTAATTTATTCATGAGACACACGAGAGAGGCAGAGATACAGGCAGAGGGAGAAGCAGGCTCCCTGCGGGGAGCCCGACACGGGGCTTAATCCCGGGACCCCTGGATCACAACCTGAGCCAAAGACAGATGCTTAACCACTGAGCCACCCAGGTGCCCCTAGAATGAATAACCGTTTTAACAATAATCCATAGATGCAATGCTTGTTGATCAAGTTATTATTTGTGGTCTTCACCTGCCATCACGCCTGACCTCTGAAAGGCCCCACTGTGGCCTGGGAGACCCCAGAAGTCCAGCACAGGAGAACAGTTCTCTCAGCCAGAGCCTCACGGTCTAAAACAACATTCTCTGAGGGCCTGTTTCAATTGAGCCAAGGTTGGGGCACCTGAGTGGCTCAGTCACTTAAGCATCCCACTCTTGATTTTGGCTCAGGTCTTGATCTCAGGGTCCTGAGATGGAGCCCTGCATCAGGCTCCATGCTCAGCTGAGAGTCTGCTTGAGATTCTCTCTCCCTCTCCCTGTCTCCGAACTCCCCATCCCCCAGCCCCTCAAATAAAAAAGTCTTAAAAAAATTTAAAGATTGAAAAAAAAAATTTAAAGATTGAGCCAAGGTTTTCTGGCCCAGGGACATCTGTGACAGCAGCCCATTAGCTACTGCTCTGTAACAAACCACCCCTCAGCGGAGGAGCTTGAGACTACAGCCATTTCTCTAGCTCACGATATCTAGAGTCAAGGTATCAGGCTGGGCTTGGCCACAGGTCCTTGGTGGGACACCTGTAGCCTAAAGGTCACCGGCTACAGGATGGCGTAGCTGAGGTGGTAGAGGTGACTGGGCTGGTCTTCCCTGTCAGCCGGCAGGTGAAAAAGGTTTCCAGAAGCTGCAAGACCTTTCGAGCCTAGGCTCAGATCTGGCCACACATCTCCTTCACTGCATGGTGTTGGTCAAAGCAAGGCCTGAGCCGGGATGCAGGCCTGTCCAGAAGGGGCTGCAGGGCCCCTGGGAGGACAGGAGGCGGTGGGGGCAGATTTGCAGCCACCTATCTGGTCAGCCCACCACGTGACCAAGATCAGCTTCCAGGTGTGTTTCTGAGAGGCCAGAGTAAGCAGGAGAGAAAGGGAAGCCTATCTTGGAGCTGTTTCTGGTAAGTGCCTTTTTCTATCCCAGGGTGTCCCCGTGGAGGTTAAGGTCTTGTCTTGATGGCACTGGTGCAAGCCAGCAGCAGCCTCATTGCTGCATGAAAGGACTCTTCAGATTGATTGTCACTGTATCCTCCCCCTGGCCCCCGCTCATTAATTTTCACATCCTCACCACCTAGCCAGGTCCCCGCGCGTTGGCTTAATGCACGGATGCACTGACTGCAATTACAGTCACTTCTCAAGAGCAGATATGATTGTAGGCTGATTGCAGAGCTGGGTGATTTTGTTTTCATGCTTTATGTGTCTGTGCATAGGTATGAGCATGACTTCAAAAAAGAAAAGCAGCCTTTATTGTTGTCCTCCAATGGCAAAATACCAGTTCATTATACAGATTTTGGAAAATGTTAAAAAAAAAAGGAAAAACAGTTAAAATAACCTTAATCAGACTACCCAGAAGTAACCAGTACACTGTTTTGTGGTATATCCTTTTAGCTGTGTGCACGTGTTTGGGGAGGGGGGTACACACTCTCGCACTTGCGCAGGTGTGTGCATGTGTGTACATGTGCGTGCATGTGTGCACGTTTGTGCGCGCGCGCGCGTGTGTGTGAATGCCTGAGGCTGGTAGTTTTTCCAGCAGAACAGGCTGGTGTCCCCCAGAGTCCTTGCCTCCCACTTGCCGCTTGGGTCATTCTCTGTTCCCCTCTGCCAAGGGCCCTGGGGCTCACTCCCTGGTTGTGTATATCCCTCTACTTTTTTGTTAGTTGTTTCTGACACTCGAAAAGGGGAGTGCCGCAGATTGAAGCTTGAGGGGAGCAGATATGGAGGCTCTCTCCTTCCCTGCACAGATGAGGAAGGGAAGGCCCGGGGAGGGTCAGAGTCTTGCTCAGGGCCACCTGACAGGCTGTGGGCAGAATGGGGACTCTTGATTCTGTGTCCACACCAAACCCAAAGGAAAAAGGGCCCTGAGTTTCACTGGGAAGCAAGCTGGACACAGAGGTGGCTTCTCAACAGAGAGCCTCTGCTCCTACTCCACTCTTGCCTCCGTAGGAATCTCTTTCAGGGGCCCTCCCCTCCCGGCCCCGCTCCAGATCACTGGCCTCCCTGTGCTCCCCGTCCACAGGGTCCCCATCTAGAGCCGCCAGGCCGGTCCTTCTGCCGTGGGAAATAGGAGCATGTGTCCCTAGACGTCTGCGTGGCTTCCTGTGTCACCTCCTTCCCTTTACATGAAGCATCACCTTCTCCACGGCTCTGAAATTGTCACCCTCCCCCATTCCCACACGCACATGCGCACTGCCCACCACCCCTTCCTCCCCACCCCCCCAGCAGAACCTGCTCTACATCTTCTGTCTCTTGCCTGACTCCCCTGGAATGGCAACAGGTCTGCTTGGGGTGTGGAGGGGGCTCCTCACTCACCTCCTCCACTGCCCACCCCCACCCCCAGCATGCAGCAAGTGCTCAGGGAACGTCTACGTGAATAAGAGATGAATGGAATTTACTTTTAAAACAGACATTATCTGAATTTATATATTCTAAAGGCATTATCACAGGAAAGCCCTCTGAAACCTTCGCTTTGGTCCTGTGCAGCTGGAGAAGGGTGGGAACCCCATGGTGTCTGGTGATCGGACTTGGCGCCAGATCACAGGCATCTCAGCGCAGGGCCATCTGCAGGCCGCTGGAGCCTTCCGCAGGCCAGGAGGGAGCAGCTCCAGGGGTGGGGGCAAGGGTGCCGAGGAGCAGCAGGTCATGGTGTCTACAGGGAGTGTGGATGTTAAGGGCAAGCGGGGGTGGGGGGGTGGGGGGTCTCCAACAACAGACATTGGCTTCCTCATGGCCCTGGAAGTCCTAGATCTGTAGGGTTGGTTTCCTCTGAGACCCCTCTCCTTGGCGTGCAGGTGGCCATCTTCTCCCTGTGTCCTCACGTGGTCACCCATCTGTGCGTGTCTGTGTCCTAGTCTCCCCCGCCTGCAAGGACACCAGTCAGATAGGAGAGGGCGTGCCCCTGTGACCTCAGTTTAACTTAATCACCTCTTGTAAGGCCCTGTCTCCAAACACAGTCACATTCTGGTGCTGGGCTTTAGGACTGAGGATATGAACTAGTGGGGGCCACAGCCTAGCCCCTAGCACCATGACACAAGTGACCGCCCTAGGGGCTGTGGCCAGGACTTTGGGCTCTATCCCGGGAGTTACCGAGGAATGCATAGTGACAACAGATTGTGGTGTACAGCCCTGAATTCAGAAGAACTCCGATTGGACTCAGATGTTCCTTTGAATGCCAGATGCCTCTTCGTGGTGTAGAGGGGAAAACATCCGAGCCCACAGAGGGCAGGCCCGCTTTTATGGAAGAAACTAAAATTGCCCTCTCTGTACCATACCAGTGAGATCTACAAAGTATGATCACAAGTCATTTGACATTTGCTTGCAATTACTTTTAACACTTGGCACTTCGGAGAATACCTCTGATTCTTGTCGCCAATTATTCTTTACTCTGTGTGATACCTTTGGAGCCCCTCCCCTCGTGAAATCCTGCTCCTGCAGGGAATGCTCTCCCTTCTGGGATGTGACTGGGTCACAGGCTCAGCAGCACATGAGCCAGTCCCAGGGACCTCGGGTGTGCAGCCAGGCTCCAGCCCCATCACAGTTTCTGGGTGTTTTCCTTTGAAGAGCTGGACAGGTGTCATTGTGGAGGCTGGTACCCCCAGGGAGCCCGGGATCAGGTTTCATAAGTCTTTGGACAGCCATCTGATGGGAGACACTGGGACTGTACCCATTGGGGGGCAGGCTGGACTTGAGACCCTGCAGTCAGTTCTCCTGGAATGAGCCTCTAAGTTGTGACCCAATAAACCACAATCTCCGGTTCTCATTAGTTCTCTCACTCTTGAGAATTCACTGTGGGTCTGGAACTTTCTAGATGCCTGAGACACAAAGATAAGGCATCCTGGGGCACACCATCTCTGCGGGCGGGGGGGGCGGTTTTCCACAGTGTGGAGTGTAATTCCACTGTGGAGTGAGGACACTGGGGCTGGGGAGCCTGGGGACACAAGGAGTAGTTGGGGGCCTTCCAGGGCGCAGACAGGATGAGCCGGGTTCCACACAGTGTGAGGGAATGGGAGGGGGTGACAAAGGACCCTCTGGACCGGCGAGGCGGGAGGACCCAGCAGGTCTGCGAGCCCAGGGAGGGGGGAGTTTGACTCTCAGAAGGAGGGGGCCGCGGCCTGCACCGGGCTGACGACGCACAGCGGAGAGATTTGGAGAAACGGAGCGACCGTGATGTGTGGGGCCCCGTATGAGAAAACTCAGTGCATGTGGTTGTGTGTCTGTTCGGGTTTCTTCCCTGAGCCAGAGGCGGGAAGGCTTTCCCCTTTAGAGGGACGTGGGTTCGCGTCAGCAGCCCTGGGAGCCCCGTCTCTTCGGCCTGCCTCGGCGCTGCTGGCACATCTGCCATTGCGGCCTGTTCCCGCCGGGCCGCCCTCTCCCAGGCTCCTGGCTGCTGCTGTCCCGTCCCGTCCCCGTCCCCGGGACAGTCACCGGCTCCTCTGTTAACATAGTGGGCAGGGCCAGGCGGCTTCACAGCTGCTCCTGTAGGAAGGCAGTGCCCGGTTAGCCTTCTCGGCTTGTCCTCGAGGCTCAGCCGGCCCGCTCACAGGGCCAGCTTGTGACAGCGTCTCTGAGGGGGAGCTGGCTCTGGGCGCAGCGTCCCCTGCTTGGCCCGAGGGCGCCAGGCTGCGCCCGAGAGGCTGGACAGGTACCAGGTGCCAACAGCCAGCCACCTTCACCTGCTCCCTCTCCTTTAACCCTCAGCCACCCGCCCGCCACACACACCTGTCCCCGAGGGCAGTTTTAACCCATGGGAAGCTGAGGTCACAGCCGCGAGGTGGCTGGCCCACACTCACACAGCCACTAGGTAGCAGTGGGCATTTGAATTTTTTTTTTTAAGATTTTATTTATCCATGAGAGACTCAGAGAGAGAGAGAGACAGAGAGAGAGAGAGGCAGAGACACAGGCAGAGGGAGAAGCAGGCTCCATGCAGGGAGCCCGACGCGGGACTCGATCCCGGGACTCCAGGATCACGCCCTGGGCCGAAGGCGGCGCTAAACCGCTGTGCCACCCAGGGATCCCTAGCAGTGGGGATTTGAATCCCGATCCTTCCTATGATCTTCCAGGATTGATGTACAGTCACGTCCATGAGTCAAAAACGTGGTCTGTTTAATCTGCTCCCTAAAATATAAAGATGGTCTGAAGGACATGAAGGAAATAGTTTTAGCATGAAGTCTTCTGTGAAAGCCGGGTCAGGTCAGGAATTTGTCTGGTTGGGCACGTTGTTGCCTATGCCTTTGACCCTTTCCCCTTTATTTGTCTCTAAATATAGGAAGGTTTTTAAAAATATATTTAACATTTTTCTGAGCTTTCAAACCCTTGGGATTGCTGATCTCATGGAGTAATCTCGAGCTGTGCTGTGATTGCTGCAAGCATGATTGGGACGGTGCAGAGCGTCCTGTTATGTTCTCACAGACTTTTTATTCCTTGATCTCATCGCATCCTGGAAGTTTCTGGGAGTCTACGCCTTGCCCCGCCCCACAGCTGTTGCCGGTTTATAAACTTTCTGTATATTCAGAATTTTATCAGACAGATCTGGGTGAAAGGTCTAGTATTTCTGGATGATTTCGGTTAATCCAGAATCTGTTTGCAAGGCAGAAAACGAACAGGAGAATGGCCCCCACAGGCATGACACGTGGGAGGTGATCGCTACTCCCAGAGTGGGAATCAGCCTCCCTCAGCTGTCCAAACCAGAGCCGTCATCCTATAGCATGATGCAAAAGGAAGATCCTCTTGCTCGATGCCAAGAACCTTAGTTATGACACTTTTTGTCATGCTGTTTTCTCTTATTTATACAGTAGAGAGGAGGATATTTTCAAATAAATCCTCTAAACATGAAATCCTGAAAGTGCATTCTTTCTAAAATGCCACACCGTTAACTGCCTTTTAGCTGGTTACATTATAAAGGATGTTGTAACAGCTAAAAAAAAAAAAAAAAATCTGAGCCAAAATGTGTTTCCATAGGCCATATGCTGAATCCTGGCATCTTTATACCTTTTTCAAGCTGTTGTCAATTAGTAAAGAAATTAATTTCTGTCTTTATGTCCTTTGTAAAGCCGAGTGTGTACGTGGATGCTGCAGAGAGCAGCGGTGGGAGGTGGTCTCCTTTGGTGGCAGGTAGCTCGGTGTGGGGGCAGCTGGGAGGACAGACACATGCTGCTCCAAGGGTCCGTGCAAGGAGGCCTGGACCGTCAGCAAACACACGAGGAGGAAATGGCTTTTGTTGAGGGAAACAAACTATTTTTCAGGCCAACAAGCTGTGATCTTGGACTTCTTGCCATACACACGTTTTGTGAAAGAGAGAAAGAGCAGGAGACAGGAGCACGCAGAACCTGCCTGGTCACACGCTCATTGTGGCCCCGGCTGCGGACAGACGCAGGGCGAGGTGGCACACAGCCCCCGTCCCGCCTGGATGCCCACTCCCTGGAGGGTCCTGGGCCCTCGGACTCTGTCCCCCTTTGTTCCCACACTCTGCTCCTAGAAGCTAACGAGGGCGTTGGGAGCACAAGTGGGGTGTCTAGGCTGTGACCGAACAGGGTTTGCTTTTTCTATTTTGTTTTGTGTTTGGTGGCAGCAAACAGACATATGGCCTTCAGCTTAAGGATGCAATTCTTTTACTTTTAACTGGTCGTTGGTCTTACGTCCTTCCACTTTGGTAATATGCCGTGGCCGAGGGGGTTTCTGCTATGGGAGGTCACAGAGCACAGCACACAAGCCAGACCTTCATTGGAAAACAGGCTTTGAAACCGTGATCTCTAAAGTAGGAAGGAAATATGGGGGTGCGGGCATCCTGCACTGAGGTTAAATACTGGAAGCAGATGGCACAGCATGGCCGTGGGGAACTGGACAGCTGTGGCTTGCTGGTGTAGGCGACCTCTGGGCTGGTTTCCTGTCGCCTCACCTTTGGGTGCATTCCCTGTGGCTCATGCAGTCACACAGAGCTGCCTACACCAGGGCTTTTAAATGAGTCACCCCTGGGCCTGGATTATTTTATGAACCATTGTTTGGGTCACATCTGTATTCTATGCTCACTCCCCACCAAAGGTGGAGAAGAAAAAACCATGACTTGAGCTACGTGGTCTTTAGACCAAAAACAATAGCTTTCCCTACGCATTTGCCTGGAAACAAAGTAGGTTTTCCACCTCCCATAAAATAAACAAAGGCACAGCTCCTTGTGGAGAGAAAGATGTAATGAGACTCAAATTTCCATACTTTGCTGGGGACAACGAAAACTGTCCATTGGGAAAGATTTTCGGTTCTACTAATGGGGACTCCCCCAGATAGTCATATCTTTGGATCCGGAAACCCCATCTTGGCAAATTAATCCTAACAATCCTATAAACATCTGTAACACGGTGCTCATCCCAGTGTTATTTACAGCAGCAAAGATTGAAGGTGATCATTGAGAATAGTTAAGTGAGTCTTGATTTGATTCTCCTGATGGAATACCGTGCAGTCAGTGGAAATCATGAGTACAGATTACGTAACAATGCGGGGGCGGGGGATATTCATATATCATATATTAAATTACAAATCAACTTGAGGCTCCCAGTACGAAGCCATGACCAGGCACACAGCAGGTATGTAAGAAACATTTATTTGGTTGACGTGAGCTGCTTTTCCATCTTCCTGCAGCAGCTCTGTTACAGAAGGTAGGCCTCGTCGGTTAGCAGGATTGACCTCCTCCCCACCCCATGTTCTAGTACGTGTCCCTAGGGACTGGACATGGGGTGGTGGTGTTGACTGAACAAGGAGTCAACTTATGCTCCTTGGCTGTTCTTGCTGGAAGGCGTGTCCATGGCCATCACCTAAACCTTCTGTGCCTTTGTAAGGCATGTGCATCCTGGGTGTCCTAGCAGGAAGCCCTTGCCTGATGAAGGACAGAGCCCCTGAATCTCAGGCTGGGAAGAGCCTGAGGGGCCCAGGCCAGCCTGCTCTGGCCCAGCCAAGGTAGTGTCCAGAGCCACACGAGGGCAGATTCCCAGGGACCATAGGGAATGGTATGATTTTGTGGGTTGTTAAAAACATAAGTGGTGACAAATTTAGGCAGCATGCCACAATTTGAGGTTTTTTTCTCCCAGCGATGTGTCTTAGAGGCCATCCTAGGTCAGTTCACACAGTTCATGTTGACAAGCCATTGGAGTGAGACCAAACTTGAGTAATGCTCATTTCTGGTTGGTGAGGGCAGAGGTGGTTTGTTGTTTTTCGTTTGTTTGTTTAGTTTCTTATTTCTGCAGCTAGAACTTACTGATCTCTTTGTGCCCAGCATTGACCTACCTGGCACTTTGCACACATTATCTCCATTAATCTTACCAACAATCCAAGTCGAGAAGGGCTATTTTTACCCACACTTTGCAGCTCAAAGAAGTTGCAAACCCTATATGATGCTTTAGTATAATGAAGCCAGATGGGACCTGAGGATGTCTAACTGCAGAGTTGCCCCCACCTAACCCCACACTCCGTGGCTACCTCGATGCTTGTCTGGTTTTCCCCAGAGAGCTGCCTTGAACATGTATTACTTTACCTTCAACTGATACATGTGGCCAGTAGCTAGCGTACAGATTAGCACCCTGCTACAGTCCCATCGCCTGATGGGACAAAGTGCCTTGGCGCCCTACAGCTGGGTGGCTGGGGAATGCTTACTCCACAGAGGGGCTGGGCCGCAGCTGCAGGACCGTGCTCCATCCCTCTGTGCCGGGAGATCACTGTGTCCCGGTGGTGAGGGTGGGCAGAGAGCCAGGTGGCCAGTCTCTAACCTCTTCACGGACAGGGCCAGCAGGGATCTGGGGCTCAAGCTAGCAGAGCCCCTAGAACCCTGGCAGATGGCTTCTGCTAAAGGCCTCCCTTTGCTTCATCCCCTGTTCTGACACGACTGAGTTGGTGGGGAATGCCTGAGATTGGCCTCCAGGCCCCCAGCCTCCACCCCTCCACCCTTATCATGTGGGACTCCTTAGGGAAACAAAGCTTCCTGGGGTGTGGCTTGTCCCCACATCTGCTTGAGGAATCTACAGGAAAGATCTAAGTCATCGTTCACAAATTTCTAGGACTCATGGGCACTCTTGACATAATTCTCACTTACTACCCTCTTGTGTCATGTTATTACATAATTAATGCCAGTTTTGAGGAGCAGATGACTTCCCTGTATCCTGGCAGTGGTCAGTGATGTGCTGGAACTGAAAATGACACAGCAGATGTTCCAGTGCAATGAATGCAGGGCTGCTTTGGGTCCAGACCCTGGGTTCATAATAACCTAATAACAACAGTAGGCATTTATTGAGCACTTACTGCATGCCATGCACAGCGCTAACCACCTCACCCTCAGGCTCTCACTTAATCCTCACAGCGCCCCATGGAGTGGGCTTTGTGAGTGAGTGCCCATTACTGCAGGGGAGGAGGCTGAGCTTTTGGGGGCGAGGTCACCTGCCCCAGGTCACATGGAGACAGAGCCAACTCCACCCTTAACCCCAGTCCTCTGGTGCCTGGTCTTCTCTGGCTTTTGCCTCCTGTCTTTGCATTAGGTGGTGATCCTCCAATGAGAGTTGTTATCACCATACAAGAGGAATCACAGGTCCGGGAGGCTGGCATAGGCACAGGCATATAATAAAAGCTTAACAAATGGGTCTCTTTAATTTTTGCCTTCATAACATCTTATGTGTGTATCTTGAATTTTCACCTCATTTACATTGTGCTGCTGGGAACATGTTGGCCCACTTCATGCCTTCTCTGAAAGCTCTGGGACCCTGATCTCAACTGGTCTTGGGCGCTTGCACCTCTCCAAGGCTTAAGTAAGCTTCACTTTATGTATATTGAAAAGATAGCATCTCACATCTTGGCAAAATGAATCTGCGCTTGATTTAAAGCAATCCTACTTTACCATGTGCGTACTGCTGTTTTTTCTGTTAGCGCTTGAAAGAGGTTCAACAGAAGCTGAACTTGGGTTGCAGCATTTCTGTTTTTGTCATGTTTACCTGACCCTAAGCTCCAAGCAGCTGAAGAGCATCACATGGGAACTTCTGGAATTGGGTGGAGGACATGACAGATCCAACTTAATGTTTTGGAAGGGGGAGAAAGGTCTGTTACATGTTAAACCTGGGGAGTTTTAATTCTCAGGAAACTGAGCTGAAAGGTTATTTAATGCCTTGTCTCTAAGAAGGCCATGGTTGTCCTGAGGATGTAGACCAGCTGTCCTCCATCTCTTTGGGAGCTGGACAAGACAAAACTCTTATAAGTGTGAGAAATACAGGTTAGACATGCGGAAGAGCTCTGGCATGGAAGAGTGCTGACCCCCGAGACAGTTTACGAGTTTTCTCATCTGAAACTGTATGTAGGGCAAGGGGGGCTGGGTGACAGCTAGCATATGCCAATGACCTCCTGTATGCCCGGTAGGTTATTCGATTTCATTTATCCCCCCAACTTTAGGAGACATGCCTTCCAGTTTTACACTTGGGCAAGTAATCGAGGTAGCCACCATCTTAAAATTCCCTCGCTTTGTTATTTTTTGCTTTTATCACATTGGTATGGCACTCTCAAAAAATACATCATTTGTGGGGCACCTAGGTGGCTCAGTTAGTTAAATGTCTGCCTTTGGTCAGGATCCCGAGGTCCTGGGATCGAGCCCTGCTCAGCGGGGAAGTCTGCTTCTCTTTCTGCTTGTGCTCTCTCTCTCTCTTTCTCTGTCAGATAAATAAATAAAATCTTTTAAAAATATATGTATTGTTTGCTTTTGCTTGGGTTTTTTTTTAGCTTTATATAAAATGGTAAACTGCACACACACAGTCTTCTGTGACTTGCTTTTGTTCACTTTACGTCTGTTACTAAGATTCATCCGTGTTGCAGGATGTAGCTTTAGCTTATAACACCTGTAGAGTAATCCCCTTTGCTACAAGATGTCCATCTCTGGCTGTGAAACAGGCTGCCCCAGCCATATGCCTGTGCCCTGGTGTGTGCACAAGAATTTCTCTTGGGCGTATTTATACCTGGGGTGGAATTGTTGGGTTGTAAAGTATGGAATCTCAACCCTATGAGGCACCAGAATGTTTTCCACAGTGGCTGTACCAGTTTCTCTCCTTCACTTATCATGTATGAGTTTCTGATTATGTTAGACCTAGAAGTGGGGGCTCCATGATGGCCTTCACCTTGCTCCTGCCAATGCCTGTTCCACTCTGGCGCTCATCCACAGCTAATTCTCCCTCTGGGTTTGAGAAGCTGTGACTCCCACAACTGGCTGCTGCTGGTCCAGTCACATGATTCTCAAGGCCGGAAGCTCCATGATGACTGATGATCCTCTGTCTGGTTGGCCTGACCACACATCGTGCTTCTCAATCTCCTGGGGTAAGCCAGGAATGCAGAGGCAACACCCTAATTGTGGTGGGAGGAAGTGCCTGTCCTCTTACCAGTGGATGTCCCCAAGGAAACCATAGCCAGCTTCCCAGAGCCTAAGCCAAGTTAGCTTCACATCCCCTCCCATGGCTGCCTGGCCCATGGGAAGAAAGGTCCTCTAGAAAATCAAGAACAGAGGACCTCACCGGTTTTCGCTGGGCTGCTGCGAAGAAATACAACAGAGCTAATTGCACCTTGGATCTCCATGGGTGTGTTGTGAAGTTGAGCCAAAGCCAAGACCAGAGCCTTTTTCCTTGTTCTTTCATCTTTTCAGAGTTGGTTTCTTTGGCAGGACACCTGTGTGGTCTGTGGGAAGGCAGCCAGCTTGGAGGGCAGGAAGGCACCTCCAGAGGAGCAGAGGTGAGAAAGGAGGAGAGATTTCTGCTCTCACAGAAACCCTCACACAGGGTAGGAGCTAGGAAAACTGAAGTCCCAGGCCCCCACCACACACCCCTCACCAGAGACGCCAAGGCACTGCTTTCACAGGGCAGATGGCAAAGTTGGGACGTGGGCACCCTGAGGTCTCATGGAAATGGTGTCATCATTCTAGACTTGCCTCACTGACCTGTGCCTTTCAGAAGACAGAGGAACCGGTGCAGGTAAGCACTGGTCTGATGTTAACACCTGTACTCACAGGCCTGCATTTTATTTTATTTTTTTAAAGGTTTTATTTATTTGTTCATGAGAGACACACAAAGAGAGAGACAGAGAGAGACACAGGCAGAGGGAGAAGCAGGCTCCCTGATGTGGGACTCAATCCAGGGACTCCAGGATCATGCCCTGAGCCAAAGGCAGACACTGAGCCACTGAGCCACCCAGGGATCCCAGGCCTGCATTTTAAATACCACATGCCACATCTCTTCCCTGATGGTAGAGGTAAGATGTGGCTTACTAGCTCTGCCACCCTAAGGCTTTTTGTGGACTTTGCAGCTTCTGTGGGTCTCTAGGTCTACAGAGAAGGTCAGTGTTGCTGCAGGCCAGCCTCTGACCTGGGGGCTGCTCTCCTCCATGGGGGGGCCTAGTGGGTGGAGGCAGGACCAGAGATCAAGACCAGGACCTGGGCCAGGGCAACATGTCCTTCTTCATTGAGGAAGGTCTCTGACTCACCATGTCTTCAGTCCACTCCACCCCAAGGGCCACTGCACACCCTGATGGCTCCGTCCCTCCTCCCAGAGATGAAGTTCCCTCCTAACTCCTGGCAGCCAGAGCAAAAGCTGTGTCAGGGTTCCCTATACCTAGGGGGCAGGGCATAGATGTAGGCAGTGGACAAAGCCTTGGGCAAGATTTTCTGTGATGGTCTCATGGCAAAAGTGATCAAGTGAAGCCAGTTTTTAAACAGATGCACATGTCACTCTTTGTTAGACTGTCTCGGGTGCCCCTTCTCTCTAGATAGATGCCAACAGCCAGACTATGGCCCCAAACCCAAGGCAGCACACTCCCTCCCACCTGGGATCCTGGTCCATCCACTCTGTGCCTGGGGCAGAGGCCTGCGCACCCTGCCCATCGTGGACCCGGCCGTTCTTCCCAGCTTAGCTCAGAGAGCACGTCCTCAAGGGGACCCTGGTCCAGGGAGGCTGCTGAACCTCCCAGATGGGTCATCGTGTCCGTGCTGACACCTTTGAACACTGTGCGCTCACAGACATGAGGTCTTCAGTGAGTGTCTGTTGCTGTGTGCTGTGGTTCATTTTGGATGTTGGTCTCTGCCTGGCCTGTATGTTTGCACTGTACCCCGTGCTCAAATATTTGAGAAGGCTCTCAAAGGGTGCTTCCCAGGGCCCGTGTTTGCACATGTGCAGGCATTAAAGAGCTCAGCCACGTGGCGAGTGTGACTGCTCCACGTGAGTCACTGCCGATCGACCCCTGCCTGCGCTTGCCTCATGGGTGAGCAGCTCCTGGCACGAGGGCACAGGCTCGGAGGCCAGAGGCCAGCTGTGTGTTCTCACAGCGGCTTCTTCATCCTGTTTGGAGGGGTTTTGCTTTTCATTCCACCAGCTTCCCAGCCTCCTGCCTCCTGCTCATGCTTCCCACAGAGCTGTGACAGTAAAGCACTGGACCTGGAGTCTGCAGGGCCCAGCCCCATCCGTCTACCTGAGGGTCACTGTTCTCTGCTAGAAAGTAGGGAATGGAACCCTAACTCACAGAATTGGAAGGATCAGATGGATTAAACCCTGGGAAAGGGCTTTGTAAATTATACACTGCCACTCAAATATCAGGTGGTGTTATTCCTGCTTTGTACACTCCCTCTTCCCTTAAGACTGAATTTTACCAGCTTTTAAAAAAAATTTATTTATTTGAGAGAGAGAGCAAGCACGAGGGAGGGGGTAGGGGATAGGGTAACTGGGTGATGAGCATTAAGAAGGGCACGTGATGGGATGAGCACTGGGTGTTATACACTACTAATGAATTATTGCACACTGTATCTGAAATTAAGTATGTACTTTATGTTGGCAAATTGAATTTAAATAATAATAAAAAGATATGAGGGAAAGAAGAATCTGAGTTGTTCGTGCAGACTGTTGCTCCGTAGGCTCCGTCTACAGGGTGGGAAAGGAAATGTATCACACCCACTGTGACTGGAGTCATGGGGTTAAATCTCTTTGATGAGTGGCCATTATGAAATGAAACTGCCTACAATCCTTTTCAACAGGCATTAATCAAGCACCTACCTGCCGCCAGGCCTGTGTACAGAGCCCCAAGGCATGTGCAGATGAATAAAATAGGATCTTTGCTTTCCAGGATAGCCTGGCAAATATGGGGTGCACACATGCTGAACCTCCTCCTTCCTGTCCATAGCACACATCACTAATCATTCACTATGCTCCTTTCTGTCCAGTCCAGCCAGAATAGCCTCAGAATCCTCCACGACACAGTACAGTGGGGGTCAAGAGCCACTAACCAAAGCTTTTGTCACCCTGGCTCCAAGGACCCTCAGGCCATGGGGGGGCAGATGGTGCTGGGGGAGAGAAAGAGGGCAAGTCTCATCAGCTCAGGTGTGATAGAGACAAGAAGTGCTTTGGGGTATGGAAGGGAAAAAAATCACACTTGCATCTGGAGGGCTACAGCTGACTTCATGGAAGTGGTCAGATTTGTACCTGGTCTTAAAGGACTTTGCTCCTGGCCTGGTGAAGGAGTGAGGACACTGCCCCAGAGGGGCCAGCTGTTCCATGACAGGGACGATATGGATATGCTTTGACAAACAGTGGGCAGGTGGGTGTCAGTGTGCCTTAGAATGTTTCTATTGGGACGTCTGGGTGGCTCAGTGGTTGAGCATCTGCCTTTGGCTCAGGGCATGATCCTAGGGTTCTGGGATCAAGTCCCATATTAGGCTCCCCACGGAGAACTTGCTTCTCCCTGTCTGTGTCTCTCATAAATAAGTAAGTAAATAAATAAATAAATAAATAAATAAATAAATAAATAAATAAATCTTAAAAAAAAAAAAGTTTCTACGAGGCAGAGGGACAAGTAAGAGCCTTTAGGGAAGGCCCCAAATCCTGGGCTGGAATGTGCAGACCGAGTTCTGGAAAGTGGGGGAGGTCTGGCTACGTGAGGATTGAGCAGCTCCCAGAAGCAGAGCAGGGCAGTACCGAGCAGGTTAGAGCACGGAGAGCTTGTGGGGGGCAGGAAGGCCGGACAAGAGACTGTGGCCTGTGACACCCAACGAGGGCCTCACCCCCTTCAATTGACAGATTCAGGAGGTTATGCCTCAGGAAATCCAGAAGGAATTGGGCATCAGCTGGATGTAGGGATAGAATGAAAGTCCAAGACAACAGCCCTGTTTTGGCCTGAATGATTTGGAGAGACGATGGGGCCATGAACCAAAATGTAGAAGCCAGGAGAGCCGGTTTGGAACCAGTTTAAGGAGCCATGGGACAGATGGGAATTTTTCAGACCAGGGACCAGCAAGATGGATCTGCAGCTCTGGAAAGAGCCAGGAGCCAAAGACTGTGTGGCCCGGAGACCTCTACACCAGGAGGAGAGCCAGAGGAGCCACAGACAGGAGCAAGGGGGAGCTGGGGAGTGCTGGGGCCTCCCTCCTGCCTGCTCTTAATCCGCAGGAAGGATAGGAAGATACTGTAATGCTTAATAATGGGAGCTAACTTCCGAAGAAGAAGCAGATGGGAGGACTTGAGCAGAAATTCAGAAATAGACTAGATTCAAGTGAAAATGGGAACTTCCATGTATTACAATGATGACCTCACCATTTGATGAAGTAATGGACTTTTTTATGACTTTTGTTAAGACAGTGAAGACCCATCTGCATTTTGCAGCTCAACAGACATGGCAGGCACACACCATGAGTGTCCTTGATGCCACTTAGAAGTGATTCGTGTGAACTTCACGTTATATACGTGTTACCACAAAAAAAGAAATGAAACTATAAAAGAACTCATAACGTATGACTGACAGCATCCTTTAGAACCCTGAAGTAGGGAAAGCCTATATAACCAAGAATCAAAATTCAGAAGCCATAGAAAGAAATGAATTATTATTTGGCTCTTTAAAAGTAAGACGCACCCGCACAGCTAAGCACAACATAAATGAAGTCAAAGGGCAAAAGAGCAACTAACATAGAAAAAGTTCTTAAGGGACGCCTGGGTGGCTCAGTAGTTGAGCGTCTGCCTTTGGCTCAGGTTGTGATCCTGGGGTCCTGGGATTAAGTTCTGCGTCAGGCTCCCCGCTGGGAGCCTGCTTCTCCCTCAGCCTATGTCTCTGCCTCTCTCTGTGTGTCTCTTATGAATAAATGCATAAAAATCTTTAAAAATAAGACAGAGAAGAAGGAGGAGAAGGAGAAGGAGGAGGAGGAGGAGGAGGAGGAGGAGAAGCAGCTCTTAAATATCAAGACAAAATGCAAGACCCTGATAGGAAGAAGAAAGAAGAAGAAAAGAAAAGAAAAGAAGAAGAAGAAGAAGAAGAAGAAGAAGAAGAAGAAGAAGAAGAAGAAGAAGAAGAAGAAGAAAATATAGCTGGCTCTTGGAGAATAAGAAGGAAGTGTAGAAAAACTACACTTTCTCCCCTATCTTATGGGTAGAAACTCAAATGTCAGTTGGCATGCTTTGTTGGTAAGGCTGAGAGAAACGGCCTTCTCCACTACCTGGCTCATCAAGTCAATACAGGATATCTCATGTGGAGGGGAATTTGGCAAAAACTACCAAAGTGACATAGGCATGTTCCTTTCAACCAAGTGACCCCCATCTAGACATAGACCCCGAAGGCACACCTTCACCAAGGTGAAATTAGGCATCCCCCGGTTATTTGTCACAGCCAACTGTTTGATAAACAAGAGATTGACTAGCACACAAATAGCTTTCAAAGTGGGGCACCTGGGTGGCTCAGTGGTTGAGCATCTGCCTTCAGCTCAGGGCATGATCCCAGGGTCCTGGGATCGAGTTCTGCGTCGGGTTCCCCACAGGGAGCCTCCTTCTCCCTCTGCCTATGTCTCTGCCTCTCTCTGTGTGTTTCTCATGAATAAATAAATAAAATCTATATAAAAAATAGCTTTCAGTGAGAGACTGCTTGAAGGAACTTCCATTCACTCAGGCAATGTCGTATCACACAGCAGTTCAACAAGATGAAGAAGAGTTCTGTAGCCTGGTTGTAATGAAATAATCTCCAGAATAAGCTAAAAGTGAAAGAAAAGCCTATTGTAGAATAGAAGCATTGTATGGCATGCGACCTTTAATGCAAGAAAGGAGGGAAAATATGAGTAGACAATTTTCATATTTTTTGCAAAAAAGTGTTTCAAGAAAAAAACAAAATAACGAAGATGGTTAACCATAGGGAGCAAGAGAGGAGAGGTAGAATAGATAGGCATAGAAGTGAGACTTCCTTGGATGAAGCTTCCTATAAATTTCCAATCATTGTACGAGGTCAATGTGTATGTATTCAGAAGAGAAAATTAAATTGAAAAGCAGAACTTATAGCTGGAAACAAATTTCTTGAAATGTGAAATTAACAAGTCTAATAGTATATCAAATTAGTAACATAAACACACAGGGGAAATGATTATGACATATTTGTAATAACTTAAACTTTAAACATAAGACTGGCCCATACCATTACTGAACTACAGTCTGTGGACGTGGGGGGAGAGGTGAGTGGGGAATTGTTATGGGATGGGTGTATCAGACCTCTGGCTGCTGTGGCAAAACACTGTAGATGGGGTGGCTTAAATAGCACCCACTGATTTTCTGGCACTTTGGAGGCTGGAAGCCCAGGATTGAGGTGTCGGCAGGGCTGTCTGAGGTGCCTGTCCTTGGCCTGCAGATCATCCCCTTTTCCCTGTGTCCTCACATGGTCTTTCCCCTCTGGGCATGCCCTTTAAGTCTCTGTGTCCTAACCTCCTTTGCTTCTCAAGACACCAGTAGATTAAGGTTAAGACCCACCATATGGGCCTCGTTTTAGGCCTCCTCAAAGCCCCTGTCTCCAAATAAAGTCACATTCTGAGCCACAAGGATTTAGGACTTCGACATAGGAATTTGAGGATGGGAGGAGGAAGGGACACAGTTCAGACCATAACAATAGGTATGGAGTTTCAGTGTGGGGAACTTCTGTAGGTGGATGGTGATGGTAGCAGCACAACTACGAGAATGTACTCAAGTCCACTGAACTCTATGCTGAAAGGTAGTTAAGAGGGTAAAACTTGTGTTATGTATATTTTACCAAAATAAAAATAATAAAAATGGGGAGCTTGAGTGGCTCAATGGTTGAGCATCCGCCTTCAGCTCAGGGTGTGATCCTGGGGTCCTTGCATCAGGCTCCCTGATGTCTCTGCCTCTCTCTCTATGTCTCTCATAAATAAATAAATAAAATCTTAAAAAATAAAATAAATTTAAAGAGGAGACAAAAATCCTCAGGGGGTAAGGGAGCAGAGGGTGCCATTGGGAAGGTGACAGAGCTGGTGGCACTGGGCTGCAATGTGACGGCAGGGCCAGAGCAGGGCAGCGTGGCAGACAGGACAGTGGGAAATGGGGGCTTGCTGATGGCCCAACAATGTGGGTTCTGGGTTGGAGGTGTGGGCCGCCTGTCAGTTCTAGGCAGTAAGTCCTTGCCATCCATGAAAGGAGTGTTGCCATCATTATTCCCGTGACAGGTGCCTCACAGAGGTGGCGGGAGGGGTTTGGGCAGATGCCCTGGCTGTGTGGCCCCTGTTCTCGGGAGCTCTTTCTTTTTTGTGATTTTCAAACAGTTGCATGAACTGCTTACAGCCTGAATAAGAAAGCCAGCGCGCTGTTTCTATAGCGACTGATGTCCTTCAGAGAGGGGAAAACGTGGAGAGACCCTAAGAAAAGAACAAGGGGAAATGTGCAGTACAGAAATGTGACAGATCATAAAATCCAGGAGGAATACACTGTGACCTAGTTTTATTGCGGCTTTGTTGAGTTCTCTGGCAAACACACTTGACTATTTCTCATTGTGTGTTTGTCATATTATCGTCACTGAAAGCTGTAAAATGGGGTGACAGCCTGCAACCCTTTGCCTGGCAAAAGGCTAACCTTGAAACACAACTGTGAGGATCAAAGAGCTGAGAAAAAACCAGAAAATTCTGAGCCCCATCACTTTTACTCCTGCCCACTTGGTAGAAAATCAGGCCTGGTGAGACTCTGTGCACCTGTGCCTTCTTCCTTCCTTGGAAACGGCCACACGGAGAGCCTCCTGGCTGTGTGGACAGCCTTTGCAATGTTAACATCCTGGCTTACCACTTCCAGCTGTGTGACCTAGGCCAGGTTCCTTGACCAGTCTGTGTTTCAAGTTCCTAAGCTGGAAAATGGGGAGAGAAGTCCCCGCGGGAGAGTGGTGGGAAAGAAAAGATTTGATGAGATGCTACACTCAGGTCCTCAGTAAAGAGCCGCCTGTCGTTCTGGTGGGGAAATCACTGGGCTTGAGCAGCAGACAGA
The DNA here is from genome assembly GCF_905146905.1 of Nyctereutes procyonoides. Lineage (NCBI taxonomy): Eukaryota > Metazoa > Chordata > Mammalia > Carnivora > Canidae > Nyctereutes > Nyctereutes procyonoides. The sequence continues at coordinate 1,800,010 of NW_026575131.1, read as the reverse complement.
CTTCTGGTGACTGCGATTCTCATCTCCTGTTCACTTCCAGTTGGCCATGGACAGAGCGAAGGGGAGAGGATGGTGGTGTCTGACTTCCACGTTTTCATCAGGGATGTGTTACAGCACGTGGATTTCATGCAGAAAGACTACCCAGGGCTTCCTGTCTTCCTTCTGGGCCACTCTATGGTAAGTAGACCCCAGAAGACCTGATCCACAGCCTCGCGGTGGGTGGCAGATGTGAGAAGGCCGTGATGAAGAAGAGGTGCTCCCCACCCCATCTGCTCTCTGCCTTTGTAGCACGTGCCCACCCACCCCACCCCCCAGCATGCCCTATACTTGGGGCTCCCAGGCAATTTAGCTGGGGACGAGCTAGGTTTGGAATCCAGGAGACAGTCCCAGAGGGAGCTAGCTTCCCTTCGGGGCCCAAGTGCCAGGAGGCTGCCTGTCCATCCCTGCTGGGACCTCAGCTGTGGGGCCTCTTGGGAAATCAGTCTCTTTTTCAAGCTCTGCTGACCCCTTAGTGCCATTTCTCATGAACTTCCCAAGGGCACTTCTCCCCGTAGAGCTGTTTCTTGGGGCGGGAACGTGCCCAAACCCTATGTGTACAAACGGGAACTAGAGACACAGCCTCCCCAGGGCAACGATTCCGTAAAGGTCATTCGAAATCCTTTTCACCTTGTGAATGTATGAAATCCCCTAAGAATCAACCAAGTGTCATCTTCAGACCCGTGGTCCTCAAATGGGCGGGCCCCAGGGCATATCTAGCTCCCAACAAGCTGACAAGTTGGCTGGCAGAGAATCTTGAACTGATGAAATTTGAATGTGGGGTGCAGGGGGAGGGTACTCTTCACTCTGGGGCAGGACTTCTGCCCCCCTTGTCACCACCTGTCTGGCTTCCTGGGTCTCTCTTACCCGCCTGGCCTCTGTAAGCACACGTGGTTTCAACTCTTGGTTCCAATTACCCGCAGCTTCAGACAAACAACCAAGGCCCCAGGCTTTCAGCACCATCCACGTTCACTCAGTATTTTTCTTGGAACCTAAATTTCTGGGAGCCTCACCGAACCGGGAAAAAGAAAAAAAAGTATAGCGATCTGTCCATATAATCCGATTACAAAAACAAAAATCTCCTATTAAGGCTGACGGGATGGAGGAATTGGGGGCCTGCCAGCTTTTGGCTTGAAACGAAGTAGGAATGTGTTGTTTAACTTGCAGCCTACAAGCAGGAGCCTTATTTATATCTCTCTGAAATGTTTGCTCTTGGAAAACCCAGAGAAAAAACATGTGTAATAAAATAATTTCACATCCAGTTTATCCAACATTCCATGGTGCCTATTCCAAGGTAGACCTCCCCAGGGCTCCAGGCCAGGACTGCAGCTTAGGAGGAGCGTGTAGATGGTGCTTAGTAGGAAGCTGTGCGCTGCTGGAAGCTGGCACGTGGCAACCCTGCCCCTTTTGCTTTGCAGGGAGGTGCCATCGCCATCCTCACAGCCGCGGAGAGGCCGAGCCACTTCTCTGGCATGGTCCTGATTTCACCTTTGGTTCTTGCCAATCCTGAGTCTGCAACAACTTTCAAGGTAAACGGACTTCCAGTTCTGTGCAAGTCTTGCAGTTCCCAAGACCCAGGGTGTCGATTTATGGCCAGAGTCTGGGGAAGAGGGCCGAAGTCTGTTTTTGGACTTCATGATCTGCTGCGTGAATGTTTGGACAAACAACAAACATTGTTGCCACTGGGGTTCTATAATTTCCAAAGCCAGGTGTGGTTGTTTTTTTTTCCCCCTAGAGATGAAAGAAAAATGATTTCCTGTTTATGCATGTTTTATTGGTGAGAGTTAAAAAGGGGAAAGGTGACAGGAATCCAGCAAAATAACCTTTGTTAACAATTTATGTTCAAGCTGATTTTCATTGAATATTTGCCAACTTCAGCCAAAAGTGCCCAGTGAGTGCAATTGCAGGCCATTTGTAACGGTGCCGTAGAAGCATACTCACTGTAGCTCTGCTCCAGCCCAGAGCACTTTCCCCTCTGACTCTATTGATCCATCACTTTGTTTTATCCATCATTTTGGTTTTTGGTTACACTGTTATGATGGAGTAGCATGTGTGTACATGCTCTTGGTTCTGGGGCTTCCAGTGACTCTGACAAGGCAAATAAGCTAAAAACAAATACAGTTGACCCTTGAACAACACAGATATGAACTCCACGAGCCCACTTAAACACGGATTTTTTTCAATAAATGTCGCACTATATTTTCTCTTCCTTAGGATTTTTTCTTCCTTATGATTTTCTTTTTTTTATTTTTATTTTTTAATTTTTTTTATTTATGATAGTCACACAGGGAGAGAGAGAGAGAGGCAGATACATAGGCAGAGGGAGAAGCAGGCTCCATGCACCGGGAGCCTGACGTGGGACTCGATCCCGGGTCTCCAGGATCGCTCCCTGGGCCAAAGGCAGGCGCCAAACCGCTGCGCCACCCAGGGATCCCCTATGATTTTCTTAATAACATTATTTCTTTAGTGTACTTTATTGTAAGAATATAGTGTATGATACATACAAAATATGTGCTAATCAACTATGTTATCAGTAAGGTTTCCAGTCAACAGTAGGCTATTAGGAGCTAGGTTTGGGGGGAGGAGGTTGTCAGAGTTATACATGATTTTCCACTACCCGGTGGTTTGGCACCCCTAGCCCCGGAATTATTCAAGGGTCAACTGTAAGATCTAGGAGTAGAACAGGTGCTTTCTCTGAGAAAGGAGATGAAACCATGGCCTCGCAGGACTGCTTGCTGTGAACATGAGTTGTGAATGTTACAGACCCATCCTTTAGCGGCGTGAGGTTTAAGAGAGCACATAGCCACACACCCCGTGGATCCCCAGGGTAGGGTTAATCTTATGGGGCTGCTGCCTGAGCCAGTTATCAGAACTCTCAAAGGATGTGGGGGGGTGAGATGGGGAGTCAGGGGGCCCTGAGGAACTGGGCGGCCATCCGCCCATGGCTTAGCCTACTTTCCCTGGCCTCACCATCAAATGATGGCAGGACATTTAAATAATTGCCTTAGCTTGATTCCTCCAGTATTCTCCTGAGAATCCATACAGGGGAGTGCAGTGCAGGGAATGAAACCTTATGAAAATGTTTTCAAAGTGTTTCCTCCAGCCCACAGCCAGAGATGGGTGGGCAGTCCTGTGTCCAGGCTTTCGCTTAGATACAGGAATGTCATCAAATTGAAATGGAGGCAGGCTGAGTAAAAGAGAAACCTGGAACTGTCTGATGGTTTAACCAGAGAACAACGATTTCCTTAATTGGCTGAAGAACAGAGATGCACAAGCTTCTTCGAATTTTACCCCATTTTAAGGAAACCGCCACTGACTTATTAAAATCAACGATCATTAGTAAATTTCAGGGCTGTGTGGGAGGCCACCCTGGCTCTGCCATGGAAAGAAATAAAGGTAATTCATAGAACCACAGGGAAAATGCACAGATGAGCTACTTCATGGTCAATGAAACGTGCAAGAGGATGTAGGACTGTGGGGACAGCTGCCATCATGAGTGTGATTATATGAAGCCAAATCACTCAAATCAAGGTTATTTTCTAAGTAGAATAAGCAAGACCAGGATCACCACAGTGGAGAGGGGAGTTCTCACTGCATCCGTATTCTCTGACTCAAGAAGATTTACTCAGTTCACCGATTGCCAAGCATGGGCACTTTCTTGTGCACTGTCGCCCTAGGGAGAGGTTGTGACCTTGCTTTGTGAATGGGAACACTGAGGCTTGGGCAGGGTGAGTGACTCGCCAGGATCACACAACTTGTGTGATTGATTTGGATCTGGGGCTGACCACTCTCCGTCTAGGATGCTTTCCCTTAGAGATAAGTGGAGACCATGAGGCTCACCAGATACAATGCACATGGGGGTCATGGTAGCAGGGCCCGGAGGTGGGCCACAAGGCTTCCCCTCAGGGTCACTGGCAGAGGTGGAACTCTCGGGCAAGGCTGCCAGCGTGACCTCTCGGGGCTCTGTGCTAATAGATCACCTTGTCAAATCAGGAACCAGCTGTCCCTGGGGGGTGCTGGTCTCCTCTTATTAACCAAGACAAATTGGATTTCCTGTTGCCCCCAGACCTGAGGACACATCTTCCCCACCATGAAATCTGTTGCTGCCTCTGGGTCTTGGGCAATTTTGACTGACAGAGTCTCTGATTCGTTTGCCTACCCGCCCCCGGGGTGACTTGATCACCCCTGCACACATCAGGTCTTGTCTAACAACCTTCCTGACAGAGTCTCATAGAATGTTTAAAATTTAAACATCTTTAGAATAATACATTCATATGGTTCAAACTCTGGACGATGAGAGAGGATAGACAGCACGCGGTCTCTCTGCCCGGAGGTGGGCAGCCGGAGTGTCCGTCCAGCTGGGACACGCAGGCACCCTCCATCCGGTCCTGTGTTTTTACACAAATGAGAATACCCCCTTTGTGCTTTCTGTCCGCTTGTTCCTTTTTGAGGGTTTGGCTTTAATTCAGTTATTTTACTTTGAGATACCTCTTGCAGCTCCCTCCCCAGCAGGATTAGCAAAAATAGTTCAGGATAGGGCCTGGATCAGGTAAGATCTGTGAACCCCACTACAGACCTCAGACATGAGGTGGAGGAGGGGGCCTTCCTGGGGCCGCAGAGCACAAAGCCGGAGTCCTGGCCCTGGGCCTCCTCTCCCGGAGCTCAGCCCATGGACTGTTGCGACCATTTGTTTTATGGGACCAAACTCCTGCTGGAGAGATTCCCCAAATCATCAAAGCGGGCAGCACGAGGCATCTGAGTCTTTGAGTAGACAGGCATGTGGAAGATGACAGCCCCCACCCCCTGGAATGGGGAACGCTAATCCCCCCACCAGACTACAGCCCCTTTGCCTGCCCCCACCCCCGGTCCCCAACACCCCACCAGACCTGCATACATCTGGTCTTAACCTCCATTCTCCCTTTTCCTTTTTTTTTTTTTTTAAGATTTTATTTATTTATTCAGGAGAGAGAGAGAGAGAGACAGGCAGAGGGAGAAGCAGGCTCCACGCAGGGAGCCCGACGCGGGACTCGAGCCCAGGTCTCCAGGATCACACCCCGGGCTGAAGGCAGCGCTAAACTGCTGAGCCACCAGGGCTTCCCCATGCTCCCTTTTCAAGAAATTGGGGTATATTGAGTCCAGAGAACAGACAAAGGAGACTTCTGGCCCCCAAACCCTGTCTGTGTTTAGAATGTGGTTGCACAAGGGAAGTGACAGCAGGAGAAATTTGGAAACAATATCCAGTGTATCAGAACGAGTCTCAGCTGCTTATGAGGCCATTTCATGGGGATTATCTCCATGTCTCACCCCCTGAGAGCAGCAGGGCTAGAGTCATTCTGGGGTACAGAGATGACACCCTCGGCTGCCCTGCTAGAGGGTGTATGTGTTATACTCTGGTCTCCTTACTTAGCCTTGCCCTGGAACAGCGTGCAGGAACTCAGGGCAGGTTGCAGAGCCATTAGCTTTTCTAGGAGGGGGTGGTGAGGTAGGGTGAAGAACTCCAGAAATCCCCCTGGGCCGTGCCTGGGGTCAGGATGGGGGCTCACAGCCTGCAGGAAGGGTAGTCCTCTAAATGATCTTCTCTGCCTCTTTCCTGAAGGTTGTCCCCTGGGATCCAGGGTCAGGGATGCAGGAGCCAGCCCAGCACTTCCAGATGCTTCCATTCCCCATCAACCAAGGCAGCTGGCCAAGTAGAGAGAGGAGGGCTGCCATGAACCTAGCCCTCAGTGAAACGCTGTTTCAATTCCTTTCCGTCACCGCCCAGTAAAGAGGGAAAAATAATTCCCAATTCACGGACAAGGACACGAGGCCAATTGTCTTGCTCAAGGTCAGCTTGGGCCCCAGCCCAGGCCAGTGAGCAAGACAGGATGCTCTCTTTCATCCCAGAACATCCTGCCATCAGCTTCCCTTGACTTGAGCACATTCTCATCTGTTTGTAGTCTCTGGGCTCCAGAAGGCCCTGGGGATGATCTGGGGGCCGGGGATGGAGGGCAAGTGGGTGGCAGGAGGGGAAATTGCTACTCTTTCTCACTTGCTGTAAAGTTAGAGCCAGAAACCAGGACCTAATAAGACTCTGTGGCTTAGTTGGTTAAAGCACCTGCCTAATAAACAGAAACCAGGACCTAAACTACGGTCATGAACTGGCCCGTGAATCTGGCAGCTGTGATGTACCTTGGTGGAGGTGGGGTGTACCTCTGTCCTGCAAGCACCTGGGCTGCCTTAGCTAGAGGTTCAGACCCCTAGACACTTGGGATTCAAGGAATGAGTCATCTCCCCAGCACATCTTTGGGGAGCCCCTGCTATATGTCAGGCATGGGGCGTGCAGCGGTGAGCAGCTGCGCCCTCCTTCCCAGCTCGGCTTATAGAAAAGGCACAAGGCACTTTCCAGTCTGGGCTGGCCTGAGGGTACATCCCTCCCCCACCAAGAAATTCTAAGCTGACCCTTGCACAGACGCCTCCTTCACAGGAGGCCTGGGGTTCTGGCCCCTTTTGCACAGGGCTCCTGCTGGAGCCACTTTAGAAGATAGCAATTGTCATTCCCTCCCTCGTGTCAAGTCTTTCAGTGGCAGAAGCTTAAAAATGATCTTAGGGAGCCATTAAAACCTTTTGGATCAATAGAGGCATTTGTGCAAGTCACTAGTATTTAAAGTGATGGGCGCTGCACTTCATTCAGGAATGCCCCCGAGGGTGTGTCACAGGCCAGTGACACGCTCTGGCCTCTTGCTCATCAGGAGGTGCACCTCACTTCTGAGAGAGTTGTCCTTTTTTGTGGGTGCAGTAGGTTGGGGTTTTAGCTGTGACCCTGACGTTCATTGCACAGCCGCAGGCCACATGCTTTTCCTAAAGTCTTTGCTCTGAAAAACATCAGCAGGTGCTCTGTCTTCAAACAGCCACAGAGTATTTGTTGAGCTTCTCCCGGGGCCAGAAGGCAGGAGGGTGGTTAAGGATGAGCTCCGTGGGACCTGGGTCCCGGGCAACCTCCCCAGCCAGGCTTTGAGGGTCACTTCATTATCCCCATTTGAGGGATGAAGACACTGAGGACCGGAGACTTTCTTGGTGATGTGGAACCAGAGTTCAAATCCAGATTTGCCTGGCTCTCAGCCTCCTTTTTCTGGGGCTGGCAACTTGGTGCCCATTAGCTGTAGGTCTCGGTCCCCAAATTATCCTCCGATGATGAGACCTGCGGTTCCTGCTGGGTCGGCACCTCTGGGAGCTCCTGTGAGGCACAAACCTTTAGGGAGGGGGGTCGTGGATGGTGGGGGTGGTCTGTGGTCGCCCCTCCCCTGAGCTGGATCTGAGGCGCTCTCCACACTCCTGCAGGATTATCCGAAGAGCCTGAGCGAACTGGCAACAAGAAGGTTATTCTCTTCTATTCCAACTTCTTTATGGGTGAGCCGCACCCCTCCCTGGCACTTCTCCCAGCTTCCTTTGCCTTCTCTTGGAAGGAGCTGGGGGGCTCTTGCTGCTGATGGTGGAGGCTGAGGGAGATGATGGTGGAGGCTGAGGAAGATGATGGTGGAGGCTGAGGGAGATGATGGTGTGGCAAGGCAGCCACCTGGGCGGCCTGAACAGACTTGATCCTCAGCGTGTGGGCTCTGTCTGTCAGGCCCTTGCCACTGCCGCTCTTTCCTTATGCCCTTCCTTCCCTCCTACCCCCTTCTCAGCTTGTCTGGCTCTCTGCGTCGCCATAATCAACCCGCTTAGTTCTTTCTGCCCTATTGGCTGATGGAATAAACAACCCATAAAAGAAGGGCAGGGAAAGGGAATATCTTTTGCAACTGTTTAAGGCATCCTGCCCCTGCAACCTTCTTGGATTTTTTTTTGTGGGGAAGATGCTAAGCACCTAATTCTTTTTAAAATTTTTTAATCTGCATTATTGTCAGCCAAAGATTTGCCTCAACCCAATTACATCTTGTTAGAAATGTGGTTTGGGACTTTGCAGCTTTAGAAAAAGAGCTAAGGGTCAGGCCTGTCCAAACATCTTTTATCCTGGCTCCTTCAAAAGGGCAGCATGCCTTTCAGAGACATCCGTGTGCCAGCCTCAACCCTGTCCATACCCGGACCCATCCGGGAGTGGACGAGAGCACTTTTTCTACTCTGGTTGAATGCTGGAATCACCCAGGGAGCTTAAAAGAAAAAAAAAATGATTGACTCCAGGGTCCCACCTCAGACTAATTCCATCAGAATCTCTCAGGGTGGGACCTGGGAAGAGGCATTTGTGATGCTCCCCCGAGACATACCTGCATCCCCACCCCGTCAGCCTTCACAGTGCACAAGAATGCCCTGGGGTCCTGTGGAAATGTAGACCTTGGTCCTATTAGGCCAGAGTCCCTAGGAGCTGCTGGTGCTGCTCATGCTGCTGGTGTGAGGACCACACTTACAGGAGGGAGGGAGAGGGCTGGCTGGGGGCGCTGCTCCCACTACCGTTACTACACTAATGGGATGGAAGGAATAGAAGGTTCCAACAACAGTGCTGTCTTCCTGGGAAGGCAATGTGCCCATGTCACTCCAAGGGACTCCCTGAAGTCAAGAAGCCTCCCTCAGTTTTCCCTCCCTGGGCCTGTCCCGTGAATGGGGTGCCAGGCATCTCTGCGGGCTCTCTCTGGTGTTGACTCACACCCAGGGCTTAGCAGTCTCCCGGTGCCGAGGCCCTGGGGAAGTCTGCAGGGTTGAGAGCCAAGACACCACCAGGCTGATGAGAGAGAAGGCTAGTCTGTGCCTCCTGCCTTCCTGGAGGGTCTGCGGCCTCCTCTGTGTGTGTGCCTGAATCACCGGCTCTCCTTGCTCCCACCCCAGTGTCTGCCTCTGCACCCTGTCACGGGACTCATATTGTCCTGAGCTGCTCCTTTAGGTGCATTCACCCAGCCTGGACCTACCGGTTCCACTCCCTCAGAGGAGCAAGAGTGGCTGCTGCCCTGGGAATCCTTGTGGAGGGAGGTGCACAGCTGGTCACATCAGTGGCCCAGCCACCCACCACCTCCAGTCCTGAGCATGACGCACCCTTGCCATGTCTCCTTCTGCTTGTTCTTTGGGGGAGAAGGCCTTTGGCAGCTGCGGGAGGGACCAGTCTCCCCAGCACTTGGCTCACTGTACTCAGGAGGGGGAGGCACGGCGGCCGACTCATCTGCCCTGTTTAGTTTCCTCCAGAGACCAAACCTGGCCATTATGCATTTTGGGATTTTTTTGCTTTTTAAAAACATTTTGTTTATTTATTTGAGAGAGAGCGAGAGCATGGTGAGGGGGCAGGAGACAGAAGCAGACTCCCCACTGAGCATGGAGGCCCATGTGGGGCTCCATCCCAGGACCCCGAGATCATGACCTGAGCTGAAGGCAGCCACTTAAAAGGCTGAGCCACCCAGGTGCCCCTGGCACTGTTCATTTTGTACAAAGCAAATTCTTGTCCAGAAATAGCCCTCCTCTTTTATTTCTCCTCCAAGACTCTTTTCCTAAAAGCTCCCTGTAGCTGCAGAAAGTTTTTCTGTTAAGAGAAAGAAAAGTTGTGGCTCAGAGAGATGACTGTCATCCTCTCCGGCAACTACAGTCTTTCCTGGCCCTCTGTGGAAGCGGAGCAAGGATGGTTCGAGCCACTGTTCTGCCTTTTCTGATCCTTGTCAAACCTAAACTGTGTCAGCATCTTCTTCTAGAAATAGGGGTCTTGGCACTTTGGGGTATAAATGTTTTGGTTTAAGAAGCATGAAGGGCAGAAATATAGATTCAAAGATGAAGGTAAGTCTGTCGTGGCACCAATGGCTGGCACCTGATTCAGGTCCATGCAGAATCAGGTGACGGGCAACAGAATATAAATTGTTGGCCACTGAGCAATCTGGTGGTGGGCTTCGGAGCTCTGGGATGGATGCGGGGTGGTCTCTCCCCCTCACCTTATTGTAGGATGGCTACTGAGGTTGTATGCCCCCGCACCTTTTCCTGGCTATCTGCCATTCTAATCTGGGAATGGGTAGGAAACTGAAGCACAGAAAACTAGCGGTGTCCTTGAGGGTCGGACCAGATGGGCACATGGGCCACCCTGAGGGTCACACACCGTCAACCGTAAGCCCTCACACCACTCAGGGAGCTGCGGCAAGAGTCACTGAGGATGGCAAAATGTCTAGACACCAGTTGTGCAAACTCTGGGATGCTCATTAAATTCTTCCTGCCAATGGCTCCTTGGGGAGGTAAGTCCCACGGAGTCCACCCTCCCGATGCAGTTGGAGCCCAGCAGAGGCCACGGGGTACGGCACATTGCTTCCCTGCTTATGGCAATGTGCTCCTTATCTGCCGTATTTTCGTTTTATTTATACCTTTTTTTAACCTTTATTATTTTTTTTAAGATTTTATTTATTTATTCATGACAGACACACACACAGATAGAGAGAAAGGCAGAGACACAGGCAGAGGGAGAAGCAGGCTCCATGCAGGGAGCCTGACATGAGACTTGATCCCGGGTCTCCAGGATTAGGCCCTGGGCTGAAGCCTGAGCCACCCAGGCTGCCCAATACCTTTTTTTGACCTTTAAAAGCCCAGATCCCAACTCCTGAATTTAGGTTACCAAAGGAACCTCCTATTCCTGGAGTTCACAGACATTTGATCTGTGTTTGGAAACACCCAAACCCGTTCTTTTGTCAGAGCTCCCAGGACCCTGAGGCCTCCCAGTCCTGTGTTGTCCGCAGGGCTGGCCCATGACCCCTCCTTGACTCTTGACACTGTCCAACAGGTCATGTCCACCCCATGAGGCTCCAGACCGTGTGGCCAAGTCCAGGCCCCCACACAGTGCTGCAAGCTGGATCCCCTTATATTTCCATTCTAGACTGTCACAAGCACACTCAGGGCTGGCGTGGTGCCTGGTACCTCGACGGCAGTGAGTGGACAGGGGTGGGGTTTGCTGGCCTAGACCTCGGGCAAGGGGTGTAGGGAGAGAGGCTAGTCTTACACACAGGGGGCTCCCATCCTGGCCTGAAGCATGGGGAGCTGACCTTGTGGGTGTCAGAGTGGCTTCACGCACTGGAGTTCCTTCAGGAGCAAGGCCCTTTTCTCTTCTGTGTCTGATCCCTGGCCGCCTGCGAGATGGTTGTCATGTGAGGTGACATCCTGCTTGTACGACACACTGGAGACTGTCACTCGGTAGACGTTCGTGCCCTCGGCCCCACCGAGGGTACCGAGGGGACGTCACTTCTTAGCTCCGTGATGGGCCCCTTCCACACAGACCGAGAATTCACTGCTCACCACCTTCCATGAGACTCTAATTTCAGCATGTCACAGCTCGCTTGTGAAACAGCATCCTTCACCCCCGAGTGACTGTGCACAGTGCAGAAATGAGAAGAGCCCCACTCTGCAGGCAGGAGTGGGAGATCCAGGCTCACTCCATCCCTCCGTAAACACCAGATCCTGCAGGAGTGATGGGGTGGGGCGAGGAGGCTTGTTCCTGCATCGGGCTCAAGTTCAAGGAGCACGGGTTAAGCACCTACTGCGCACCTGGTGCTTTTGCACACAGTGGTCCTCTGGGGAGAGTGCCAAGGTCCCCACTGGCAGCTAAGGAAGCGGAGGCTCTGTGATGCTCAGGTCTTGTGCCCAAGTGCGCCAGACAGCACAGCCAGGGGTCAAGTGAGGTCTCTTTCTCTCTGCCACGCATCTCCTGATCTGGCCGGTGACTCTTTCTGTTTCCCTCCAAGAGAAAACCAGGCAATCAAGCGATGTTTTCTGAGCAGCCTTCTCTGGGGGCCTCCGCACTATCCCGCCTCACAGGTGATCTGGGCAATTCGGCTCCGGCTGTGTATTTTTAGGAACTCCAGGGCAGAGACTCGAGCCTAAGAACTCAGCTAGGCCACTCCTGCAGAGAATTCAGAACCACAGCCTATGCGTGCCTGCAGGCGAGGTGACCACACAGGATCTGGAGCAGGCCGAAAATAGACGTGGCCCTCCTGCGGCCTGCCATGGCGGCCCACCTCCCGCCGGCTCACCCTCGGCGCAGGCCCCAGACTAACTGGAGGCCGTCTGAGTCAGAGCAGAGGGAGTCCGGGGTGTTCAGCCCTGGGAAGCAAACCTGGCTGATGCTCAGCTGGGCCATCACCTGCCTTAATTTACTGTAAACTGTCCCGTGGGCGGAACTGAGCATGGATGCCACCGAACTCATGTCCCTTGTGTTCCCCTACCCCCTAGGTCTTGGCTGCGAAAGTTCTCAACCTTGTCCTTCCGAACATGTCCCTGGGCCCAATCGACTCCAGCGTGCTCTCTCGGAATAAGACGGAGGTGAGTCTTGCTGAAAACCTTTCACTGAGGCCCTGCATGAAGTGATGGGGACATAAAGATGCATGAGGTGCTGTGCGGCCTCAGGATTGGGTGGGAAGGCACAAATGGTTATGATGCCTGAGCTGTGCCTTGAACATGCAAAGGAGCAAACCAAATGAAGTTGTGTGAATCAGCCAGGTCTCTTGTGGCTGCCAGGGACAGAAACCTAACTCAGAGTGATTCAAGCAAAAAGAGGTATTTATCGGTGAATGGAGCTAAAGGCTTCAGGCATGGCTGGATCCAGGGGCTTGAAAGTCTTGTTCACCATCTGTCTCTTCCCAGCTCTGGTTTGGCTTCATTCCCAGGCAAACTTTCCCCAAGTGCAAGCAAAGAGGGTCACCAGCAGCTTGACCTCAGCAACCCCAGCAGAAAGACAGTTGGTGGAAAAGCCAAAAAACGTCTCAGGGCTGATGCTTATTGGCAGACTGTCCAGGCCTAAATTATTATCTAGGGAAAGAACTGGTGTCAACCCCACCCAAACTCATGGGCTCAGCTTTACAGGAGGGCAGTTCCTGGGGGGCAAATTGGGATGGTGGTAGCAGATAGGATCCGGGCCAGGCCAAAGGTCATAGGTCCATGGCTAGGGAGGTGGGAGCTGGTGCCGGAGCTGAGGAAGAGGGTTCCCAACAAAGGTAACTGTGCTGATAAAGACTTGGCACGAAGGGAGGACAGCCCACGTGTAGAACAGTCAGTTGTTAGGTTCAGCCACAGCACAGAGGGCAGCAGGTGACTGGCAAGGGGTAAACAGGTCAGATCATAAGGCGCCTCGTGAACCCCTTCTCCTATGAGCCAGGAAATACATCACAGGTCACCAGACAGAGCTGTGCTATCTTCTGTAAAAGCAAAACCAGCTGAAAGAAGCTCAGAAAAGGCAAGGTGGCTCCTGGTTTAATGTCACAATCCAGGGACCAGGCATCAAAGTCAGCAGGGACATGCGGTCAAGGTCAACTCACGTGCCTGAGATGCTGGGCCTGAGTACAGTCCAATACACCAGAGATGTGGATCGGTCTGTTAAGATACTGCTCAGCGAGCCAGCCCACTTTGCATCTAGCCCAAGTCCAGCACCTTGCATTCTGCCTTTGACTGGGTGCCAGGCAGGTGCCACGTGAGCCACCGGCTGCTCATGTTGCAGATGAGCAGTCTGAAACTGCACATGTCGAGAGGACGTGCCTTGGCCCAGGCGCTGCAGGGGCTAGCCTGAGAGCTTAGGGGGGTGTGCTCCTCAGCCTGCTCTGTCTGGGGGGGGGACCCCTGTGGGCTTATGACCAGTGGACAGGAGGCATCCCTGCACATCTGGAAGATACTGGAATTATCTTCAGGGTTAAGCAAATCATTTTGCTACTCTTCTGCCTCAGTTTCCCCTCTTGCTTAGGAGTTTGAAACCGTGGAATCATTGGCTCCCCCAGGACCCTGGAAAATGGAGTGGGGTGCTCTGGTATTCCAGTGGCCTTCCTGGATTTCCTTGGGACCTGAGCACTCAGGTTGTAGCTTCATTATAAAATGTGATCTCCTGGCCCTCTGAGTCAGAGAGTGAACAACTAAATGGGAATAGGCCTTAATGTGTGGGAAAGAGAGGTCTTGATCAGAGGTCTGACTCCCAGGCCTCTGAGGGACACCTCTTTGTGAATGATGCTGGGGCCTGTGGGGGACCCCAGGGATATCCCATAACCCAAGTCATCCACATTTCAATTGAAATTTTTAATCCATTTTTAAAACCCATGATGCTTCCAAAAGCCACATCTTGGGGCCACATTTGACCACTAGGATCAAAGAATATTTAGGTAAAGAAGACAAATGTCATTTCAAAAGGCCCATCTATGCAGTAAAAAGGCACCCTTTAGGTCCCAGAAACACCAAAGTCAAACTCAGTGCTGTTCCCTCTAATCCTGATGTGTGTGGATGAGAGCGACAACAGCCCGGTTTCACAGATGAGAAGACTGAGGCTCAAGGGTTAAGTAGGGGGTTTAAGCTCTCCGAGGTGCATGACTCCTCGGGGCCAGAGCTGAACCTGTCTCATTGAGAAGCCCATGCCTGGTTGCCTGCTTCTGGCACCATCTATAGTCACTAAGCTGTTTTTCCTGCTTTACACTGACTGGTACCCACGGCCATGGTTGGGGCCATTGCCTGTGTGCAGACAGGATTTGAGAGGGAGACACCCCCCACCCCACCCCCACCCCCACCCCGGGGGCAGGGGCTCTTCCACCTGCTGGCATCCCGAATAATGGGTCTGGCTTGAATGTGCAATCTCTAGTAAGACCAATTATCTTTGCCTCAGCTGCGCTAGCACAACAATAAGGGAGAGGGAGAGGGGGAGAGAGGGAGAACGATGCTCCCTTTGACATCTTTGCGATGAAACATCCAGGTGCAAATCCAAATTGTTTATCTTACCACCTGAAGGTACTGAGGCAGAAAGGAAGGGAAGAAGATAATGCAGTGATTCCAAACCATCTTTGTTCAAAAGTAGCAAATTTCAGAGCTTTTATCTCATTTTTGAGATAATGGAAACTTCCACTGAAGGCCTTAGGAAGCCCGGGAGTGTGGTGTGAGCGCAGGGCAAGCAGGCTCTTTCCCTCCCTGTTCCCTCCAGCCCGCACCCCTGGAGGCTGCACACCCTCATTCCTCGGGTTTCTGAGCGTCAGACAAATGGGGTGATTCTTTAGAAATGCTAATGTATCTCCCCGGGGGGAAGACTCGGAGGAAGGAGGCAGCGGGCTGCCTGAAGGCTGGGCTCCAGTTGGAATAACCAAGAAGCCTGTTTCCATTCGGCCACGCGGAGAGAGCCAGCCCCGTGCTTGTCCCTGCTCCCAGACTCCTTTTGAACACTCTGCTGAGCCTTAAAAATAGCGCCGCCCAGGGGGGAAATGTGTTCAGAAAAGGCACCTCCCCGGATCTAACATCAGGGTGTCCTAAGGCACATCTTTAGCTAAGATATTTCCCACGGAACCCTGCAGCTATGAAAGCCCCAAAACGAAAAGAAACGTTCCCCTCCCTAACAAGCTCCCGAACGCAGGACCAGGTGGAAGGGGCTGCAGGCTCTTGGAAGATCTGGAAGTGTGTCTCTGGGGAAGCAGGCTGGCTCTGTCGTTGGAATGTCTAAAGCCCCATGTGCAATGTGTGTTTGGGCCTTGCTGTGGCAAGTGTTCTCACCGCCCACCGGCCTGTTAGCAGGACGCCCTCCACTGAGCGGCACCGCCTCACCGCCGCCGGCCCGCAGAGGCACGTCCTCCCAGCCTGTGCGGAGCACCCAGGAATACAGGCCCTAATGCCTTATGTTGGCCGACACCGGCCAGTGCATGGTGGTCAGACCCTTCTTCCGAGCCCCACACCCTAGGCTTCTGTTCCGCCAGCTCCCGCAGTCAGTCTCACCACCAGTATTTGCATCTCTGGAAGCACAGGCCCAGAGAGGGCGAGTCACTTGCCCAAGGACACACAGCTACCGAGTAAGGATTTGTGCCCAGATCTCTCTGCTCTGAGTCAAGTGCCCTTGGCACTAAAATCCCGAGAACAAAGAAGTTGCCATTCGGGCATTTTTTATGTGTGTCTACACATTAGCATCCTTGGCCAGAACATCGGAGTGCTGACATATTCACCATTCCTCCCTCAACAGTGGGGTTTTCACAATGTGATGAATCCCTCCCACTCTGAGAAGCCTTGAATGTTCTAAACAGTTCTCCGGCCAAGGACACTGGGGCAAGAGGTGAAGAGGGGAGATGGCTGAGGATCTCAAACCACTGACAACCGCCTGATTCCAAAAACAGATTGCACTGCTTTCTCTGAGCTCCATCCAGCCTCCGAGCAGGGTGGAGACTGAGGAAGACGTGGCTGGTTCTGGTCAGACCCTCTACGAGGGGCATCCGCTGTATATACACCTGAGGCGATTGGTCTTACTGAACCAAGTCTCTGTTTTCTATAAATACGCTGGCGGGCCCCTGAGCGCATCCCGGCCAGCTCGCGCTCCTGCCGGCCGGCCATATGGTGAGATCCGGGCACCCGGAGAGCTGTGCGCAGTGGCCAGCTCGCTTCCTTCTGTTCCTCTAGGAGGGGGCGCCGCTCCAGACCCTTGCCTAACATTTCAGAGGTGCCCAGTGTTGAAGGTGGGACTCCCTTGCCCCTCTTGCCTGCATGTCTCCCACCCCGCCCCTTTACCCCCCCCTCGGCTGCAGGGAGGCTACATCTGCCCGAGGCCCTGGGAAGGCTCCTGCCAGGCCTTGGAAAGCTCGGCCATCACTGAGGCTTTTGACTAATTGTAACCACAGCTAAAGATAGGCCCCAGCCTCCCACTCTGTCCTCAGGACACAGCCTCCCACAGAAATCCCCTCTGAGAACCGGTTATTAGCTTTCCAGTATGCCCGATTTGGTTAGCTGATTTTATTTTGTGACTCTCCATCATTTCTAGCTTACATTCCCTGCAGATGACATGTCTATTCGAAGCAGCTGATAATTTACTAACGCCTTAAAAAAAAAACCACGGGCCATTAGAATGTCTTTGGGTATGTCTGTCTCCATATGGGAGTGGCCAGCGGGCAGCACGCGAATGGGTTTGCTTGGGGCCTGTGCCCTGCACGCCAGGGGTCCGCCACCTGCCCCTTGCTGCGCCCCCCCCCCCCACTGCATGTTTCCTGCTCCCTGCTGTACTCCTGCCACTGCCACGGATGGGAGAAGCAGCTCTGAGCACACCAGAGGCAGGTTCCTGAAGGCAGTGGCTCTAATGGCAGCGGAAAAGTCAGTGACTCTACAGAGAGACTGTCAGGGATAATCCCAGCTGCCAGCCAGACCCAAGACCACAGGGTGCTCTCCCTACCCTGCAGCTTCCCTCCCAAGTACCCACACATAGTCCAGGAGGAGAGAGGCCACACGCTCCGCTGGGTTCGCGTGGGGGTACCACCTGTCTCTCAAAGACCTGGGCGGGAGCTAAGATTCGGACCTCCATTTATATGAGGAGTGGATGCAGCTGACTTGCCAAGGCTTGGCATAAGTGGCCCAGCGAGACACCAGCCCCGAGCGGGCGACTCTGCCCACGGGGGTCTTCCTGCCCCAAGCATCCCCAAGAGATGTTTGGCTCCTACTGGCAAAGGGAAACCAAATAAAGAACCTGGAAACTGGTGTTGTGGGGAAAGGAGCTTTCTCCTCCAATTTTATTTATGGAAAATTTCAAATCTACAGAAAAGTCAACGTGGTGGTGCAATGCACTCCCATATACTCTTCCCTGGGATTCACCGATTGGAAATATTCTGCAGGCATTTAAAATCTGTGCTTAAGTATGAAAATATCAATATGGATATATATTTTAAACCTTTTAAAATCGATTGTGGTTGTATACACAGAACATAAAATTTAGCGTCTTAACCATCTTTAAACGTTTAGTTCAGGGGCATGAAGTACACTCACAATGTGGTTCAGCCATATCCACCACCATCTCCAGAACTTTCTCATCTTCCCAAACTGAAACTCTGTCCCGAGTAAATAATGACTCTCTGCTCTCGGCCCTCTGCAGCCACTGGCACCCACCATCATACTTTCTGTCCCTGTGAATTGGATGATTCTAGGGACGTCATATGAGTGTGATCATATAGTAGTTGTCCTTTTGTGACTGGCTCATTTCACTCGGCACCACGTCCTCAAGGCTCATCCATGTGGTGGCATGTGTCAGAACTTCCTTTATAAGCCTGGAGGATATTCCATCGTATGGGCAGACCACACTTTGTTAACCCATTCATCCATTGATGGGCACCTAGGTGGCTTCCCCCTCTTGGCTCTTGTGAATAATGCTGCTGTGAACATGCGTGTGCAAGTATCTCTTCAAGACCCTGCTTTTGATACTTCTGGGTTTATGCTCAAAAGGGATTTATATTTCCCTAATGACAAATGATGCTGAGCATCTTTTCATGTATTTTCAGCTATTTGTGAATCTTCCTGGAGAAGTGTCTCTTTATCGCTTTTTAAAAAATGTTTTAATCAGACTTTCTGCATTTTCTTATTGTTGTTGAGTTGTAGGAGCTCTTTATATATTCTAGATATTAACCCTTTATCAGTATATGATTTGCAAGTATTTTCTCCCACTCTGTGGCTTCCTTTGTATTATGTTGATCATGTTCTTTGATGCACAAGAGGTTTTCGTTCTGATGTAATCCAATTTACCCACTTTCTGCTTATATAGCCTGTACTTCTGGTGTCATAGTCAAGGAATCATTGCCCAATTCAATGTCATGAAGTAGATGCATTTTTTTGGCTAAACCTTTTGAAAGTGAAATTTCAAACACCAGAATCCTCAACTCCTGCATAGTTCAGTGTGTTGCCCAAGAGGAAGGAACCAGAAGGAGGATGTTCACACATAATCCCATGCCATTATCACACTCTGGAAAAGTGACAGTAATTCCCTACCTCGTTCTCTATCTGGTCCATATTATGATTTCCTTAGTTGCCGCCAACTTTTGATGTTAAGACTTGGGATAACATGAGCAGCAGTGATGGAGGTGGCCCTGGAAGATTCCTGTAATTCTTTCTTGCTCCTCTTACTATTTATTCAGTCCCCGGGGCCTATGAGAAGGTGGCTGTGGCCAGTGGGACTGGGCAAAGAATGTGGGGGCTGCTTTTCCCCTTCTTTAGGTGACCACTCAGGAGCTGTGTCTGGGTTTAGCGTCACAATTCTGGGAGCTCCACCCCAGAAGAGTGGGCAGGGCTGCCTGTCTGCATCACTTTTGGTTGTGAAGATCCCCCTGCCCTCCAGAATGGAGCCCCAGAGATTTGTGTAAACCGCCTGCACCCACACGCCTAGGGTCATGACCCGCCAGAGCTCATGGCTTAGAAAGGCAGAGACCAGGGGCGCCTGGGTGGCTCAGTGGGTTAAGTGGCTGCCTTTGGCTCAGCTCATGATCTCAGGGTCCTGGGATCAAGACCCATGTCGGGTTCCTTGCTCAACAGGGGGCCTGCTTCTCCCACTTGCTCTGTTCCCACTTGTGCTCTGTCTCTTTGTCAAATGAATAAATAAAATCTTTAAAAAGGGTGGGGGGGGTGTGCAGAGACCAGAACATCCAGGAGTTTGAGCTTTAATAGAAAAAGTCATTCTTGGGAAGTAATGTTCAGTAATTCACATGTTCTTGATTAAGTGGTAACTCGTATATGTAGGCTAATCCTGATTCATCCTTTTTATATCCAGAATGGAACCGCAGCGTCCTTGTTTCTGGTGGTTCTTGTCTAGCTCCAGAATTTCAACCACCAAGGTTGGGCTCCTGCTCCGGTAGTCATAGCCTTGGGCCTCCTGGTACACAGGGCTTGCCTCTAGCCAACCACGTTGGGGAGACTTTGTGCCGAGTTAGGCAAGACCCCTGTCTCCCCTGTGCCATCCTGCAAGTGGCACATCAATAGACTTGCACGGAGCCCCTGCTTCGGGCCAAGCCCTGGGCCAGAGGTTGGGAATACCTGCCTAGCCACCCTGTCCTCCGGGGTCCCAGTCCCAGGGACAGAAAGGTGGTTCTGGTAGAGGACAAAAAAGCAGGCAGTGGGCCCAGTGGGGAGAGCACGGCCCGTCTTTCCAACTGTCTCTTTCTTTGTGCCACAGCATGACCTTGAGAACCACACTCAGTGTCACTGGTCCCCAGACCCCTTGCGGGGCCAGGCTGCAGCCTGGTACAGTGTAGACACCACGGGAATGGGAGCTGTCGTTATTACATCTGCCATTAAAGATACAGGAGCCTTGGGGACAGAAGCACCCGTTTCCCCAACAGTGTCTGGGCACCTGTCAATAGGAGGAAACGCTTGAACTGGCCCTGAAGAGGGAACAGGGCTTCTCCAGCAGACGGGAGGAAGGACATAGGAAGCGGGATTCTGGAAACCGGGAATGTCTGGGACAGCCCTGGCCTATAGGTACAGAAGATGGGCACGTGAAGGAAAGACAGGAGCTGCAGTGGCTCCTGGTGTCCCAGGGGAGGAAGGCTTCCCGGAGGAAGGGGCAGCTGAGCTGAGCGTGGAAAGAGAGGAGAAGCTCTGCAGGCGGCCAGGCCGACGAGACAGGTATACATGAGGCCTAGAGGGAGTGGGGCGGCGGGGTGGGGATGACGGCGTGTTGAGGAGGGCCACGGGGCAGTGGCTGGAGCCCATGGCTTGTGGCCTCACAGGCCCCCGCGGGAGTTTGGACTTGGCCCTACTGCCGCAGGAAGTGGGGCACTCTGGGGCGGGTTCTGAGGGTGCTGCAAGCCAGCTGAGTCCCAACAGGAGAGGACACATGGACAGGGGAGCTTGCGCTGGCAGCCCCAGGCAAGAAGGCCATCTTCAGCGTTCAGTGCGTTCTGCATTCCCGCCAGTTTCTATGGTCGATTCTTACTTGTGTTTAGGATATTCCATAAGCCTGGCATTCATGAGAACACAGCCCTACGAGCCACAGGGAAAGCAAGAGCAGGCAGCTCCAGAGAGCTGACCCTCCGTGGAGGGATGGGGGCCCCTCTCTCGTGAACAGCCCGTTCTTTGTGAGATGAGGCGAGGAGGGACCTTTCCCTCCGGGCCTCCCGGTGGAGGCCGCCACCTGAGTGCTGCGCAAGGCGTGCAAACACCTGGCCACACACGGCAGCATGTGTGCTGCTGGCGGAGAGCTGCTAGCCTGAGAGTCTGGGAGCCTGGGAGCCCTCCCTGAAGGGGTGAAGTCTGACCTGAGGCCTGGAAGCCGAGTAGACATCAACCAGACGAAGAGCATCAGGCTGGAAAAGCATTTGGGACAGGAGATGGAAACCAATGCACGTAGGACAGGATTTTCCGTGATCCAACTCTGCACTATAAATTGTCCCCTCCTTGCCCTTCAGGGCAGGGGTGGAAAATGAACAGGTTTTCTCTGCAAAGACCTGCAAGTTCACTTTAGGCTTCCCAAGGGTTTCACAGCCATCCCTTGGATAGAGTTGCTGCTCTCTCTCCAGCACACTAGACAAGGTGATCTGCTTTTTCCTGGGAAGAAAATGGATGGACTAACAGAGACCTAAACAATGGAGGAGGGAGGTGGGAAGCCCAGGATGGCTGGGCTCTAAAGCATAGGTGGAAGCGTGGGGAAAAGGGAGGGATTTGATGGGAGGAGCATCAAAAAATCCCAGCTGTAGACGCATCTATAGGAACCTGAGGGGAAATCGCAGAACATGAGGCCCGTTGGACCACATTTCTCTGAGAAGCAGGGGACAGGGTCAGGTGGGAGGGCATGTGTGTCTGTACCCAGAGGGTGGCCCCCAACCCCTTTGGCAGTCTGTGAAGGAAGGCAACCCCTGGGATCCCCCCAGGTCACCTCATTATCTGTCAGGCCCAGGTGTTTCTGGTCTTCACCAGGGACTCACCCCTTTCTTTTCTGGGAGGGCCGGCTCCACGGCTCCTGGCCATCTGAGTCCACAGGACCTGCCTTTACTTTCTCTCCCTCTAGACAGGTAGCATAGCCTGGTGAGCAGTTAGGAATGCTAATGTGCAGCCCGACTGCCCATGTGCTTCCCCTGGCTCTGTCCCACACTTGCTGTGTAACTTTGGGTGAGTTACTACCCCTCTGAGCTTCAGGCTCCTCACGTATAGAACAGAGATAATAATCCTAGTCCCTATGTAGGGTTCCTGAGAAGGTTCAGTGAGCAACTACAAGCAAAGCACTTAATATAGCCCTACAGAGTTAAGGGCTCAGCATATTACTCTAATTAAAAATGTAGTTTTGCTTTCCATCACAGAACAGATTTTCTAAAAATAGGTCAAGAGATTTGACTGTAGGGGTGGGGCCTAGATTTTGCTCAACCGAAAGCTTAAGAAAGCTCCCAGCTGTGGATTGCAGCTATATTTACTGTGCTTTAGGGCAAAGTTTCTTCCTACAGAGAGACCACGTGCAGAAGTCAGAAGTCCCAGTTGGCACTTCCCTGGCTGTCTACTTCAATCTTGCCAACAGCCCTCAGAGCCCCGAAAAACAGTGAGGTACGAGAGGATCACTAAACACACTCAGGAGACCAGGAAAATACTCACCGCTTAGGAGACTTATAACCCAGGTAGAATCTTTCAGGTCCCTTCTACGGGAACTGAGGCCCAGGAAGGAGGAGGGCCTCACCCATGGTCATGTAGGTTGGGGTCTCTTGGGCAGGCCTCACTCTGCTTCCAAGAAAGAGTGGCTTTCCTCCCCTTGCTTCCCAGTGTCAGACTTCACAGTCATTATCACCACTGTGGACCAGACCCTGGGCTAGGCACTGTGGCTTTATCATTTCACTGAATCTCCCCAGGCACCTCCACTATCACCCCATTCACAGATTGGCAGACTGAGTCTAAGAGCAAGGAGCCTTGTCCAGATAACTCGGCTAAGAGGTGTCAGGGCTGGGTGGTCTCACTCCTCTGACCTTCCTTATACTGTTTGCTCGACTACCCCAAGATAAAAGACTTCAAGTCTCAGTAAGTGGAGGTGTCCCCAGGAGTCAGTCATCTGGAGCAAGAATTCAGTCACTTGGACTCAGATCCACAGCCTCTGGTTGATAGGTCCCCACAAAGTCCTCAGCTGGCAGGACCAGCGGTGGTCCAGAAAATGGAGGGGAGCTGGCTGTGAGAGATAGTACCAAAGACTGGCTCTTTGGTATGTGTTTTTAATGAAGCTTTTTATTTGGAGATAGTCATGTTCATATGCGCTGGTGAAAAATAATACAGAGGGATCCCCAGGGCCCATGTTCTGGCCCTGGGCACCCGCCGGTGATGACGTCCTGCAAAGCCACAGGATGTGGCACAACCAGGATACTGACATTGATGCAGTCAAGCCCCAGAACATCCCGTGACCACAATATTCCTCCTGTAGCCCTTTGTAGCCACATCCACGTCCCCCCACCTCAGCCTCCCAAGCCCTGACGACCACTAATCTGTTGCCTCGTTTTGTCATTCCAAGAATGTCATGGAGATGGAATCATACAAGAAGTCATCCGTTGGACTGACTCTTTGGTGCTAGTTTTGAATGGGCTGGCTCCGCTGACCAGTGCTCTGGGCTTGGACCTGGCCGAGGAGGGAGAGCCCTGTCTATCTCTTCCTGGGGGGGCCTGGACACATTGCTGGCCTGAAAGGAGGACCTGGGGCAGATTTAGATCTTAATCTCTCAAAAACAAAATCTGCCCCGACTGGGCCAGCACGGTTCCTTGCAGGGAGGGAGGGTTGGGCGCTCTGAGCCTCAGTGCTCCCGCGTGGCCCCTCGCCCTCCACCCTACCCTGGCCAGGGTTCGCGCCAGGGCCTGCCCTTTCCCCGACACATCTGCTAGGCCCTTCTCCAGGCCCATAATAGGCCATTGTGTAAACAGGGCCTACGTGACCAAGACGTGGAAAAAGCGAGCAGGAAGAGGTGGCAGGAAGCCCCTGGGGCCGTCCGAGCAACTGAACCGGGGAGCGGCCTCCGCCAGGCCCTCACAGCGGGGCGAGGGCCGGCGGCCCAGGAGGCATCGAGGCGCCGCGCTCCCCAGCCTGCGGGCACCGGGTCGCAGCCACACGCTTGCAGGAGACAGGCTTGGCCTGCGCGCAGCGGGCTTCTCCGGGCCCACGCACCCACCTCCTGGCTCACTGTTTCCAGGGGGCGCCCCTGGCGTGTGTGGCCTCCCCTCTCCCCCCACCCCTTGCCGGCGGGAGGAGGGAAACGGGCCACCGCGGAGGCCAAGCCCTGGCCAGAGAGCGCGCAGGGCACGGCTGCTCGGCTGCTCGCCTCCTATTGGCCAGGATTGGGTCACATGACCGCTCGGCCGCAAAGGAGGCTGGGAAGTGTAGTCCTTTGTCCTGGTGGTCGTGTTCCAGACTAAATATATCCAGGGTTTTCTTTTTTCTTTTCTTGATTTTTATTTATTTATGATAGTCACAGAGAGAGAGAGAGAGAGAGAGAGGCAGAGACACAGGCAGAGGGAGAAGCAGACTCCATGCACCGGGAGCCCGACGTGGGACTCGATCCCGGGTCTCCAGGATCGCGCCCTGGGCCAAAGGCAGGCGCCAAACCGCTGCGCCACCCAGGGATCCCTATCCAGGGTTTTCTAGGGGAGAACGAGAAGTAGGGAACGGATGACAGGTTCCTCGTCTGCACAGTAGGGACCGCGAGAGCCATTCCTCCTCAGACGGCGTGCTTGTGACGGCTGTGAAGGTTAAATGGGCCGAGCACTTGTGCAAACGTAGGAGAGCTCAGAAATAAATGTTAGCTGTCCTTATTTCATTTTGCCGAATGAGATCCTGCATGTGACACCCAGGCCCCTGCTCGGCTGCAGTTGCCATCATTCCCGGTAGCATCAGTTTACGACAGACTTTCAGCCCGGGGCTTTCTCGTGAGCCCTGTAGCCCCCTCCCCAGACAGGTTGCAGACCCCGATCATCCCCTGCAGTGGCCACGCGCTACCCATGGGCTCTCCTCGCCAGTCTCCTCTCAGCCCCTAAGCAGATGGCCTGGCCCTGTAGGAGTCGTGCCAGCTCAGCTGCAGGAAGTGGCCAATCTCTCTCGTGTGGCTTTTCGCAAATGGTCTGGTTTGCTGTGCTCTGTCCCCAGCATGGGAGGAATCCGGGGACAGCAGGGGTGACCCAGGACAGCCTATCCCCTCTTGGCATGGGTCCAGGATTCTGGCTGAGGCCCTATAGGGGGTATCCAGCAGGAGGGGAGATGTAGCCTCCGCGCCTGGAGAATCAGAGTGAGAACATAGCAGATGCTCTGGTGGCCTCACAAGGCAGCTGTCCCTGTACGCCCTGTCCCCATGGCTTTTACGCTCCCTCACCCAGTCCTAACACCACAGGGCACTTCTTCTCCAACTAGCTAAAGACTCTCATTGTCAAGGATGAGGGAAGTGAGTGAAGGGGCGTTGTGGTCTTACCCCTGCCCATATGGGGCTCCGAGAGTTGTAGAAGCTTGTTACCCAGATTCTGTGGGCAGATACCCCATCTCAGGCCACAGTGAGCCCCAGCAGCAGGAAGAGTCAAGCCAGAAACTAATCTGGGTGGACTTACAAGCAATGAACAAGGACAGTGTCAGGCTCGGGTGCAGTGGGCAGATGGTTAGGAGGGAGGACCCACCCCTGGGCACATCTGACAAAGGGACAGACGTAGCTGAGGGTGCAGAGATGGCAACAGGTCCCTTGCCAGGACGGCAGGCAAACTGCAGCCCAGACCTGCCTGAGTCCTGCCACTTCTGAGGTTCATCGGGCAGTGCCCTGCCATGTGCACTCAGGACCCCTCACACCGGCCCCAGGCCTTCCAGCCGGGCCATTACCCCAGGAACTCAGGTGGGCTCCTCAGCCACTCCAGCCAGGCAGACTCTAAGTCAAGGAAGGCAGACTTAAAGAAAACAAAATCCACACCAATTACACCAGAACATCTTCAGAGCTATTCCTGAGTGAAATCATCAAAGCAAGCAACACGCTGCTTACATCTTTTAAATTACAAATTCATGCTTTGGAGCTGCCCGCGGACGCACATATGGATATGGACCGCCACAGAGCCTGGAAGAAGAGACACCAGAAGTAGTGCAGGTCCAGGTTCTAAGGGCTGGCCACACTGCCAGCCCTCAGCACCCACACCCCAGACCCAGCTGACCTGAATGGAGTCAACTGTTCAGGCCCCAAAGACTCCCAGGGAATAGGTCTGAGCCTCTGGACCTGGAGCCTCCGACCCCTACCCCCGGCCATGAATTGACAGATCTCTCTCTCTTCTCCTGCAGGTGGACCTCTATAATTCGGACCCCCTCATCTGCCGGGCAGGCCTGAAGGTGTGCTTTGGCATCCAGCTGCTCAACGCTGTCACTAGAGTGGAGCGGGCCCTCCCCAAGCTGACCTTGCCCTTCCTGCTGCTCCAGGGCTCCGCCGACCGCCTTTGTGACAGCAAAGGGGCCTACTTGCTCATGGAGTCCGCCAAGAGCCAGGACAAGACACTCAAGGTAAGCAGCCGCCCACCCCCACCGCTGCTTCCCAAGGCCGAGGTGGGCGGGGCAGTGGCACCCCTGGGCCCCCCACACCCCACCCCACCCCCGCCAGGGGACTAAGCAGCAGGAATCCCAGGCATCTGCTCATTCTAAGGGAGCCCCCGAGCCACTAGCTGACTGATCTCACGAACGAGCTTGAGAGGAAGGAGGAGAGAACGCTGAGAAGCTGTCAGGCCCGGGAGAGTACCCACCCCGAGCACTGAGCAGCAGAAGTCAGCTTGGGCATGAGGGCCAAGGGCACGTTTTCTGCCCGCCTCCCTACCTGTCAGCCTTCTGCACCAGCAGCAATAGCTCCAGCCCAGCAGCCACCCCGGGACACTGAGCGCACAGGTGCACAGGCCCTGGTGGGATCGGATCTGTGCAGGAATCTTCCAGAGCATGTCCCATAAAGGGGACAATGCCTGTGGCCTAGCCACATGGCATGTCGGATACAACAGACTGCAACGTACTGACTCAGAGCGCCTTCCGAGGTGGCAGGTGGGGGGTTGCGGGGTTGACCTGCATTTCGTGCCCATTTCCTTTGCTTGATGGAACTGGGAAGAGCCCTGGCCGGAGGAGCACCTACTGTGCACCCGTCAAGCGACAGCTCATCCCAAAGGTGGCTCTCTGTGGCCAGCTGGGTGGACGCAGCCCCAAGGTGCATTCCCGAACAGATCTGTCTTTGACTGGGCCACCACAGCCCAGGCAGCCACCTGTGGGGGCCCTGCACCCCGGCTGGGTCCTACTCAGGTATGAGAGCAGGCAAGTCACACAAGTCCCACGCCTCCTGAGCTGTGTTGTCAGGATCCCAGCTCAGGCCCCCGAGCAAGCCCCTGGTCCTCTCCACCCTGCACCTCACTGACAAAGATGCTCACACCCTGGCCAGCCGTCACAGGCTCCCCTCACACCGTTACGAAGTGCAGACCCTAACTCACACCAGCCACCAGGTGCGGACT
This sequence comes from Nyctereutes procyonoides, assembly GCF_905146905.1. Taxonomy (NCBI): domain Eukaryota; kingdom Metazoa; phylum Chordata; class Mammalia; order Carnivora; family Canidae; genus Nyctereutes; species Nyctereutes procyonoides. Next base: position 1,772,855 of record NW_026575131.1, on the reverse strand, counting down.
CGGGGCTGAAGAGAAAGAAGGAGAAAAGGGAAAGGACAGCTGGCTCGTGTTCGTGCCAGAGGGCATGAAAACCCTGGCAGCACCTGGAGACCCCCCTGGTTATTCCTTCACCACCGATGAAGGGGTGGGCTGGGTCACCAGAGGGAGGACGAAGCCCTTACTTTAGATGGGGTGCCCAGGGGGGACCGCAGAAGAACATTCCAGACTGAGGGCAAAAGAGCACGAAGACCCCAGATTGGTGAGATCGCAGTGTGTGCAAGTAGCCAACAGGGGGAGGTGTGAGCCAAGCGAGGGACTGGTGGCCTGTGTCCCTGGAGAGTCAGGACTTGTTTCTGTTCCCTGAGGAGCCACTGAAGCGTCTGCAGCTGGAGAGTGGCATGTGCTGATTTCAGCTCTCCAGGCGCCCTGGCAGCTGCCATGTGGAGACAAGAGCTGAGGGCAGAGGCGGCTGGGAGGGACGGTGACAGAGTGACCAGGGCGAGCCCCGGGGCTGGGCCTCACCAGTGACGAGACAAGACATGCTACTCTGAGATGGGTGACACTGGGAGAGAGATCTGGGGAACGTTGAGAATTCCATTTTGAGTCTCTTTAGAATTCGGAAAAAGACAGGGGTGCCTGGGTGGCTCAGTCGGTTAAGAATCTGACTCTTGATTTCAGATCAGATCATGATCCCAGGGACGTGAGATTAAGCCCCGAATCAGGCTCTGCATTGAGCATGAAGCCTGCTTGATATCCTCTTTCCTTTTCCTTCTGCCTCTCCCCCATGTTCTCTCGCTCTCTTTCTCTCAAAAAAGGGGGAGATGGGAGAAGAAGGAAGGAAAGAAGGAAGGAAGGAAGGAAGGAAGGAAGGAAGGAAGGAAGGAAGGAAGGAAGGAAGGAGGAAGGAAGGAAAAAGAAAGAAAGAAAGAAAGAAAGAAAGAAAGAAAGAAAGAAAAAAGAAAAGAAAAAAAAGAAAAGAAAAGAAAAGAAAAGAAGAATCTCTAAAAGATCCTCGCACAGTCAACATTCATAGAGGAATTATTCGGAGCAGCCAACAGGTTGAAGCAGCCCAGGTATCCATCGATGGATGAGTGGATAAATCAAGTGTGGTCTGGACCAACGATGCGAAGAGTATTCAGCTTTAAAAGTGAATGGAATTTTGACTCATGCACAACATGCATCCCTGGGGACATTATGCTCCATGATATAAGCCAATTGCAAAAGAAAAAGTACTGTATGATTCCATCTTGTATGAAATATCCAAACCATAGAAATAGAAAGTAGAATGGTGGTTGCCCAGGGCTGCAGGGAATGACGAGAGGGGATTTAACGGGGCCAGAGTTTCAGTTTTGCAAGATGAAAAAGTTCTAGAGATCTATTGCACAACCATGTGAACATACTTAACACTACTGAACTGTGCACTTAAAAATGATTAAGATGGCCACTTTTAGGCTAATATTTTTTACCACAGTATTAAAAATAAGGAAATTTGGTGGTGCCTATTAGTAGTCCCACTGGAAATGGCAAATAGGCCGTCAGATACACACATCTAGAGTTCAGAGAGAGGTCTGGCTGGAGATATAAATTCCTGAGTCACCAGCACGTGGGTGGTTTTAAAACCACGAGACCGAACGAGGTTACTCCAGGGAGAGAGGAGGGCCACAGCCAGGCCTGTGGGCCACAGCAGCCTACAAAGGTCATTGGCGCCCCCATAGACTGAGAAGGGGCTGCTAGAGAGGCACGGAGAAGAGGAGGAGGGTAAAGAGCCCTGCAAACCACAAGAGGAGAGTGTTTCTAGAAGGTGAACTCTGGTCAACTTTTGAATGAAGCTGAGAAGTCAAATCATATGAAAGCAAGGTGTTTCCCAGTTATTGTGCCATGAGGGTCATTGGAGTCTGTGCCAAGGACAGTCGCTGAGGGTTGGTGGGAGTGAAAGTCAGGTTGGAATAAGCTAGCACCAGATGGAAGGCGGGGATGTGTAGACAGAGAACGGCACAGACGTGGCCATCGCTGGAGAGAGAAAGACAGTCAAGGGAGGGTGTGAGTTGATTTAAGAAAGGGAGTGCTAGAGCATGTTGGGACATTTAAATTTATCTGAATCATCATCTGATCCAAAGGCAACGACAACGTAAAGAAGGGAGCCTTCAGGCCTGATGGGGAGGTGGCAGGCCTGGAGCACTGGCTGTGCTGCCTGGGCCTCCCCACCTGCACCTGTCACCTCCCGTGGCCCTGACTCCCTGTCTCTCCTGATTGCAGATTTACGAAGGTGCCTACCACGTCCTCCACAAAGAGCTTCCTGAAGTGACCAACTCCGTTTTCCGCGAAATAAACATGTGGGTCTCCCAAAGGACAGGGGTGGCGGGAACGGGGTCCCCACCCTGAGCACAGCGGCTGCGTGGCCGGCCCACGGTCGGGGAAGTGGGCAGAGGAGGCAGAGGTGGGCTTCTCACCTGTGGCTCGCCAGGGGGAGGGGGGAGGACATCACAAATTGGAGGAATCCCTAGCACAATTTACTTAGAAAAAAAAAAAAAAAGACATCCTGTCTGCTCCTGGATCTACGTTAAGGGGTAGACACTTTATGCAAAAACAGAGCAGGGTCCCAGGCAGTGTCCCAGGGAGGGAAAGTGCTCAGACGTCCCTCAAGCCGAGCAAGCCTCTGCCCTGCCTTTCCTGGCCCCCACGAGGCTCCCAGCAATTCCTGGTGTGCCTCGGACACCCGACTGCAATAACTGGAGGAGCCTCCCTGCTGCCCTCCGCTCCGGCCCCCACTCCAGGACCCTCCCCGCCTGGCCCCGCTCCGTGGCCTTGTGCCGTGGGACTAGGTGGCAGGTGGCAGCCCCCCTGGGCACACCCATGTGCCCTCCAACGCCCAGGAACTGCCTGGGACCCCCTCGGCCCGAGGAGCCACCCATGACCCACATCAGCTCCTCGTTGGCCTGGAGCTGGACTGTGGGACAGGATGAGGCTTGGCCCAGAAGGTGCACCAGGCAGGCAACCCCTCCAACCTGCCGGGGCGCCTGCCGCTGCCCACCGAGTGCTTTACGTGTTCAGAGGCTGCCTTTCCTGGCGAGACTACTTTTACCCGACACTATGAGAGGGCAGTTGTGTTGAAGGCGAAGTGTCTAATATGTAATGTATATTCTAAAGCAGAGATTATTTGGGTGGGTGGGTGGGACCAGTGGAGGCTTGAAGGCACTGCAGCCCGATGCCCCCGCCCAGGACGGGGACAGGCCGGCCGCAGGGCCCTGTGTCAAGGCGCTAGGGTGCAGCCCCTGTAAGCAGGGCCCTGGGGCCCCCACAGTGGGCGGTGACAGGCCCGTCCTTGTCCTGGCCTGCTTGGGCCCATGGCCACCCTGGAAGCCTCGGTGCTGGGGGCACAGCTACCTCTGGTGGCAAAAGAGGAGAGTCCCAGACCAGTGGCCCAGCCCAGGGCTGCAGGCCCCAGAGACCACAGCAGAATGGGCCGCGAGGCTGGCGGGGGCCAACCTTTGCCAGCAGAGGGCCCGGCAGCACCTGACCTGCCGTTGTCAGGTGCCAACCCCAGCCTGCCCGCCCTTGGCACCAGCAATAAATGGGGCTCACAGCCCACTGTGGGAGGACTTCCACTTCCACCCAGGACTGTTGTTACCTCACGAGGCTCCTTGGGGGCAGACAGGACCCCGGGTGGAGGTGGAACTGCTCGGGGGCACCTGCTAGGGTGCAGTCGGGGGCCTCCAGGCTCCGGTGAGGCGGCCGCTTCCTTGCTCCAAGGGCCCTCTGTGACCTTGGAGGCTGGGAGTGGGGACTTCACCAAACCCTGTTGTTCTGGGGCTTGCTCTGGGTCCCCAGAGACGGGAGGCCCTCTGGCTCTCCTTCCAGGGGCCCTCACCACAGCACAGTAGAGCCCAGAGCTGGTCCTTCTCCGGTGGTCGGACCCTGGTCCCCAGTGGAAAGTCATGCCGGCCTGGGGGCCGAGATTTGTGCTCTCCTGGCCCTCTAGTGGGGGTCCGGGCCCACGGCCCCGCAGGGAGAGGCCCTCATGGCCCCATCTGACTTCTCTGGCTCCTCCTTGGAGGAGAAAAATGTAAAAAACACCCTGAGAGAGGAGGTCAGCCCCTGCCTGTTCAGACGGGCCACCGTGTGAATGTTTCTGCTCCTCAGCCGAGGAAAAGCAGAAATGCCACCCACAAAGGCCCCAGACCTCAAGACGCCCCTGAAGCCAGATCTGGAATTCTTGCCCAGGGCTGTGCTGGCCCGGACCCAGCAATCGCCGTGCCTCCTGCCCCCGCCACCGCTCCAGAAGCACCTGCCGGCTCGGCCACTTCCCAAATTAAGTAGCAGGCACGTGGTTTGACCAGGAATCATTCGGATGCATGAATTCATTTCTATGAAAGCTCTGACAGAGACGAATTCAGTCGCATCTACATGTCTGGTTAAGGGTCAAAAAATTACTGTGTTAAAAAGAACTATTTGGATGCAGGACTGTCTCCTAATGCAGGAGGGGCGGGACGTTGCTGTGCCACCTGCTGAGTGGGAGCAGGAAGGTGTCGGGGCCAGACGCCAGCTGTGTCCGGAGACCCGCGAGGGGCCACATGGCAGCCGCGGGCCCGCCCGTCCCGGGGAGCCGTTCAAGCCTCCAGCTGAGTTCATGCTCCACGCTGACGTTCAGAGCTTCCAAGCTATGCTTCACCATGACAAGGTCGTGGCCCGGCCTTCAGGGACCAGGAGATGCGGCTGACCCGAGGCCTTCCCCGGGAACGGACCTGTGGGGAGGCGGACGCAGCCCCTTCCCCTGGAACTCGAAGGCCATGCTGGTCCATAGGGAAATGAGGTTCACGCCCGCTGGTCTTCCTAGGACTTGATGCCACCTGCGGGGGGAAGCGGAGTACAGCTCCTCTCAGGGATGGGGGCAGATGGCCACGGGCACCCAGTGAGAGCACCAAAGGATGCCAGGAAAACCCACCAGCTCTGCTCTGCACCCGGGGCAAGGTCCCACACTACCTTTTCTCTCTTTCACCAATCACTAACACAAACCCTTTGGGGTCACCATGATTTTCTAAGCAGTTTGCCAGTTATTGTCTCTGCAGCTCAGCCGCATCCCTACATACGTACCATGACGGGGACTCATGATGGGTTCAGAACTATCAAAGGAACCATGTATGCCACAGCTAATCCTAATAAAACAGATGTTTTCTGCATGGTGGTGTCGTCTGTCTGCCTGAGACTACAACGCTCCCTGTACAGAGAACAGCAGACCCTCTTGTGGGACCTTACTGTTGTCTGTGCTGAGCCAGTCATCTGATCCAAGCCATGGTTCCCCGGGGACTTTATTTTCCCTCCTCCGTTCCCATGGACTTGGCCACTGCCGGTACCTGGGAGCCCAGGCTGTCCCCAGCCCTGGACTCCCGGGCTAATGCCCAGCCCAGGCGGCTCCATCCTCTGCCCATCTCAGCTCTCCTGCTGCTGAGCCAGGGCTCTGCACATCCTCTTCCCCTCCTGTGTCCCACAGTCAGCCCCGCCTCCAGGGTAGGGCTACGGGACACTTCCCTCTGGCCTCACTGCTGTTGCTTTCCCTCCCACCAGATGGCGACAGCACCCTCCTCAGGGGGTGCCCTGGCAGCCCTGCCCACACAGCCCCTGGAGGGGGTGTTAGTGAGTCAGAGGTAGCCCTTCTCACTCACAACCTGCCTAGCCAGTGGCCTCCCTGCCTTCACCCTCCTCCTGCTGTGTCCACTGGCCCCCACTCGCCAGCCTCCCTGCTGGACACCTCAGAGGCCTTTCCTAACCACCCAGTCAAGAACCAGCACATGCACCCTGGCTCCTTCCCCACCTTCCATATCCCTGGCACATTATTACCATCTGACATGATCTGACTTCTGCTTGACTGTTCAGTAGCTCTGTCCCTCCACCAGAACTGAGCGGCAGGAGGGTGTGTGCTTACATTAGGCCCCTGGTCTCCAAACTTGTCCAATGAGGGAGGGAGGGGCTGAGGGACGGAAGGCTTGCTACACCGGGCAGGATGCAGTCCCTGGGACTGCCCTCCAAAATGAGGGCAGAGGGACACAAACCTGCCACTCCAGTGCCTAACAGTTGTGGGGCAGAGGGAGGAGCGATGAAAGCATAGTGACCAGCCCAGAAGCACCCCTCTGGGAGAGCAGAAAGATGAACAGGAGTGGGGTGCACAGATCCTGCAAGGCAAGAGGGCTCAGGGCAGGGCTTGAGGGTGGAAGGACCTCAGGTTGGCATCAATAGCAGCACCCAACTGAAGGTAGTGTAGTGCAGGGGTCCACTGTGTGGGTGTAGTGCCAGGACCAGCCACAAAGAGCCCAAAGCCTTGACTGGAGGGGGTGTCGGTAGAACACAGAGTGCTGCCCCTGCAGGAGGGGGCCCACCTGTCAGGTTGTGACCTCAGGTAGAGGACACAGCCATGACCAAAATGGAAGCTAGCAGGAAGGGGTAGCCTGGCCTCTTTCTCCTCCCTCCTTCCCTCTCCTCTCACTGTAGGGGAAGTCTCAAGCATATGGCCCAAAAAAGGCTGCTCCAGCTCCTGCCACTGTGCCCTCCTTCCAGCCTACAGGAGGGGAAGAAAGGAAAGGGGCAGGCACATATCTTTCAAGGAATAAACCAGAGTCTGCCCTTAGTGTGTCAGATCACATCTAGAACCGGATGGCATAGCCACAGCTAAATGCATGGGAGGCTGGGAGGCGGGCCAGATGCCCACAAAACAGGACAGGCTCAGGGTAGGAGAGTATCTGAGAACCAAGTGCATGTGCTGGAGCCTTTCAAGGATGGGAGTGCCAGGGTCAGTATCTGCCTGGGAGATGCCAACAGGGGGCGAGAATGAGCTGGAGGTGAGCCAGAGCCCTGATTGGTGGCTACTGAAGAGGTAACATCAACAAGGTCTGGTGACCCTCGAGGCCCGAGGGATCCAGAGGGAACATGAGGAACACATGCATATCTCCAAAATGCTGCAGATCAGAAAAGCTTACAGAGTATGCCCCACACTGTTCCTCTTAGATCCTCCAGGGAAGAATGAAAATTCACTCTGAAACTGACCCTAGTTGAGCTGCCTCTCCTAGTGGAGGCTTCCTCGTGGGCGCCCCCACGGAATTTCTACATGAGCTTTTGGGTGGTTGGTAGTATTGCTCGTTCAGACTGCTCAGGAAACAGGCTCTGAGGGATGGAGCGATTGGCTCAAAGCCAGTGCAGAGTGTGAGCTCCAGCCCAGTGTCTGAGACTGTGCTGCAGGAGACCCCACTCCCTCCCAGAGAAGGCAGGTGGGCGACACAGCCCCAGGGACAGAGCGCCAATGCAATGCTCAGATCTTAAACCACCAGTAGGGCCTGCTGTTGCCTGAGGGTGGCTTCCCGGCTCCAAGGTAGAAGCTCCCAGAAGCCTGAGGGCCCCAGAAGTCCTTTCCTCTGAGGCCTGCCCTTCAGACATTGCCCAAGTCAGAAATTGTTATGCCTTCAAAATGTTCACTCAGGGATTAAGGCTGCCCCTAGGCCTGGCAAGAGCACACCTGCCCGTATGATGCCAGTGCCCAATGGCAGCCTGGTCCCCAGCGGGGCTCCTCGGTCCATGAATGGGACATGTGCCATGAATGGGACATTAAGGCGTATGCGGTTCTCTAGGTGAACGAAAGAACATATGCGAAGCTTTCACTCTCTTTCAATTTTTATTTTTTGCAAGTGGGGAAGATTTTATAGGATGGGTGAAAAAGTATTTTCTATTTTTATTACAGACCTGCCTTGTTGTAATGACTGTTTGGGTCAGGACCAAGACCAGGGTGAAGCAAGTAAGGCACTTGTCTTGGACACAATGTAAATGGGGCACCAGGAATCTTAATGAACAAGACCATACTTTTATGTGATTTAAATTAAAAGTAACGTTGAAAAAAAAAAAAGCATGATGAACCAAATAGCAGCCTTTTAAATAAAGACGGGCTCAGGGATCCTGATGTTCTTCCCAGCTCCAGCACAACTCTGTACATAGCACCTAACCGAGCCGGCCGCTGCCCCTACCGCCATGGCTCCCTCTCTCCCTGGGGCCTTGACAAGCCGTCCCTTCCTTACCTCTTAGTACAAAGCCATGTGGTACTTATTTTGTCTGTGAAAAATGTGCAAATGTCTTGAGCTGGGATAGAATGCATGTGTTTCTCAATAGAATTCATGGACCTATTTTTCCATTCAGCAGGAATGAATTAAAGTTGTTACTTGAGGACAGATGTCCTTTTTGATTCTAAAATGCAATACAGCCACACTATGAAAACGACACAGAAATCAGATGAAACCCTCAACTCTTGCTCTGGAAGCATGCCCTGTGTTTCTAAGCCCGGGCTTGCGGGGGGCACCTCAAGGCAGGCTGAACAGCCCCCAGCATCCCCCTGCATGTACTGAGGCTGCCCGAGCAGCCCCCCGACCACAGGAAGCTTACCATCATTTCCTTCCCCACTGAGCTCATGGGTGCCCTTCCTGTTGTTTCCTGTTTGCAACACCGCCCTGAACACCTTCAGACAGAAGGCCTTTCCCCACCTTAGGCCACAAGTAGCTGAGAAAATGAGGAAGGTGTGGTGTAGTTGGCGAATACCCCTGCAGCCGTGGGGCTGAGGGGACCACGGTCCTGGGGGTGGTGACTCTCTCCAGACCCACTGCCTCCCTAGCAGGTGCACCTCACTGCCACTCTCGGTGACCTGCTAAGGTACCACTTCCAGAGGACTCGCTCTTAAACCGCCTCACATAGGTTTTTACTTACAATCTATTCTAAAACAAGCACGATTTCAAATAACAGCTGTAAAAAAAAAAAAAAAGAGAGAGAGAGAGAGATGGGTTTCTATAGAGTTCACTGTTGTCCCCAGTATCTATCTTTAAAAAAGAAAAAGCAAAAAAAAAAAAAAAAAAAAAAAAAAAAAAGCATCATAATTTTTTTAAAAACCCTTTTTTAATGTTTAAACCTCTTACTATATACCTTGCCTCCCGTGGAGTTAGTGTGTGTGACTCTTAGGCCACCAGCCTGGCCCCACCCAGGAAGTCTGGGTGCCCAGGGCAAGCAGTGACCTTGCAAAGTTGCAAGTCAGCCCCTGCCTCGCCCTCCTCACCTTCCTCACCTTCCTTGCCCCTCCCTCCACACCTTGGGTGGAGCCCAGCATTTCACAAATACCAGCTTACTGAGCCCCCTGCCCCCACCCCAGGCCAGTGCAGGGCCCTTCACAAGTAGCAGGAGCTCACTTTTAATGCCCCAAGCCAAAAGGGAGGCACTATCAGAGTCACCCCAATTTATAGCTGGGCAAACCAAGGCATGGAGCTGTGACCAGGAAGGAAAAGGCAGAGCTGGGGTAGGAACTCTGGTCCCAGGGTGGCTTGGGCTCTGGCCATGCTGACCTCCCTGGGTCTCGTTCCGAGGCTCTTCAGGCTCCCAGGCCCATGCCCAGACCCTGCCCTCCACCCAGCAGGCCCTGCCGTCCACGTCCCCTTCCCCCACCCCCATGCCAATCACCTCCCTGCCTGCTGCTACTTTGTTCACCCATCCCACCTTACTGCTTCCCCCATGGGAGCCACTTGCCAGACCAACATGGAGGACATGCAGAGGGGAAAAGGAGATCCCAGAAACTCTAGAACTGATGAACATGCAAGGCACAGACGGCAGGACACCCAGTGCTGTTCCTAGGGCAGGATGGGACAGGCCTCAGAGGCTTGCTGCCTGGGCCTCAGGTCGGGGGACAGCCTATAGGGCATCCGGAGATGGCCACCTAACATTCCTGATAATGTCATAGCCCCAGGAAGGAGGCCGGCCGGGGGCTGAGAGAAGACAAGAGGTCAGTCCTCAGCTGCTCCTGGCACGAGACTCTCCATGGCCAGCCGCCAGTGGGCTGAGGAGTGGAGGGAGCCAGCTGGGCTTACTGGGCCCCCTCCTACCCTCCATTCCCACTCACTCCTCCCTGGCCCTCCCCCTGGAGCTGCAGAGCAAGCTGCTGCCACAGGGCTGACCAGAGCCTCCCCGCCTGGCCCTGCCAACAGCCCAGCCTGGGTCTTCGCAGCCATAAAACGCAGGTGCTGGTGGGGAGGCTCCACCGCTAGATGAACGGTCTCTGGTGTGCAGGGGCTGCTCATAAAGGAGTGCTAGAAACATGTCTGGCTCAGAAGCCAGTCCTTGCCCGGTCTGAGGAGAAACAGCCTCCATGGTGGCTGGGTCAGCCTCCCACTGAACCTCCCCCAGGACCCCTGAGGGCAGGTGGGTGTGTCAGACTTCACAAGGCAAAGCTGTACTGGGGAGAAGGGGAGGGGGGAGTCCCACGGCTGGAGAGGCTGGGCCCAGCTGGGGAGTCTCATGGCCCCTACTCAGAACCCCCCCACACCCAGCCCCCGAGGAGCCCCTGCTGGGCACCAATGGATAAGGGGCTCCGAATCTAGAGCTCTTCCCTGGCCCCCTGCACCTGCACCCTGCCCCAGACACAGGCTCAGGCTCTCACAGTGAATTCAAGCTTTATTGCCACACAAAGACTCTTCTGCTCCCCATGGGCCTGCTTTGTGCCTGGGAGAAGCCTGCTTGCTGGGCTTGGCTTGGAAGCAAACAAGCCAGGGCCAGGAGAACGGGGAGTGTGGAGGAGCTCGGGGAAGGGAGGTCCTAAGAGACCCCCACCCCAGGTGTCCCTGAGTGGTGCTCAGCCCCAGGGCCTCGGGGGGCTGGTTTGTGTTGGGAGGGGGCTCATCCTGACCCTCTCCTGGGGCCCCAGGCACGCTGGGGGAGGGGCACCCCAAAGAGCCCCCTCAGCCCACCACAACACCCTCCTCCAGGGAGCAAGGAACATGCGTGCAAGCACACACACAGCTGCCTGCCCGTGCCACACGCCGACAGTCAGCAGTCCAGGCCAATAGACACCAGCAGGTCCTCAAGTGCTCGTAGCCGCTGCTGCGCCTCCTCGATGGCACTGTAGGTCTGCACCGTGCTGGCCACGTGGAAGCGGATGTCGTCCACCAGCGGGATGGAGTCCGTCTCCTGCCGGGCAGCCACGGCCGCCGCCTCCTCCCGCACAGCCTCCACGAAGTCCTCCCGCTCCACCAGCTGTGGACAGGCCAGGTCAGAGCACGCCGGCCGGCCGCCCTCAGCCTGCCCCACCCACCACGGCTGCCCCAGGCCCACCTTCTCGATGACCTTGGCCATGTACTCAGTGCACTGGTCCTCGAGGCGCGCCAAACGGAACAGCTTGGCCACGCGCCACACCCCCACCACGTTGTCCTCGTCCAGCAGCTGGGCCAGGCTGCGGCCACAGAGCCGCTTCAGGCCAGGCAACAGGTACATGTCGGCCACGCTCAGCACATCGTAGGCCGCCTCGGGGGGCAGCTGCAGTGAACGAAGGGGTTAGGGGAGGATGTGCCCCAAGGTCACCGGGGACCATTCGGGGCCCTAGCAGCAAGGCTGGGAGCTATTAGGGAGATGGCGGAGGCTGCAGGTTGGGCAGGAGCTCCCTCTCAGGCCTCAGGGTGCCCAGATTGCTGCAGGCATCCGTGGACCAGAGAGCTTGGCAGAGACGGGTTCCCACGCCTTAGGCCCTTAACCAGGAGAGAGAAGCTGAGCTGTGAAGCACACAGACCCACACTCTGAAATCCTAGCTGTGGGACCCAGGCAAGTCACTTCACTTCTGTGTGCCTCAGTTTCCTCTCTGGGCAGTACAACCATGCCTGCCTCTGTTGTCAGAAAACAGAAGATGCTTTTCCAAACTGAGGCAGGGGCCCCCCCTCTAAGGCAGCAGAGTAACTCTTTACCGGCTCCCTTCCACCTACACCTGGACCCTGTGCTCAGAGAGACCACAGGTTCGGGCTCGGCTCCCATCCAGACTTTGGATGGGCAGAGGGAGAGAGATGCTGGAGACAGGGCAGGCAGGACCTCTGCGAGCACATCCAAGCCACACGCACTGCTTACTCAGGCCGGGCTCCACCTGTGACACACATCCATCTGCACAAGACCTTAAAAGACCACAACTATCACCATCCCCACTTTCTAGAAGGGGAAGACTAAGGCACAGAGCCACTGAGGAACCAGCCCAGGGTCACACAGCTTGTGAGCAGCTAACCCAGCGTCAAACCAGGTTAGGAGCCCAAGTCCATACTTACAGCCATTACATACTGTCCTCAGTGGCAAAGCTCCCACAGGTGTGTGGCAGGGAGCGGGGGTACATGGACCCCGGGGGGCAGGGGTCAGAGCTGAGCTATGCTGCAGGAGGAATGGAGGCCGGGGAGGGTGCCCATGTAGAGAGGCTGCTAGGCTTACAAATGGGGACCATGTGAGGTGAACACAGGCTGACATCACAGCCCAATTTGTCCCGCATGCCCCACTCCTGACAGAGGCCACACAGCCCCGCCTGCCTGCTTGGCAAGTACGACCACTAAGTGAGTTCTCTCCTGGGCCACAGGAGAACGGTGGGAGTGGCCTCCACCTGGCCTATGACAAAGGAAACAGTGTGTTTCATCTTCTTCTTCCTCCTAAGCTGTGAGTCAGCCTGCACCCCAATATCCAATATCCAGATGCACAGGACACCGCCTCAGGTGCTGTGGACCAGGTCCAGCCCACTCTGTGTTTCGTAATGAATACAGAGTGAGACACAGCCATACCCACTCATTTCTGCACGATGTTGACACCTAGTCCTCAGAGAAGGCTTGCTGACTGCCCCCAGGCCATGTCAGGGTGACAAGATGGAGGGGATAACCTGGGTCCCCACAGGCCACCTGTCCTGGTGCACTCACTTCAGACGTGAAGGAGAGCAAACATCTCTCTCCTTTATGTGACCGTATTTGGGGGGGTCTCTTTATCATGGGGCCTTTTACACACACACACACACACACACACACACACACACACACAGCACACCTTCGGCAGCAGTTACTGCTGCCCATGTCACCCATGCTCTGAGGATGCTCTGGGGCAGTTGAAGACCCAGGGAAGCAAAAGCACAGGAGACAGAAATCCAGAACCCTGGAAATGGACAGCAATCCAGAGGCAGGAGGCGCGGCGCTCCCCACTGTTGTGGTAATTCAGGGTTACTCTCCCTACCCACCCTCCAACTGGAGGACCTGGGGACCCCAGGTAGCTCATATTAAATCCCAAGTGTCATGTGCTCATGATGTGGCTCTTGCCACTCGTTCCTGTTCTGGAACCAACCAAGGTCCCCTCTGCCTGAAAGAAAAATCCAAACGCGTCCCATGCTTCCTCTCCAACCTCAGAGCAGACCAGCCCCACAGAGCAGAGCAGGACACAGGCACTCCCTTGAAGCCCCGGAGCGACCCGGCTGCACACCTGTCCCGATGGTCACACCCCCTAGCCCAGTGCACACAGCCTGCTCGAGCTCCGCACCTCCGTGTAGTCACTGTAGATGTAGTAGAGCACGTGGGTGAAGATGTCAGGCGAGATGCCATGGAGAGTGATGGCCAGGAGGCCGCCTGAGGCCTCCAGCTCCTCGTTCTCTCGGAAGTGGTCGTCCAGCAGGGCCCGGAAGTAGTCGCTGCGGCCGCAGAAGAAGGCCTGGGGGAGGCTGGGCTAAGGAAGGGTGGGGGCCAGTGCCTGTCCCCAGAGCTGGCCAGGGACATAAGGCAAGGGGGCGGGGATGGGGGGGGGAAGGGACGGCACCTTGTGGCAGAGAAAGCTGCAACCTTCCACCCGGAAGCAGACATCAGGACAGCTGTTGAAGCCGTCGGGGCAAGGGAAGGGCAGCTCCCCAAGATCACCCTGGGAGATGAAGGAAGAGACACCATTGGAGCAGGTGGGACACAGGAGAGCAGCCAGTCCCAGCCACAGGTCTAGTCTAGCTCGATCTGGAGGGATGGCCTGCAGCCCCATTTGCAAATTGAAGTGTGACAACGACCCAAGTAAAGTGGGCTCAGAGAAAGGGACTGGCTCCAGCCCAAGCGGGGCTTGTCTACCATAGCCACGTCCACGTGGGGCCCCACCCTCCTTGTGCTTACACGGAGCTCCGGGGGCAGGGCGCAGTCGGCCAGCAGGGCCATGTCCTCCCGAAGCCGGGGATCTGCCGGCAGGGGCTCGATGGTCAGCACCTTCACACACGTGCCTGGCTTGGAAGCCACTGTGGAGGGGACAATACAGCTGCAGGGCCCAGGGGCCGCTGGTTCCTGCCCAACACCCTGACCCCAAGCCTGGACTCACCGAACTCAGACACCTTCTCACACTTGGTCTCCAGGTCGCTGAGCAGGTCCCACAGTTGGCACTGCTTGGCCAGGCGCTCACAGTCACTAACATGCTCCACGCCGACGTCCAGGCGGCCTAGGGGAGACACGGGAAGCTCAGGGCCCGAGAGGAGCTCTCTGTGGTCCCCAGCACCAAGACTCCTAGATCTCCTTCCTGCCTTGGTTTGCCCCCTCAAGAGCCACTGCCTGACTTCCACAGGCCCCAGGACAGATGGAAGGGGGCTTGGTGTGTAGGTGGGACAAGCTCTTCCTGAGTAGACCCTCCAGCTTGCTGTTTCCCAGCCCACCCAGGAGGCAGCTAGAACAGCCCCACGCTGCAGGGCACAAGTTCCAGGAGGTACAAGGGGGGCCCAAGGCCCCCGTTTCTGCTGGACAGAAACCCCCTCCCTGCCAGTGTCCCCCAGGCTCAGAGATTCACCTGTGTACAGGTACTGCAGCAGGGCCCCAAAGGCCACGGGGTTGATCTGCAGGCAGAGAGACCAGGAGGGAAGGTCAGAGGCGGCCACCCAGCATAAGCACCCTGCTGTCCCTCCACCTGCCCCTGGGAGGGACGCACCAGTGGATGCCTAAGGACCACGACATTCTTGCCCTTCCATTTGGTGTCCAGCATGTTGGCAAAGTAGGCACTGCGTGCACCCAGCACACAGCGATGTGCCCGGAAGGGCTTCCCGTGCACCACAAAGACCACGTCGCTATGGATGCCCTGCTCCAGGAGCCTGGGGAGGAGCAAGCGGAGCGGGTGTTCAGCAGGCCCTCCCCACAACCCTGCAGGAGGGTCCTCAGCCCTACCCCATGCACACCCAGTCCTGCACCCCATCTCACCGCTGCAGGAAGTCATCGTAGTAGTCACGCCTCCTGCAGGAGGCTGTCACCTGCTTGTAATCGCGCAGGGCCCGGCGGATGGGGTCGCTCAGTGCCCCGTAGAGGCAGCGCTCCCCATCAAAGGTGTTGGCTTCACAGCGGGCTCCTGGGGGCAGCAGGGCTCGCCAGTCAGCAGGCTCGGGAACATGTACACTGCGGCAGGGACAGGGTCTGGGGGGAAATCCTAATCTCTCCCCCTGCAACCTTCCCACGTGTAGGGCCCAGCCCTGGACTTCGGAGCCCCTGCCAAATTATCCTGGGCCCACTCTGACACCAGCATCTTCTCTGCCAGGGCCTGGGCACATGGGCACGTCTTGGTATCAGAGACTACAAACAGAGCAGGCTCAGAGACCACTCTGCTCTAGGCCCTGGACACAGCCATAAACACACATCCCTGTCCTGACTAAACTGATCCTCCAGTGTGGCGGTGGACAATGAACATGTTAACAAATGATGTCAGGTGCTATGAAGAAAAAGAAAGCAAGGCAAAGGGTAACAGTGGTTGTGGCTGCCACACAGGGAGGCCAAAGAAGGTCACTGTGTCAGTGACAACACACAGAGACCTGAATGGAATGAGGAAGTCAGCCATGCAAAGATCTGAGAAACAGCAATGTAAATAGGAAGAACAGTGAGTGCAAAGACCCTGCGGTAGAAGCAAACTTGGAATGCGAGAGCACCAGAGAGGCCGGTGTGGCTGGAAGCGTGAGCACATGGGGGAGCCAAGAGAGGTGAGGCCAGAGGGGAAAGAGCAGTTCACTTAGAAGCACAAAGACTGGCGCAAATGGCAAGTCTTGGAGAACTTTAAGCCTATCAGACTCGTGAGACCCATCAGGCTGCAATATGGAGCACAGACTGTCAGAGAGCTATAGTTGGGCTGGGTGGTGGCTGTGGAGATGGGGAAGTGGACATAAGAAAATAGGTTCCAAAAGTAGAACCCACAGTACTTGCTGACTGGGTATGTATAGCGGTGAGGGAAGGACAGGACTTGAGAGTGTCTGCAAATGCAACCCCACACACAGGCACGCATGCACGCACACACGCATACAGAGCCCCCGCTCCTTCTCTCACCATTGGCCAGAAGATAAAGTACTAGCTCCTCATGCCCACAGAGGCAGGCGTAGTACCTGAGGGGGGGAAAGGAGGAGTATGGGAGGCTGTTATGAGGCCTGAAGGCCCCACCCCCCACACACACCTGCCATGACCACCCACCCACCCGGCACTCACAAGGGGGTGCTGTCCCACTTGTCCCGCACATTCACCTCCACGTCCCGTTGCTCCAGCAGGTACCTAGGCAGGGAGGAGAGCAGTGTCTGAGTCAGGACAGGTTCACAGTCTGTGAGAGGAGACCCACAGAACACAGAGAGAGAAGACATTGATCTTGGCTGAGGGAGGTCTCTCCCCTATGTGAGGGCAGGTGGCAGGCAGGCCAGAGCAGGAAAGGCATTCACCAAAGGGACCAACACAGGTAGACACGGAGCTGAGGAGAGAACTCCTAAGGGAAACGGAGAACCTCAGAAGCAGGAGCCCAGAGCTGGCCTGAAGGCATCCGTGAGAGGGGAGGGGGTTTGGGGCTTCTCCCACGGCCCCCTGGCTGCTTGCCACACTGGATAGGGGAGACTGGACATAGGAGACCAAGGAGAAGGCTTCTGCAGGTGTCCTGCTGGTGTGGATGCATGAAGAACAGTGAGAAGATTCCAAAAGGCAGAAGTCAGGAGACACAGTAGCTGATGGGATGTGGAAGGTGAGGGGGATCATCACGGATGGTGAGGAAGCCATCACTGAGGGCAGGAAGCCTGGGTGAGATGTCCAAGTTGGACTGGGAGTGCTCTTCAGTTGCACTCAGCTTTGGGGGTTATCAGCTAAGTCCTTGGTGACATCTGATGCTGGGGAGGGGCCAGGGATGCTGTGGGAGTTGGGAAGCCTGGGACCAGCCCAAGGGAGCAAGTGGTGGGTCAGAGCCAGGGAGCAGGGAGGGAAGGGCCCACGAAGTGAGGTGCCCCACACCCAAATAGGCACTCCCTCACCTCACTCCCTGTTTTACGGCGATTTCAGCGCCAGATTGCCTTAAGGCAGTTAACTGCATTTAGGAGTTTCCGAATCCCCGGGGATCAGAGGTTGATTCCGGGTCCTACGTGTTCCCAGCGTGCCGGGCCCTGAGCGCATCCGTGGAACCTTGGCCCCCCCGGGGCCTGACCTCCGGTTCTATAAGCTCAGAGGGCGACCCTCGCCTCCGCTCACCTCTCCGGGGCTCCGGGGCAGCGCTCTCCTTCAGAAGCCCGCCCGGACCCCAGGAGCAACACCCCGCCGGCGCTGCGTCCCGGCGCACCCCGGGTCGGAAGGCCCCGCTCGGGCGCCCCGGCGCTCCTGGTCGGGCTCCAGGGGCGCGCGCCCGTCCGAGCCGGTCCGCCGCACGCGCGGGGCCAGCGGCGCCGGAGGGCGCCCCTCCCACCCCGCACCCCCGGGCCGCGGGGTCCTCACCGCACTCGGCCCACATCCCCCTTCCTGCAGCTGGCGAAGAGGTCGCTGGTGTCCATGGTGCCGGCGGCTCGGACCCGGGCCGAACGACCTCAGGCGGCGGCGGCGGCGGCGGCGGAGGAGGAGGGGAGGAGGAGGAGGAGGAGGAGGCGGCGCGCCCCGGCCGGATGTAAACACACGCGGCCCCGCCCCGCTCCGCAGCGGCGCCTGGCGCCGGGAGGACCTACCCCGGCCGCCCGCCCTCCCGCCCGCGCCCCCCCGCCCCGCGCCCTGCGCCCCGCCCCCCGCGCCCCGCGCCCCGGAGCAAGAACGAGGCGGGCAGGCAGACGGGCTGGGCCCGGCGTGGTCTCCGGGCGGCTTTAATGGGGGTCCCGGGGCGCGGCCCCTGGGGCCGTCAGGTGGGAATGGGGAGGGCTGTGCCGAGACTGTTCCGCGAGCCGGTGGGAAGCGGGAGGCCCCGCGCCGAGGGCCGAGGCCGGGAGCGGGGGGCGCGGCAGTGCGCTCCGGGTCCGCCCGGGTCCGCCCGGCCCCTCCCGGCGCAAGCCCAGCGGGGCGAGGGCACCGGCCGCGGGGGACGGCGGCCCGGAGCTGCGGGCGAGCGGGCGACCTCACAGGTGCGTGTCCTCCTCGAACACATCCGAGTCCTCGGGGTCCCGCTTGCCGCCCATGAGCGCGCTCCAGCCTCCCGGACCGTTGACGGCCCCGCCGCCGTTCAGGCTGGGCTGCTTCTCCTGCATCTCCGACTGGCTGTCGCTGGCCACGTCCAGCGTGGGGTTGTCGTGGCAGCCGTTCTCTACGAAGCGCAGCTCCTCGCCGTGTGACTGCGGTGGGGAAGCGGGCGGCTGGCCGAGCACCGCGGCCGGGCCCCCACCCACCCGAACAGAGCCACGCACATGGCTCCTAACCTGGTCTGTGAAACCCTGCACAGGGACACCCCCGCCCCGGCCTCCAGCGGACCCTTGACAGATGCCAGCTCCCTTCTGTTCTGCTCTCACAACCAAACTCCTCATGGTCCTTTTCACTGAACAACCGGTGGCCCCCCTGACATCATCCGATCCTTCCAACAGCCTCTGCACTGTAGCTCTAGCACCTGTCAGGGCTGGTGCCCTGCAGACATGAGGGACAAATTGGGTGCCAGGCTCTGGATAAGCAGTTGTACTTGGACTACCTCATCCCAGGACAATTACTGCCACCTCACCTGCACGTGAAGACACAGAGTCTCAGATGACTGGACTTGCTGGGTACCCTCTCCTCCACGGGCACCACCTCCTACCCAAACCCTCTGGTGGGATGTGACCCTATGCTCACCACATGTTTGAGCTTGGGCAGCCGGCGCTGCCAGCAGTTATAAAGCAGGCCCAGCACGATGATGATGACACAGATGGCACCGATGACCACCAGCACCACAAAGAGCGTCCCGTAGTCGCTGCGCACTTGGCTGGCCCGTGCCTGGCAGCTGCTTGTAGTGGAGTAGTTCTGGATGCCAATCTGGGGGCGGGACAGGCCAGTTTCCTCAGCTGAGGTCCTGGGCTCAGGGACAGGAGGCTGGCATACTCCTGACTACACTGCCTCAGAGGCCTGGACCTGTGCTGGCCTGGGGCACTATCCCTGTTTCTATCTGTTCACCTGAGGGCAGCCCCAAGTCTCAATCCCATGTCTCCATTCCTGACCTCCTCTCCCATCCTGGCTATGGTTCTGCCCTGACCCCGTCTCTGCTGGGGCAGAAGTCTTGCTCCACTACTGAAACAAGCTTCCACCTTGGACATGGAAGTGTTCTGGCATCATTCTGACCAATTATGGGCTATAGATTGTGTAGATTGGGATGCTGGGGACAGTCCATATCCTTGGCCACCACCAGACTCTCAGCTAGGAAGCTAGGGAGGACCCTTTTCCCACTAAAAGCAGGTGGTCACCAGCAGCATTTGGCTGCCAGTACCCCTGCCACACTGCAAGCTGTCGTGGGTAGGCCACCTTCTCAGGCCTAGAGGCTGCTACGCCCACCTGAGGTGAGGCAGGCATTCTCTCCACAAATCAGCATCTAGAGCAGAAAGCAGGGAAGGGGAGGGGTCACCCTTGTCAGATGACAGGTGCTAGGGTGAGGGTCTCATCTACTAGCTCCCAGTACAGAGACCTGGGAGCCTCCCTTTCTGCCTTGGGCTCCCCTAAGGCCCAGTACGCATCTCTTCCAGGGGGTCTTTGAACATCCTATTTCCAGTATTTTAAAAAAGTCTACTGACTTTTTAAGTTATCAAAGATCTTTGCTTGGTTCACCCACCAATGAAATTGCTAAATTTGCCATACCAAGTCAGTCTGAATAGTGTCCAGTAAAGCTAGAACACCCAGGGGCAGGGAGAGGCAAGAAGTTTCTGTGGGGGAGCAAAAGATCAAGGCCAGCCCAAGTTTCTACCTGTCCACCCTGCCTCCCCCTGCCATGTTCACGACCCCAGAATTTTACAACTGGAAAGGCCCTTGGTAACCAGGTAGCAAGGACAGCATCGTGTTTAAAGGCCTGGGCTCTTCAATCAATCATTCAGGCATGGTCCAAAGCCTGGCTCTGTCGCTTCCTGGCTGTGTATTCTCAGACAAGTCACCCCCCTTCTCTGGGCTTCAGCTCTCATCTCAAATAGGGCACCAATGGTACGCTTTGGGGTACCTTGTTTA
This sequence comes from Nyctereutes procyonoides, assembly GCF_905146905.1. Lineage (NCBI taxonomy): Eukaryota > Metazoa > Chordata > Mammalia > Carnivora > Canidae > Nyctereutes > Nyctereutes procyonoides. The sequence goes on along the minus strand of NW_026575131.1, from coordinate 1,752,705 downwards.
ATCCTCACGAGGCCTGGGCTGACGCTGAGAGCTGGGTGAGAGAACCAGTCTGGCACTGGCATAGTCTGGCACTCTGTAAGCATTCAGTGTGCTTATCAAGAAACCCCAAACCGCCAGCCCAACCACCTTTCCGCCTTACGCATGATAGATAAGGAGGTGGGGTGCACAGTCATGCACAGCTCATGTCTCCCAGCTGTGAAATACTGCAGAGCCTTGGAGAAGGGGGAGGACTGATGCCAGGTGGTGGGTTTCACAGTGAGGAGCTGGCACGGTGGCTGTCCTGAAGAAAGATGGTGAGGAACCCGAGTCCTCCCTTTCAGATACAGTAGAACAAGGAGCAAGAGGACCGAGGAGGAGGACCAAGGGGGGCCTGCCCCTCCCACAGGCCCCGACTCTACTTAGCCCTCCACAGGGGTGGCCAGCCTGCTCCTCAGTGCATATCTCAGGGCCCAGCCATGCAGCTGGCCAACTGCCTTGGGTCAGGGCTGCCTCTCAGGATGGCATGACCGTCTCCTGAGCCTGAGCCCCGTCCCTTCAGACAGTGCCTAGCTGATGGCTTCTGAAGCACGCCCAAGCCTGTCATGCTTTCTCCTGTGGTTTCTCGAACTGCATCACGCTGTCCCACCCCACAGGTCTCTGATCAGTTCCTGGGCCAGACACGGGGTTGCTCCCACTACCAACCCACAAGACTCCCACTCACCAGTCCAGATCCTCCTCGGGGTCCCCTCCCCTCTGAGTCCTATCCTGATCACCACCCCCTCTGGGCCCTCTCACTCCAGCCATCTTGCAAACACTGCGGTTGTGTGTACATGTTCCTACACACTCTGTCTCTCCCATGGGAACTGTCTTAGGAGAATTGAAAGGAGGAGCTGCCCAGAACAAGAGTCTGTCTTCTGCTCCTGGCACTACCACACAGGCTATCTCCTACCCTCTGCTCCCAGAGCTCTAAGGAATGAGAGGGGAGCAGGTCCCTGCCCTCTTACCTCCACCAGATTCCTTCGGATGTCACCCAGCATGGAAAGGACATCTTGAGTGGGCATCACCCCTGGGGGGAGACATCATGGTCAGTGCACCCTTGGCCCTGGGGCGACCCCAGCTCCCTGGGACAGCCTCTGGCCTGAGCTTCTGGGAGCTTGCTTCCCCACTCCCAACCACAGGAAGGCCTCAAGGTGTGTGCGTTTCCACTCTCTCCTATGCTTGCTTTCTGCTGGCTAACTCGTTCAAAAGGACTGAGTGGATGCCCACCACGTGGCAGGTGGGACAGCAGGCAGTCACTCCCACTGCCCCATACTGCTGCATTTTGAACATGCCCCCTCTGCAGCCCACAACTCAGCATGCGGTGCCCATCGTCTCCCTCAGTGCTGAAACCACACCTCTTCTCCTCCTAATCCTGACGTTCACACCCTCCACCCCTTCTCCAGAACTCCAGTTCAACTGCAGTTGAGTCCTATACTAGAGGTCCTGCCACTACCTCATCCTGCTGTCCTAGAGGTCCAAGTTCAGAACCCCATCTGCATGCTTTCCTGTGGTTCTGCAGACCTCCCGTGGCCCTCAGGAAACAGTGCCGGCTTCATGCTGCCTCCCTGGGCTCTCCCTTCTGCATGCTGCCCCCGCTCACCCTGCTCGCCCACCAAGGTCATTAGAAGGTGCTGCTCCTTCTCACTGGGCTTGCTCAGGGAGATGTGCCAGTCCCCGTGGCGGCCACTGCCGTGGCGGGGCAGCACCTCCTCCACCAGGGCCAGAAGCTGCAGCCCTCGGTGCTGCCGGAACACCTCCTACAAGGACAAAAAGAGAGCCCCCATGCCTGGTAAGGGAGAGGGCTCTACTAACCCCCTGCCTCCAGGTTACCCCAACACCACCCACTCCAACCTCCAACCTCCCAGTGCCCAAACACTGGGAAAGGCCAGATGGCTCTTCTAGAGGGGGTGTTCTTGTAGCCCTGGGGACCATTGAGACACTGTGAGCTTGGCCGTTGGGCAGAACTGTGGAACAGCAAGGCACACACCTACTGGTTCCCCACAGGCATCCAGTTGCTCCTTACTGCCTGGGCTGCTCACATGTGGACAGCATGGTGTGTGCCCAGGGGTACTCACAGCTGAGCCTGGAGACAGAGATGCTCATATGCAACAAGTCTGGGAAGTGGGTGTCTCATGTGAATGGAAGTATGCTGGCCAGGCTGGAGTATTCAAGGGTGTAGTGCAAGGGATGAATAGACTAGGGTGTCAGGGGTACAATATGCACACTGCCATACAGCCACCAACCCAGGAGGGGAGGTGGGAAACAGTGACATGCTCATCTCTTGTCATTGCAGAGATACAGCCCAAAGTTGGGGAGTCAAGAAAGATGTCTGAGTACTTTTATGGTGGCAGTAGAGAGTAGAAGAATGAAAACAGATATGGTTAAAATGGTAATCCCTGGAAGCAGGGCCAGGAGCAGAAGGAAGGATATAAGCAGATTTTGTTCTCATCAGATACTCTCATACTCTTTAGATTTTCCTCACCTTGTGTATATATAATCATGTAATTTTTAAAAATGAAACAAGAGGCAGGTACCGGCCCGAACTCAGTGAGTGGCAGAAACCCAGGCAGGCCACCAATCTCGCCCCGTCAGGGAAAAGACCCTCACTGGCCCTGTTGCTGCTCCCCACCCCCAGTCTCTGCTTCAGCAGCCTTCTCCCTCTTGTCCCCAGGGAATCACTGACCTCTGCTCCTGGCCTCCAAAGCTTTGAGCAAGATACCTGCCCCAGCTATTTAGCACTCTTCTGAGTACACTGCCTTAGAGCTTTGAGCTTTGAGCCAGGGCTGCCTGTAAGGCCCAGGCACCTCATCAGACCATGTGGGCTTCTGACATTCCTAATTCCTTTCCGTTAGAGCCCAAGCTAGTGAGCCTTCCTGATCATCATGCCAATCTAAAGGCTACCACAAGGACCGAAGTTCCTTGTTACCTTGGCAAGTGCCAGGTGCAAGCTCAAGCCTTGGCACTCACTCGCCGAACAGAAAGCCTACTTGGTTCTGAATTTGGGAGAAAACTGGTACCTAGAAAGCTAGGAAAGCCCTTTTTCCAAAATAGTTCTTACTGTCTTCACGTGCATGTGTGTGCATGTGTATGCAGGGAAAGGGGACACACCTGCATCTGCCTGAGCAGCACGCACTGCACCCAGCAGCCTCCCTGCTTACAAAAGAAACACAATCCTACCCACAGGCAAATCCTCCCCCATGCCACGGGCCTGGGATCCCCTACATGTGCATACCCCACATTTCCTGGGTCAAGATGTCTGCCTGGCATAAGCCCACAGATGCACAATGTCCATTCTGGCAGTGCCTGATGACTATATATTTCATGCTATTTATTTTGCAGATGGGAACTGAGTGTCAGTGGCCTGGGGAGAAAACTCTGAATTTGGAATCAAATAAATCTGGGTTCAAATCCCGATTCTTCAGAAATTTCATCAAAGAATGAAATTGGCCAACAAGCACATGAGAAAATGCTCCGCATCACTGGCCATCTGGGAAATACAAATCAAAACCACAATGAGATACCACCTCACACCAGTGAGAATGGGGAAAATTAACAAGACAGGAAACAGCAAATGTTGAGAGGATGTGGAGAAAGTGGAACCCTTTTGCACTGTTGGTGGGAATGTGAACTGGTGCAGCCACTCTGGAAAACTGTGTGGAGGTTTCTCAGAGAGTTAAAAATAGACCTGCCCTACGACCCAGCAATTGCACTGTTGGGGATTTACTCCAAAGATGTAGATGCAATGAAACGCCGGGACACCTGCACCCCGATGTTTCTAGCAGCAATGTCCACAATAGCCGAACTGTGGAAGGAGCCTCGGTGTCCATCGAAAGATGAATGGATAAAGAAGATGTGGTCTATGTATACAATGGAATATTCCTCAGCCATTAGAAGCGACGAATACCCACCGTTTGCTTCAATATGGATGGAACTGGAGGGTATTATGCTGAGTGAAGTAAGTCAGAAGGAGAAGGACAAACATTATATGGTCTCATTCATTTGGAGAATATAAAAAATAGTGAAAGGGAATCAAGGGGAAAGGAGAGAAATGAGTGGGATATATCAGAGAGGGAGACAGAACATGAGAGACTCCTAACTCTGGGAAACGAACAAGGGGTGGTGGAAAGGGAGGTGGGCGGGGGGGGATGGGGTGACTGGGTGACGGGCACTGAGGGGGGCGCTTGACGGGATGAGCACTGGGTGTTATGCTATATGTTGGCAAATCGAACTCCAATTAAAAAAATATACAAAAAAAAATCCTGGTTCTTTTTTTAAGTTTTTTTTTGTTTGTTTTGTTTTAATTCATGAGAGACACACACACACAGAGAGGCAGAGACATACACAGAGGGAAAAGTAGACTCCCTGCAGGGAGCCTGATGCAGGACTGGATCTTAGGATCCCAGGATCATGCCCTGAGCCAAAGGCAGACGCTTAACCACTGAGCCACCCAGGTACTCCTCAAATCCTGGTTCTGCCACTCATCAGCTCTGTGACCTTTAACAAAACACTGCACCTCTCTGAGCTTCAGTTTCCTCATCTGAAAACATGGGCTTTGGTCCTAACACCATTTTAATGTGAGGATTAAAAGTACTTACTCAGTCACAGGTGCCAGGACAACTGGCTATCCCAGTGTAAAAGAAAAAAAAATGTACCTTGACTCATACTTCATATTACAATTAATTCTAGATGGATTCCAGATTATAGCTTTGAGAAGTAAGCACAAAATGCTACCTTCAGGGGTGCCTAGGTGACACACTTGGTTGAGCGTCCAACTCTTGGTTTCGGTGCAGACTGTGATCTCAGGGTCATGAGACTGAGCCCTGCATTGGGCTCCATGCTCACCACAGAGTCTGAGTTTCTCTTCCTTTCCCTCTGTCTCTCCCACCGCCCCCCCCCCATGCATGTGCTCTCCCTCTCTCTCTAAAATAGATAATTTTCTTAAAAAATAAGAAAGCTATCTTCATGAACTCAGAGTAGGCTAAGATTTCCTAAATGGACTTGAAAAAACTAACCAGGGGCACCTGGGTGGCTCAGTGGTTGACAGAGGCATGGAGGAACCAGACCTGACACATACTGCTGGAGGCAGTATAACTTGGTACAAACACTTCGGAAAGTTGTCAGACAGCATCCATTCAAGGTGAATATATGCAGAGACCATGTCCCTGCAATGCCACCCAGGAGAACTGTATTCATATGCTCACCAAAATATGTGTGCAAGCACATCCACAGCAGCATATGCCCTATAGCCTGAAGCTGGGAACTACCCAAAGGCCCAGCAGCATCAGAATGGATACAGTAATGGAATACTATACAGATGAACAAACTTCACTACATGAAGCCTTCTAGATAAATCTCAAAAACCGAATGTTTAGTGCAAACAGCCAGACACAAAATACTACCTAATGAATCTTCATAAAAAGTTCAAAAGCATGCAAAAATCAATGTATGTGGTTACGAATCAAGAAAATGGTTTCCCTGGAGGGAGCAGTGTCTAGAAGGGAGAATGAGAAGGGCTTCTGGTGGTGTTGATCATGTTCCATGTCTTCATGTGGGGGCTGATTACATGGCTGTGGTCCCTTTGGGATGATCCATCAAGCTACGCACTTATGATCTGTGTGCTTTTCTGCATGTATATTGTAAGTCATTAAAGCTCTTCTTTTTTTTTTTTTTTTAAACTTTTTTTTTTTTAAGATTATTTACTCATGAGAGACAGAGAGAGAGAGAGAGAGAGAGGCAGAGACACAGGCAGAGGGAGAAGCAGGCTCCATGCAGGGAGCCCAATGTGGGACTTGACCCGAACTCCAGGATCACGTCCTGGGCTGAAGGGAGGCGCTAAACCACTGAGCCACCCGGTCTGCCCCATTAGAGCTTTTCTTAAGTGCAATGCACTCATGAGTTTAAGTTATCTTCCCTGCTGGTCCTTCCCATACATCACACTGTTTCCCCCACAGTAGGGGGAAATCCAAGCACCCATTTCCAATGCCCTGAAGTTACATGCAACTTCTCCAAGTGTCTGGTGTGGTCCTTATGGCAAACAGGAAGGAACACCCTGCCTATCATTTTGACTTGTGCCAATACAGCAGACAGAGCTGATGAAAGTGCTGCTCTGCCACCTTGGTACAGAGAAATACTGGGAAAAAACATAGGAAGAAGCAGAGGGAACTCGAAGCCAGAAGAGTGAGCAGGTGCCAAAGCTGCAGCAATTCCTAAGGGCCCAGGGTCCAGAGATGGAACCTGGGAGCTGGAGACTTGGCTTTAAATGCTTATGTGTTCTTGGCCCACGTGAGATGAAGAACTAGAGCAGAGTACCAGAATGGAACTGAAGCCTCCAAAGAGCAGCCCTTTCAGTGAAACAGGGACTTGAAAACATTCCTGCTCACCTGAGGAGCTAAGGGGCTCTATCATGTGCCTGTGTCCATGGGGAGGAGAAAAAGCATAAAATTGCCAAGACACTTTGTAGGCAGAAAAATAAGGCCCAGAGAGAAATGGAAAGTTGGTAATATCTAACAAACTGTATATGCAATCCCACTTCTAGAAACTTACTCTGAAGATACATCGCAACAGCACAAAAATACATACAAACAAGGTTATTTGATGCAGCCTTGTAAGTAACCACAGAATATCACCCAAATGCCACACAAAGGAAATTTAATGAATAACCTACAATACATACACATAATGGGGTATTCTTCAGTTGTAAAAATAAAATGATTAAGAATAATCTTCATAAATTAACATAAAGTGATTTCCAGCAGATATTGTCAAGCAAGAAAAGCTAAATACAGAGGAATAATGTTATGGACTAAATGTGTCCCCCCCCCCCCCCCCGCCCAATAGTTTATGTTGAAGCCCTAACCCCCAGCACCTCAGAATGTTGACTATATTTGGAGATAGGTCTTTCACTAGGTGATTAATTTAAAATGAGGTTGTTAAGGTGGCCCCATCCAATACAATCTGATGGTGTCCTTATAAGAGGAGGAGATTAAGGACACAGACACACACAGAGGGACAACCATGTGAAGACACAGGGGTAAGATGGCCATCTGCAAACCAAGGAGACAGGCTTCGGGAGAAATCAATCCTGCTGACACCTTGATCTTGGACTTTCAGCCTTTAAAAAAGTGAGGGAATAAATTTATGTTTTTAAGCCATCCGGTGTGGTACTTTGTTATGACAACCCTAGCAAACTAATAAAAATATAAATAGTATGCTACATTTTCCTGCAAGAAAGAATGGAAGAAATTATACATCTATCTGCTTGTTTCTATGAAGAGAAACACAGGGAAGATAACCAGAAACTAATGAGATTGGTTACCTGGAGGGAGTGGGTGGGAATGAAAGGCGAGAGGTGATCGGGGAGGGGGTGTTTCTGTATGTAAGCAAACATTTTTGTGTCCCTTAGATGTTTAGAACCATATTAATGATTTACATGCTCAAAAATACAAATACATCAACAAGGATGGGGGTGGGACTCTAAAACTGAAGACAAACAGAAACCTATCTCAAATGTGTAACTACACCAAAAGAGAAAGGAATTAACTCAGGTAACCTCAGAGTCATCTAAAGATAAAAGAAGCTGCAAGAAGATCTTGAGTTTTGCTTATTAGTAGGTTTATGGTTGCAGTGGTGTAGTTAAAAACTGCAACCACTTGTCAAGTATTCTAGAACTGAACAAATGAGTAAATACACTAAACCTGTTGGGAGTTGGGTTTCTGTCAGCGAAAGAAGATACAACTGTGCAAGAGGAGAAGGCTGGGAAGAGCCAATGGTCCTAGATTGGAACTGGAAGACTGGAATGTTAACTACTAAAGTCATCATTATAAATATGTGTGGGTGCGTATATAAACATATATGAGCACATATATATATGTGCACATATATAATATAATATAATATAATATAATATAATATAATATAATATATAATATAATATAATATAATATATAATAAATTATATTCTACAGAGAAAAAATACAGACCTATCTCTCTTAGCTCTCTTCCAAAAGGGCCAAGGAACAATGACACCCCAGTAGCCATGAGTACACCAGGAGCCCAGATCTTGTTTCTAAATACCTTTTCCTCATTAGAAGGAACCAGGGCTCCATGAAGAAAGGGCCAATTCCAGGGTAGGGCTGGGAAGTACAAGACATAATGTGCATTCAGCAACTTAGGGGCCTCAGACAAAGGTTCAATTTTCACCCCAGCTGCTTCTGCCTTCAGGTCTGCGATCCAGTCCTCTGTGCTGAGAGACACTACTGAGAATTTCCTTTTGCCATACAGAACTCAAGGGCAATACCTCTGCTTTACTACTTTATCTTTCTGCTTCCTCTCCTGGATTTTCTTCCCAGGCTGCTTTCTAGTTTCCTCTGTGTGCATTACCTATGATATCTCAGGTAAAAGAGAAGAAGCTATAAATCTGCACTGCTCTTTCTAAATCTTACAGATCAGATTCCCAGAACTGAAGCTTTATCTCACATGACTTTCTCTATGAGACTGTCAGCACTTCTCTCCCTATCATTCTCTGAAGATGTGTTCTCTGTAAAGCTCCATCATTTTGATGCACATTATTACTCCTATTACTTTTCAACAATGTCAAGGTCATTAAACACAAAGACAAGCTAAGGAATTGTTTCAGATTTAAAACCAAAACTGAACCAACCATGAAAACTGAATGCTCTGCCTGGTTCTGGGCTAGATCCTAGACCCCTGATGAAATCTGAAGAAGGTCTATAAATTATACTTTTGTGTCCATCAGTGTGAACGTCCTGATTTTGATCACCGTACCTTAGTGAACTAAAGGACTCTTCTTCTTCTGAAGACAAGACATATACACCAATGTTTCAAGAGGGAGGAACAGAAGGAAACAATGCCTTCAACTTGCTCTTGAATGATTTGGAAAAACGCTAAGAGCTGGTGAGTTTGGCTGAAAGATACATAGGATTTCTTTGTGCCAGTCTTCTGAAATTCTATCAAAACAAAAAGCTACAAAAGAACAACATGACAAAATCAAAGGCATTCTTTAAATAAGGGTTGATACAGATACATCTGAATATTATTCAGACTTTAAAAAGGAGGAAATTCTTACACACACTACAGTATGGATGGGCCTTGAGAACATTTTGCTAAGTGAAATAAAGCAGTCACAGAAGAACAAATGCTTGATTCCACTTGTAAGGCATACTTAGAGCCAAATTCCTGGAGACACAAAGTAGAATGGTGGTTGCTGGGGGTCTGGGAGAGTGGTTAATGTGGACAGAGTTTAGTTTTACAAGATGAAAAGTTAACAACACGTTAACATACTTAACACCACTACAGTACCTTAAGATGATCAATTTTACATTAGATTTTTTTACCATGATAAAAAAAATCCAGCATAAAAAAATGACTAATTAGGCAGAGATCAAATAATAAATGAAGAAAACTAACGACAAAAAAAGGGGAGGCAGAATGAAAGCATTTATATAAATGTATGTCTTATTTGGAAAGAGGAGAGACATATGACTTTAATGTTCAAATACACACACAAAATTTAAGGGTCTCAAGGACCCACACTGTGGTCCCTAAGTACCATTTCCCAATAAAAGCAATGAGGGCTTGGAGAAATGTTGATTTCATGTCTAGGGGAGGCAAAGTACAAGATGAGCCCAGAACATCTTATCATACCAGAAAGCAAGGAAACTATCAAACACTAACAGGCTGGTCAAAAAGACCTAGAAGCCAATGCAAAGAGGCTCTCACTGGCATATAAGCACCAGTAAAAATAAATAATCACTGCAACAGATTAAAACATACCAATCATGTTTTTAAAAACCCACTTGTTTATTATTTATAATGGGATAAAAGAAGACAACCTATGGGTCACTTTTGAATTAAATACGTGCTGTGCACATATTTTTACTTTTCCCCAAACCCACTAAACAAGATTAAAGCATTTTTTTGAGGTCTAAAACCACAAAGACAAAAACAGAAAGAGGAGACAAGAGCAATGAAGTCTGGGCACTGGAGACATATGGATGAGTTAGGATTTCCTAATCTAGCAAGCCCTGAAGAGCCGAATCCTAAGCCAAAATGGGACAAGCTGAGAAGCAATCACACTTATGCTGTCAAACTCCCAACTAAAATGCTCTTGAATAAGCAGCACTGGTTACCTTTGGAAGGGAGGATGAAAATGGATCTAAAAATAGGAAAACTGTTTGAAACTCTGTTTAAGAAGCAGCTGGATCCCTAATTTCTCTCCCCAGCACTGCAGAGCTGATGAATGTCCCTGCCCCCTGGCAGAAGATTGGAACTTGATTCTGCAAAGAGGGTAAAAGAAAGGCCCTCTGACACTGGGTGCACCTGTGGCAGAGGCTCATGCTCAGAGAGAGAATAAGTGAATGTATCCATGCACACGTGTTCTAACACCAGGGCGCCCAGCCATCTCCCCACCCTGGCTCCCACAACACTGGCAACCAGCCCTTTATGCTCTCAGGAGGACAGACGTTCCTTTTTCAAAGAATCTAGTCACCCAAGAGGAAGGATCTAAAAGTGCTGACATTAAAAATTGTCAAATGGCCCAGCCAGTCCACCCTCCTGAGAAGCCACAAGTAATAAACTCCACTACAAGCTGAAAGCTTCAACCAGCTTTTTGATGGCCCTCCTTAAATAGCTCACAATGAACCCACCAGACATCTGAGGAGCAAATGCGTGTGAGAAAAGCAAGACCTAAACTAACAAATAAGGAAAGTGACTTTTAAAAGACTGTTTCAATAACCCCCAGGAGATAAGACATTGCACATGTGAATGAAACCAATCCTCGAAATTAAACACAGAGCAGGGCAAGGACAAAAGGGCCCTTAGGAATTTAAGCATATGAAGACGCTCCTCTTTTAGACAGGGGTGGGTGCTGGTTCAGTCCCTGGGTTAGACTAAGCCCTCCCCATCCCCGGGTGCTCCCTCTGCCTGCACTCTGCCGGCCCGCCCGTCCCCACCCTGCCCTGTGGTCCCCGCCTAGCTCTGCACTCACACAGTCTATATTCTCCGTCATGTTCAGAATGATGTAGTTCTTCCCAGCCAGGTTGCTCCAGTCTTTGCAGATCACCTGCACAGTAAAACAAAAAGAAGGGTGACAATTACAAAGGCATAAGGAAAGGCATCCAGAGAAAGTACGGATGGAAACCCTTTGAGCAGCTGGATGGTGAAGGCCAGGTGCAGGTTAGTGACAGCTAGGTGAGAGTTGACAGCCTCTGCAAGGTGGCATGCCCAGGCTCCAGCCCCAGATGTCTCCAGGGACTGCACAGAGGATATCTTCAAGGACAGGCAGGAGAGGCCTGACAGGGCTTGCCCCAGCTATTGGCCTTCAGTGGCAACCCTGCAGGGGTTTCTTGTTCTGTAGGCTGAACGAAAACAGAACTGCAGGCCAGATACACAGGCTGGCAATTTGGGACTCCCTTCCCTCTGTCCTTTCCCACGTGTGAGCACTGGCCTGGGCATATGCTGGGCAGGGGTGAGCAGGAGAGTAGGTGGCGACTGCACTAGGGGAACAGGTATGGAGATGGGGGCGGGGGCACAGGTCAGGCAGTTGGAAGGCCACAGGTGGCAGCAGCAGCACTGAATGAGGCCATGCAGGCCAGGGGAACAGAGCTCTAACAAGAGCCCATGCAGGGCTATGAGGTGTGCGCCGCAAAAGTTCTGCTGGGGCTCTACATGCTATACTGGGGACACCCATCTCAGCCTGGCAGCCCCTCCCATCCCCACTGTGCAGCCAGGGGACCACCAGGGTCCTTAGAGAGAGAGACAGTCACATGGTCTTCATGTGCCCTCACTTTACCTGAGTAGAATCCCAGGGTATTCTGGACTGGGCTTCCGCAGCCTGTACTTCCTGGGGCTGATGGCTATGGTCTTCTCGTCCCAAGGTACCAGAGGAAGGTGTCAGTTCCACGTCTCGGGGGGCCAGGGGGATAGAGGCTGAGGCTCCAGGGTAAAGGGGGTCTTCATCTGGTGTCTCAGCCCCGCTGGGAGCTTCTGTCTGAGGGAATGATGCGAAGGACGGCACTTCCCCTTGCTTGCCAGCCAACCCCACTGCTCCCACAGTGGCCTCCTCACTTGCCTCCTGAGGAGCCTCAAAGTCTACCCCATGTCCTGCCACTGGCAGCACTGTGCCCCCTGCCTCCTGGCTGGCAAAGTCCTGACCCCCCGGGGTCACTGTACTTGGGGTGACTGCGGGTGGTGACAAGCTGGGCTCCATGCTGCTCCCCACCTCCACATCCAAAGAGGCCTGGTCCCCAGATTCTTCATGCCTGTATTTGGCAGCCCCTGACATCTCACTGCTGCTGGTGGGAGAAAAGCTGTGGACCTGAATTTGGGCTGCTTCTTGGGATCCATTCACAGGCAGCAGCTCCTCTTCATCCTCTTCTTCTTCCTTCTCTACCTCTCCCTTCTCCCTTTCCTCCTCCTCCTCCTCCTCCTCCTCCTCTTCCTCTTCCTCCTCTTCCTCCTCTCCAGGAGCCATATGCCAGGGTGGCTCCACCAGGTTCATCTTGGGCAAAGGGGAGGGCAGACTTGGCACCTCTTGACCCTGGCTGGTATCTTCTATTGGACCCGCCTTCTCAGTCAAGTCTGGAAAGACGTAGTCTAAGAACAGAGACAGAAACCTCATTCACTAGTTTCATCGTCCATCATTGATTTGTTCAGTATTTGCTGAGCAGATGATATAAAGGAACCGTGAAACCCACAGGGAGATGGTGGGGAGTCAGACTACCAAGCCTACTCGAAAGGAATGAGAAATAAGGCTGGGTGGTGGGAGTCTGGGAGGCAGACTGTGGGGGGAGATGAGGGCCAGGCTAGTCCTTATTTCCCTCATGATGATTATGACACAAATCTGCCACTAAAATTCTATGAACACAAGAATGTATAAAAGTAGAAAGAAAGTTTGTATGATTGTACCCATCAGAGACAGCCCTTGTTAACAGTCCATGACAAGAAGTTAACATCTCTATAGTTCTTATAATGCATTTATGTTTCCTCCTCTGGGGATTTCTCCAAGAAGATCCCAGACAACCCATTAGAAAAGGTTCCTTTTATCTCTTTTCCAATGGGTTGTAATGGGAGGCCTCTTGGTAAAACCATCAAATGAGGTCTGAGAACCCTCTGATCACAGGAACAGAAGAGACACAGAGATCATGACCTTTAGCCCCTGGATGGGAAATAAAAAAGATGTCAGGAGAGCTCAAGAGAGACTACTGGCTGAGTCCAGAACTGACACGGTCACTGTTGGTAGTGACAGGAGGAATTTTACCCTCCCTGCCATTCCTAGGAACCATATCTTGAAGTGTGGAACTTAGGAGGCCTCCTGGACAGCAGGACTTGTTCTGGCTTTTCACTGAAGCCTAGGCCTCTTCAGAGTAATGACATAGCAAAGTCATGGGCCAGTTCTCTTAGAGATTGATTCAAAACACCAGAAGCTATTTCTAGCAAGAAATCTTATTGGTTGCCATCTTGTTGCAAAACAAATATCAAAGACTGTTTTAAAGCACTCTTCAGACATGAGAGAGGTGGTTCAAGGTGGTGAACTGGGCCTCCTCCTCCAAAATTTCCATCAAATGGTAGAATGGCTTTTCAACTGTCAAAGTTTTATAGGTTTAGATATATTTTGGGAATGTAGAAAGCAGATGACATCACAGGAACAAATAATCCCTCAGCCAAGACAAACACCAGGAGAGACAGTGGAAAAGGGGCTCCCTTTCTAACAGAATCAAGGAGAGAGAATAACTACGGGAGCAAAAGGACACAAAACATAGAAAATTCAGAAAATGGAAGACAGGGGCACCTGGGTGGCTCAGTGGTTGAGCATCTGGCTTTGGCTCAGATCATGATCATGGGTTCCTGGGATCAAGTCTCACATCAGGCTCCCTGTAGGGAGCTTGGTTCTCTCTCTGCCTGTATCTCTGCCCCTCTCTCTGTGTCTCTCATGAATAAATAAATAAAATTTAAAAATAAAAAAAGAAAAGAAAATGGAAGATAATCTTTAAATTCCAGTTAGTATCTCAGAGAGACCCAAAGATACTGCATCCCTAAAATAAAAACAGGCTAATAAGAGAATCAAATAATCTCTAAAAAAAGAAAAAGTCTGTAGAAACTGAAATGAAATTGTCAAAATATAAAAATTCAATAGAACATCTGGAAGAAAAAAGTCAAGGAAAAATCTTTAGAGCAAAAGTAAAAGGACAAGAGAGAAAAGTTAAAAGAAACAGATGACCAGTGCAAGAGGTCTAATAAATAATATGATTTATAAAAAGATAAGAACCCTTAAAATGGAAAGGATAAAGAGCCAAAGAAGAAAATTTCCCATACCTGGCAGCAGGAATCTTCACATTGAAAGGGCATATACTTGAGGTGAATGATAAAAGGCTTACATCTAGCTTCATTCTCATGACATTTCAGAATTCGTTTTTATTATTATTATTTTAGATTATTTATTTATTCATGAGACACGCAGAGAGAGAGAGAGAGAGAGAGAGAGAGAGAGAGAGAGAGAAGAGAGAGGCAGAGACACAGGCAGAGGGAGAAGCAGGCTCCATGTAGGAAACCTGATGCAGGACTCAATCCCGGGACCCCAGAATCACACCCTGGGCCAAAGGCAGGTGCTAAACCGCTGAGCCACCCAGGAATCCCCACATTTCAGAATTCTAAGGAGCAAGAGGAGATCCTAAAAGCTCTCAGAAAAAGAACAGGTTAACCTATAAAGTTACAATAAAGAGATTATCAAATTATCACCAAGTTTCTAATTCATAACACTAGACTGCAGAAAGGAAACTGAAAATGCATTCAAAATTCTAAGGGAAGTATATTTTGAACCTGGTATTTCATACCCAACTAAACTATCATTCAAGTATGATTAAAAACAGACGTTTTCATATATGCAAAGAAAGGTCTTTCAATCCACTGATTCTGAGAAAGGTATTTAAGGAAGTTCCCCCAAGAAATCCAAAAAAGACACGGGAATCAAGAAACCTGAGAGGAAGTCATGAAAATAAATCTCTTGAGGGAAGCTGTGCAGTGGGTCTATGAAATAAGCATTCAAATGGATCCATACAACTCTGAGAATTATTACCAAAGGAAAAATTGACTTCTTATGAGAAAAAGTATAATTTTTAGAAGCTGATTGATCTTAGTGATAATTGAAAGCACACTATACTATTTAGACAAATAATTAGAATACTCTACCCACTGTACTTTTGTTAAGCATAGTCTTTTTGAGTAGAAGAAACTGGTAACTTAACATCTTCCACTCCTCATCCCCTGTACATACTCCACAGGGAAGCTTACCTATTCACCACACAAAGCAGACAGTCATGGTGTTTAGGAGAGAGGTGTGCTCATGAAGCAGAGACCACAGAATACACCAGCCTCTAATACTGAGCAATCTAGTATCATCTTTATAAAAATGAAAGAATGATCAGGACTCACAGGACATTAGAGGAAAGCCAGGCTCATAGAGAAACATGAAAGGGCAAGAGCAAAGCAACTCACCTCTGATAGAAGTTAATCTGGTAAACAAGGAGAACTTAGAAAAATCTGTTCTGAACACCTCCAGAGAGACTCGAGGAAATTACACCCATAAAACAAGTATATAAAATAATAAAAATATTTTACTTCAATATATATATAAAAATAAATGCAATGTATAAAAACATAATTGAAATGGACACTTGGCAGGAAGATGGTATAACAGCATGTCACACAGGCAGCCCAGGTGGCTCAGCAGTTTAGCGCTGCCTTCAGCCCAGGGTGTGATCCTGGAGACCCAGGATTGAGTCCCACATCAGGCTCCCTGCATGGAGCTGCTTTTCCCTCTCCGTGTTTCTGCCTCTCTCTCTCTCTCTCTCTCTCTCTCTCTCTCTGTGTGTGTGTGTGTGTGTCCCTCATGAATAAGTAAATAAAATCTTTAAAAAAAATAGCATGCCACATGGATGCCAGGGCAATGAACATATACAATCCCTCAGAATCATGAGATTTTATGGTTAGAAGATTGCCCTAATGGCAATGTGCAAGAATTTGATGAGAGAGGGGATGAATGAAAGCAGAGAAAAGAGCTAGGGGCTTGCTGCAATGTTCCAGGAGAGATGAACACAGGTGATGACATTGGGAATGACGAGAGAACAGGTTCAAGAAATGACCCCAAGGGATCCCTGGGTGGCGCAGCGGTTTGGCGCCTGTCTTTGGCCAGGGCGCGATCCTGGAGATCCGGGATCGAGTCCCACGTCGGGCTCCCGGTGCATGGAGCCTGCTTCTCCCTCTGCCTGTGTCTCTGCCTCTCTCTCTCTCTCTCTCTCTATCATAAATAAATAAAAATTTATAAAAAAAAAAAAAGAAATGACCCCAAGGTAGACTTGATAACCTGTGTGCTGGCTGACTGACAGGCAGAAGAGGGCATTCTGGCTGGCTGTGCGGTAGCTATACCTTTAGCAGAAATGGTCAAGTCTAGAGGCAAAGTGCACTGGAAACCCTCAAGAAGTACTTGAATTAGGGAACCCTGGGTGGCGCAGCGGTTTGGTGCCTGCCTTTGGCCCAGGGCGCGATCCTGGGGACCCGGGATCGAATCCCATGTCGGGCTCCCAGTGCATGGAGCCTGCTTCTCCCTCTGCCTATGTCTCTGCCTCTCTCTCTCACTGTGTGCCTATCATAAATAAAAAAAAAAAAAAAAGAAGTACTTGAATTAGTCAATACATTCAGTACAGCCTGGAATGTGACAGGAATGTGGTGGATGGTGGTGCACTTCAACAGAATCCCACTGAGGTAGGGGAGTTCCTAAGAGGGCAAGCTAACTAAATAATCCCTCTACTCAAAAATAATAAAATAAAATAATAAAATAAAATAAAATAAAATAAAATAAAATATAAAATAAAATAAAATAAAATAATCCCTCTACTCAATTAGATGCTGACTTTCCAAAAGTTGATCCCTCTATCCCTCCAGAGACAGCCTGGCTTCCCACAGAATACTCTCAACTAAGCTGGACAATAAAGGGGTCATGCTGTGGGTGATGGGCTCTGTAGCCAGAAGACTTAGCCACCAATTTACTAGTCTAAGTGATGGTCAGTCCCTGGATTTCTCTGGGCTTGTTTTCCAAATGACAAATGGATGCCTGTATGTATGAGTTCTAAGGCTCTAAGCACTCATACTCTGTGCTTTGGAGATAGTTTCAACAAACGTGCCTTACACATGAGTGGCGTTAAAAACAACTGTCCTAAATGAGAATAATACAGGATTTCCAGGACTACTGACTCTGATTGCCAACCAAGGTGATATTCTTCATTCCTATGTTCCTGGCAGCTAAGACAGTATCTGCCTGGCCCAGGGCAGAAAAGAGTGGCAAGTTTGAGTAGTTTGCCATAATTGTAACCATGTTCATTTCCTAAAATATATTTTTTAAATTTATTTATGAGAGACACAAAGAGAGAGAGAGAGACAGAGAGACAGAGACACAGGCAGAAGGAGAAGCAGGCTCCATGCAGGGAGCCTGATGTGGGACCCAATCCCAGGTCTCCAGGATCAGGCCCTGGGCTGAAGACGGCACTAAACCGCTGAGCCACCTGGGCTGCCTGTTCGTTAATTTCCTGATGGTCATTGTACATGATTCCGTAAGAGACCGTCTCTGTTCTTCAGTATACACTGAAGTATGTAGAGGTAATAAAGGGGCACTGCATCTGCAGTCTAACCCGTCAAACGGTTTAGAAAGAATTGTACATCTATAAGTCCAAACACATATTTGGTAAAATGTTAACACATGGGTAATCTGAGTAAAGGGTGTATGGGAATTATTCTTGCAAATCTTCTGTAAATTTGAAATTATTTTTGAAAGAAGGAATTACAGAAAGAGAGAGAGAGAGAACCACTTATCTACTGGCTAATGAACATGCTAGAGCCACCAGAAAAGTGAAACGTGGCAAGGGACAGGGCAGGCCACCCTGGACTAGGAACTTCTGAAGGCTCCAGGAGGAAGAAACATAGAAGTGAATAACTTGGTGGACAGGAAAGAACGTGCTTTTCCCACTCAGGTGTCCAAGGAAAGAAGACCAAGCTTCTGGAGATTTGCGACACTGGTCTGGGAGAAGTGGGAGAAGTCATTTTGGAGAGGGGATAAGAGAGTGAACTATAACGGAGATGGAAAAGAGAAGCAGGGGGATGGAGCAGGAAAACAACAGAGACGCAGGAGAGGATGGCGCCACAGTGGGTGAGGCACAATGGGCCATGCAAGGCAGGTGGGTGCCCCAGTGCAGTGACAGCAGGATGTCCTGAGCCCTGCCCACTGCTGTCACTGAGAGCTGTGACTCCACATAGGGAGAGCCTGTGCTGCTTAGTGCTCTAGGCTTTGCTTCCTATCCCATCTGCTTCAGCATTTGGAGTCAGAACAGGAGGGTCCCACCGACCCCAGAACCTGTCTGGGATGAAGGCATACCTGCAGAGCACTCCGCACACACCCCACACCTGGACACAACTGTGAACAAGCAGAGATACCCAGGAGACACATTCAAGATAGCAGGAAAGGCAGTTAAAGCCTGCCCCCTGTCCCCAGAAGGGTACCGACACCTGGGGCACTGAGGAGACATGAAAGGTCCCCAACAACTCAGACCCTCCAGAGTGGGCTCCAGCTTGGCCTCAAAGCCTGGAAGTTCAGGGAGTGGCTATGCTGCAAGTGCACACAGGAGACAGCTCAGTCCGCTGGCTGTAGGTGAGACAGCAGAGGCATGCCTGGGACCTTGGCCAACCACTGGCCCCCTGCCTCCTTAGCCTCCCTCCCTGAACACAGGGTGCCAGCTCTGTGAAGTCGCAGTACCCCCTGGTGGCTTTAACTGGTAACCACATCATCCCTCGAGCCCGAGGGAAATCAGGACTCCAAAGACAAAGCCTTCCTTTTTACAGATGAGGAATAAAAAGCTCACAGAGGGGAGGACACTTGCTCTAAATTGTGGAACTACATTTATCACAGCTGTAAAGTTGTAAAACCCAGGCTTGTGGGAGGTTAAAGCCAGTCTTTCAAGACACACCTGCTCAGTTAGACCAACGCCAAGACTTGGCTTCAGACGCTGGGAGAAGCAAACTGACACCAGTAGCATCATCTCTCTTGCTCCATCTGACCTGCAGGCATAGCCCATCTCTTGAAAGCTAGGGTTGAACCACCAGACAGTCGACAGGTAAGGGCTCACGGTTCAGCTTCAGAGTTCTGCAGCCAGGGGCCAGAATGCTGGCTGACTCACCTCTAGACGTGCCCACCAACCCTCTGGGATGCCGAGGCTTGGGTGAAATGACATAATACAGTCAAATCCCCTCGCCCAGAAGCATGCTCTCTTATCCCTGAGCCCATCTCTTCAAGTCACACTGCTGTCTTATACTCCACACAACCCAGTTCACTGTGGGTGTATCTGCAGGCAGGTGCTCCTGCAATGGGCCTCCGAGGACCAAGGGGTTCTAGCACGAAAAGGGACCTGGTGGGTCAATCTGGAGCAGGTGATGGCTAAGTCAGGTGAGATGGGCTGCCACCATCTTCAAGAATATGCCTCCTTAGGCATTTCTATGTTTAAGGCTTTTTTTTCCCTCCCCAAATTCCTTAAACCCCCTTTGCCGTGGTTCCTTTACAACTTAAGCCCATTTCTGTTTTATCTGCTAAGTGAGGAACTTCTGGGAAGCAGCTCCCTCTGGATAAAAACCTACGTATTTTCTCAGTTGCCCCAATTTAGCCTCCTTTGCCTGGGGCTCAACAACTGGGATTATCCCTCATTCTCAACACTTCCCCTCATCATTCTTCTTCTCTTGTGCAAACTCTGGACCTGCCACAGTTTTAAGAATGGTTACAAAAATAGCAGAGTAGGTACACAACAAATACTGCTGAGTGAACTGCTGAAAAGTGAACAAGATTCACGAGCTAGAAGCTAGCTGATGTGAGCTGTCAGGTAAGGCTTCTTGACTCATGCAGCTCAGTCTGAATTTAACACAGCGCTCACACTGCACTCTGCCCGCTGGACCTAATCTGGCAGCGCGGAGGCAGCAGGAGGCCACTTCGATGAAGGTCCAGACTCCTGGACAACTTGGATTCTTTAGGCTTTTCCTTTTTCTTTTAAGCACACTTTGGGGGTTGTCTTTTGTTCCCTAAATAGATCGTGTTGCATTTTTTCTCTCCTATGTTTCATTGGTTTTGTCAGTCTCTTTCCTCAGCTCATCAAGGTCACACTAGAACTTCATTGCTACCTTCCAGGATAGCCATAATCTCATGGATGATTCTTGGCATCAGCTGAAATATTAATGAACTGACTCGACTGCTTTAAGACATGAAATTAAGATGGGCACCAAGCCTGTGGCCTTGAAAGATCACTTTAAATGTCCCTTTTGGTTACTGTCAATTCACTGAAATTTTGCCCCCTGAGTGCAATACTCAAGCCAGTTATTCAACCAAGTGTTAATATAAAAACACTCACAAAATATACAATAGACTCATAAAATGGAGGTTCAAGGGAAGAAGCTTTTAGTATAATTAAAATGACTTTTTAATGATCAACCTCAGTAGTCATCAAAGCAATGTAAATTAAACAAGATGATAAAGTTTTGGGGCTGCCAACTTGACAATATATGTATATATTTAAAATAATACCAACTATTGGGTGAGTGCAGGAAACAGGCACTCAATCTGCTACTGATGGCAATGGAAATCAGGCCACATTGGGGGTGGGAAGATAATAAGAATGAAAAGGTTTAAAAACAAACATTCTGAACCTATCATTCCACTCCTAGAAATGCACCCTAAAGAAACAATTAGGATGCTCATAATGATTCAGTTTCAAGGATTCCCATCATGGCACAGTTCACATAACAAAAGACTGGAAGGCATCCAGTGCTTCAGCAGTGGTGGCCTGGCCATCTTAGGATGCTGTTCCCACTTAAAACTGAGGGCAGAGAGCTCTGTTGACTGGCTTGAAAAGATGCTGGTAAGTGAAACAACAAGACCTGCCATTTTTTGTAAAAGCATATTTTATGTATTCCCATATGGGAAAAATTTCCAGAAAGATATATGCCAAAATGTTAACATTCGCCAATTCTGGGTGATGGCATTAGGAGTGGTTTTTATTTGCTTCTTTTCTCTATTATCTAATTTTCACAGAATGATATTTACTACTAGAGTAAAACAAAAATACAGGGATTTTTTTTCTTGTTGGTATCTAGGTGCAAGTGCTCCTGTCAGCTAGCCACCTTCTTAGCTAACATGCCTGATATGTGTACAGAGAACCAGAAGGTCAAGTCATTCAACAGCAGGAACAATCCCAATGTATAGAAACCATTTCCAAGTCCCAGCAGATAGAAACTTTGATGATCTTGTTTCTGCAAAATTCATCACAGCCAATAGTAATTAAAATGGTCTAATGAAGGGGATCCCTGGTGGCGCAGCGGTTTGGCGCCTGCCTTTGGCCCAGGGCGCGATCCTGGAGACCAGGGATCGAGTCCCACATCGGGCTCCCGGTGCATGGAGCCTGCTTCTCCCTCTGCCTGTGTCTCTGCCTCTCTCTTTCTCTCTGTGACTATCATAAATAAATAAATAAATAAATAAATAAATAAATAAATAAACAAACAAACAAATAAATAAAAATAAAATGGTCTAATGAATTATTTCATATGGAGTGGTAGTAGGTCTTAAAGTGGAAATCTCAAATTTGAGATTTAGCTCTGCTACTTATGACCTGTGTATGTATTTATGTATGTATGTATGTATGTATGTATGTATTTATTTATTTATTTATTTATTTATTTATTTGACCTGTGTAGCTTAGTGTCACTTTTAAACCTCTCTGGGCCAATTTCCTTAGGTATAAAACAGTGATACTGAGGATACCTGCTTTTACGGATTTCATTAGGTTGCTGTAAGGTTAAAGAAAAATATGTGAAAATGATTTATAGCACTCATGAATGTTCCTTTATGTACAACCATCACTTGGCATGTACTCACTCCCCTCCCCTTGGTCCAGGAGTGTTGGGCCCTACCCCTGGCTTCCAGGAGTACTCAAAAGCCAGTCTGGGCCAGAGAACCCCATCCCTCTGGCCTCAGGATTGGGTCAGAGATGGGTTCATGACCCAGGGCAGACTAATGAGCCTCCATTCTGAGACTTTTCCAGAAGTGTGAGGAAGCAGAGTTCTCCCTCTGCTGGGGCTGCTAAGTGAAAGGAGAGAACACTGGAATGACTGGGGGCCCACTGAGCCACCACACAGGGACAACGTGTCTGAAAATGAAACTAGCCAGTGAAGGCAAGCCACAATGGAGCAAGGCAGGTTCTGACATTTCATTTCAACACCTAGATAACACCTGCCTGGGTTCTGCAGTTACTGAGCCAATAAACACCCCTTTTTCACACAGGCCTGTGAGTCTGTTTGAGTTCGGTTTCTAGAACTTGTCAACCCCGAAGAGTTATCGCTTTTCTTGTAGAACACTAATTAGCTTGTTCACTAGGAAAATTAAAATTGCATGCATAGAATTTTATTAAGGATACCGGAGAATGAAAGGGGTGGAGGTTGACAGGAGAGACAGCCTTGGGATAAGTGAGTAACCCGGAAAACTGTTCTTAATCATTAACAATCCTGCCTGACATTCCTATACACTAACAATGAGACTGAAGAAAGAGAAATTCAGGAGTCAATCCCATTTACAATTGCACCCAAAAGCATAAGATACCTAGGAATAAACCTAACCAAAGAGGTAAAGGATCTATACCCTAAAAACTATAGAACACTTCTGAAAGAAATTGAGGAAGACACAAAGAGATGGAAAAATATTCCATGCTCATGGATTGGCAGAATTAATATTGTGAAAATGTCAATGTCACCCAGGGCAATTTACACGTTTAATGCAATCCCTATCAAAATACCATGGACTTTCTTCAGAGAGTTGGAACAAATTATTTTAAGATTTGTGTGGAATCAGAAAAGACCCTGAACAGCCAGGGGAATTTTAAAAAAGAAAACCATATCTGGGGGCATCACAATGCCAGATTTCAGGTTGTACTACAAAGCTGTGGTCATCAAGACAGTGTGGTACTGGCACAAAAACAGACACGTAGATCAATGGAACAGAATAGAGAACCCAGAAGTGGACCCTGAACTTTATGGTCAACTAATATTCGATAAAGGAGGAAAGACTATCCACTGGAAGAAAGACAGTCTCTTCAATAAATGGTGCTGGGAAAATTGGACATCCACATGCAGAAGAATGAAACTAGACCACTCTCTTGCACCATACACAAAGATAAACTCAAAATGGATGAAAGATCTAAATGTGAGACAAGATTCCATCAAAATCCTAGAGGAGAACACAGGCAACACCCTTTTTGAACTAGGCCACAGTAACTTCTTGCAAGATACATCCACGAAAGCAAAAGAAACAAAAGCAGAAATGAACTATTGGGACTTCATCAAGATAAGAAGCTTTTGCACAGCAAAGGATACAGTCAACAAAACTCAAAGACAACCTACAGAATGGGAGAAGATGTTTGCAAATGACGTATCAGATAAAGGATTAGTTTCCAAGATCTATAAAGAACTTATTAAACTCAACAGCAAAGAAACAAACAATCCAATCATGAAATGGGCAAAAGACATGAACAGAAATCTCACAGAGGAAGACATAGACATGGCCAACACGCACATGAGAAAATGCTCTGCATCACTTGCCATCAGGGAAATACAAATCAAAACCACAATGAGATACCACCTCACACCAGTGAGAATGGGGAAAATTAACAAGGCAGGAAACCACAAATGTTGGAGAGGATGGGGAGAAAAGGGAACCCTCCTGCACTGTTGGTGGGAATGTGAACTGGTGCAGCCACTCTGGAAAACTGTGTGGAGGTTCCTCAAAGAGTTAAAAATAGACCTTCCCTACGACCCAGCAATTGCACTGTTAGGGATTTACCCCAAAGATTCAGATGCAATGAAACGCCGGGACACCTGCACCCCAATGTTTCTAGCAGCAATGTCCACAATAGCCAAACTGTGGAAGGAGCCTCGGTGTCCATCGAAAGATGATGGATAAAGAAGATGTGGTTTATGTTTACAATGGAATATTACTCAGCCATTAGAAACGACAAATACCCACCATTTGCTTCAACGTGGATGGAACTGGAGGGTATTATGCTGAGTGAAGTAAGTCAATCGGAGAAGGACAAATGGTGTATGTTCTCATTCATTTGGGGAATATGAATAATAGTGAAAGGGAATATAAGGGAAGGGAGAAGAAATGTGTGGGAAATATCAGAAAGGGACACAGAACATAATGACTCCTAACTCTGGGAAATGAACTAGGGGTGGTGGAAGGGGAGGAGGGCGGGCGGTGGGGGTGAATGGGTGACGGGCACTGAGGGGGGCACTTGACGGGATGAGCACTGAGTGTTATTCTGTATGTTGGTAAATTGAACACCAATAAAAATTAATTTATTTAAAAAAAAACCAATCCTGCCTGAATTAGTTGATCATGTCTAGAGTTGGCTTGATGCTAGCTGGTGGAGGGGCAATCTACATCACACTTCTTTCTCCCTACTTTGCTGAGACCACTCTTTTCACCTGAAATGTTAGGAAACCATAATATTTTAAAGCTGGAGAAGGCTTCAATTTATCATTCCTCACTTACAGATGAGAAACTAAAGCCAAGATTAGACAAGGAACCCACTCAAGGTCACACCGCTCGTCACTGGCCAAGCAGAAATGCCAGTGGCTGTGTTAGCCATAGGACCACAGGATCGTTGCTATGAGAGAAGGAAGGCTCTAGCTTGGGCTCTTCTAGGTTCAACAAACTAGCAATGAGATGTATAGCAAGGTATTAGTGACAACGAAACACACAGGTTTCCTCTTTAACACACGCCATCCATATGCTCCCACAGTAGGCTGCCATGCCCAGGTGCTCACGAGCTGCTGATTCCACATTCAGCTCCGCCACACGCAAGCTGTGCAGCCTTGGGCAATGCAATTACCTTCTCTGGGCCTGGGTTTCACCATTTGTGAGGAAGTGACAATTCCTGCCTGTGGACCCCAAAGAGTGGTTGTGAAGTTCAAATGAGCTAATCAAAGAGAAAATTCTATGGGAAAAATGGTGATAATTACTATGTAAAATATAAGACACAACTGTTAGTCTCTACTAAAATCGTTGAGCTGAGAGGCAACCTAATAAAGAGTCAAAGCTATGGAGTCTGAAAACTTGGGTTTGATTCTTGGTTATACTTAGCAGCTGGCCTGTTATGCAATCTCCTGGAACCTCAGTTTGTTCACTGGTCAAATGGGAGTAACAATATATACTTGTTAGTGTTGAGGTTAAATGAGATACTATGCCGTAACACCTAACATGGCGCCTGGCACATGCTAGGTGTTCATACATATGTTGATATCATAATTACTAGTAGAGTAATGGATCTGAGATTGGGCTTGTCCACAGCATGGCTTTCTGTAGTCTTTGCTCCTGCTGCATGGATATATCCAGGTCCCCAAGGGCTGGGTTAAGACAGCACTTAGCATGGTCACTCTGACCTGTGGATAGTCTCCTCATCCAGGCAGGCCCTTTGAAGTTTCCTTGGGTCTCCTCTAATCTAAGGAGCAAACCCCAAGAGGCAATGCCTTCCTTCCTTCCAAAGAACTCCTAGATGGGAGCCTCTGACTTCTATGGTCAGGAATAGAAGAGGGCAGAGGGGATTAGCACACACTGTCCTCTCTGGGCTGCCTCCCCATACAAATCAGCCTCACACCTGGGATACTTTCTGGCTCTGTTATGGCCTACCACCATATTATCAAGGTACTGTGAGGATGCAGAAGCAGGAATGGCTAGCTTCATTTCAGGGCCACTGCTAGCTCTCAGAGATGCCCCTCTGAGCAGATGACTTGGAAAAAGTCACTCCTCCCATCCAGCCCCTGACCTGATGAGTAGCGTGCAGGCTGGACATCAGTATTAGCTCCCCTGCTTGGCAAGGCACCCTTGGACAGGGCACCCCAAGCACAACCACGTGCTCGCTTGGTAGAGATAAAAGGCCTCTTGGAGGCTGTGTCTTCCGAGCTAAGTGTTGCAGGATGACGTCAAGTCCACCAGGCAGTTGGGTTGGAGAAGAGTGCTCCAAGCAGACAGGACAGGAGGAGTGGCACCAGAGGCTAGGGAACAGGCCTGAGCCACTGTCAGGAAGAAGACACAGATTCTCCAGCCACCTCTGTCACAGACTAAGTGTGACCTTGTTAAAGCACTTAACTTCCCTGTGAATCAGTTCCACATCTGCCAAGTGGGATAATAGGCTAATGAAATGATGCATGTGGGAGAAGGGAAGATGAGGCCAAGTGAAAGGCCTGGCCAAAGCATCAAGAGCATCTTCTGTAGTGCTAAGACACTTCACTTTTATTCTATGGGTACTGTGTTCTCACAAACTGCCTTGGGGGGTATGGAGAAGAGACTGTCCTGAGGAAAGAAAGGTATGGGCCCAGTGGAAAGGTGAGCACTTAGGGAGCCTGGCAAAAGCAGCTCCCCTTTCTCCACTTCTTCTGGGGCGCTTGCCCATTCTCTGTGCAGGGCACCTGAGTCCCCATCTCACAGTCATTCAGGGTGTATAGAAGAGATGAGGAGACAGACCATACTGGACAGCTGGCATGAGAAGAATGGATACAAAATGCCTGGGACAGAACATGTATTCAATGAATGGCAGCTGTCTTCACTACTAAGAGACCAAGAGAGGCTAATGGAAGAAGAAAAGAGATGAAGTGAGAGGGAAAGAAGGGGAAGGGAAGGGAGAGGCAGAGCAAATGTGAGTTCCTCAAAGCCTCAAAGTGGGTCATCCCACTGTGATCCTGAGGAAGGTCCTAGGCTCATCGCAGTGGCTTTCTTGGCCGAGGCCCTCAGAATGATTGCTTGTCTCAGACTAGAATGTCCAGGGTCAAAACAAGAAGAAGAGCCCAGAGAAAGACGCAAGTACATCTAATTGTCTAGTGCTTCTTTTCCATAACAAGGGAATAGATTCACCAGCATGTATGCTACTGCAGTAACAAGGCTAGCTTTATAGGGGAAATGAACTAAATCACTATCTTATACCACATACCAAAATAAATTACTGCTAAAATAGAGTTAAATGTACAAATTTAAGGTGGAAAAAAAAGGTGCATATATCTCAGGAAAGGAACGGATATTCTGAACATAAAGGAAAGAAAAACACATAAAAACATTTCAAACATATCAAAAGAAAGACTGTCCAAGTTTCTAAGAAATTTATGGTATGTCAAAAATCACTATAATAAAAAAAGTAATTGGGACACCTGGGTGGCTCAGCGGTTTAGGGCCTGCCTTTGGCCCAGGGCGTGATCCTGGAATCCCAGGATTGAGTACCACATCGGGCTTCCTGCATGGAGCCTCTCCCTCTGCCGGTGTCTCTGCCTCTCTCTCTCTCTGTCTCTTATGAATAAATAAAATCTTTAAAAAAAAAAAGTAATTACTAACCTGGAAAAATGTTTTCTATATACATCAGAGAAAAGGTTAGTATCTTTTTTATATGGTAAGAAAAAATTAAAGCCTCAATAGAAAAACATGCAAAAGCAGTAACAGGTAATATAGAAAAACATGCAAAAGCAGTAACAGGTAATACAGAACACTTAACAGTGTACCAAGTGCTGTGCTGAGTGCATTAAATGAATTACTGCATTTAACCGCAAAACCCAAAGATACTACTTCAGGAAAACCGAGGCAAAGGTTGCTCCTTGCCAAAAATCACATAGATGTTAAGTGTTAGTGCTAAAACTTTGGAATCGGCCTGACTCCAAAGTCTGTTCTTCATTATACTATGCCTCAAATTGGAAAGGGCTATAAATGGTCAGAAAATACACACACACACACACACACACACACACACACACACACACACGTTAATGTTCACTAGCAATCAAAGGCCACTATAATTTGCTTATCAAGTTGACTAAGATTTCTAAATGACAAAATGCTGGTGGGAAGGATCCAAAAAAGTGGCATTCATTCCACCTCTGGTGGGTATGCAAACCGCAAAGAGCTTTCTGGAGGCTGATCTGGAAATATTTAACAAAAGCCTGTGGGAAGATTCTCATCCTTTGCACCAGACATGCTCCAACCCCTCCAGATCCCTTTTCTACCTTTCCCTACCCCTTTCTGTGCCCTGGGGGATGGACTCCAAGAGTTGCAGCAACAGGTCATGTCCCTGCTTCCTGACCAGACTCAACAGAGGCAGGGAAAGAGAGAATGCAGGGACCCTGGCAGAAGATGGGAGGAGAAAGGGTCAGGTACTTCCTCCCCTGGTTTCTCCCCTGCTGGGTCACTGCCATTGTCAGAACCACTTGCTCTCCACCATTCTCTGTCCCTCCTAGTTCCTTTCATCCATCCCTCTCCTCTGACCCTTTGGGTGTAGGAGCATTGAGTGCTCTGCTGCCACAGGCCCTGGACTCCTCTCTGGTTGGCCTACCCCCTACCTATACCTTTGTAAGTTCCTTATTCTATAAATAAACTTGCCTGGCTTATCTTAGTTCAGCCGTGTCCTCTTTCTCTGGGTAGGATGCCGACTGATACATCTTTACACCTAGCAATTTTATTCTAGAAATTTATCACAGGGAAAAAATCAGAGAAGTGCAAAAATAGATAATAATTAGTTTTAGCAGCATTAAAACTGGAAACAAGGGCAGCCTGGGTGGCTCAGCAGTTGAGCATCTGCCTCTGGCCCAGGGAGTGATCCCGGAGTCCCGGGATCATGTCCCACATCAGGCTCCCTGCATGGAGTCTGCTTCTCCCTCTGCCTGTGTCTCTGCCTCTCTCCCTCTCTGTGTCTCTCATGAATAAATAAATAAAATCTTTAAAATAAATAAATAAATAAATAACTAAATAACTAAATAAATAAATAAATAAATAAATGCATGTGACTATAAGGATGTATCCCAAACTATTAATAGTTTCTCTTAGTTGTGAGATTATGGGTGAATTTTCCTTCTTTGCATTTTTCATATTTTCCACAACTTCCATGTATTATTTTTATAATTAGAGAACAAAAATCCAAAATATTATACACCCTAAGAGGAAAAATTAGAACTACATTCTATAACACCCTGCTTCCGTGTGCATGGGCTAGCACATACATAAAGTGGCAGTCTAACATTTATAACTGGGCTCCTGCTGGCCAAGAACATGCATAGCTGCTGAAGCCAGAAGCATGGCCAATGTCCTGTGCCACATCTGCATCTAGCCCCTAACTGCACACATTCTGGTTTGGTCCTATTCAGGTCTCAGGCTCACTGTGGCCCCCACAGGTCCATCAGCGATGCTTTGTAAACCCAGAAACCAACCCTAGGACGTGACCCAGAGAAGAGCAGTGCCTTGATTGGGGGTCAGAGAGACCTCAGCAGGGGCACGGGAACCAGGAACCTTCAACAGAGAAGATACAGCATAGCAGGAAAAACAAACAACCCCAGACCCTGGGAAGCTTCGGCGTGGATCATGGCTGAGCATATAAGCAGGTGTATGAACTGAGGCATGCTTTTAACCCCTATGAGCAGTAGTTTTCACATGCTTACGCTGGAAAATGTTTCGCTCCCAGGCTCTCACATTATATGGAGTTATATGACCAGAGAACATAGGCTCCCTAAATAGCAGCGAATGTTAAAGAGAAAAGAGCCTCCTGGACAAGTAAGACACTCAGGGTCCTACATTCAGTTCTGGTGCACAAGCGGGAAGCAGCATGGTTAAAGCTGGTGGGGAGAGACAAGAGATGTGATTTGAGTAAGGAAATGGTCCTCTGGCATTCTGCCTACATGGCCTCACTCCCAGCTGCAATGAGCACATACTCTTACGTAGAACAACTACCTGCAGTGGGTCCCAGGTCCAGACTGGAGTCATTCAGCTCCTCCTCCTCTTCCCAGAAATACTGTGGTGGTTGTAGAATGCGGGACTCTTCGCTCTCTTCACTGGGAAAACCTGAGCCAGGGGCTCCCAGGCCAGCTCCCAGTCCCATGGCCTCACTGGGTTCCTCCGAGTCCAGCGGTTCCAGGCCTGTGGGTGGCAGGAGGTCCAGCAAGGAGGTGGAGGTGAGGCCCTCTGGGCCAGGCTCATCAGATCCAGCTGCCCATGTGCCCAGGAATGATCCTGTACAGACACGAAAGCCAGATGGTTAGGAGAGGTTGGAAAAGGCTAGCCTGGCACAAGGTTAAGACATGACCCCAAGAGCAAAGAGCCCAGAGGTACCAGTGGAGACTTGGCAGGGCAGGGGTAGAGGGGGAACAGTCCTGACATCCAGTGGCTGCCAGGGGACTCTGAGACACTGTTCTCACTCCACAAAGGCCAAACTGTTTAGCCCTCCCTGCAGCAGGGTCAAAGGGGAGACCAAGGGAGGTGGGCAGGAGAGAGTAAGGTTCATCTGACTCAGCACCCACTAGGCATCTTTTTATTTAGAAACGGCTATCAGCACCCATCTTTGCTACAACTGTACTCGGTGCTCAGGGCACAAATGCAGTGAAGACCAAGCCCCTGCTTTGAAGGACCTTGTGTGCACACTGTTCCCCAGGCTTCTGCCCTAAGCCAAACATCTTCCAGAACTGCATTAATGTGATTTGTATTTCAGCAATATGATCTCCTGAATAGTTTTTAAAGACTATGTGAGACTGCAGGTCAGGCTCATCCAGCATTGGTTAGAACATATTTATTTAGAATCTTGGATCCCTCTTTCCTAATTTATATAACAAATGAACAAAACCCAATAAATTAAAGGGAATATTTCCCCCCTTCTCTCAATCCCATTCACTAAGAATAGGAAGACAGCCCTATTTGCCAGTTTCACAACTTAATTATTAGCTTAATCACACAGATATTACTAACTTGCTATATATGTCTTCTGGAAAGTCACTTAAAATCTCTGTGTCTATCTTCTCATCCAAAAAAATAAGGAAGGTGGTTGAAATGACCTCTAAATTTTTCTTTTCCAAGACTAAAGTTCAATGATGCAGTAAAGAGTTATGTCCTGCTCTGCCCCTGTCATGCACCATGCCCTGGCCTGAATAGTTCATGGAAATTTTTCGTGATGTTTATAATAAAAAATGAGAGGTAACACTATTGGTGCTGTGTGCTAAATGCTTTGCAAGTGTTGTCTGAATCTGAATCTTCATAACCACCTTCTGAAGTAGCAGTAAGCCCTAAGCCTGGCACCCAGGGTGCAGTGGAGACAGCGTATGCTATGCACGGTTGGACAACACAGATCCGTGAATATAACACGTAATCGTAAGGAAAGCCTTCCGAGTGAAGGGGCCTAACACAGTTAAAAGGTGTGTAGAAGAGGATAAACAGGTCTTGAAGTCAAACATGGAAGGATGTCCTCGTAGAGAGAGCCTGGGCCAGGGAAGCAGGTTTGTGTTCTGGCTTCCCTAGGTGAGCCACTCTGGGTAAGCTACTTTTCCACCAGGGGCCCTGGTTTCCTCATCTGTAAAGCAAAAATTCCACAGCATTCAGGGAGACAGGAGCCTCAAATGAGGTAAGCTCCATGAGAACAGTGCTACAATGAGCAGACTGTATTTCATACATGTAAGTATTATTACCCTACATAAAGAACAGAGAACTGGAAAGTTCTTGGCCAGGATAAAAGAATGGTATCCTCAAATATATTAAGATAAAAGGTCACTGTGAGTAACAAAGACCAGAGTTATTTTATGTGACTTCAAAAAACAAACAAACAAAAGCAGAACTGATGGGTGAAAACACAGGACAGTACCCAAGCCTCAAAAAGCCTTTAACCAGGGCAGCCCCGGTGGCTCAGAGGTTTAGCGCCGCCTTCGGCCCAGAGCCTGATCCTGGAGACCTGGGATCGAGTCCCATGTCAGGCTCCCTGCATGGAGCCTGCTTCTCCCTCTGCCTCTGTCTCTGCCTCTCTCTCTCTCTCTCTCTCTCTCTCTCTCTGTCATAAATAAATAAAAAATCTTCAAAAAAAAAAAAGCCTTTAACCAGAAATAGGTAATGCCTAGGGCCACCTGTGCCCATCTGCACAGCTCCTGCTCCTGCTCCCAACCTCTACCTCCGAGAAGCACTACCCAGCCACTCCTAGTCTCAGCCAGGCACCACTCCCAGTACTACAGCCTCCCAAACAAATTACCACACTTTTCTTTCAAACTGTAACAGGCCATCTTACAGTCTCCTTCCCCCTCACCGTGTCCCGTGTCTGAGTCAACCTGATCAGTCCAGTGCCTCAACAGTCTCTGAAATATGACAGGAACTCAGTAGGTGTTTGAATAAATGAATAAATAACCCTCTTCTTTCCCGCAGGTGAAATAAGAGAGGGTTCGGGACGGTAAGGTCAAATAGCTAGTGAACAGAAGCCCTGTAATTAGTGGCTGGATTTCTCCCCTCAAAAACGACCATTGTTTGGACAGGTGTAGTCTAAGTTTTATATACGATACCACTGGATATAACAGCCCTGTTTTGTAGAGTGGTACCCCCAAGATTGGGGGAGCCAAATGCAATCAACTTACCTGAAAAAAAAAAAAAAACTCATGCAGTCCACGAAGAAAAAAAGCCAACTGATGAGAAATGTTTGTAATAATTAAATAAAAATTTTACAGATCTCCAGGGCACCTGAGAAGCCAATCTTTGAAAGGGCCACTGGGTGAAAATCTTTATTTATATACACCAGTATCCAGCAGGTATGTTGGGGAGGACATTATGTCAGCGTCTTTAGAAAGGTGCAAACTGGTTTACTTTAGAAATTCTTGGGATTTTAGCCTCAGGAGGTTCCAACTTGCATTGCCTCTTCAAAACCTGAGAGTTGCCTCTCTCAGAGCTGAACTGGGGCATGGGGGTAGCGAAATCACTCCCTTCTAGGCCATGGGCCAGCTCTCCACAGCAGCTCGGACCTTGAGAATACTGCATCAGCCCCTCTCAAGGAAAGTCTGACCAGCAATCCTGTCCATTTCCCACCTCTGGAAGTCAAATACTGTTTAGTTGTGAAGCTCTCTGTGCAGAGGACTGTGGTTTGTTCAATTAGCCAGGACTCCTTCCTACCACTTCCATGATAAGGTGAGTTCCTCTATTCTCTGAACCTCTCTCCTCTGCCTGTCAGACAGAAGCTACAGACTCCTTCCACCCCCTCCCCACCTCTTCCTTTCCCAACAGTCCAAAAGGAATGAACAGAGATTGTGATAATCCTGCCGAAAAGCTTGTGTGAAAAAAGGAATCAGGATTTTCATTCCTTCTCCAGTAAATAGTTTCATTTTCTTGAAGTTCTTTTTCCCTGTGATGATTATTTTTTCTTTATATAGACCTTGATATTTTCAAAAGCCTTGGCAATGGGTAATTATTTAGGTAATTGCAAGAGGTTGCTTATTTTCAAACTTGCCCACCAAAATAGTAGCTGAGGCCTAAGCATTCTGTGTCTAATTGCTTTTGCACTTGATAATTAATCTGCCTTAATTGAGACTCCATCTGATTTAAAATTTCAGAATTACACTCTTTGTGACTGATTCTTTTTTCTTTTTAAAGATTTTTAAAGATTATATTTTATGAGAGAGAGAGAGAGAGAGAGAGAGAGAGGGGCAGAGGCACAGGCAGAGGGAGAAGCAGGCTCCATGTAGGGAGCCTGACAAGGGACTTGATCCCGGGTCTCCAGGATCACGCCCTGGGCTGAAGGTGGCGCTAAACCGCTGAGCCACGGGGGCTGCCTAAAGATTTTTTTTTAAGACAGAGAGCGTGCATGCACACAAGGGACACGAAGCTGGGGGCAGCAGGAAAGGGAGAATCTCAAGCAGACTCCATGCTGACCACAGAGCCTGATGTGGGGCTTGATCTCATTACCCAGAATCACAACCTGAGCTGAAACCAAAAGGTGGAAGCTTAACCGACTGGGCGTCACCCAGGCTCCCCGATATTCTTTTATTTTTCTCTAGCACTTATAATTTTCTGATACTTTGTCACTCCCAACAGGGAAAGGGAGAGAGAAAGAAGGCACATGAAAAGGATTCGGGGACCAGCCTCAAAGAATTGAAAATCTGACCTAAAATCAGAAAAAGAGGCAAAGGAAGCAGGCTTATATCTTAAGGGGTGAAAAAAAACAAAACAAAACAAAAAACAAGGCCTTAGTAATCCTCTGCATGTTTTATCTCCCCTGCAATCTGCTCCTGATCCAAACATCCTTTCCTGATTCCACCATCAGTTACACCCCCACCCTTCCCCTCATCAGAAGCTCTGAAGTACAGATCTCCCTAAGCCCTTGCCAGACACCAATACGGGAGCTGCCCAGCAGCATCTGCCACACAGCCCCCACACCCCTAAGTGTCAGCTACAACAGAAATTGTCTAGCACAATCATCCTACCACACACACACACACACACACACACACACACACACACACTCATGAGTGCATGTCTGCTGTGTCTGAGAAGCAATGCCGATGGGGTTCTTGAAGGGTTTCTCCAGAAAGGTGTATAGGAAAGAGACATACTGCTGGACACAGACAAGTCGCCAAGGGGGAGGTAATAACGCACACCATGAAGTGTGCACAAGAGGGAGGAGGTGGGAGGGAGCACAGAAGGCGTAAAGCTGCCGACAGTCATCCGTGGCTAGCCACAGCTGGGCATGGGTCCTGACACACTCTTCTTGCCAGTTCTGGTGTGGCTGTTGCACAAATAAATAGCAGACTAATCAATATTTAATTTATTTGTTGACTCTCACCTCTTCCAGAGAGGACTTAAGGTATGCAAACATAGACATAGGTGTGTGTGTGTGCCTGAGACAAACACCAATGGACATATTTCTGTGCACAGCACTTAGGTCCTTACCCCTCCCTGGACTGGTGATGGAGAAAAAGTACCCTCGCGGAGCTGACCCTTCCCGGGGCACCTCAGGAGCAAGGGCCTCTTCCCCTCCCAGGCATTTTCCCTAGGATTCCGTCACTACGGGCCCACAGCAATGGCCCATCTCATCGCCACCACCGAGGAAAGGCTGCTCTCCCCCCTCGCGCAGGGACCTTCACAGGTCTCTCCTTCACTCACACGGATGCACACGTGTGCCTGCGTCTTTGCGGGTTCCCTGCACGGGAAGCGACTAAGTAGCCGGGGCCCCTGGTCCACTCCCACATACACGCGCACCGACGTGATCTCCTGTGTGCCCATCAGAGGTGGAGTCCCTCAAGCCGACCTGACAGGGGAACACGCACACACACTCATCCCAGCGTGTGTGTCCACCAACACCAACCGGCTGCCACCCCTCCACACGGCAGTCCCCTCCTGGGGACTGCCCCGTCCACTGTGCCGGCCGGAGGCTGTTCGGCCATGGCCTTATCTGACCCACCCTCGCAGGCAGCACTTCTCCCCACCCCGCCTCGGTGCTGGTGGCCTGTCTCGGGCGGTCACATGCCTCACGCTCCCCCGCCATGCGCGCACCTGGATCCGGATCCCGCGCCGGCCGCCGGGAAGCCGTCCCGCGGGCTGTCACAGACACATGGTTGCGCGCCTGCCGCTCACACCCCGCCTGTCTTCACCACGCCTGCCCTTGTGCCCGTCTCCGGGTGTGCTCACACCCAGCCCGGCGCCGCAGCTGCGCAGGAGCTATCCGGCAGTGTCCCGGCCGCGCCGCGGCAGACTCCCGGCGGCCGTCACGCCTCCTAGTAAAGTTGCCCGGCACCGCGCGGACGGGCACCCGCGTGCCACACCCCCGCTCCCGTCCGGCAGCAGCACCGGCGCGCACACACGCCCCCCATTGTCGCGGCCGCGGCGCGTGCGGCTCTCGGGCGCTGGCCCCCGCCGGGCCGCAGGACTCCCGCCCCCGCCGCGGGGGCCCGGCGACCTGGGCCGCGGCCCCACCCCGCTGCGGCGGTGGCGGAGCCTGCGGCCGCGGCCCGCCCTCCCCGGAGGCCCCTGGAGACAGCGCCCGGGAGCGCGTGCAGGCGCGCCCGCCGCCACACTCCCCCGCGCGCGTCCGTGTGTGTGCGGGCCCCGCGGGCCCCCGCGCCGGCAGCCGCCCGCACGCGGCACACGCGGCGGCCCCCCGGGCCCCGGCCCCCGCCCTGGGAGCGCGGCGCCGCGGACGGCCCGGCAGCAGCCCACCGCGCCCCGCGCCCCGCGCGCCGGCCCCTTTGTTGGCGGCCCGGGAGCTGTCCAGCACCGCCGCCGCCGCCGCCGCCGCCGCCGCCGCCGCCGCCGCCGCCCCGCCTGCCCCGGGCCCGCCGCCGCCCGCCCGCGCGGCGCGCACTCACCCCCGGCCAGCAGCAGCAGCGGCGGCAGCAGCGGCGGCAGCCCGGCGGCCCGCAGCAGCCGGCCCATGGTGCAGCCGTCGCCGCCCGCAGCCGCAGCGGCGCGGCGCCTCGGCCGGCGTCAGGGGCCGCGCGGGCGGCGGCGGCGGCGCGCGCCCGCCCCATTGGCCCGCGCGGCCGTCACTCACCCCCGGCCCCGCCCGGCCGCGTGCCGCGGGCGCGCCCCCGCGGAGACGAGGCGGGCGCGCGGGCGGCCGCCCCTCCACCCCGCCCCCGGCGCCCGGCCGGCCAATCAGCGCCGCGGAGGCCCGGAGGGGCGGAGCCGGCACCGCAAGCGCCCGGAGGCCCCAGCCTCGCACCTCGCGCCTTCCTCGCGCCTTCCTCGCGCCTTCCTCGCGCCTTCCTCGCGCCCTCGGGAGCGGCGGCCACCTGCCCGATGCGTGGCGACGGCGCAGGGCACACCCGCGCCGCCCGGTCGTCCCTTGCACCGGAAACATTTCCTGCGTGCCCCTAGGGCAGCAGGTGTCCGCTTGCGTGGAATGACACTGATCAGAGAGGACAGGACTGGCCCCTGACGCCGTTGACCTGAAGACTGTCCCGAATCCTCCGTCAAGAGGCTGAACGGGGACTCTGGGATCATGAAAGGCTTCTCAAGGGCCCTGGACCTGGGCAAGCTCTCCCTTGCACCTCCCTTGCCTCATCCGTTACACATGGGATTTCCATGATCGCAGAGCAGTGTTTGTTGACTTTTGTTAAGTGTTTGATCCCTTTTGGCAACGAAAGTTCCTTCCTGTGCCAGGCACCATGGTGGTGAACAGAACAGTACAACTCCTACCCTCAGAGCTTAGTCTAGCTGAGAAGACACCAGCACGACAGGCATGTGACTGCATGGTCAAACCGTTGTAAAGTCTGTTAAGAGGTCTAAGGAAATATGACAGAGTATATAGAAGGGAGACTTTACACGTACCTTCCCGCAGAAACATTTAAGCTGGCACCTGAATGGATAAATGGGTATCCAGTAGGAAGCTGGGTTAGGAAGAGAAGAGACTCTTCCAGGGAGAGAAAAGTGCATTGGTAATTCCTGAGTTAGAGTGGAGCTCAGCCTCTTTAAGGAACAGAGAAAAGCTCTGACCCTCTTGAAATTGCTGAAATGTAAACATCTGCAACAGCAATAATTCCGTGTTTTACTTTATACGTAGTATATTCAGAAAACATTGCTTTAAGATAAATTATTATATTGAACTTGCTTTTTCAAAATATATTCTCACCCCTCTATGCAGGGTATATCACGAGGTATTGTAGATGATCCCAGAGGACTCCTCCAGGACTAAATACATAGGAGAAATAGGAGTTAGGGTGGAGATGGGTCCCAGGCAAAAGAAAGAACATGAGCAAAATGTAGCATGGTATGGTAATACATGGCATTTCATATTTAGGAATATAATGGCTTTCATGATTAGCATGGGGCAGGAGACAAAGTTAGAAAGATAGTTGACTTATGAACTAAATATCTTAATGAATTCTTGGTTAATCTGTACAAAGTAGTAAGCCCTTACATTATAAATGAGGAAGTGAAACACAAGGAGAAAGTGACTAGTCTAAGAACATAATAAAAAGCAGTGCCATATTAGAAACTTTAGGTAAAGATCACCTTATTTAATTAACAGAACGACATCATTTTATTTAGCCTATAGTCAGTTTAAGCTACCTCCATAGGCTGAGTCAATGGACATCACGGGTCCTACAAAAGTAGGTGAGGACCTGACAGTAAAGGATCTTAAACATCATGATGAGAAGTTTGGACTTTCATTTCTTCTGTAGAAATCATGGCATGTATTTTAGAGAATTCTGAGGGCAGCAGGGAGGAAGAGCAAAATGGCCACTGGGGAGAATGCTGCAGTAGTCTCAGTGGCAGATGGCAGAAGTCTGACCCAGGACTGGCAGAGAAGATTCGAGAAAACCCTCTACAGACAACCAACAGGACTTGGAGAATGACTGAATTGAGTCACATTGACTGTGTTTTTGGGTGCTAGTCTCTATGCACGTACAAATTAAAGGAGACCTAATTTAAAACAGTTCATATAAAATGCCCACAAATAGGTAACGGCTACAAAGTGTAAAGCAATTTCGGACCTAAAATGAGTACAGTATCCAGAACAAGGAAGTTAACGGTCCTATTATTCTGAACTGTGTGTTGTGCTCGCTTCGGCAGCACATATATTCTGAACTGTGTAAATTTCATTAACATTATATTTTTATGACAACCTTTTTCTTTTTAGGAAGGACCAAGTAACAGAGGAGAAATCCAGAAAGATGTCATTAAAAACAACAGTTAAAACTGAGAGTATCTGACTTGGAAAAGAGAAAACTAGGATGTATCTAGATCTGTCATCTATCTCCTTCTTTCTTCTGTTAAAAAGAAGGAAACATCCCCTCTTTATCGCAAGCCAGTCTCCTCCACTTGGGCTCACCATTGCATTATTTATCTCCTTTTCAAGGACTTCATTTTAGGGTGTCCCTTTTCTGACAGTGTCAGGCTTTCTTTCTCTGGATCATTTTCATTAGATACAAATATGATCTGGTACCTCTCACCTTAAAAAGAGAAAAGAAAAGAGAAAAGAAATTGAGGGATATGAAATCATGCTGCTGGTACACTGCACACATGTCCCTGCTTTCCCCTCCTGCTCTTGATTCCTAGAAATAACAGGATATATATATATATATATATATATATATATATATATATATATATATCGGAAAACAAGATGGGATCAGATGAGGAGGAATTGCTGGGAAGATAAAAAGCAAATGAGATTTAATTGATGGAGGAAACTACAGCCCAAAATGCATACCTGTCTAAATAATCTTAAAGAGTAAATCACAATATAAATTTTAATCTATTTAGAAATTAATGACAACGTGAGAACATTGAATATCAAAATCCATAGGATATAGTCAACAATTCACAGAGCTTTTATAGCTGTAAATGCATTTATTAGGGGAAAAAACATTAAATGTAAATCAACTAAGCATTCAATTTAAGAAGCTTTAAACTACACAAATATACATATACACATGAATCAATAAATTTCTATTGTTGTTAAAACAACAAAAACCTAGTAGAACTGATTGCTAAAAGCCTATTATTTGAAAAGATAAATAAGACAGTCAAAATTTAGTGTAAGATAAAAAAGAGAAGGCATAAGTAAATGCCATTAGGAATGAAAAAGGGAGCAAAACTAGAAATAAGATTTAAAACTTTTAAGCAAAACTTCACATATATCCATAAAAATCAAAATGTAATTGAATACTTTAAGGAATACACAAATTACTGAAATTGATTCAAATAGTAGAAAAGCTAAACAAACAACAGTGGAGAGAGAAAACGAAAGAGTAAAAATCGACTCTTTAAAAAGACATAAGCCTCTTTTGGAATGAGTGTATTCATTCTGTCAAGCCTTCAATATATAAACCTTTCGAAAGCAAAGTTAGAAAGTATCCCAATTCACTTTATGAGGCTTGTGTGACCCCGATGCCAAAACCAACTATGAATAATACAAATAAAAAACCTTAAGCCAATCTTCCTAAACACAGATACAACTTTCATAAGGAATATATGAGCAAGTAGATTCCAGCAACGTACTAAAAATACACTGTGATTAAATAGGCTTAACCCAGGGTCATAAGATTGGTTGAGTATCAGCAAAAGTCACTAATGTAGTTCTCTGCATTAAGAGTGTCAAGAAAAAAAAAAAAATCTCAAGAGATGCCCTGAAAAGGGGCATGTGATAAGACTTAAAACCTACTCCTTTTAAAAGGAACAAATAAGAACTTTTTAAAAAAAATTTTTTTTAATTTTTATTTATTTATGATAGTCACAGAGAGAGAGAGAGAGAGAGGCAGAGACACAGGCAGAGGGAGAAACAGGCTCCATGCACCGGGAGCCTGACGTGGGATTCGATCCCGGGTCTCCAGGATCGCGCCCTGGGCCAAAGGCAGGCGCTAAACC
This sequence comes from Nyctereutes procyonoides, assembly GCF_905146905.1. Lineage (NCBI taxonomy): Eukaryota > Metazoa > Chordata > Mammalia > Carnivora > Canidae > Nyctereutes > Nyctereutes procyonoides. Next base: position 1,712,468 of record NW_026575131.1, on the reverse strand, counting down.
GCTGCGCCACCCAGGGATCCCCAAATAAGAACTTTTTAAGGTTTCTGTTGTTGTTGTTCCTTTTAAAAGAAGGAAACTTCTTTAATTCAAAACAGATTATCTCCCGGAAACCTACAGCAAACTTAATGAAGAAACATGAGAGGCATTCTCATTTAAGTGAGGAATAAGGGAAGGATAATCATTACCAACACAAATATAGAGTATTCTGTACGAGACAATGCAATAAGGCATGATAAAGGAAATGGATCAAAAATATTGGGAAAATCCGGTAAAAATAATTATTTGCAAGTGTTCCTAGAAAATGCAAGACAATAAACATATACACTAATTGAAAACATTTAATAAGAGTTCAGCAAGGGGTGCCTGGGTGGCTCAGTCATTTGAGTATCCAACTCTTAATTTCAGCTCAGGTCATGATCTCATAGATCATGGGATAAACTCTATGTCAGGCTCTGCACTTGGCAGGGAGTCTGCATAGCGATTCTCTCCCTCTGCCCCTCCCCCTGCACACCACCCCTCTCTCTCTTTCTCTCTCTCAAATAAGTAAATAAGTAACTTTTAAAAAGAGTTCAATAAGATTTCTAGACACAAGATACATATAGAAATTAATAACTTTTCTATGTATCATCAATTGCCAGTTAGAAAAAACAGTAGTAAAAAAGATCCCATTCACAACAAGCCAAGAATAAACCAAACTAGATGTATGAGAACTAAATGGAGAAAATGCTGGAGCTTCTTATAATATTAACACAAAGGCAAAAGGGTATCTTGTCCTTGGATAGAAAAGTTCAATACTGTAAAGATTTGTCAGATTAATCAAATTTGATGCAATACCAACAAAAAAATCCTAAGAGACTATTTTATAGAATTTGACAAGCTGATTTTAAAATTCATCTAGAACAGAAAACATTCAAGAAGAGCCAAGGAAATTTTTATTGAAACATAGTATAAAATATAGAAAGTAAAGTAGTGTGTTATTAAAACTAGAATAGATGCATAAATCAATGAAATAAAAGAGATCAAAAACAGGCCTCAGTACACATGGAAATTTATGATCAAGTTTTTCAAAGTAGTGGGGAATAGCTACTTACTCAGTAAATGGTGTTGTGTCAATTATATCTGAAAAGATGAAGTTAGATCCCTACTTCATATCATCATATCAGTTAGATTGAAGAACTAAATGTAATACGTTTTAAAAAGCTAAGTAATGGCAATATATGAAATATATTCACCAATCACAAAATGCACAAATGAAGTGATTGAAGTTTATAACTATAAAAATGAATACGAAACCTTTAAAGGAGAATCAATACCAATTTTTCACAAACTCTTCCAAAAAATAGAAGAGCAGGAAACACTTCTCCAATCATTACATGAGGCCAATATTACTCTGATACCCAAACCAGACACAGATATGATAAGGAAAAAAAAAAAAACTGCAGACCAATATCCCTTGTGATTACAGATGCAAAAATATCCAACAAAGTACTAGGACACCAGGGTAGCCAGAGTGGCTCAGTGGTTTAGCGCTGCCTTCAGTCCAGGGCATGATCCTGGAGACCCAGGATCGAGTCCCACATCGGGCTCCCTTCATGGAGCCTGCTTCTCCCTCTTCCTGTGTCTTGGCCTCTCTCTCTGTGTCTCTCACAAATAAATAAATAAAATCTTGAAAAAAAAAGTACTAGGACACCAAATCTAGCAACTTTTATTTTTATTTATTTTTATAAATTTTATTTATTTATTCATTCATGAGAGACAGAGAGAGAGAGAGAGGCAGAGACACAGGCAGAGGGAGAAACAGGCTTCATGCAGGGAGCCTGACGTGGGACTCGATCCCAGGTCTCCAGGATCACGTCCTAGGCTGAAGGCGGCACTAAACCACTGAGCCACCGGGGCTGCCCCAAATCTAGCAACTTTTAAGAAGAAGTTTACACTGTGATCAATTGAGATGTATCACAGGAATGTAGGGTAATTTGAAATCTGAAAATCATCTGAAAACCAACGAATACAATATACCATATCAATAGAGTAAGGACCCAAACCCACACGATCATCTAAATAGATTCAGAAAAAGTATTTGACATAATTCCATATCCCTACCTGATAAAAATATTTAAGAAACTAGGAATAGAAAGGACATTTCCCAACCCGATAAAGGACACCTATGAAAACCTCCAGCCAACATCACACTCAGTGGTGAAAGACTGAAAGCTTTTCTGCTAAGGTACAAGATAAAGATGTCCAACTCTCGCTATTTCTATTCAGTATTTTACTAGAAGTTCTGGCCAGACAGGCAAGAAAATCAAACAGAAGCCACCCAGATTAGAAAGGAAGAAGTAAACCATCTCCATTTGTAAATGACATCGTCTTGTGTATGGAAAACTCCTATTCATCCACTAAAAAACTATTAGAACTAATAAATGCATTCAGCAAGTTTGCAGGATATAGGATCAATATACAAAAATCAAATATATTTCTATATACTTGTGCAGAATAATGGCCCCCCAAAGATGTCACCTGTCCTAATCACCAGAACCTGTGAATACATTACCTCACATGGAAAAAGCAACTTTCAGATGTGACTAAGTCAAGAATCTTGAGATGGGAAAGTATCCTGGATTATATAGGTGGGCCCAATGTAATCACAGGATCCTTATAATTGAAAGAGGGAATAAGGAGGTGTACCTGGCTGGCTCAGTAGAATATGCAGCTCTTGATCTTGGGGTCATGAGTTTGAGTACCATGTTGGGTGCAGACACTGCTTAAATAGATAAAAAGGAAGGAAGGAAGGAAGGAAGGAAGGAAGGGAGGAAGGGAGGGAGGGAGGGAGGAAGGGAGGAAGGAAGGAAGTCGAAGTCAGAGAAGGAGATGTGATGATGGAAGCCTAGCTCAGAGTGATGCAATTACTGTCTTTGAAAGTAAAGGAAGGGGCCAATGAGCCAAGGAATGCAGGCAGCCTCTAGAAGCAAGGAAAGACAAGGGAATGGATTTTTCTCCAGAGCCTTTAGGAGGAGTATAGCCCTATGGACACCATGATTTTAGTTCAGTGGGATCCATGTCAGACTTCTGACCTCCCAAACTGAGATAATAAATTTGGGTTATTTTAAGCCACTGAGTTTGTAGTAATTTGTTATGACAGCAATAGAAAGCTAATATAAATCGCAATGAAATTAAGAAAAATAATTCCATTTATAATAGCATCAAGGAGAATAAAATACTTAGGAATAAATAAAATAAGCACAAATCTTACTCTGAAAATACAAACATTATTGAAAGACATTAAAGAAGACCTAAATAAATACCCATTCCATGGGTATTCTCATGGACCCATTCCATTTTCATGGTTAAGAAGACTACAACTGTTAAAATGACAATCCCCAAACTAATCTACATATTCAACCCAATCCCCATCAAAATCCCAGCTGGCTTCCTTGTAGAAACTGATGAGATGATTCTAAAGTTTTTGTGGAAATTCAGTGGGTCCAGAATAACTGAAACAACCTTGAGAAAGGAAAACAAAGTTGGCACTAGCACAAGGATAATCATATCCTTGGATAAAATTGAGAGTTCAGAAATAAACCCTCACATTATGGTCAATTGATTTTTGGCAAGAGTGCCAAAGCAATTCAACGGAGAAGACACAGTCTCCAGAAAATCATGCTGGGACATAGAGGTATCCACATGCAAAAGAATGAAATTGGACCTCTACCTCACACTACATACAAAAATTAACTCCAAATGGATCAAAGACCTAAACGTAGGAGCAAAAAACTATAAAACTATTAGAAGAAAACAGAGAGGTATATTTTTATGACCTTGGATTAGGCAATGGTTTCTGAGATGACACCAAAAGCACAAGTAACAAAAGATATAAAAATTGGAAATCAAGAAAATTAAAAACTTCTGTGCTTCAAAGGACACCATCAAGGAAGAGAAAACAACCCCAAACTGGGAAAAAAATTGGAAGTCATAAATCTGAGGATAATTAAATTTATTATTATCTCTTTATTAGAGATCATTTTTTTGCCCAATTAAAAATGGGCAAAAATCTGAATAGGAATTTCTCTAAGAAGATATACCAATGGCCAATAAGCACATAAAGATACTTAACCTCATTAGCCTCAGGAAAATGCAAATCTGAATCATGAGAAAGCACTTTACCTGCACTGAGATGACTCAAACCAAAGAAGGAAGGCTTGTATTAGGCAGGATGTGGAGAAATCAGAACCCTCATATCCTAGTGACGGGAATGCAAAATGTAGAAATGTATCTGTTTGGGAAATGGACTGGTGGCTCCTCACAAGATCAAAACCTAAAGTTGCCAACCACCCAGCAAGTCCAGTCTGAGGCATGGATCCCAGAGAACAGAAAACATATGCCTATACAAAAACTTGTTGCATGACTTGTTGTTCATGGTTGCATTACTCATAATAGTGAAAAGGTGGAGACAACCCAAATGTTCATCAACCAATGAGTAGGTAAATAAAATGTGGCATATCCATCCGATGGAATATTATTCAGCCACGAAAAGGAATGAAATGCTCAGACATGCTATAACAGGGATGGAACTTAAAAATATTATATCAGTGGAAGCAGCCCATCAATACCACATATTGTTAAGTCCCCACTGATAGAAAACGTCCAGAATAGTCATATCATTGAGATAGAAAATGGATTTGTGTTTGCCTAGGGCTGGGGAGAGGAGGTTGAACAGTGGGGGGAGTTGACTGTTAACGGGTATGGGTTTTTGGAAGGTGATGAAAATATTCTAAAATTCACTGTGATAAGAGTTGAACAACTCTGTTAACACCACTGGATTGTACATTTTAAATCATACAGTATATGGCTTCTATCTCAATAATCCCGTTATGTAAAAAACCCCACAAGAACATAAGCATACATTTTGTTTTTGTTTTTGTTTTTCAAGAGAGAGTGAGCGAGCAGGGAAGGGAGGAGAGGCAGAGGCAGAGGGACAGAATGTCAAACAGATTCCGTGCTGAGTGCAGAGCCTGATGTGGGTCTCGATCTCACCATCCTAAGAACATGACCTGAGCTAAAAACATGAGTTGGACGTTTACCTGACACCCAGGAACCCCTGCTTTTTATTATCTTTGACATATGCACACACAAAATAGTACATAGTATCGGTATACTTTTAAGTTTTATGTATTTTGGATCACATCCTTTGGTATCTTTTTTCTTTTTTTTTAAGATTTTATTTATTTACTCATGAGCGACACAGAGAGAGAGGGAGACATAGGCAGAGGGAGAAGCAGGCTCCTCACAGGGAGCCCAATGTGGGACTCGATCCGCCGACCTTGGGATCTGCCCTGAGTCAAAGGCAGATGCTCAACTGCTGAGCCACCCAGGGGTCCCTGATATCTTTTTTCACTTAGTTATCTTTCAGATTAATCCATTAGTAAACTCTTATGGCATGAACACAAACTTTGCTCAATTCTAAAATTCATAAACACAAAAGGAAAAGACTTCCTTTGATCCTACACACCTTGCCAGCTGCCGATTTCCCTGCTCTCCCTTCAGAGCCAAAATTGTCAAGATTTCTCTAGATATGCAACCTCTATTTCCTTACTGCTTCCCTCCTCTTTATTCTATGAACAGTGCATTGAAACCGCTTGTCAAGGTCACCACCAGCCACCATGTTTCCACCAACACCCCATTTCCACTTAAGATGCATATTTGAAACAATTCCCCAGCATCTCTAAGCTGGGGCATGTTATGGTTGATGGCATCTAATCATTCCAAATGTTAGCATTTTTGTCTTAGCAGCACATAAAATAATGGTGATTTTTATAATAGATGGCATCTTATATGCAATGAAACTTGGTACGGTGGACAGGCTTGTCATTTTACCTTAGAGCTATGTTGGCCCCAACTGACCTCAACCTACCTGAATTGCTTTCTTCTGGCTTCCATAAGCATCCCTCCCCTCATTTTCCTCCTGCCATCTGCCCACTCCTAAGTGTCCTTTGCTGGTTCAGATAATGGGCCTTCAAGTCTCCTTCAATGCTCATTTCTCACTGCGTTCTGCTGGGTGATTATACTCAGCCCCACCATGACAGCTGTCAGATGATTATAGCTCATGCCCAAAACTCTATCAGCAGTCCAGGCTCAAATCGGCCTGCAAATTTCACACTATTTCATGTCTACAAGGCATTTCTAGCCAACATGCGCCCAGTGAAGCTCCTGCTTCTCCCTACTACACCTCGACCTGTTTCTCAAGCTAGAAATCTGGTCATCATCATCTAGTTTCTTCTTTTCTCCCACTTCTTATCCATCACTGAATCTTGCTGAAACTGCAAAGTCCATCTAAACTGTGTCCACCTTCCCCGACCCTCTAGTTCAGACCACTGCCATTTGCAGACGTGAAAGACCAGAGCCTTTCACTCATCTCTTCCTCCTTTCTCCCTGCAGGAGTTGAGTGACCAGCAGGAGCTCCCTGTAAAATACTCCGAACTGTGTTCCTCTCTTGCCTCCCACCCCTCACGGGCTGGCTACCTCAGTCAGGTTCAAGCCTTGTTAAGCCTGTGTGATATTGTTTTGTTAGCATAAAAATATACAGTACACAGCATGCTGACTATAAAGAGTGCTGTATTGTAGATTTAAATGTTGCTAAGAGAGTAAAAAAGACCTTAAAATTTCTCATCACAGGCAGCCCGGGTGGCTCAGCGGTTTAGCACCGCCTTCAGCCCAGGGTGTGATCCTGGAGACCCGGGATCGAGTCCCGTGTCAGGCTCCCTGCATGGAGCCTGCTTCTCCCTCTGCCTGTGTCTCCGCCTCTCTCTCTCTCTCTGTGTCTCTCATGAATAGATAAATAAAAAAAAAAATTTTTAAATTCTCATCACAAGAAACAAAAATTTGTAGCTATGTGCAACGATGGATGTTTACACTTACTGTGATCACTTTGCAAGATGTACAAATAGCAAATCATTCTGTCGTCCATCTGAAACTAACAGAACGTTATATGTCAATTTTATCTCAATAAAAAAAAATTAGATCTCTAATCTTGGTTTGTAAAGAACCAAACAAACTGTAATGCAATATAATGTATAGTGTATATATTTTGTCTTCATCCCCAGCTCTGGGTCAGAGCTCCTGACATCCTTGTAATTTTCTAAATGATAAGAGGATAGGAGCATCTTTTGTTCGAATATCTGGGTTTGGTCTTGGCTCCCTAAGGTCCAAATAATAAAGATAAAAATGTCTTTACTTATTCCTGACAAGCCCTTTCAACCACACCAGAGTTTAAGGAGGTGACTTTTGGAAAGCTCCTAAGGATGGAGACTGGTTGCCACAGGAACCAACCCCATCATTAGAGGGCTGGAATTTTCAGCCCCAGCCCCTGACCTCTGCAGAGGGGAGAGGGGCTAGAGGTTGAGCTAATCACTAATGGCCATGTAATGAAGCGTCCACAAAACCCCTTAACTGAAGCTGGGTTGGTGAACAAGAACACATGCCTGTGCCAGGAAGGTGGAACAGGAACAGATGCTCCTGCCCTCGGTACTCTATGGGACCTCACTCTCTGTATCTGACCAATCATTTGTATCCTTCAGTAAGCCCTTTGTAATAAGCTTGTCATAAGTCAACTGCTGCCCTGTGTTCTGTGAGCTGTTACAGATAATTATCAAACCTGGGGAGGGGGCGGGTCATAGGCATCTCTGACTTGTAGGCAAGTTGGATATAAGTATGGGAGACCTGGGGACCTACGACTTGCAAGCAGCACCTGAAGTGGGTGTAGTCCTGTGGGACTATGCCACTACTCTGTGGGGTCTGCACACTGACTCCAGGTAGTATTAGAGCTGCCCAAATTGTAGAACACCCGGGGACACCTGGGTGGCTCAGTCGGCGAAGCGTCTGCCTTCAGCGGAGGTCATGATCTCAAGGTCCTGGGATCCAGCCCTGCTTCGGGCTCTCTGCTTGGCAGGGAATCTGCTTCTCCCTCTTCCTCTGTCCGTCTCCCTGCTCATGCTCTCTCTCTTTCAAATAAATAGTCAAAAAAAAAAAAAAAAAAAGATCCAGGGTGTGACTGTTAAGTGAATTGACCCATGTGGAGAATCCACACCTATGGCGTTAGAAGAGCTCTCTTTGTAAAGAAAACACTTTCCTTTCAGCCTGCAGGCCCTGCAAGGCCTGGCTCCTGCCCCAGCTCTTCCCCTGCATACCCCTCAAGCTTCTGCCACACCAACTGCTCTTTCCTTGGGGCTGGCTCCCTCCCATTCTTCCTAAAGATCTCACCTTTACAAAGGCCATTCCCTCATCTCTCTTCTCCATCAGTTCCTCAGTACTTCACTGCTTCTCCGAAGGTCTTCCCACATTCCTGGGGGCCTTCCTCTTACCGACTCTCAAGGATTTGTGGAAGGAACCAAACGAGGAAATCAAACATACTAGGTTCATCAAACATCTGCAGGGCTTTCACAGGAAGGACTCATCTTGGACATTTCCAGAAAGGAAAATTTGCATGAGAAGCTCCAAGACATTTCTGCTAAATCTCAGATAAGAAACACTAGGTATGGTAGGTATCCACCCATTCCGAAGGCAGTTGATCAGAGCCGGGCATTTCCAGGTAGAGACCAGATGGCAATGCTGTTGAGAGCAACAATACTGCCCCATTTGGTGGCAGAGCCAGATTACCTCCAGTCCCTGCAGTGTACAAGTCTGTTCTCTGGTTCTCAGGGATTGCACAGAAGTCACAGAGGCAGCAATCACCAACTAAATTCCCTAGGGAGAGCACATGGTTTTGGCTTTTGCACAGCCCCACAAAAGACAGCACTTACAGCCACATCTCCCTCCTACTGGACACCGAAATTGGAAGATGGGAAAGGCCTTCAAGGGAAGTGCAGGAAAGCCTGCCTGATGACATTAAGACACAATTCAGACCAACAACCAGCACTATTTAGATTTTATTTCATTCTATTAAAAATAAAAACTACAGAAACAAAAACTGAATATACAACGAGAGGACGGGGAATACCTCGCAGGAGTAAACAAAGGAACACAGCAATGGTGATGGCCAGTCCCTGGCTGGGCACCATTGTTACCAGGGATAATTCTCATTCCCAGCTCGCTACCACACCGACCCCCAGGGAAGCAGTGGGGGCGGTGAGGTGCTATGCCACATGTTGTGTGCTCTTCTGTCCACAGTTTCTCTACTCACAGAAGCCTAGAGAAACCCGCAGGATAGAGTTCAGAAAAACATTACAAATACCTTGAACTTGATCTTTGGCCAAAGTGGCAGAAGCATCCAGCACTGGGGACTCACACCAAGAGGAAAACAAGTTCTTGTAACACCCTCCTGAGCTCGGTCACCTCAAATGACTCTGATCCAAGGTGGAGACAAACCTCCCACAGGCGGAGGGCTGCCCAGCGGGTTAAAGAGGCAAACTGCCCACCCCAGACGGCATGAGGAGCAGAAACTGGAGCCAAAGAAACAAGCACCCTCGTTCCCAGCCCAGCCTGAGCCCAGGAGACCAGGGGTGCAGCTGGGTGTTTCAGCTGTGGAGCCCTGCACCCGCCCTCAGTGTCCCTCACTGGTTGGGTTCCGTGTGCCTGTAGAGTGTGGAGTCAGCCCTGGGTCCGCCCTCCTGCCCATGATGTCCACAAGCTACAGTGGACGGTCCTGAGCCTCAGAACTGCTGAAGGATCATTTTCCGTTTCAGGTCATGGCTGAACCTGTTCATCCTGAAGAGCTCACTGTCGTAAAAAGCAGACAGGTTGTGGATGTTGATCTGACGAGCCTGAAAAGAGAAAACGTCAAGTGAACCATGAGAATGGGTTTCAGCCTGTCTGCAGCAGGGCCCTTGATTCTTGTCCAATGTCTGAGGTCCATTCAGGGCAGCGGGGGGTGGGTGGTGGGTGGGGGGGTGGTCAACCAACACAGAGGTGACGGAGTCGGGGTATAGAGACAGACACAGGGCATGAAACCTCAGCTCTGCCAACTGCCTGTGAACATGGACAAGCTACTTAGTTACTCAGCTGCCCTGTGCCTGTCTCCTCTGTAACACGGATGGTGGTAATAGGACCGACCACTATCAAGGGTGTTAACAGCACAGAACAGGGCTCAGCACACCAGGACACTTAATAAAGGGCTCCCATCCGAGGTCTGCCCACTTAATGATGCAGCAAGGACTTCTTGCCCCCAAAGAGGACAGACAGCTCTCCAGGAATCACCTGTGTCCATACCTTGTCCACCAAGTCCTTTTCAGGCACTTCAATAGTGTCCTGCTGGGCCCCAAAGCGGTTGCGCTGATATGTCACCTGTTCTGCCACTAACTGCTTCAGGATGAAGAGCAGCAGCTCATTGTTATCACGCCGGAAGGAAAGGTAGCGGGCAAAGGTCTGCAGGAACAGCGGAAGTCACGTGATAGATACCTTCCTCACCAGGACCCTCCAGGCTACTATGGGATGACCAGTCCCCGCCTCCACCACACTCCCATTATGACCAGCCAGAGCAGCCAGGTCAGTGAGCTGTGGCTGCAGCCAGGAGGACGGCAAGGCCCGGATCCAGAGCCTTGGGAGGCCCGCCACGGCCGCCACTCTCCCACCCACCTTCCTCATGCTGCGCATGACACTGAACTTCTGCGTGTCGATGAAGCTCTCCAGCATCACGCGGATGGCCATGCTGACGTCATCCTCTATCACATAGTCACGCAGGTGAATGCGCGCGTGGGCCTCTGCCATGCGGATCATGGACTCAATGTGCCGCACTGTGATGGGGATGCTGCCCGTCGCCTGGAAGAAGGACAGCGTCAGGCCTGCTCAGGCAGGAGACAGAGGTGAGAAAAATGGCGAAGTGGCACGGCTAGTGGCTCTGACAAAGGCCACACGCTCGGGGCCTGCCACTACCCCGCCTGCATCTTCTCTCCCCCAGCTCACTGTGTGCACCCCAGAGTCTGTAAGGTTTGTAGCCAGCTGTATTAAGTTTTGTCACATGGTAAGTACTACACATACCCCTGCAACAAAAGTGGGAAACAAAGAAGCTGTTTGTATAAAAACTAGGTCAAATCCTCTCCAAGGACTCAATGAAGCTGCTGTCTTGGTTAGGTGGAGGAGACCTACCAATCTACAAGAATTCTGCAACCCAGGGATACCTGGGGGGCACAGTCAGTTGAGTCAACTCTTGGTTTCAACTCAGGTCATAATCTCAGGGTCGTGAGATTAAGCCTCATGTTAGGCTCCATGCTGGGTAGAGAGTCTGCTTTGGGATTTTCTCTCTCCCTCTCCTCCTGGCTCACTCAAGCTCTCTCTCACTCTCAATTAAGCAAATAAATCTTAAAACAAAACACAAAAACCCCACACAATTCTGCATTCTAGCTGCATGCAATGTGCCTTTATATTTTGCTCCCCCATGAAAGAACTGATATGTGTTCAGACAACACGTTTTGGTGAAATTCACAAAATCAGCACAGAACTTAACTCGTGGCCAACACTTAAGATACCTTGGCTTCAAACCCAATAGACCAATGCATGCACGTTTATGTTCCATCTGGAACAAAATGGTTAAGAGACAGCTACAACTTTTTTTTTTTTAAGATTTTATTTATTTTTTAGAGAGAGAGAGAAAGAGAGAGAGAGAGAGAGAGAGAGAGAGAGAGAGAGAGGGCAGAGACACAGGCAGAGGGAGAAGCAGGGTCCCTATGGGAAGCCTGATGTGGGACTCCATCCCAGACCCCAGGATCATGACCTGAGCCAAAGACAGACGCTCAAATGCTGAGCCACCCAGGCGTCCCTCTACATCTCATTTTTTAAAGGCATTCTAGCTCTAGGTCTTCTTAGATTAACTGACTGCACAGCTAAAGAAACTTCCACGGTGCCTCCCTCTCTGCACCCTACTCCACCCCCTCCGAGGCTGCACCCTAGGCCCTTACCATGGACTCTTTTCTCAAGTCACTATACATCTTGGCCACCTTGTCCTGGTCCATCTGGTTGAGCTTTGGGTGGACCTTCTCCTTGGCATAGATGATGTACTTCTTCAGGACTTCCTGTGGCAGGGGTTCCACACCATATGTGTTGGGCATGGCAGGTTCCTGGGTGCCACTGCTACCCAGCCCCTCCTCCTTGTTGCTGGGGTGGTGTCTGATGTGGCTGCCAACCACAAAACGGGCGAGCATCTCATCCTAAGACCAGAGAGGGCAAGTTACAGGGTGAGTAGAGTCTCATGACCTGGCTTGGAGTAAGTCAGCTCGTTGGAAGAAGAGAAAGCTGCATGTGCCGGAGAATGACATTCTCACAATAGCATCATCCAATGCCTATTATGTGCCAGGTAGCTGTGGGTGCCGGGGGTAACTGGTACACGTGACAAAACCCTCATGGAGTTTGCCTCTTGGTGAGGGGAAAGGGGACAGAGACAGCTTTCAAAATAACCACAGAGAGAAACATGCACGGGATCGAGGGGATGAAGAAACTCCTCCAGCTGAGGCTGCCAGAACACCTCAGCCATTCAGCAATCTAGAAAGAGTCTTCCAGGAAGAGAGAAGAACACACTGACAAGTCAAGGCCTGGCAGCTGCAAGGGAGGGAAAGGGTGTGTGTGGCAGGGGTGGATGAAGTGAAGGGAGCAAGGAGTGGAGACAGGCCCCGGGGCCTCACGGGGCCAGTGGATGCTCTGCTAGTTACAGCGGAAACTGCCAGTGGGTTAAGAAGAGGCATAATCCACCTTATGTTTTCAGAAGATGGGCCGGCCTCCAACTGAAGAAGGCATTATATGGGGTGGGAGTGGCAACCAAGAGGCCGACCATAAGAAACGGCAGTACTTTGGGTCAGAGCGAGAGAAGCCGGGACTCAGGTTGCAGCAGGGAAGCAGTGAGGGGCAGGAGGGTGCCAGTGGGAGGGCCCCTGGGCTCTGCTGTGAGACAGTGGACTATGCTGGCTGGGTGGCTGGCACAGCCCAGGGGAGGAAAGGGAAACCACAGCTGACTCTGGGACAAACACCACAGTCTGAATGGTGCCCGTCTCCTCACCTTACAGAACACAGGCCCCGAGTCTCACTCGAGGTCCCCAGAACCTACTGCACGAGACTGGGACATGGGGTTGTGTACCTGGACTGGGTCCACCGTGTCCCTCACCACACACAGGACATCGAAGCGGGAAATGATAGGTTCTGTGAGGTCCACGTTTTCTGAGAAGGTGAGCGAGGGGTCATAGCGGCCACCTGAAACACAAAGGCACCTCTCCATCAGGATCACGCTCCCTCAGATCTGCTCTTCTGAGCAGAAAGTTCTTGCCAACCCCAAGATGCTTCAGTGACAAAAGAAAAAGACGACTTTGGAAGAAGACAGACGCTGCATCTACCAGGCATTCTCGACGACTCAGAAAAGGACTTTCCCCATGCACTTGCCTGAAATAGCCTTTACACCGAGAGTCTAACCAACTCCTAGCAGGAAAAACCTAGAATAAGATGGGCAAGGTGCCTGGGCTCCCTGCCACATGTTGGCTGGGATCAATAATCAACTCCACCCAACTTAGACAACGCGCTAGATTCTTGTCTCGTCTTCTGAGGAAAATGCCCAAAACTGGTTCTGAGAACACAGCTCAAAAAAGACTGAAAGTCCTGCTTCCACGAACCCGCAACAAGACCCAGGGAACAAAGGAGGGTTTTCTGGTGCTCAGCTCCTTCCTCAGACCCTGGGACTAGTTGAGGAGTGCTGCAGGCTCCTACTGCCCAAGGCGAGGCCTCTCTGGGTCTTGCCTCCCTCTGGCAGACCCCCTTGACTCCATGGCAGACCCCCAACCCCATGCCTGGCATACCTATAGGGTTAGCTGCAGCGATGATGGTGCAGCGAGCCTGCAGGGAGGTGACGATGCCAGCCTTGGAGATGGAGATGCTCTGCTGCTCCATGGCCTCGTGGATGCTGGTTCTGTCCTGATCATTCATCTGCATGAGGTTCAATGCATGACATTTGCCCCAACTGCTATCCTGTTAACTACACCCCAAATCCTATCACCACATGGTCCAAGGACTTACCTTGTCAAATTCATCGATAAGACACACTCCTCGGTCAGCCAGAACCAGGGCGCCTGCCTCTAAGGTCCATTCCCTGCTGACGGGGTGCCGCTGGACATATGCCGTGAGGCCCACGGCCGAAGCCCCCTGCCCAGTGGTGAAGATGGCACGGCTAGACACTTTCTCGATGTATTTGAGGAACTGAGACTTGGCTGTGCCAGGATCTCCACACAAGAGCACGTTGATATCGCCTCGTACCTTGTGCTTACCCCCTGGAGGAGACAGGGATGGAGGGGAGGATGGAAGGGAAGGGTGCAGAGCATAGAGCTGGGTTACCCCTAGTTTCTCAGCCTACATATGCTGATGGCAAAGCATATCCTCTAGAAACGGATGCAAGACTCTAGGACTAGTGACCCTATTTCTGGAGAACTGAACCCAGAGAGATGGGGGCATAAGGCCACTTGTATAAAGACACTCTTAGCAAAGGTTAAGAATCTGGGAGCAGTGCAAATAATGTTCTCCACCGAGAGCCACATATGCTATGCTACAGAAACCTTGATACAGTCGCTTATGGGAATAAACCTGCTCAGTACACACCAATACAAAAAGATGCCCAAAACATAGTAATGAGCAGGAAATTGAAAGCTAGGTATTTTATCTAGTCACTTACACAGATACAGGAAACACTGCATTTATTAACAGAAACATACACATGACATGGAAGTGTGCTACTGTGTAAGTACACGTGTAAGTCTACAAGTGGCCATGCAAAGGCCCAACAGTGCACACACACATTACACTGATCAGAGTGACCCACCAAGAAGGGACTGGATTAGAAACAGTGCTCAGCGTGGACTTTCATCTTTCTGTGACTTCTAACAATTTAAGAAGAGAATGCAATCATAATCATCTCTCCATATTTATGTATTACTTTTATAGTTAAAACTGCCCAAGATAGGGCAGCCCGGGTGGCTCAGCGGTTTAGCGCCACCTTCAGCCCGGGGCCTGATCCTGGGGACCCGGGACGGAGTCCCATGTCAGGCTCCCTGCATGGAGCCTGCTTCTCCCTCTGCCTGTGTCTCTGCCTCTCTCTCTCTCTCTCTCTCTCTCTCATGAATAAGTAAAGAAAAAATCTTAAAAAAAAAACGCCCAAGATGCCACAGCCACAGGCTACGCTCTCCCTACAATGACTGAGCCACACGTGGTCTGGCCATCTGCTAACACTTACTTTCTCCCCAGGCACCCGGCCTTTAAATGCCAAGTCCTGCCTTGTCTGGTACCTGCAATGCAGAGGTAAGGGTGGGGGTGGGTAGTACCCAATGCCACTCACCTGGGTTTTTGGGCTCCCCTCCAAACAGTGCCAGTGCCAGGCCTCTCTTGATGTCTTCGTGCCCATAGATGGAAGGAGCAATGCTGGCAAAGATCTGAAAGGGAGGAAGAGCCAATGAGAATAGGAGCCTCTGCTCTGAGTCTGGGCCTACCCCACACATGCAATAGATCCTCCACCCACTCCAATCTCAGGGAACAAGGGTGTCTCCAGCCCCAGAGCCCGCACCACAGCTGTCACAATTCTGCCAGGCCCCAGCACTGAGCCCTACTTTCTGACCCTGGGTCGTGCAATTAGCTGGCTTGTCCTGAGAATCACAGAACTTTATAGAGCTTAAAAGAACTTTGGTCCCACCCTTTTTCTGGTCCTATTTCAGAAAGGACTACCCAAAGGTTGCAGAAGGGAGACAAGACCCAGGTCCACGAAACAGTGCAGTATGTGGGAAGAGGGTGGGCTGATGGAAGACCGGTATCATAGCTCAAATTCAGAGGGCTGGGTAGGTTCTAAGTGAGAGGTTTATACAAGTGCCTGGCTCCTGGGTATGCTCTGGTAGCCAAATATGATAAATATGGAGCATTCAGAAGATGGGCCCGCCAGGAAGTCACCATTTCAACTGCTAAGTCACAGAAACACCTATTTGGGTGTGAGACAGAGAAGAGGAAAAGACAATCTCAAAATCTGCATGATTTTTAAAGATGAAACCAGAGACATCAAAGAAATGTCTTGCTGGTAGGAAGCAGCTTCCATCTCTACCTACACGCTTTTACTGTTCTCCACCTTTCTGTCATCTGCACGGAGGGGCTCTGCAGAAGCAGTGCATACACATCCTTTCTTCCTGCCAGGCGGAAGAATCAATCCCTCAGGGCAATTGGAAGTGTGAAGGTGGGAGAAACTCCATTCTTAGAGCTGGAGTTAGGGTTCAGCGGTTTATCCTGCGGACAGCTACTCTCCACTGCTGCCAGAGGGCAGTGTAACCAGCAGGTCCTTCTGGAAAGAGGATCTGCCGATACCACTGGTGTTGGGGCAGAAATGCCTCCCGCTGTTATTTTAGGTAGTAAGTTAGGGGTGGAGGTCAGTTTCCACATGGACACTTTTGCTCGTTCTTTCCGTGGTCCTAATATGTCCTACAAAACCGAGCCCAAGGAGACACAGGACAACATTAGCTGGTGAACAGGGTTTCAGGCCTGGTACATGTAGAGGATGACCTCTCTAAACATCATTTTCCACTGAAAGAATATTATACTTCCCACAGGCCTATTTGGAGAAATGGCCAAACCCAGGTCTGGGGCAGGAAATATGCAAGAGATACCTGTGTTCTTATAAAAGAAAGAAGGAAGCTATCAGAGAGACCTGGAGTCATGCCAATAGAACTCAGGGACAACAGGCTTCACACTTGGCAACTAGAGGGACACACTGGATTCAGATTATGATTCAGAGTTATTCCTACTGTCCACCTGTTTCAGCTTTGAGCCTGGGCTTGACTGGATCCACTGACTCCTCACCACAGCCCCGTCCCCCCGAGACGCCAGTCTGGACACCAGCACTCAAGCTCCTCCCCCCCCCCCCCCCCCCCATCAAGGCAAGTTTACCAAGCCAACACTGGGAAGGGAAAGAATGAAGACGGGTAGACCCCAGGACCTGGGAAACAGAACCATGGTTCTGGGTGCTCCTCTGGGAGCACAACAATCCCACCCAGACTTCCACCTGCCTTCTCCCCAATTTGCTGGTCCTTGGAGAGACTGGTGATCATCTTCACGTCTTCGTCTGTCAGTTCCCCCACAGCAACCTTATTGTCCTTCTTGGCTACGTGGTTGGCTAAGATGACAGTGGCAAAGACAGGGAAGCCATTGGCCGTGTTGAGGGAGCCATCATAGTTGTTGTGGTAGATGCCAGTCAGCTCCTGGGAGAGGAGAAACAATCCAGAGGCCCAGCCCGGGGTTAGACTCAGGGGTGAGGTCCTCCTCCCCACTGCCTCCATTGTCTGATTCTCCTCTTCAACTCCTCTATACCAGACAGCAAAAAGAGTAAACCAGAAGATTAATCCAAAACATTCCACTGGCCAGTCCTTTACAAGTTCCCACTGCCAGCAACCCTCTCTGCACCATAGATGCCGATGCTGATTTCCTTAGCAACTCGGCTCCCTCTGGGCCTGCTTCTGGGCCACTTACTATCTCATCTCCTGGCTTGCAGCTGTCCACCAGATCAGCGAGGAGGATAGCATCCTTGGAGCGAGGCAAACGGCCAGCCGCCACTTTGCCAGGACTTTCCTGAATTCGGATACGCTGGTAGTTCTGGTAGATGGTCTATGTGGGAAAAACAGAAGGTCAACTTTGGACTCCTTCAAGCACTGACTTACGTCACCTGACCCTGGCCATGGCCCCATGAGGAAGGAGAACAGACAGGATTCTTATTTCCATCAACTGACTAGAAAATGGAGAGCCATTTTAGAGAAGATGGCAGGGAACAAGCCTATGGGGACCAACGCATCAGTGGACAGTCTCCACTGCTGCCACTACCCCCATGGATGCCTCCTGCCAGTCAAGCACCTGCTATATGCTGTGGAGCCAAGCCCTGCTGCACACAGATGCCACAGCCAGGCTGCCTAGGTTCAAATCCTAGCTCCATGTCTTGAGCTGTGTGATCTTAGGCAACCATGTTCTCTCTCTAGGCCTTCTCTGCGGAAAGGGGATGCTAACACTCAAAGCAAACACTCAGGGTAAGGATTAAACCATGTCATATGTCAAAAGCACTGAAATCAATGCCCAACAAAACAGTGAGCTCCACTAAGTGTGGGCTCTGCTGCCAAATGTCACATGTCAACATTTTGCTGTGCAATTTAATGTCCATTATTTCATTTCATGTCTAGAAAAGAGGCCACATAATACAGCTGTTAAAAGCAGACGCTCTGGGTTAAAATGCCAGAGTTCTAACCTTTGGGCCTCCTCCTAGCTGTGTGACCTTGAGGTCAGTAATACCACCTGCCTCAAAATGTATAATGAAAACTGGATTATACATCATCCCCTACTGGCACCTTGCAAAATACTCCAGAAACCTCAGAAGTAAATATTACTCATGTAGAAGCAGGGCCTGAAACCCTGTTCCTGTTTAGACTTCTCAAGAAGCTTCTAGGAAAGTAGACTCTTAAGGAGGATGAGCTAAGCAGGCAGGGGACTCTGGGCAAAGGTGTGGGCTCGGCTGACATGTGGCCTTGCAGTTCACCCGACCCAAGCAAGGTGCACCTCGACTTTACAGCAGGTCTGCTATTGGCTCTGGGCTGCCACAATCATAAACCCTCAAGGGTTTTCTGATAAAGTGGTCTCAGCCAGAGCACTTCTCAGGCGCAGAGTGCTGAGAGGTCAGCAGCAGATAATCGCAGCAAGGCCATAAAGGGAGTCTGGGCATCCCCTACTGGTACAGGGATGACCCCAACTGTAGAGATGCAGTCATTCGAATACAAAGACAAATGGCCCAGCAGCTTTCAGCAGGGCCTCCTGAATATGGCACCATGATGTCTAAGCTAGTTATAAGCTAGAGGCCCCCAATGAGAGGCCCAGAGAGGCTGGTACCAGAAATGTCAAGGGAAAGCCCCTGAGTAAGGGATGGGGAAACAGGTGCCTTACTATGGGGGCAGCCCGACATGTGAGCCCAGTTTTGCCAGACCTGCACCCCAACTTTAAAAAAAAAACAAATCAATTTTGACATTTTAAACAAAATGATCTAATTTTAAAATATTGGCATAAGTTCTTGAAAAATGCCCCACAGGCCAAACTAAACAGGCCAGCCAGATAGATCTGATTTGCCTCAGGGTGTGGCGAATACACAAGTCTATGCTGTTTTCCCACAGCTGCCCTGCTAATCTAATTGCTTAGAGGTGGGGGAGGCCCTGCGCAGACAGGAAGGGCAGCCAACAACGGGTGCAGCCTCTCACCTCCTCCATGTTGACTTCAAAGGGGCCAGCTGACTGACACTCAGGACAGGAGCCTGGCTTCACCTCCTGGTTCTGGGACTGACAGAAGGGCCCCAGCACGAAGCTACACTTGTTGCAGTTGTACTTGACCATGCTGAGCTGGGGCAGGACGCCTGTGCAGCTGGTCACCACCCCGCTGGTGCGGATTAGCTGGTTCAGGTGCAGCTGCCTGCAGACACGAGAGGGCATATCAGTGGCCTGGAGGGCCATATGATTGATCCATGGCATCCAGAGATTGGGGCCATAAGTGAAGTGGATCCAGAAAATTTGGGGTCTGGACCCATCAGATCCACATCATTGCACCCAGTACAAGCCAGAGTGCCAGGAGAGAGGACTCTCCTTGGCCATAGCCAGCCCACCCAGGCCTGTGGCCCTGTTGCCGCTCCCTCTAACGAAGCTGAGCCACAGGGTAGTGGGAACCGAGACCCTCAGGCTCACCCTGCTCCTGGCTTACCTCAGCGAGCGCAGCTCCTCTACCAGAGGCAGGTGGGAGATGCGCACATGGATGTGGCTGGCGATGCGGTCGTATTTTGGGTACATGGCCAGCACAACCTCCAGGGCAGCCTCATCAAAGATCTGCAGCAGCTCTGCTGGTGCCTCTGGCAGGAAGTAGGCCAGGACATGCTCCCGGGCTGCCAGGTCTTCATAGTTCACCACAAGGCTCTCGCGGTTCTCTGGTGGTAGGAAGAGAGACCAAGCAGAGCTCAGCCAGGGACACAGCAGGCAATTTCTTTCCCTTATTGCACAAGGGGGAGGGCCTGCCCACCCAAATCCTAGGCTTGGCACCAGAAACCCCAGCCCTAATTTGAGCATGCCCTGCTTTAGCTACACGACTCAGATGAGTGATACATCCTGAGCCTCAACTTCCCAATCTGTAAAATGCGGACATCACACAGCATATGAAATCACATTAAGGGAAATAATACATGCGGGACGCCTTTTACAGGAGGGCTGCAAACTCAAAATGCCTAAAAGGGCCAGGAAGGAAACCTGTGAATAAGCTATGTCAAATACAAGACAAAAAGGAAGTGGAGTGGACAGCAGGGGACCAAAATCTACATGCCTCCTCTTAAATGTAATTCCATTACACAGAAATGTACTACTTTCTGACTGAAGTAGTAATCCAGACTTTTACATCAAACATGTCTTATTTTAAGCATGTCAAACACCACTTCTGTGGTCCAGACGTTCCTGGACAGCCAGCAGAGCATCTTAGTGTAGACATACAATGCTTTTTGTATTTGCCTGATGATGGACACCTCGGGCGTCAGGTGCTGGCTCCTGTCTAGCGACGGGCAGGTGGCTCGGTATTCCCTGCACTTCACATCCCTATGAAACGTGCTATTAAAGGCCCAAGGGAATGACCCCTGGAGAAGGATTCTGCAAGGTGAACTGAGGTAAGTGGAGAGGCAGACGGGAAAGCGTACCTTTACACATGTCGCTGATGCGCTCCTTGAAGACGTTGTGGCCGTGGCCATCCACATGGGTGCGCAGGAAGTTCTTAAAGCGGTGGTGGATCTCCAGGCGTGGGCCTGCCATGCTCACCCACTCACGCACTGAGTGGCCCTTGAGGTCCTCCAAGTTCTCGATACTCTCAATCATGTCTTCATCCTCCTCGCCATCCTCTGTGGCCCGCTCTACCTGGCGGCGTTTCCGGGAAGGGCGCTCCTCGTCCTCCTCATCGCTGTCTGGGGGCCAAAGGGATACCCTCATGTGAAATTTTCCTGCCTTCCCCAGGACTCCCTTTCCTGGCCTCCCGAGACTCTGGAAGCTAGGACCAGCCTGAACCCCTGGAGGTGCAGACGTTTTGAGCCTACCATACAGAAGCCCACGGCGCATGCGGCCCAGGCCCCGGCCAGCCTCTCGGTCACGCTGTCGCATTGCCCGTTCTGCTGCCTCTCTCTGACTGGCTGTCAGTTCCTCGACGTCCTCATCATCCAGGGCCAGTCCCTCGGCCTCGTAGACATCCAGTTCTGGGATGGCACGATAGTCCCTGAGGGAACACCAAAACATACCCTGTTGGTATAAAAAAAAAAAAAAAAACAAACAAACCCAAAAGCCTGCCCAGGAGCTGGTGCTACTCCAGAAGAGTCCCAGATTAGGCAGTCTGGGAGTCCCCAGGCCAGAAATACAAAAGGCTCCAAGAGGACCTCCAACAGAGACAAATTGTGGTCAGTGCATGCAATGGAATATCACTCAGTCTTCAGAAGGAAAGAAGGCTGACCGTGCTACAAGGCAGGGGAATCTTGACGACAATGGGCTCAGTGAAATAAGCCAATTACAAAAGGACAAATACTCTTAGGATTCAGTTTGGGGAGATGAAAAAGTCCTGGAGATGTTTGCACAACAATGTGAGTATACTTGATGCCCCCGAACTGGACACTTACAGACGGGTAAGATGGTAAATTCTATATTTTTTGTATTATGTGTGTTTTGCCATGATAAAAAGCAAGGGGAAGGTATGTCCAGACAGCTTTGATCATCCAATACGAAATAGGAATTTGAAGAACCACAAAACCTTCAGGCAGCCAACCCCAGTTTCCCAACGGGGCAGAAATTCTCCCTGTACTTCCCTCCCAGACAAGGTTGCCTCAAACCCCTTGAAGTACTGGGAAGGTCTACTGGTATCAGCCAAACCAGCCTCTCTGAAATGCCCGCCCACTGCCTCAACCCTCTCAGCTACTCTGAGACCTAAGAGGACTTGTTGTCCACGATGTGACCTGTCAGGTATTTCAAGGGGAATGCTGTCTGCACAAGAAACCCACTGAGAGCAAGGACAGCTTTCCTCCCTGCAATTCTGGGAAGTAGACATCATTACTCCATCTGTAAGATGAGGGAACAGGATTATGGGGATGATAGGGCTTTTGCCAAGAGCCACTCAGCAAAGCTGGGCGTCAAAATACAGTCCAACCACAAGCTGCAGGCTGTTCCCTGATACCATCCTACCTCCCTGAGACAATTGTCTGGAAAATTCTTTTTTTCAGAGTAAATGGTTATGGGGGGGGGGGGGAGGACTGATGCTTCTTTTTTGGAATGAACTCAGAATAAGTAATCCCATATTGCTGATACCAGAAACAGATCCCAGAACCAGGTAAATGTATGAGCTGATTCATTTCTGAATTCTTAAAAGTTCTCAGTTAAAAGATATTTGTCATACTTTTTGAGAATTCTAAGTCACACAAAATGTCCTCTGTCCTCAGTGAAATTCTAGTTGGTCCGTAAAAAAAAAAAATCAATAAATTGGGCTTTATCAAAATAAAAAACTTTTGTGCCTCAAAACACATTAAAAAAAAAAAAAAGGCAGACTGGAAAGAAAATATTTGCAAATCATGTTCTGATAAAGGACCCAAACAGAATGAATTTTAAAACCTATTGTAATTCAGTAATAAAAAAAAAAATCAAGCAATCCAATCATAAAATGAGCAAAGGATCTGAACAGATATGTCTTCAAAGATATATAAATGGCCAATAAGCACATAAAAAAGATGTTCCAGGGCAGCCCAGGTGGCTCAGCGGTTTAGCGCTGCCTTCGGCCCAGGGCGTGATCCTGGGGACCTGGGACTGAGTCCCATGTCGGGCTCCCTGCATGGAGCCTGCTTCTCCCTCTGCCTGTGTCTCCGCCTCTCTCTCCCTCTCTCAGGGTGTCTCTCATGAATGAATGAATGAATAAATAAATAAATAAAGCCTTAAAAAAAAAAAACAAGGATGTTCCACATCATTAACCACAAAAGAAACCCAAATCAAAACCCCAGTGAGACATCGCCACACACCCACTGGGATGGCTAAAACTGAAAATCAGAAAATAACCGGTGTTGGCAAGAACTAGAGACTAGAACCCTCATACCCCACTTGTTGGAATGTAAAATGGTGGAGATTTTTTGGGAAACAGTCTAGCAGTTCCTCAGAAGATTAACCACAGAGTTAACATACGAGCCAGATATATGCCGAAGTAAATCCAAAACGTATGTAACAACTTCAGAGCTGATTCTTCCCATGGTGTGGCACATATGGCACATCCACTCTCATCATCTGGGGTACTGGTTCTTTTTTTTTTTTTCCTTTTAATTTTTATTTATTTATGATAGTCACACACAGAGAGAGAGAGAGAGGCAGAGACACAGGCAGAAGGAGAAGCAGGCTCCATGCACTGGGAGCCCGACGTGGGATTCGATCCCGGGTCTCCAGGATCGCGCCCTGGGCCAAAGGCAGGCGCCAAACCGCTGCGCCACCCAGGGATCCCCTGGGGTACTGGCTCTTATTATTTTTTTGTTTTGTTTTTGTTTTTTTTTTGGGTACTGGTTCTTAAAGCAAAGATCCAAAAAGTCCAGAGAGCCCCGGCAAGTCCTTCTGCTGGCTCCCAGAGGGCACTCCCCATGGATCATGGGGTGGCCTGTACAGTACTAGAACCCCTGGTCAGAGTAAAAGGTGGCCCAAAGGAGAGTCTTCATAAGGTTCCTGGGTATTCAAACAATCCTACTATTAGTATATCTACCAATCCTGGTTGTGAATACATGGTGGCGCCAGGAGATATCCAACCCCGCTCCCTTGCAGGCATATTCCACTACCTTACCATTAAGCCTTGTAACCTTCAATACACGTTTATATTTTTATTAGGAAGTGTGACAATATCTAACTCCAGGCCTGATACCGATCAGGCATGATTTATTGCTGAACTGCATTAAAACTTTGATTCATCAGGCACCCGCACAGTTTCTCTGATGTTACAGAAAATCACTCAGCCGCCTGCTTCCTGTTCTTCCAAGTCATCTGTGGCATCCCTGATGCAGTCCACCACGTGAAGAACTCCTTGCATTCCCTAAGGTGCTCAGCTCGGAGCTGAGGCTTATGCAGTCTGTGACACAGCAAGTTACACACACCTGTGTTGTGATTCCATGAACCTGTCTCCCCCAGACCCCGCATCAAGGTGCACTCATAGGCAAGGGTACTCTGATTCACCTACTTCCCTGTACCCAAAGCAAGGCCGCCAGCCACACAATGGGCTCTCCAGAGAACTATCTGCTGAGTGCCTAGCCTTGAATGAAAATACCTCTCCATGCCATCTCCAATAAGCTCCTCTCCATCTTCTTCCTCTTCATCCAGGGGTCCCTCGGTACCTAGAAGCCCCTCAGACTCATCCTCAAAGGGGGGAAGATCACGGCCAGGGCTAGAGGTCAGGGCATCCATGCGACGGGAGCTTTGCCCTGGGCTGGAAGTAAGAGGATCACTTCGCTGCCGCTGGGCTGGGCTGGACGCCACAGTGAAGGATTCAGACGATTCCTGCAGGACAGAGAAGGCGAAGGTTGACTTAGTTAGCATCCTATAAGGCTGTCCTTTCCACCTGTAACCCTGTCCCCTGACACTCCAAACCCCCTCCAGCCTCAAGACTTTGCATTTGCCTGGAAGGCTTTCCTCTGCCTGGAAGGCTTTCCTGTGAGCTCCCTGAGCCAAAGCCTTCTCAAACATCACTTCCTCAGGTTCTCCAGGCACTGACGTTTCCCCATGCCTCCTCCATGCCCAGTCACTAAGGACACCTCGTTTGTTTACGTACCTGTTTCTCTGTTCCCCCTGCATTCCTCTCCTGTAAGCCTGCCTTCCTACCCATAATACGCCAGACACTGCGGCAGGAGTCAATACAAGAATGACCCAAACATAAGAGATCTGGAATTTACTGGGCTAAGGGACAGACAATAAAGACGACGAAAGGACAGAATATACTACGACACGTGCACGAAGACGGGGACCTTGTCTGTCCTGTGCACACGCCGCGCCCGCCAGGGAGCGCGCCCCACAAGCAGAGCGGACCGGCCCCAAAGCTCGGGGTCGGGGATTCGGAGCTCCCGGCCCGGGGCGGGCCAGGCGCGTCCCCGGGCGGATTCGAGCGGCGTGGAGCCCGCTGGCTCTGCAGACCCCGCCAGAGAGGTGTAGAGGGGAGCGACGGCTCCGAGGCAGAACCCAGGGGCCCCAGCTCATCCGGAGGCCCCACCGGGGCGGGGAGGGGGCCCGGGGACCGAGAGCGCGCAGCCTCCCGCCCCGGCTCCCCGCGCGCCCGCACCGCCCGCGCCCCCAGCCCTCGCGGGGACCACCCGCCGCCCCCAGGCCCCCGCGGGGACCACCCGAGCGCTCACCGCCATCCTAACGCCACGCTTCCCGCCGCCGCTCCGGCAACAACCAGTTTTCGCGCGAAAAGCGGCTCACGTGACCCGCCCGAGCCCGGGAAGCGTCCGGAGGAACCCGGCGTCGTGACGTCGGCCCGGTCTGCGAGCGCGGGGGGCGGGGCAGAGGAGGAGGCCCCGCCCACGCCCCGGGGCGCCCCGCCCACTCCGCCTGGCGCGCCGCAGTGCTCCGGGCGGTCCGGACCCGCGAACCGCGGGGCTGGGGCTGCGCTGACTTTGGTCGCCCCGTGGCGGTTTCCCAGATGAGGCCGCTTGAGGTTCAGAGCCCTGCTCCGAGAGCTCTCAGGCTGAATCCTCCAAGAACCCAAACGGCTCCATAATTGTAGAAGGCCACGATCGATGTTCTAGTAGGAGTCACTTTCACCGAGGAAAGCAAAGATGCAGACGCGTTCCGAACAGAAAGAACGCCGTTTCTAAAGATGCAGAGAGCGTGGCACAGCGGGGATCTCTAAGAAATCCCGTAGTTTTGGTTAAACAGTTTGTGATACCCAGGACGGGGGAATCCCTCAGGCTGCTCTCGGCTGCTGGCCGGTTGAGTTGAAGGCTGTTGCTGCTGTTCTTCCCTTGGGCTAGGGTAGGTCCCCTGGTGGGCAGGGCAGGGTTGGATGTCAGCCCTCTCCGCCACAAACAAGTATCTCTGGATGGAACCCAGTGTAGGTGCAGGAGGGATGAGGAGGACTGGGAATATCCAAGCGACATTTAGGAGATAGAGTCCATGGGTGTTGGGTATTGAGCAAGACGGAGGCATCCAGGACCAGATGGCACCCCCTCTAAGATGGGGAGTGTAGGAGGAAGACAAGTTGGGGGGAAAGAGGAGAAGTTTGTTTCTGGCTGGGTTGAACCTGGGCCCTGAGTGGAGATATTTAGTAGGAGGTCATTCAGTGTTTAGGTCTGGGGCTTGAGAGAGTATGGGCTGTAGTTGTAGATTGTCTTGAGAGTGGTTGGACAGTGAGTGCCATGAGAAGAGAAGCCCTGGGTCTCATACCTGGGAAACCCTAGCAGATAGGAGGTACCAATAAAGGATGCTGGGCAAGGGAATGGGATACTGGGAGCTGCTAAGGAGAAGCTAGAGAAGGGATGGTGGGTGGGATTGAATTAGTTATCTATTGCTGCATAATGAATTATCCTGGAATCCAGCAGCTTAAAACAATGACTATGTATTATTGACGTGACTACGGGTTCAGGATCTGGCTGTGACAGCTGGGTGCCTCTGCCTCGAGGTTTCTCACAGTGCTGCCATCAA
The DNA here is from genome assembly GCF_905146905.1 of Nyctereutes procyonoides. Taxonomy (NCBI): domain Eukaryota; kingdom Metazoa; phylum Chordata; class Mammalia; order Carnivora; family Canidae; genus Nyctereutes; species Nyctereutes procyonoides. The sequence goes on along the minus strand of NW_026575131.1, from coordinate 1,685,802 downwards.
GGCGCTGGCATGGCTGCAGTCTTATCTGAAGGCTTGGCTTGGGAAGGATCCACCTCCCTCATGAGGCAGGATTCAGTTCCTCCCAGGCTATTGAATGAGGACCCAATTTCACACTGGCCCTTGGGTGGAGGCCTCCTTATTTCCCTGCCAGGTGGGCCTCTCTTTAGGACATCTCACAACATGGCAGCTGGCTTTGCTCAGAGCGAGTGAATAATAGGGGGAGAGAGGCCATATGAGACAGAAGTCATGTCCCAGAAGTGATGGCTCATCACTTTTGCCATTTTCTGTTTGTTAGATGCAAGTGGCTGCATTCAGCGCACTCTTGAGGGGAGGGGATCAATCAGGACCATCTCAGAGGCTGCTTTCCAGCAGGGGGTCAAGATGGTAGATAGGATTAGCAGGTGACAAGCGGCCAAGAGGTTAAGTTTGGTAGGGACCAGGAACCATGGGTGGCCCCAGCTATAGCACATCTGTGCCAGATCAGCATCAGGTGTCACATTGGTGTGTTGAGGAGGGTGCAGGGAGGTAATAAGGGTGAAGGTGGACAGCTCTTTGGGGAAGTTGGGCAGTGGGAGGGGGAAGTAACAAGTGGGATGTGGGGATTAGGAAGGGCCTTTCTTTGAGATGAGAGATATTTGGGCATGTTTACATGCTAATAGGAGGAGGGTAGGAGAAATGGAAATGTGGAAGAGGGTAGGGGGAAGCTTCTGTTATGCCCCCCCCCCCCCCGTGATCCCTGCCTTCTGCTACTCACACCTGTGGGTTATCTCCTCCCACATGGACCAGAGTTGGTCTGTGTGACCAACAGCATATAACAGAAGTGACTGGACGTCATTTCAGAGATTAAGTTATAAAAAGGTTGTGCCTTTTCTCTCCTCTGTCTCCCTCTCTCCATCAGATGACTCACTTGGAGGGAAGCCAGCTGCCATGTTCTGAGGACACACAGGCAGCCAGCCCTGCGAACAGGCCCACAGAGTTGAGAACTTGGGACCCCAGTGGAGAACTGGGGATCCCAGGCAACAGTCATGTTGGACTCACTCTGGATGCACATTACCCTGGGGCTTTATTTTTCTTACCTCAGTAGGCATCCAGCACTGGACATCATCAAGGACAAGCCTCCTCCCACCTTCAGCTTGGGGCTTTCATCCCCAAAATCTCTGTCTGGCTGCTCCTTGTCTAGGCAATGCATCAGAGAAGAGGTCAGCTCATCTTGGCCTAAGCCTAGCTTTCTCTCTTTGTCAACTGGTCATGAGGGGCCTCCTAGCAGGTCATAGGTGTGAATGAGGGAGAGATGCTGGTGGGACTGTGGTAGATGATGGAAGAGCTACAATGGATCACATATGATCTGTTGGGCCCACCTGAATTTACAACCTAGCAAGCCTGATAGAACCCAGTTCATTGGGAACAGCTCTGGCCTTATGGTCACTCGCCATCCCCTAGTCATTTCTATGAAGGGCCAGTAACCTAGTGGAACTGCTTTTTGAATTTGTATATAATTCTCCACTGTAGGTGGCCTGGCCTTGCTCTAGAACCCTAGGGGTGTACATTATGGATTTCCTGAGAGGGCTTGCCATAAACTTTACACAGCATCTTTACCCACCACCTATGCCTCTAATATTATAGGATCCTTGGGTCCTGCAACCTATGAGACAGCCTTTTTCTGTGAGCCATACTCAAAGCTGGAATCTTTTACGTCGCCCAGAGATATATGGGTCCCAACAGAGTTCTTAGATGTGGAATATACTGTCTCCAGCACCCAAAGAGTGGGTTCTGGCATAGTGCTTCCTTCCCTGGAGTGGGGTATGCAAGATGCAATCATTTTTCCTTTGGAAGGGATGTCCTGGTGTGCCACAGACCACTAGACTTCACTGAGGTGGCAAACCCCCACATCTTCACAGGAGTTATCTTCCATCTTCTGGAGCACCTATGTCTCATCTAGGTCTTCATTTACTTGTTACTTCTTGTTCAGCCAGCCAGATTAGTAGGATGTCATTGATACAGTGAACTAATGCAAACGTTCTGTCAAGGGTTCAGATGGCCAGGACTCTTTGGACTATGTTATGACCACTGGCCTGGGGCAAGGCCATAAATGTGAGTGGCTGTCTTTCCCTGTGAATGTCAGTGGTTCCTGATACAGATGGTCAGATTGCACGCCAGCCCCTGGGTACCTGAGGTCATGCTGCTCCATGCAAGGACACTAGCACGGAAGCTGTCATTGGGGCTACTCCTGGCTTGAGTTTGCAGCAATCCACTACCATTCTCTGTATTGTTTTAAGGTCAGACTGACGAATTAATTAGGGATATGATGGGGTGCAACTCCAATTCCATATGTTTTAGATCTTCATGGGAGCACTAATCTCTGCATTTCTCCTGCTATGTGATATTGTTTTTTTACTTACTATGTAGCCTGAGGCGGGTGGGTGGGGCAAGTTTCGGGGACTTGCACTTGACCTTCACTTCTGGGAAAACTCCCCTCATGCAGACCAAGGAACCACGTGGGCACACTGCCAGCCGAAAGCAGAGGTTTATTCAGCCTTACTGGCTGCTCCTTTGGCTACGATGGTTGTAGGACCATTGCACCTTACTTTTCTTCTGATAGCTGAGCACTGTCATGCTGTTTCTGTCATTTGCAGATTTCCATTTCTCTCAGGGAGCCCTGTTCTGTAACAGTCATGGTTCAGAGAGGATGACCACGTCTGAGCCTGGTGCAGGGCAAGGAAGAGAACTTGAGAATTAGATCCTTAACTACCATTTCTTGACCTTCACTGATACCACACTCTGGTCTGGGTGGAGGGGATACTGCAGTGAATAAGACCCTGACTCTGCCCTGAAGGGGAGGGGATGATATAGATACACTAAGTGATTCCACAAGTGAAATCCTGCAGAAACCTACGCATGAGGCCCAAAACTCAGAACATAGAATGCAGAATTGTCCCTTGCAATAGTAATCAAATTCCTCCCACCCCCCCAGAAAGTTTGTACTGTCAGAAAAAAAAAAATTACAAAAAAAGAAAGATGGAGGGCAGTCTTTTGGCCTGGTCACAGATTGTCTATTTCTTCTTCCTGGAACATGGTAAGAAGGAAGTTTCCTGCTCCTTGGAGGTTAGGAGTGGCCCAGGACTTGTTTTTGCCAATTAAATGTGAGTGGTAGTAATGCTTTTAGTTTCCGGGTAACTCTAGAAATTGACCCCGACTCCCCCCATAGCCCATTCAGGAAGGCAGGCAGCCGTGTGGAGCACAGTCCCTCTCGGCTGATACAGAAACCGTGCACCCCGATCCTGGAGACCCGGGATTGAATCCCACATCGGGCTCCCGGTGCATGGAGCCTGCTTCTCCCTCTGCCTGTGTCTCTGCCTCTCTCTCTTTCTCTCTCTGTGACTATCATAAATAAATAAAAATTAAAAAAAAAAAAAAAAAGAAACTGTGCACCCCGACCACCGTCCAGGCTGGGAAAGTCCCAGACAAACCAAATCCTGGATGGTCACGAGGTGGTGACGTCCTAACCTTCTCCAGTTTTAGAAGAACGGGGCCAATCTTATTTCAGTCCAACTGTGAAGCAGCTGTGTCATCACGGGGGGTGTGTCTTGGGGTTCCTGTGATAAATGGGTGTCTGCCATTTGCACCAGGCAGGGAGTCAGCCTCAGGATGTTGCAGGGAATGTGACAAACATGGTTTTGTTCTCACTACACTGACAATTCTAGTGGAGGGTGGCTGATGAACTAGGAAGCAAGTAAATGAATCTAATCACGTTAGATGGTGCTTCGAAGGAAATAAAGGGGCATTATGTGACAGAGACTGCAGTTACTAGGGTGTCAAGGAGGTCATGTGACACGGAGCCAGCCAGACTGGGCAGATGCAGAGAGTGGGAGGCAGGAAGGAGCTCGGGATATTCAAGGAAGGGAAACAGAAAGCACCGTGGCTTGAGCACGCTGAGGGTCGGATGGGTGGGAAGGAGGACTCGGACCAGGAGGGCCACCGGGGCCAGCGTTAGGGCTGCCCGCAGTGAACACAGCAACGAGGTCAGGAGCGCCAGAATGGGGCAATCAGGGACCAGGGGAAGGTGCCTGAAGAACTGTGGAAATCCGAGATGAGAGGAGGGGCGGTTCGGACCCCCGCGTCCAGGCTTTGCCACTTCCTAGGCGTGCGGCTCTGGGCAAGTTATTTAACGTCTCCAAGCCGCAGGTTCCGCCTCGGAAAAGGCGACCCCTGAGCACCGCCCTGCAAGGTGGTAGTGAAAACGAGTGCCTGAAACCCGGGGGGCGGTGCGCTCGGACGGCGGACGCGGAGCAGCCCGGCGAGCCGCGGGACGCGCCGGCCCGGGGGAGGGGCTGCCCCTGCCCCTGCCGCTGCCCCTGCCGCTGCCCCTGCCGCTGCCGCTGCCGCTGCCCCTGCCGCTGCCGCTGCCCCTGCCCCTGCCGCTGCCCCTGCCCCTCCGGCCGCGGCCAGGTGACCCCAGGTCACGGATCTTCCGCTCGGACGGCCGCTGCGGGGCGCCCGCGACGAGGGCCCGCGGAGGTTCCTTCCCGGACGGCCGGGCGGTCGGCCCCGGAGGAGGAGCGCAGGCCGGCGCCAGGCGCCCGCGGACAGCTGCAGACGGCTGGGCCGGCGCGGGGCCAGGGGCGGCAGCGGCCTCGGTTCCGACGCCCGCGGGCCCGCCCGCCTTCCCGCGGAGGTGCGCAACACCTTCCCAACTCCGAGGAGCCTGCCCTCCCCGCGGGGCTGCCTGCGGTCCCTTTAAGGGGTCAGCTGGTCGCCCCGCCCCCTCGGGATCTGATTGGCTCCTTCCGCGGCTTGCGGCCTCTTCCTGGTGTAGCTCCGTCTGTATAGGCTCCTGGGGCCTGGGGGCGGGCCTGGGTGCTAGGAGTAGGGGCTGTGGCTGTTTTCGCAGTTTTGGCCGCACGGAAAGGACGCGCGCGCCTGCTTTCCGGCGGTCGCGGTCGCGGTCGCGGTCGCGCTCGCGGCGGCGGGGAAGGGCTGCCCGCTGTCTCGGGGGCTGGGGGGGCCCGGCGCGCTGGCCGCCCTTTCCCGCCGATCCCCGGTTTCCGCGGGGCCGGCTGCCCGCGGCTCTTGCGCGACGCTTCCTGGCCCCGCCGCCGGCCCGGGGCGCTGGAGGCCGGAGTCCCCGGGCCTGTGCCAGGTCGGCTCACTGCGCTGGCGGATGAGCGACCCAGGCGGCGGGGCCTGAGCTCGGCCCGGGGCCCTCAGGTAAGGAGGGGGCCCTCTCCGCCCCCCCCCCGGTCGCCGCGGGGTCGGCCTCCGCCACCGTGTTGCCGCGCGGGACCAGCGCTCCAGGGACGCCCCCGCCTCTGCCGCGTCCGCAGGCCCTCCCTGGCCGGGAGCTCCCGAGCCCGGAGACAGCTAGTGACCCGCTGCGACAGCCGCGGGGAGCCGGGGGCTGCCGGACCAGCCCACCTGTCGCCGCCCCTGCCCCCGGAGCGACCCCCGTCCGCTCAGGGCACAGCCGCGGGGGCCCGTGGGGAAGTCTCCGAGGGCCAGGCGGCCCCTGGGTGAGGGCTTCCAGGAAGAGGCGACGCGGTGGCCGGGCGCTCGGGGGGCCGGGGGGCCGGCTGGAGGGCCGGGGACCCTGCGGCTCGCGGCCGTGCAGGAGGAGACCTGGGCTCTGCGGCCCTGCGTCGGGGCTGTGCCCCCGTCCACGGACAGCCGGGCAGGACCTGCCTCCAGCTCGCTGTGGCCTTCCGCAGCCCCAGAGGGCAGGGGAGCTGTGGTTTAGGCGCTGGGGCTGCTGTTGCAGGAGGGGCCTTCTGGGAGGCCCGGAGCGCTGCTTCCTCTGTGGTGCGGATGGGGCTGTGGGGTCCTTCCAGCGGTCCTTCTCCTACTGCCCAGAGGGCTTGGCTGCACTCTGCTGGAGATTCATCTGTCCGCATCTAACGTTTTGTTGAGAACTTACTCAGTGCCAGGCGCTGTTCTAGGGCTTTGGGTCATGAGCACGCCTGGGGCCGGCAGCCAGCAAACACATAAACGTACAGCAAGGGCCAGGTCTAATGGAGGCCAAATGCTGTAAAGAAGATACAGGGCAGGCTAGCTGTGAGAGATGGTCAAGGAGGGCCCTGAACGGTAGAGGGGCCAGCCAGCACAAGGGCCCTGAGGTGAGAGGACGCGTAGCAGCGAGGAGAGCAAGGTGGAGGTCAGGGGCTGGAGGATGGAAGGCAGGGGCAGATCAGGTTGGGCTTTGAAGGGTGAGGGAAGGGGCCCAGGTCTTCCCTTCCTCCTGGGGGGGGGGGGTGTCGTGCCCTGGCTGCTGGCAGGGCACCAGGAGTGGCCTGTCTAGGACTGCATCTACCTCCTCCCACCCCCAAGGCTGAAGGGTGAGGGGTTGGCCTCTGTCCTATGTAGCCTTCTTATTCTGTTCTGGTTCCAGAGTTTAGAAGCCTAACAATCTGCTAGGGGTCAGGAGCACTGCGGGGCCGTATAGCAACTAGGAAATATAACCTCTCTGTTTTGCTCAAGGCTTTCTATCTTCCTGGGGTTTTCCATGCGGTCCTGGTCAATCCCGTTGCACAGATGAAAGATGGAAAAGGCTCAGAGAAGGGAGGATCCTGTCCAGGGGCTCCTTGCAGGTCTGGCACCGTGATGGGAGCCTTCCTGGTGTCCTGCCCCATAGGCTGGCCATGGAGGGAGGGAGGGAGTTGGAGGCCCCAGTGGTGGGTGGGAAGATGGCCTCTGGAATGTTAACAAGGTCAGGAGAGTCCCTCCCAGGTGGAAGAAACAGTCTGTCCCAGTTTCTCTGGTTCTGAGAGGTCTGGGGTTGCCTTAGGCCACTCAGCATCCCAGAAACTCCTCTGAGAATTCCCTTCCCTCAAGTCTGGCCTCTGCCCCTTCTTTCCCTTGCCCTCAGCCAGCCTTCCCACCATCTTCTGTCCCGTCCCATCATCTGTCCCCATGCCTGAGCCTGCGGACCCCTTCCTTCTCTGTTACCACCCAGGCTTCTGCCCCCAAGCCCGGGAGCTCGCCCTAGGTCGGGGAGGAGAATATGGGGCCAGCGACTTATCCCTTTTGTGCCTCTCCTTTCCCCCTCTGTACAATGGTCGTAAGAGTTGTTCTCCTCTTATGTAGGGGCTGGTGTGATAGGTAAGTGTGTCACCACACGTAACGTGCTTAGTTCTGGGTCTGCAGGTGGTGTGCTTTTATTTTATTTTATTTTATTTTATTTTATTTATTTTATTTTATTTTATATTTTATTTATTTATTTTATTTAATTTTTATTTTATTATTTATTTTATTATTATTTTATTTTATTATTTTATTTTATTTATTTTATTATTTTATTATTTTATTTTATTTTATCATTGCTTTAGTTATTTTACAGTCTTTGACACACACTGGCAATCTGGTATGGCCAAGAGCCTCATAAGCCAACAGTGTTTCTCTGACCAGCAGAGCGGCAGGCCCCAACTGGGATCGTATTAGCAATGTGGCCTGTCAGCCCCTCCCCAGGCCAGCTGGATCAGAACCTGCACGGCCTCAAGACACTCAGGTGGGAGAGGCATGGCTCCAGGCGGAGCCCAGAGCCTTCCATCTATAGGTGGAGAAACCGATGCCCACAGAGGGGTGGTTGGCAAGTTGCCACTTGGGGGCCTGGGCACTGGAGATGACAACCTGGCAGGTGGCTGGTGGGGCCCCCCACTTTGTCCGTGAGAGTAACCAGAGTACTTCCCTCACTAGCTGGGTGGGAGGGCTCAGTGAATGTGCTCTGCTGCTGCCACCAAGTCAGCAGGAGCACCGGTGGCAGGAGAACAGTTGGTACTGTCCTTTGAAAGGGGCCCTTGCATTAGGAACCAGATCCTTCTTCCCTCTACATCCACCAGGCCCTTCTCTGGGAAGAAAAAAAAAAAAGCAGCAATTATGTTGGTGTGACATCGTGTAGGCATTTATGTTTGATCTTTACAACTTTGTTGCGTAGGTGTTATTGTCCCTGTGATACTCCGAGAGAAATGACTCACACAAGGTCACATAGCAGAGCCAGAAGTGCAACCCAGATCTGCCCAACTCCGTAAAATGTGTTAGCCGGAAGCTTTTCATTAGTGAATTAGAGAAATCAGTCTCAATAGGACCTCAGCGGAGAAGGGAATTTGTCGGATTTTATAACTAAAAAGGGAGTCCAGGGGTAGGTCTAACTTCAGGTGTGGCTATGTGTCCACGGGCTCACATGAGGGATGTATTTTCACCTGTCATTCCTCTATGTTGGCTTTGTCCTCAGGTGGGTAGCCATGTGTGGGGTCAAAGTGGTACAGCTCCGTACAATGCTATGACACTTTTAGTGGAAAGGGCATCTGTTCCTAACAATGACAGCAAAAGTCTCAGGGCAGATTCTCGCTGGCCAGGGCGGTGGAGCACCCCGATTGGGCAGGCTTAGATCCCATGCACACTCCTCAGAGTTGTGAAGGGCTTGAGTCAGCTGAACCTCAGCTTCATTCATGGACAGAGACCGGGGGAGCTGAGAGTCCCCCCCACTCAGGAAAAATGAGGTGCTTGGACAGGCAAAACCAAATGATGCTTCCCCCTTCAGACTCTCTGCCTGAGTCTCCCCTGCTCCTTGGCCCTGGTCCTCCCTGCTGGCTTCTTTACATCACAAGGGACCTCTAAGCTTCTCAGTGGCTGCTGGGTGCTTGGCCTGCTCTTTGGGGCCTGCCCCTCCTGGCCCACACTCGCTGCTGGACACCCTGCCCTAGGCCAGAGCTGGTGTTGGGCTGCTGGGGCCAGAAGTTTGCTCCAGGGGCTGTGGAATCTCTCTCCTTTGACGCCAGTCACTTACGAGTCATCATTTTAGGTTACTAGAAGTTTTGAGGGGGGTGCCACAGCCCCTGCCAGCTGTAGCCTCCCCATGCTCAGCATGGCTGCAGTTCAGACATCAAACCATCAACAGCTACTTGCAGGTGCAAAGAAGGGGCTTGAGGATGTCTAACGGTCAGCAAGGAAAACGTTTCTTGGGAGACTTCCCCCCTATTTCTTCACATGTCCTTGCCTAACCTAGCTGCCGGCGAGGAGAACACCCTTTCTGACAGGCCCTCTCCAGGGCACTGTTGGCAGAGGGGAAGATGATCATCCAGTTGGTGAATGGTCCCACAGGCTGCAGGACATTTGGCAGCCGTGGCCACTGTCCATGAGAAATCATAGACAGACTGGCGTGCTATACGCAGGACTAATCTTCTACCTTGTTATCCTGACCTTTGTTTCAATAGCTAAGCCAGAGTCCCACCCCCACAGTCCCGGTGTCAAGCTGGAGCACCCTGTGTGCTGCTGGGGTGTCCAGTACTCTTCCGCATGGCCCCTGCCCAAGGCCACTGGCTTACGGTAATTGAGATTCAGCTTCTGGCCCAGGACAGGGGCCCCTGCCTGTGCAGCAGGGCATCGTGGAGGGGGTCCTGGAATAAAATAGCCCCTTGCTAGCTAGGGAGGAGGTGGCAGTGCTTGGTGGGGACACATCAGCATTTGCCTAGCCATTGCAAAATATCCAGCGGCTCCGGCCAGAAGCCACCGCATCCTTGCTCTCTTTCCTCATTCCCTTGGTGTGTCTGTGGGCTGGTCGGGTTGGCTGACCCAGATCCCTCCACTCCATGCCCGCTACAACCAGTGGTCAAGCCATGTCCTCCCGCTGCGATGGTACGGTGGCTGCCCATCTCCCTGCCCCCACTCTGCCGCTGCTCTGCTCCGTGTTCCACAGGAGCCTGAGTGGTTCTCTGCATGGAAATGGGACCCTGTCACCTGCCTTCTTGACACCCTTCTCTCTCTCTTTTTTAATTTTAAAATTTTTTAAAAAAGATTATTTATTTATTCACAAGACACAGAGAAAGAGAGAGGCAGAGACACAGGCAGAGGGAGAAGCAGGCTCCATGCAGGGAGCCCGACGTGGGACTCGACCCCGGGTCTCCAGGATCACACCCTGGGCTGAAGGCAGGCGCTAAACCACTGAGCCACCCGGGCTGCCCCATGACACCCTTCTCATTGCATTTAGGATGGAATCACATCGCATGTGGTCATATTGCTGTGTGTGTAACCTGGCCCTGCCAACCCTTCTGATCTCACCTCTAGCCACACTGGCCTGCTTTTTGCCCTTTGGACAGACCACGCCTGTTTGTATGTACCTCATGGCATTGGCATTTGTTCTTCTCTCCCCAGGTGTGCTCTTTGTCCAGATTTTTCCAAGTCTGATTCTTTTTATTTTTTAATTTATTTTTATTTTTAAAAAGATTTTATTTATTTGATAGACACTGAGCATGCTCAAGTTAGGGGAGGGGCAGAGGGAGAGAGAGGAAGCAGATTTCCCGCTGAGCAGGAAGCCAGATGTGGGGCTCAGTCCCAGGACCCCAGGATCATGACCCTAGCTGGAGGCAGACACCCAACTGACTGAGCCACCCAGGCGTCCCCAAAGTCTGGTTCTTTCTCAATTATTTAGATCTAGTGCACATGTCAGCTTGTCCAATAATCCAGTCCAAAGCAGCACCTCTTTATATTCATTGAGGTTTTCGCTTAGCTGTTGAAACAAAGGTCAAGATAACAAGGTAGGTTATTCCTATGTATCGCATGACAGTCTGTGTGCAGGCTATCCAGGATATTCCTGGAGGCCCATTGGGTCTGGGACCCGGACACTCATTGCTGTGTTATCCTCAGTACATGGTTTCAGTCTTGTGGTCTAAGATGGCTGCTGTTGCTCTTGCCACCACATCCCTATTCCAGGCAACAGGAAAGGAGACATGCGTGGCCTGAAATTGACCAACTTGTTAAATTAACCACTCATTTCCCATTGGATAAAATTCAGTCATGTGGTCATAGCCAGTAGCAAGGGAAACTTGGAAAGTAGCCATTATTCTGGGAAGCTGTGTGTGAGCTAAAATCCATGGGCTCCAGCACTAAAGGGGAAGGTGGATTACGGGGACCCTGTATTGTGTTAGTGTTTGTTCCATGCACTCTTCTGTTAACTTGGTTTTCCTGCTGGCTGGCTGCCTCCCCTCCTGGAATGACAGCCTCCCAGGGCAGGCGTGTGCCAGCTCCTAGACTCATCCCCTGCTCCTAGGAGGCTGCTGCGGGTGGGGGAACTTGTGAGGAATGCCTTTTTTTCTGTGGACCTACTATGTGTTAGGCACGTTTCCCTCCGGTCACAGATGAGGGTGTGATCCCAGAGCCATCAAGTGGCCTGCAGAGAAGGACAAAGGGATCTGAATCCCAGGTCTCTGCCCACCTGCTTCAGTCCCCACTCCCTTTTGGCCAGGGGTAGTGCTCATGTTTCATGGCTTGGAACGGCAGCAAGGATGTTGCTGCGTCCCCCGCAGCCCTTGCCCTGGACCTGTGGCTGTTCCGGGCTGGCTGGGGGTCCTTGCCAACAGGGCCTGAGCAGCCTGGCTGCTCCTTGCCAAACGGGAGACATGTGCTCTTGAAGTATAAACAGAACACATCTTTCTAATATTTTTAAAACTTACTGACAAGTAACCCATACGGAAAGGTGCACAGATCATAGGTGGATGACTCAATGGATTCTGCCACGGGGAGCATGCCTATGTACACCTCCCCCCGCCCCGATCAAGCACCAGCAGCTCTGGTCCCCTCCGCTCCCCCCATGCCCTCCCTCCTCCACAAAGGTGACCCTCACCTGAATCTTTGCGTGGGGCAGACCACATGTGTGTACCTGTGGCTGGCCCTGCTCAGCACCATATCCGGGAGGCCCTTCCATGGTGCTGCCCACAGCAGTAGCCTGTCCTTTCTTCTCCATTGCACTGTGTACCCAAGCACCGCCATGTATGTGTGTGTACACTGATATGGGCATCTGGGCTGTTGCTAGCCTGGGGCTGTTACAAATGTACCCAGGAATGGAGATGCCAAGTCATAAGGCCTAATCTGTTCAAGTCATCACTTTATTATTTTTTAATTAATTTTTTAAAGATCTTATTTATTTATTCATGAGAGACAGAGAGAGAGAGAGAGAGAGAGAGAGAGAGGCAGAGGCAGGCTCCATGCAGGGAGCCCGATGTGGGACTCGATCCCGGGTCTCCAGGATCACACTCCGGGCCGAAGGTGGCGCTAAACCACTGGGCCACCGGGGCTGCCCACAAGTCATCACTTTAATGCTAGCATCTATTATGTCCTGGTGCCATGCCTAGCTTACCTGCCCTGCACCCCCTCAGCTCCCTGAGGAGGTCCCTGCTGCTGTCTGTATGGGCCCAGCTCCTTCTATCCCTGAGAGCCCAGCAGCCTGGAGCCCACCTTGTCCAAGGTGGCTCCCAGTGCCCCAGGCCACTGGCTCTCCTATCTTCTAGGCTGGACTCTGTTTTTATTTTTTTTTAAGATTATTTATTTATTTATTCATGAGAGCCTTCAGAGAGGGAGGCAGAGACACAGGCAGAGGGAGAAGCAGGCTCTCTGCAGGGAGCCCAATGTGGAACTTGATCCCAGGACCCCCGGGTCACACTCTGAGCCGAAGGCAGAGGCTCAACTGCTGAGCCACCCAGGTGCCCCTAGGCTGGACTCTTAACCTCTCATTTTGAGGCCCTTGGCCTCCCTGCTGACTCCCATTTCTCCTCGCAGCCCCTATCCCTGCCTTTGCAGACACAGCTCTCTCTGCAGTGGCCCCCTCTATGGTGGCCCCCTCTGTAGTGCCTCTCCTTCCCTCTCCTCTGCCTACAGACTTCCTGTGTATCTCCTTGGCACAGTGCATGTCCCCCGGTCCCCTATTTGTATCTCCCTTTCCAGGGTGGCAGCAGAGGATGACAGGGCGGTGGTCCACCGGAGGTGTGTGTGACGCCCCCTCTGGCGCTGGGTGGCTGTGTGATGCACACCATTATCTCTGGGCCCTATATTGGCTGTGTGGTCCGGACTCAGGACTGCCATGGGTGGGCTGTAGGAGGTGCTAGATGTCACATCAGTGCCCACTACAGCCTCCAGGGTGGACACTGCTGTTAGCCCCATTCCAGGGGCTCCTCACCCCTCTGCTCCCTGTCCCCTGAGTCCCCAGGATCAGAGGGATGAACTCGGGTCACGCTGAGTAGCTTGCTTTGCTGTGCCCGTCAGAGGGGAAGGCTCCGTTACTGGGGGTGGCGTTTACTGTTTGGGGGTCATGAGATAGGCCAAGGTAGAGGACTGAGCCCCTGTCTGGGGACTGTGCTATGGCATGTGTGGGAGCCACAGCTCACCCTCTGCCTGCTGTGGGGGGTGTGGCCCACCAGCCCAATGTAGGTCGTGGCTCTCAGGTTCCACTAGGAACCTGGGACCAGGGACCCCACGGACACACAGCCCTGGCACTCCTCACGTGGGGGCTGTCACTCCCCCAGGGCTGGCTGCTCGTGGGATGGACACCCCGGAAGAGGTGATTTGGGCCAATGGGAGTACAGCCCTGCCCCCACCCATGGCACCCAACATCAGTGTGCCACATCGCTGTCTGCTGCTGCTCTACGAGGATATCGGCACCTCCAGGTGAGGTGGCCACGGCCCTGCAGGGCAGGCTGGCTGCGTGTAAGTGGGCTTCCCCCATGCGTGTGGGTGTGCGTGTGTGCATGCCTGCATGTGTGCATGTGTGGTGGGTGGTAGTCGGGGTGACCTTACCGGTCAGCTGGCTTCTGTGCCCATCTGCTAGGGTCCGGTACTGGGACCTCTTGCTGCTCATCCCCAATGTGCTCTTCTTCATCTTCCTGCTCTGGAAGCTTCCATTCGCTCGGGCCAAGATCCGTGTCACCTCCAGCCCCATTTTTATCACCTTCTATATCCTGGTGAGTTCACTGCAACTGGTGAAAGAAACCCAGCTCCAACTGGCTTAGGTTAAAAAAAGGGAATCAGTAACTGCTTCTGTCTTGAAAACCAGCCTCAGACGTGGCTGGATCTGGGGGTTGATGGACACCATCAGGGCTCTGTTTCTCTGCATCTCTGCTCTTCCTGCCTGCTGTCCAACATAGCCAAGAGCAGCTGTGAGCTAACATCCCGCCTCCCTGCCAGCGCCAGCGGAAGAGGACCTCTGTCCTGGTGCTGCTGGTGGAGACCTGGAAGGTTCCCTCTCACTGGCCCACCTTGGGTTGCTCCCTGAGCCAGTCACTGTGCCCTGCAGGGAGGGTGGGGTCGGTTGAGCCAGACCATGTGGACTGAGGGGGGGTGGTCCCTGGAGGAAAACTGGGGAGTCCTTCATAGAGGGCGGGGGAGGAGATGCTGGCTGCTGGAAGGATGCCCACTGCCACTTCCATCTGTCCATCCAGCCATCCATCCCCACATTCTGTGAGACCTCCTTGGAGCAGACTTCTTGCCTGTTGGGAGGACCCAAGTTCTCATCATTCAGCGGCCCCAATGTGGGCTGCCCAAGGTGGAGGTGGCAGGGCTGTGGTTGAGAAGGCCACCCAGGAATGGGCTCCAGGTGCGGGGTCCAGCTGTCTGGCTCTGGAGTCCTCCCCTCTGCCTCAGCTCTGGCTCTCTGGGCCTCCTCTTCATGGCCTGGCTCAGCACTTCTCAGAGGAGTTACCAGTGGGCGAGCAGGCGAGGCTGCGGGGACCCCCTGGAGGCTGCTGGTGGAGGCCCCAGGGACTGCTGGCCACCTGGAACCCCCCCCCCCAGGGTGGCCATTGAGGCCTTCTTTCTTCTCTCCCCCACTTCTCTGACTCGTGACTGTATTTATGTAACAGATACAGCAGACAGACAGATGCCCTTCTGGCAGAGCGTGGAGGGAGAAGGGGCCCAGGGCCAATGCCCAGGAACATGAGAGAGGGCCAGCACTGCCTCTGCTCTCTTATTTCGGGAGACTTCTTTCTAGAGAGCTCAGGAGACAGTGCTGAGCACAGACTCATGCAGACTGCCGCGAACCTCGGCTGTGCTGAGTGACCTTGGACCCGGGGCTTGGCCTTCCCTTCCCGTGTCATGTGTGCTGGGCCTGCGTTAGCTTGTGGCACTCCCACGAGCACCACAGAATACATCGTGTGTAGCTCTAGCTCGGTGGCAGCTTGGCATACAGTAGGCACATGGCAGTTTGTTGCTCCTACAACCTGCCCTGTTGAGTGGCGTCAGCCTCCCCAAGGCCTCGACATGGTTTTTGTGGCACAAAGCACAGACCATGTATGGATTTGGACTCTTCTGTTTGTATGTGTCAGAAAATCAAAGTTAAATTCACAGAAGCTGTAAGGAACGTATATTGATAGAGAATCTGACAAGTCCCA
Source organism: Nyctereutes procyonoides (assembly GCF_905146905.1). NCBI lineage: Eukaryota > Metazoa > Chordata > Mammalia > Carnivora > Canidae > Nyctereutes > Nyctereutes procyonoides. The sequence continues at coordinate 1,670,662 of NW_026575131.1, read as the reverse complement.
GGGCTTCAGGCATGGCTGGATTCAGGGGCTCTGGGAGGCTATGGGGGTACAGTCTTTGTCTCCCGCTCAGCTGGAGTCTCTCTGATGGCCATGTCTCTAGCAGTCTCATGCTGGTGGAGCTGGGCAGCCCCAGCAGCTCTGGGCTTGGGCCTCTACCCCCCCCCCCGCCCCCAGCTTCCTTTTCCAGTGGCTGCACCTGGTGTCCTGGCTGTGCCTATTACTAGACTCCCTTGGGTCCCACCCCCCTCCGCAAATCAGGGAATGGCATGTGCCAAACGGTCAACCCTGGGTTACAGGCCAGTCCCTGAAGCCAGGAGGGGGGTGTCAGCCCCCCGAGTCATGTGAGCGGTCGGGAGAGGAAGGAGGCTGTTGCCAGAGGAAGGGAGTGGATCCTGGGGCGACAAGATCCGCCGAAGCTGAGCACAGGCACTTCTGCTAGACGTGCTGGGGCCTTTCCGAGTCCCTGAAGGCTTCTTCCCTGCAGCCTCCTCCCCCCTTGTCTTGGAAATAAGAGGGCTAATATGACACTAAAGGCAAGCATGTGCCTAGCCCTTACCAGGTGCCAGGCATCCTTCTGCTACATGTACTTATCCATTCGCTCCTCCCAACCATCAGATACAGTACGTGCTAGTTTTGCCCCATTTCATAGGTGAGGAAGTGGCAGGCATGGAGGTGTGGGTCCTCGGCTGAGGTCAGAGACGCCAGGAGCAGCAGGGTTGGCGTTTGAGCCGTCCACAGCATACCTGCTAACCATTCCAGGGCTGCCACTGAGCCAGGAAACTGAGGCCCGAGAGGGAAGGGCCAGGCCCGAGGTCCCCAGCAGTGGAGGATCTCCCCACCTCCACATCCCACTCCTGACTCTTTTATTTTGGAATTTTTCCATTCTCAAAGAATCCAAGACTCCTGCAGAGGCCCTGCAATTCCCAGAGGTCTTGTCCCTGACCCCATAATGGCCTCCTCACTCTCGCCCACCAGGTGTTCGTGGTGGCGCTGGTGGGCATCGCCCGGGCCGTGGTGTCCATGACAGTCAGCACCTCGGACGCTGCGACTGTTGCTGATAAGGTGTGGCCGGGCCTGCCGACAAGGGCGGGGACGGGGGCGCTGGGGAGCGGGGTGGCCAGGCCCCCAGGCTGACCCTCTGCCCACTCTGTGTCCAGATCCTGTGGGAGATTACCCGCTTCTTCCTGTTGGCCATCGAGCTGAGTGTGGTCATCCTGGGCCTTGCCTTTGGTGCGTGTGCTGCTGGGGCCAGCGCTCTCCCCGTCCCTCCCTAGCGGGCACCGACCCCAGTGGTCACAGGCTAGCTCCCACTCACTGACCAGCACGTTTCTTCCAGGTCACCTGGAGAGCAAGTCAAGCATCAAGCGGGTGCTGGCCATCACCACGGTGCTGTCCCTGGCCTACTCTGTCACCCAGGTGAGAGGGGAAGTGGGGCAGCTGCAGCTGTGGGGGCCCCAGGAGGAGGCCAGGGGTCACTGAGGGCCATGCATCCACCGCTCCCTGGTTCTGGGCCCGGATTTGAATGTTTATTAGGTGCAGTGCTATCAAACTTTAAATGCGCCTAGAATCACCTGGGGTGCTTGCTAACAAGGCAGGGTCTGCCCCCTCACCCCCATGCAGCCCCAAGTCCAATCCAATAGGCCAGGCTGGTGGGGGGAGGATGCCTAGAACCTGCTGTAGTGACAGGCAGCCCAGGTAGGGGACATACAGGTGTGCAGACCCCACTGAGAGCTATACATCTGGAGACTCCTTGCTTAGATGTGACAGGGACTATGTCTTGCCCAGTCCTGTCCCAGCCCTGTCCCAGCCCCAGGAGCTAGGCGGGCAGGGAGCAGGGAACTCCGAAGGCCTGGCTGGGGAGCTGGGCTTGGGGTGGTGGAGAGCTCTGGGTGCTTTGTATCAGGGGCCCCCAGGTGGCAGGAGACTGAGACCCCTCCCCACCTGCCCCCACAGGGGACACTGGAGATCCTGTACCCTGATGCCCACCTGTCTGCTGAGGACTTCAACATCTACGGGCATGGGGGCCGCCAGTTCTGGCTGGTCAGCTCCTGCTTCTTCTTCCTGGTGAGGCTGAGGGTGCCCTCCCTGCTTCCCAGGCCTCGGCACCCTGGGGTGGCTGGATGAGCCTCCGAGCCTAAGGCGGAGGCCTAGATGTCCTGGTATTGGGCTTGCTCTGGGCCCGGGGTCCCCAGCATCCTCAATCCTGCTTTGTGTCTGCAGGTCTACTCTCTGGTGGTCATGCTCCCCAAGACCCCGCTGAAGGAGCGCATCTCCCTGCCGTGTAAGCAGCTGGTGGGTGGCTCTGGGATAGGGCTGGGTGCGGGGCAGGGGTCTGTTTGGACCACTGTGACTCCCCTGCTGCAGAGCCCTTGGTGAGAGGGAGGGTGCCCTGCTGAGGCCCCAGAAGGGTCTCAGGTGACACGCTGGGGATGAAGGGTGGAGGTGAGGGCAGGAGCTCATGGCCCCCCGCCCCCCAGCGCGACGGAGCTTCTATGTGTATGCGGCTATCCTGGCACTGCTCAACCTGCTGCAGGGACTGGGAAGCGCGCTGCTCTGCGCAGACATCATCGAGGGGCTCTGGTAGGTGGGACGGCGGACGGTGGGGAGGCCAAGCCGGGGTCCCATCTAGAGGGGCCGCTCCCTGACTGCTCCTCCTGCCCTGCAGCTGTGTAGATGTCACCACATTTCTCTACTTCAGCTTCTTTGCGCCCCTCATCTACGTGGCCTTCCTCCGGGGCTTCTTTGGGTGAGTCTTCTCACGGGAACGGGAGTGGGGGCGTGGGGGGGGGGCGGCGGCGTGCAGGCAGGGGGCGCAGGACAGGGGTGGGAGCCAGCACCCTGCTCAACGCCGGGCACCTGGTGGTTTGAGGGCCGCGGGCGCCCCCGTGTGGCTGCAGGCAGGACTGCACCCCAGCTTCCTGCGCCTGCACATCCACGGCTTCAGTTTCTTCAGCCTGTATTCCCAGTTCAGGGTCAGATATCCGGCAGGACTCAGCGCATGAAGTGTGTCTCTACCTACATGTGCACACACACGTATACGTATGCACACATGCGCGTGCACACACGTATGTATCTACACACGCACTCGTGTGCACACACATGTATATACGTACACACATGCACGTGCACACACGTCTACATATGCACACACGTATCTATGTACATACTCATGCACGTGCACACACATGTATCTACATACACACGCACATGCACACACGTGTATCTACACACATGCATGTGCACACACATATACGTTGGCACACATGCATGTGCATACACACATATCTACGTACACACATGTGTGTACACACATATCTACATATGCACACACACATACGTATCTACGTATGTACTCATGTGCATGCACACTCTTATGTATACGCATATATGCACACACGTATGTACGTATTCGTGCACACACATATCTACGTACACACTTATGTGTGCACACACATGTATCTATATACGCACTCCTATATGTGCACACACGTATCTCTGCACAGATGCACATGCACACACGTATATATGCATGCACACATGCGTGTGCGCACACGTATTTACGTACTCGCACACGCACACATGTATATACATACATACATGTGTGTGTACACACGTATATACACACGGACTCATGTGCGTGCACACACATGTATCTACATATGCACTCATGCACATACACATATGTATGTATGCTTATATGCACACGTACATACACACTCATGCACGTGCACACACATCTGTATGCACTCATGTGTGTGCACACACACATATCTACATATGCACTCATGTGTGTGCACACGCACGTATCTACATACACACTCAAGCACATGCACACACGTACCTACGTACGCACTCATGCGTGTGCACACACGTATGTACATATGCACTCATGTGCGCACATGTGCACACACATGTACGTATGCACTCATGCATGTGCACACACGTCTATGCATACACACACATACATATACACATTCCGTATGCAACACAAATAGACACACTTTCCCCACAAGAGAGTGTCTATGCAAATTGTTCTACATTTGCTACTTTTCGTGTTAGAATACATTAGCTCATTCTCTGAGTGAGCATTCACTGGCACCTATTAGGTGTTGGGCATTGCTGCAGCTGCCAGGTACGACAGGGAACAAAGAAGACACAGATCACCACATTCACACCCACGGACTTGAGCTGGGAGTGGCTGGGGAGAGGGGCAGGGATGTGGGGGGTGGGTGTTGTAGGGGAGCATACGGTGAAGTGCACTTTGGTGCACACGTGTGTTTGGAGGTTTGTTAAGGAGACAGGATGTTAGGGATATATGGGATGGAGGGTTGGAGCCTGGGCCTCTGAGGTGACAGGAGTGGTGGGTCTGAGGAGGTGGTGGGGAATCCAAGGGGGTAAAGCCGAGAGAGGCCATCAGAGGTGGGGTGATGGGCTAGATTGGGCATGACTTGCACATGCATTCATCTCCCTGGCCTCAGGTTCCTTTTGAAAATTGGGTGCAGTGCTTCCCTGTCAGAGTTATCCTATGGTCATAAAGGCTGCAAGGGTGGAGGTTGCAGCTGGTGTTTGCTGAGCACCTCAGGCCAGAGTTTGCCTCTGTTCTGCCCTCTGCTAAGAGGCTTGAGGTCAGAGTTGCACCCATTTTACAGTGAGGAGCAGGCACAGAAGTCCTTGCCCACACTCACACAAGGGCTGAGTTTTAAAACAAGTCCCATTAGGGATCCCTGGGTGGCGCAGCGGTTTGGTGCCTGCCCTTGGCCCAGGGCGCAATCCTGGAGACCCGGGATCGAATCCCACGTCGGGCTTCCGGTGCATGGAGCCTGCTTCTCCCTCTCCCTCTGCCTGTGTCTCTGCCTCTCTCTGTGACTATCATAAATAAATAAAAAATTTAAAAAAATTAAAAAATAAAACAAGTCCCATTGGAGTCCAGAGTCCAAGCTTTGGGGAGCTCCAGGTGGCCGTTAGGCAGCAAGCCTTATTGTTCAGAGAAGGAAGTCTTCCCTGACCACACATGGGACCCCCCTCTCCCTCTCTCTTCCCCACCAGCTCGGAGCCCAAGATCCTCTTCTCCTACAAATGCCAAGTGGACGAGACTGAGGAACCGGACATGCACCTGCCCCAGCCCTACGCTGTGGCCCGGCGGGAGGGCCTGGAGACAGCAGGAGCTGCCAGCACCCAGTTTGACTCTGCCGGTGGGGTGGCCTACCTGGACGACATTGCTTCCATGCCCTGCCACACTGGCAGCATCAATAGCACGGACAGTGAGCGCTGGAAGGCCATCAATACCTAAGTGTGGCCACCATGGCTGGAAGGCCTGCGGGGGTCTATGGAGGGCAGGCCGAGTGTGAAGCCCCTGGTGAGGAGGACGAGGTCATGGGACCTTCTGTGGGCAGGAGCCCATGCCAGCCCTGTCTTGCCCTCTGTGCTCCCAGGTGCCTTTAGCCACCTCTGCTCTAGCTGGGGGCTGCCTCCGCCTTCCACCTTCCTTCCACCTGTTGTCTCCCTGCTCAGCAACGTGGCCCACACCCTGATCTCCCAGGGCCAGGCCTGGCTAGGCCAGCTGAGGGCACCTCCTTTTTCCAAAGCCTGGGCACCCAGGACTGCTCTGGCCCTTCTCACCCTTCTGCCTCCTCCCCATGGCGCTTTGGCCTCCTCAAAGCCCACTCTGGCAGGTGGGCTGATGTGTGTATATTTTCTTGACCTATTTTTTAATAAAAAAACAAAAGGACCAGGAGGTGCAGCTGTGGAGGTTCTGCAGGAATACTCAGGCCAGTTCCTCTTGGGAGCCTGAGCGCTGGGGCGAGAATAGGCAATGATGAGAGGTCCGGACAGGTCCCTTTGCATCCTGAGCCCTGGGAGGCTCTGGGCTCCTTCGTTTGCTCAGTGGAGGAACCCTGGCCCGTGCACAGGCCTCAGGCTGGCTGCTGGGGAAGTGGTGGTGGGGAGGGCAGTTGGATTCCAGGGCTCCATCTCCTGGGCCCCGTTGGAGCAGACAAGATGGATGTGTAAAGTGAACCACGGTTCTGTGAGCTGCCGTCTCCCCCCCCCCCCCCGGGGGAGCCTGGGGTTTGGAGTGAGCCCTGCAGGTCCCACCCTTTCTCTGCAACTTCTGCTCTGCCCTCCTGGACGGGCCGCTTCCCCACCCCAGCTCCAGCTCCTCATCCGTAACATGGGGACAAGAAGGCGTGTCTTGTGGGGGCTGGTGTAAAGACTTAGAAGTAGCAGGAGTTGCTGCAGATGCGAATGGGACAGTAGTGATAACGCTATTGTGTTTGGCCCCTAGAGTCAAGCTTGCCACGTGATAGGCACTCAGAAGGTAGGATAACAGGGACTGACATAGTAAGAATCGGAATAAGCTAAAAACGGGCCTCAGCCAGAAAAAAGCGAGCTGCAAACAAGAGGAGGGAGGTGCCATGTGCCCCATGTTGCTGCCACTGTAGCTCAGCTCGGCCTTGAGTCTTTGGGTAGCTGGAGAAGAAGGGAGGTGCCAGGTATGTCATTCCCACTGCCAGAGACAAAGAGGTCTCGGGGCCACGAGACTGCTGAGGGTCAGGCCTGACACCCGCCTCCAATGCCAGCCCTCTTTTGCGGCAGAATGTGAAGGGCACCAGCTCCAATGCGGCTCGTGACTGTGGGGCCTGTGTGCCATGCTCCCCTGCATCCGGGGCCCAGAGGCCTGTCAATGGGCACAGGCAAGACCAAGTGCAAAGGTACAGGCAGGTTGCTGGGCCCCCCTCCCCCTGAGCCCACTGGGACCACGGGGCCACCAAGAGTTTCCTTCTCAGAGCATTCCCGGAAGCCTGGTGGGTGGGGGCAGGAGGCCCGCAGGCCATTCCCAGCAGGGCAAGTGTTGGCCAGATGGGGAGGACTGGACAGGCCAGTCCAGAGCTGCACTCAGTACCAGCAGCCGTGGACACTTGTGCCACCCAAGAGGCTGGAGTGACAGCCTGGGTTTGCTCAGTGCCTGAGCAAACAGCCGTGTCAACGGGGAGGCCCCAGTAGGAGAAAAGAGGCTAGGAGCCTGCTACTTTTTGTTCTGATCTTAAAGTTGTTCTTTAATAAGTAATATGTAAATGGCAAAAGAAGTTCGTGCGGGGAGGTATATGTTGGAATGTGGGTATCCGCCCTGCCCTGACATTCATTCAGTTGTTCCACCCCCTGCCCCAGAAGCATCCACAGGTGCCTGTGTGTGTTCACACGTGTACGTATATTACTCCTGTTCTGGGAGTGTAGATGTTCTGTAGATATTTTTTCTTCACTTGACACTTGATCTTGGGATCATTCTGTGTCAGGTAGCAGAGCTGCTGCGCTCCGGCAGCTGCATACATTATGGATATATGGCAATTTAGTTAACCAGTCCCCTCGGGATGGACTTTTGTTCCTGATACATTTTGCAACAACAGACCATGCAGTGACAAAAATCCTTATAAATATGCTTTTGGTAACTCATGCACGTGGAATTACTGGAGCATACAGTCTTAATTAGTTTTAATTAGTCTCACAGTGTTCTGGCGGAGACTAATAGCTGTCCTCCAATGTGTCCTCCTTTTCTTCCATTGTAATAGAATCCCTGATTTTTTTTAAATGATACTTTCCCATAAATATGGATTTTTTAAAAAATTTTTATTTATTTATGATAGTCATACAGAGAGAGAGAGAGAGGCAGAGACACAGGCAGAGGGAGAAGCAGGCTCCATGCACCGGGAGCCTGACGTGGGATTCGATCCCGGGTCTCCAGGATCGCGCCCTGGGCCAAAGGCAGGCGCCAAACCGCTGCGCCACCCAGGGATCCCCGAATCCCTGATTTTTTTTAAAGCTGGGTACACAGCTTCCTGGAACAAGACTACATTTTCCAGCCATCCCTGCAGGTGGTTGTAGCCGTGTGACTAAGTTCTGGCCAATGGGATGCAAGCATGCATGTGACTTCCTTATGGAGGATGGACAGGCTCTGTCCTTCCTGCTGCCCAGGATGTGGTTGCACCGGCTGGCATCAGAGCAGCCATCTGGAATCAGAGTGACTTGGGCATGGAAGCCTCTCATGGAAGCGCAACAAGATTGAAGGAGCCCATACCCTGACCCTGGTGCATCCACAATAGCCTTGGACTTTCAATACCTTAGGATGACTTTTTGAAGATGAGTGAGAAATAAATGTCTACTTTGTTGAAACCACTTTGGGTTTTTCTCTAGCAGTGGAACCTAATCTGAACCAGCACCCTCATCAAAGCAGCTGTGCCGGTTTTAACTCCTACCAGTACAGCCTCACCTACCGGGGGCCTCACATTTTTAAATTTTCCTGAAAAGCCCTGCTCACTTCTGTTCTGCTAGGCTCACATTCTGTGTGCTGTATCTGGATGGTAACAAGCACTATGCCAAATGTGGGGGGTTCTGGAAGCTTGGGTATGGTGATGGAGTTGACCATATGTGACCCAAGCTCCAGTCTAACTTCCCGACTGCTGCTGCTCCCGGGCTCTGGATCCTGGGCAGTCATGTCTTCTCTCTGACCTTCAAGTCCCTCAGAGTGACTCGGGCTAGCAGATGACCGGTTGCCACCTAATACCCATTTTCCCTCTCTTAGTAACCACGCCCCGATGTTTTGTGGTTTGGTGAAGCACCCTGGTATAAGGTAAGGTTCCCTGGCCCTTTGCAGTCACGTATGTGACTGAGTTCTGCTCAGTGGGATGTTAGCAGAAGTATGAGACACTTTCTTTAGCACAGACTGCTTAAAGGGAGCCAACTCAGCTAGGAGCTCTGCTCTTTGGTCCTCCTGGCTTTGTCCTTCCTTCTTCCTGGGATGTAGATGGACACTCCAGCAGCCATCCTGGATGATGAGGTGACTTTGGGAAGCTATTCATTAGGATGCTCACATACACAAAATGACAAGCCCTGTCCCTAATGATAGTGGTGCTGCTGTACCAGCACTGGACTTCAACCAACTGGCGGCTTCTTCTTCTTTCTTCTTCTTCTTCTTCTCCTTCTTCTTCTTCTTCTTCTTCTTCTTCTTCTTCTTCTTCTTCTTCTTCTTCTTCTTCTTCAAGTTTTTATTTATTCATGAGACACACAGAGAGAGGCAGAGACACAGGCAGAGGGAGAAGCAGGCTCCCTACAGGGAGCCAGATGCGGGGCTCGATCTCAGGACCCCGGGATCATGACCTGAGCCCATGCTTAAGCAGATGCTTAACCAACTGAGCCACCCAGGTACCCCAGCAAACTTGGTCTTCATGAAAACATGTGAGGATCAAGACATGCCCTACAAGGGGTCATTTGTGGCAGACAGGATAATATTTTGAGATGGTAATTGTGTCTTTTCCTTCCTGAACTTCACCTTCTTCTCCATCCCCTGTCAGTGGGAGTTTGATCTTGTTCTTCCATGCCCCAGAAAGCCTGCGGCTGGTGGATGGCCTCCTGACTTTGTTCCAAATGCCTTGGGTTACATAAGGCAGCAGGGGCTGGTAGAGAAACAGTTGGGGGTTCCCTTGGGAGTGAGGTCTATGTATCCCTGAGTGTTGAGGACCCAGGCACAGGTGAGGCCAGGCTCCAGATAAGATGGCACCCTTGTGAGCTTAGGGAGGAAGACCCTGGGGACAGGGTCCTTGGTGGCTGCAAAGGGTCTCGTGGCCCAATTGTGACATGGACATAAGAGAGCTCTGAGATCTGCAGGAGCACAGGAGGTCTCAGCAACAACAGGTGTGAACCGGTGGCCATTGGTGTATCAGCACGGGGCTGCTGCTATAACAAAGTACCCCAGACTGGGTGGTTAAAACAAACAGACATTTATTTCTCTCAGCTCCAGAGGATGGAAGTGTGAGATCGATGTGCCAGCAGAGCTGTTTTCTCCAGAGGCCTTTCTGTCCATGGTGCACTCCGTCCGTCCTCAGGTGGCCTTTCCCCGGTGCATGTGCGTTCCTGGGGTCTCTCTGTGGGGCCGCATGTCCTCTTCCTCTAAGGCCACCCCGATGCATCAGGGCCCACCCCAATGGCCTTATTTTGACTTAATCAGTTCTTAAAGGCCTTGTCTCCCAATACAGTCATGTTCTGAGGGGCAGGATGCTTATGGCAGAGCCGGGTCCAGCACGCACACAGCTCGAGCATCAAGCAGACAGCCCGGCTCCTGCCCCCAGGTCTGCCTTGCCCTCCGTGTGAACTTGGCAGGGCTCCTTGCTCTTCACGCCTCAGTTTTCCCACTTGCACGGTGGCCCTGACCAGCCCACCTCCTTCCTGCGCAGGGCCTGGCACCACACAGCGTCTCTGTCGAGGGGCCTGTCCACCTTCTGTTCCCAAGCAGCACCTTCCTCGGGGGGCGTGGGGCCCGCTTGCAGGGAGTGGCCCGTGTAATTGGCCCCGCGGATCAGGAGGCGCCTCCTGGCCATCCGAGCGTGGGCAGCGTTTTATTTCTCATATTGTTTGGGGACGGTGACTCAGCCAAACGCATCCAGCAAATCAAGACCCAATCACCCGCTGTGAGGAATGTTTAAAGCCGGGTTCCAGTCAAGATCTCGTTAGGAGCTCCTGGAGGCTCTGGGACACAACGTCAGTTCCACTTGGCCACGGCTGAATGGCATTCTGGGGAAGATGACTCTGATTTGAGGTGGAAAATTGGAGGCAGGCTTCCCAGTGGGCAAGGGTCTGTCCTGGGGCAGTGGGGCTGGCCCGGTGCCCCCCACTCACATTGTGGGCCTGCTCCCCTGGGGTTGGTCACAGAGACCCCTGGCTCCCAGACTCGTGTGGGGTGACAGCAGTCTCAGGCAGCCATGGAAGCAGCCTGTGAAGGTGGCCTTCCAGAAGGTTCCTATTCTTCCCTCTCTTGCACATTTCAAATACTGACTCTCATTATCCTCATAAACAGGTGGCCCACGGGCACGCATGATTGTTAAAAAAATTTTTTCTAATTAGTTGTCAGAACTTAAATATTAGACATCACACACACTTCCAGATTTTTAGCTTCTTAAAGAAAAAAAATTTCACAAGACGCAACAATCCCAGATTGGGGCATCCCCTCCCCCTCACAGTTATGACAGGTCCACCTGCTATACATCGATTATTTGTGTCTCCAGCCTGGCCCCTCTACATATGGGAGTTAGAAATAGCCAAGAAACTCTGAAGCTGTGGCGTCGAGGTGACATCTCTAGGCTGCACCTAGTACTTCCCATTCGTGTTATCCCGCAAGCATTTACTGAGCACCTACTACTATGTGCCAGCCTCCTGCGTTTGGTCATTAGGATACAGAAGGCACACACGAAAACAAATTAGAACCTCATGTTGTGGTAGACTTTTGAGCCAGCTCAGTGTACTGATGAAAACCACCCCCTCGCCCTTCCTAGGATTAGCCCACCCTCGTCATCAAGGCTCCCTTCCCTGCCCATGGTGGGCACAGGTGCAGAGCTAGCCCATGAGAAGCGGCAGTGATTGGCTCAGAGATGTGTGTGACATGAGAGGGTCAACTGGAATCACAGCGCTGCTTCCGGCCCTCAAGAACAAGGTGTCTCTTTCTGCCGGGTTGGCTGAATTGGTAGGATGTGATCCTGGAGCTGCTGTCACCCCCTTGCTAGAATATCCTTGAGGATGAAGCCACCCCAGGCCACTTCAGAGACTAGACAGGGAGCAAAGCACAGGAACAAATCATCATCCCAGTGCCTGGATCCAGCTGTGACTGAACGTAGCTTGGTCAGGGTTTCTAGGCACCAGAGCGAATGCAGTTCCTTCTTTGTTCAAGCTAGTTTTTTTCTTTTTTCTTTTTTTAAAGATGTTATTTATTTATTTGAAAGAGAGTGAGGGCAAGAGAGAATACAGAAGGAGAGAGAGATGGAGATGCAGGCTCCCCACTGAGCAGGGAGCCCAACGCGGGGGGGGGGGCCCCATCCCAGGACCCTGGGATCATGACCTGAGCTGAAGGCAGACACTTAACCGACTGAGCCTGCCCAGGCGCCCCTCAAGCTAGTTTGAATTGAATGCTTATCTCTGGTAGCTGGAGGAGTCCTGGCTGACGTGAGAGAGGTGGGAGGTGACTCTGGGAGACGCCGGGGTCCCACGAGGGTGGAAGAGGCCCAGTTCTGCTGCGGGCACGGTCTTTCCAAGAGGGACACTCTGAGTAAGCTTGGGGGCTGAGCTGATGTTAATGAAATGGAGGGAGAGCAGGGCAGGAGGACATTCTGCACAGGGGACCCAGAAACAAAGACTGGTAGGTCCATTTTGATTTAAATGAGACAAAAGTGGGAAGCCAGGGGGGCTCGGTCGGTTAAGCATCTGACTCTTGACTTCGGCTCAGGTCGTGATCTCAGGGTCCTGAGATCGAGCCTCATGTCAGGCTCTCTGCTCCGCGGGGCGTCTGCTTCTCCCTCTCCCTCTGCTCTCTCTCTCTCCATCTTTCTCTCTCTCCAATAAATAAATAAGCCTCTAAAAACATAAACGAGATAAGACAGTCTCAAAATCTTGGTTCAAATAATCTACCAACACCTCAGCTTTTATTAATTTTTTCCTTCATGCAAGCAGCAATGATCCTCTTAAGTTTTGACCCAGGAATTCCAGAACCTAAATATCATCAAGCAGGGTGAGAAACGATCACATAAGGCACCCCCCAGTCCTGGGCCTTGCAGCCTGTGAGGGCTGAGGTCATGTTTCACAGGACACGGCAGCCAGGCCCAAAGGCCAGTCATCTTACAAGGCTCCTTTGTGCAAATTACCCTTCTAAGGACACGTTCACACTGGCAGAAAATAGAATAGGGCTTTACATTTTCACATCCGTCTCCACACTGAAGAGGAGAACATGCATAGTTTCTTCAGTGACCGTTTTCAATCCCCCACTTATCGGAACCAGCTTTATGATTCCGAGGAGCGTCTGTGTTTTTGCAGCTGTAGGGAAAGCGGGAACATTTTTTTGCTTCTTATCTTGCTGAGATTTCTTTTACCAGCAGTAAGAAAAGCTTAGAGTTTTCAAGGCTAAGTACTAAAATTTCATTATTTGGCACCAAGTGGAGGGAAAAAAAAAAAAGCAGCTCAACAAGCTGGGAATGTAGACTATGAAAAGGCAAAAAGCAGAAAGGGATTAGCAAGTAAGGGAATTGGGACAACTGCCATTTGCATGTGCGGTGAGAGGCAGCGTGCTCCCAGCGTGCTTGAGGAGCCATGGGTGCGGGAGGTCGCCTTGCTGTGAGTGGACATAACCTGGACCCAAGTGGCTTAAACGAAGAGAGATTATTTTTCCCTGACAAAATGTGAGGGCTGGTGCGGGGCTCCACAGTATCATCAGTGCCCAGGCTCCCTCTACCTTTATGCTGTGCCATCTTAGTGTTTTCCATCCACAAGGAGGCCTTAGGATCACAAGAGGGCTGCTGCAGCTCCGTCAGTCTTTCCCACCCAGTTCTAGGTAGAAAGAGGGAGAAAGGGGTGAAGAAAACCAGTGCTGGCAGTTGTCTTCCCTCATATTTGAGGATCTTTCCCATGAGATGCATTGAATAACCTCACTTTCACCTTTTTGCCTCCAATTTGCTGATAAGGCCATGTCACTGCAGGGAGGCTGGAATATGCAGTGTTTTCTTTTTCTTTCTCTGACTCCGTCTCTCTCTCTCTCTCTCTCTTTTTTTGAGCTGGGCACATGCTGCCCTGATAAATCAGTAAGGAAGAAGGAAAACAGATATTAGGTAGGCGGCTGGCAATCTCTGCTACACGTACTCAAAACTGTGAAGAATCAGTTAATGAACTGATGGTAGCACACACCACCAGCTTGTCCTAGTTTCACATTTTCCCACAGTCACTCAGGTACTTTAAAAATAACTTTATGAATTAAACATCATGGATACAATGAAACCCCCCTGTGTACACTTCCCTCCCCAGTTCTCTCCCCTGCCCCCACAGGGGAGAGGGAGCCACGGCCTCAAATCTTGAAATCTTGAATTTCATGTTTATCAACGCAGAGAAGACGTGTACACCCAGAGACAACGTGCAGCATCGTCCTGTATGCTTTCAGTTCATCGAGTGGGCTTGTACTGATCCTTTCCTTCTTCAACTTGTGTTTTTCAATCAGTTTTGTTCGGGGGACCTCTGTGTGTTGATACCACTCACCATCGGGTAGTGTTCTGTTATATAAGCGGCACATGGTTCACTTGTCAGTTCTGTCCTTCAGGTTGCCTCCAAATGGTGAAGGTGGATGACAGTGTCGTGCACATGCTTGTGTCTGACTCTCTGGTTCACACATGGGTGTGGGAGTCTCTCTAGGGAGTCTCTCTGGAGGAACAGCACTGCTGGGGTCACAGGTGAATGTTCACTTCTTCCAGCTGGTCATAGTGATCACTGGGGCAGGGATGTGGCCTACACCAGGGCTTCTCCCCCTGAGGTCCGTGCACCTCCAGGTTCCTGAGACCCTTTGAGGGGACTTGTGAGGTCAAGGCTTTTTGCATCATAATATCAGGCATTATGGGCCTTGCTCACTCTCGCTCTGACACGAGTGCACAGTGGAAGTCTCCAGACCTGACATGTGATGATGTCATTGCTCTAACAGCCAATGGAATGTGTGCTTGAATTTTGGTTAAAATTAAGTTTTGAGGGGTGCCTCAGTGGCTCAGTAGTTGAGCATCTGCCTTTGGCTCAGGGCGTGGTCCTGGAGTCCCAGGATCGAGTCCCACGTCGGGCTCCCTGCATGGAGCCTGCTTCTCCTTCTGCCTGTGTCTCTGCTTCTCTGTCTTTGTGTCTCTCATGAATAAATAAATAAAATCTTTTAAAAAAATAAATTTTGAGTATTTAATGTAAATGTCGATGGCTAAAATTCCCACCCACAAAAGCTCTTTGGGGCCCTCACTAATCTTTCAGAGTGTAAAGGGGTCCTGGGACCCTAAAGTTTAAGATTCCTGAGGGCAGACCTGCGGGGTCGGATCAGGGGAGGGACCCTTCATACTTTAGTTGCCTCAGGGCTGTGACAGCTGCGTGACCTTCTCTGCCCTCCCATACCCTCACTTCCCTTCCAGGTCTATTTTTTGGGATGTTGATGATGAAGTGATTTCACGAGGTGCAGATGGAGAACACTCTGGTTGTGCTGACTGGCCCCGGCCGCTGGACCATCAGAGGACAGCTCACGCCGAGGGATCGCCAACCTTGGGTTTCTCTGTAGGTAGAACTGCAACCGGCCAGATGGCCACCGGGGGTGGCCAAACCTGGGTCATAGGTCTCTGACCTCTCTGATCCCATTCCTAGCCTGGCAAACTGTGCATCTGAGCAGAGAATCCTTTTTCCAGGCTGGGAAGGTCCTCAGAGTGCAGAGGGAGGCACAAGGTCCGAGAGCTTGGCCTAAGTCAGACTCTGCCTCTAACAGTGACCTGGGGCGAATTATTTTACTCTCTGGTCTAGTTTCAGATGCGCAGAAAAGAGACATACAAGCCTGTACAAGGATCTCTTATTCCCGGACAATCAGAGAGCAATGGGCAACATGATGCCACCACCTAGAAGACAGTTTTGCATATTTCCCCCGGACAGACCATTCTCCCGCACGACCACAGCACAGCCCCAATCGAGAAAGCCACACTGATGGGACACCATCGTCTGACCCACAGACCCTGTTCACACATTCACATTTTGCCAACTCTCCCAATGTCCTTTTTTTTTTTTTTAAAAAAATTTTTATTTATTTATGATAGGCACACAGTGAGAGAGAGAGAGGCAGAGACACAGGCAGAGGGAGAAGCAGGCTCCATGCACCGGGAGCCCGATGTGGGATTCGATCCCGGGTCTCCAGGATCGTGCCCTGGGCCAAAGGCAGGCACCA
Source organism: Nyctereutes procyonoides (assembly GCF_905146905.1). Lineage (NCBI taxonomy): Eukaryota > Metazoa > Chordata > Mammalia > Carnivora > Canidae > Nyctereutes > Nyctereutes procyonoides. The sequence continues at coordinate 1,654,914 of NW_026575131.1, read as the reverse complement.
AACCACTGCACCACCCAGGGATCCCTCCCAATGTCCTTTATGGCGAAAGGATCCAGGTCAGGACTGCACGCTCAGGACCTTGAGGTTTCCTCTCTCTTGCGTCTCCTGGAATCTGGGGAATCTGGAACATTCTACAATCCTTCACTGACTTTCATGACTTGGATGCCTTTGAGTATTGGGCTGTCTTGTAGAATAACTGCTTCCTAATGATTCGATCCAGCTGATGTGTTTTCAGGAGGGGTGTCACAGAAGTGATGCTGCGTGCTTCTCACTGCACCCTGCCACAGGGCTCCTGACGTCACCGTGCCTCTTTGTTGGCATCAGCTGTCATCACTTGGATGTGGGGGCATCAGGCAGGCTTCCTCACAGGAGAGTTACTCCGTTCCCATTTGTAGGTCATGCGCCTCTGTGAGGAGGTACTTTGAGCCTATGCAGACGCCCCTTTCTCCCTCCACCTTCTCCCTGCTAGTCTTACTATCTTTTGATTCTTGCCAGAAACAGTGGTGCCCAAGCTGGTTGCCAGATGGTGACTTTCCTTCCAATTGTACTGTGTACTCCCTTCCACATTCACAGGTTGGTTTCTGCTTTACTAAACAAGAGCATCTCTTCTCCTTGCTCATTCATTTATTATTTATATTTACTACATTATTTTTATTTTTGACTAAGAGGAAGACAGAGACCCTTTTGAGAGTGAAAGGGGGCACCATGAACAACAACGCAGGGGCACTGTGTATAAAACAGGACCGTCCCCCCCAGAACTGGCAGATGTGCTCACCTATGACATCCTCCATCCTCAGCTCCAGGTGGCCCCCGCTGAGGAGAGCCCTGCTGTGTCCCTCCAAAGGGGAACCCTGCCCACCCAGCTCTGGAGGCCAGGGCTTGGAGGTCTGCCCACCCCCCAGTCCCCACATCCATTACCAGGTCCTGTGCATTTTACTTCCAAAATATAGCCTTAATTTACCTGTGTCTTTTTCCTGTGTCGGTCTGGTCCTCACTGCCACCCATCGCCTCTGAGACAACGTTGCCATTTCCATTCTGCCCCTGCTGTCTTTCCTTTGCAGATAGCGGCCAGAGACATACACGCAGCTCTGAGTCTGTGGCGACGTGTGCCCTCCCCCGGCCTCCCCAGCAAAGCCCCGCAGAGGCCCCACCCTCCTCACCTGTCTTACCTGGAGCCAGTCTCCCTGTCTACACTGGACAACACCCACTCCAAGCTCCTCCAATTTAGCTTTCTAATGCTAACCTGCAAGCTACTGAGGGTAGTAGATTTTCACACTGGTACATTTTTATAGTTATAAAATCACTTTTTTACGACCACTCAATTAAATTCGTCTGGAATTCTACTGGGACACTGTTTTGGCGCCTCTCTGCAAACCGCAGGACTTGGCCCCCGTGGGCCTCCCACCTGCCCTCAGAGGGCGCGCTGCAGCGGCCTCGCAGCGCTCCGCCCCCAGCCCTCCCTTGGGCCACCTGCCCCTGCTGCTTCTCACCCACGGAAGAGCTGGTCAATGAAACGAATTCTTGGTGAGGCACCGTATATAGCCACCTCAAGGATGGAACCTGACAGTGGTGTGAAAACAGGCATGTCTGTAGACGCCAACTCCCGATCATTTGCATATTTAGAAACGCTTTATTTGGAAGTTCAGTGCACATCCAATACTGAATATCTGCCTTCAGTGCTTTGTATCCTATTCCTCTTGTCATGCTTTGTGATAGAAAGAAAGGGTCATCCATTTTCCACCACACCTCTGGAGGTTGCAGCGCTCTGCCTCGCTGCCCTCCCCATGTCTTCTGTCTAGGGGACCTGTGATGTATGCGAGGTGGGATGGCCACCCCGGGACACTCTCCCTCTGTGTTAATTCCTGCCCATCCTCCAGCCTCTGCTCAAACACTGGCTTTCCCTGACCTATCAAAGAGGGTAGGCATCCCCGCTACGTATGCTCAGGAGTTTGCCATCCAGATGTGTTTAAGCTCCTGTGATGGACCATGCACCTCTCTCAGATACTTTTTCTCCAGCAACCCATTTAATCCTGCCTGTGGATGAATAGGGCCGGCACTGTGGTTCTCCCTATTTTATAGATCCTAAAACTGAGGCTTGGAGAGGTTTCATGATGTGGCCACCCTCACCCTGCTGGTAAGGGATAGAGCCATGATTCAGACCCAGGCAGTCTGGCTCCAAGCCCGTGTTCTCAGCCCTTGAATTACGCCATCTCTTCTTCATGTACCATCCCTTAGAATGCTGCATTTATTTTTGGTATTATTTGGTTATTGTGATATCTGCCGGGGCACCCAGCACAGGCCTGGTCTTTGGTAGGCGATCAGTATATACTGGCTGAGTGAATGAATGCATGAATGAATGAAAACAATTTTTGTTCCTCTAGCGGATCAAAATATCCACTTATTCTAAGCTCCTCTTCCATGGTACAGTGGGATATGAGGCTGGGGGAAGTCAGAAGCCCTAGACCAGACCCAGAGCCCTGGGCACTGATAGGTGATGGGTACTCAGGGGGCACAGATAGATCACTCTGGGCCAACTTTGCCAGAGGGAGCGAGGGAAGGCTTCCCTGAGGAAGTAACTTTGGGATAGGTTCTGCAGGATGAGTGGGAGTTTGCTGAAGTACAAATAGTCCAGCCTGATAAGACCTGGGGTTGAAAGCATCACCCATGGTGAAGGTTCAGTCTCACCTTGACACTGCTGCCCCTCCTTCAGGTTGGGGGACCAGTACAGGAAAACAGGAACAGCAGTGCGGACCAGGGCGACAGTCCAATGTTTGCCAGTAACCCCTTCTGCTAAATCATTTAGTGCTTTTCAAAGGAAAGCAAGTCAAGCCTTGTTTCCTGTGACTTCTGCCACATGAAATAGCTGCTTCTGGTCCCCAGCTCCTTTCCTCCCGTGTGGCTGGAAGCCTTTTGGATTTCTGGAGTCCTTCCTTGAGACCGCAGCTCTTTCAGGGGAGAGGCAAGCGGCGAGAGTCGTTGGCACCGACCCCCTTCATTGTTGGCTGCTGGGTGAGCAGACAGGAGCAGGGATGCAGGAGCAGGGCTGGGTGGGCTGGGGCGGGGAACTGGCTCCGAGCTTTGGATACAGAGGTGGCCTGTGGCACCAGGGTCCCTTGGATGCCATGATAGCTCAGGTGGATATGTGATCTTAGCTGGTCCATCAGAGGCAAACCCAAGCCATTGGTTGGAACTGTAGGGGAAAAAAAAGAAGGAACTGGGGTCATGGGCGAGAAGCTGGAAGCCTGGAGCTGGTGGCAGGCTGTCTCTGCCTCTGCGTGTGAAGGCTGACCCAAGAATGCAGCTGGCATAGAGCAAACCAGAATCAAGACACATGTGGGGGCACCTGGATGGCTCAGCAGTTGAGCGTCTTCTTTTGGCTCAGGTTGTGATCCCAGGGTCCTGAGATCGAATTCTGCATCAGGCTTCCCAGTGGGAGCCTGCTTCTCCCTCTGCCTGTGTCTCTGCCTGGCTCTCTGTGTCTCTCATGAATAAATAAAATCTTAAAAAACGAGAGAGAGCGACAGATGTTGATGCTGAATGAACTTCTTTCAACACCTGCATCCATCTGGGCTGGAGGTCCTGGACTTCCTGGTGATTCAGACTTCTCACCCATGATGTAAAGCCGGCCTGGGTTGGCCTTCTGACCCTGGTGACTGGGAGGATCCAGAGATGAGGCTTAGCTTAGCTCAGAAATCAGAGTGAGGTCTACAGACCCTCCAATGGTACTCTACAGGCAGCAGTCACTCCCATACTTTCCCAAATATTAGGCAGAGGGGGGCAGCACTGAGTAGGCCTAGACCCCCATTTATGCAAATCCACACAACAGATTTGCTTGGGTACCTGCATGAACTTACCGGCGGGAGCCCACTAACACACAGCAGAGACACACACGCACAAATACATTTCAAATGGTTTTAAAATGCACGGTCCGCCCCCCCCAACCCCAAAGTGTACACCCTCTGACCTAGAAATTCCATTTCTGGGAAGCTGCCCTAAGGATAGCATAAAGGATGTGTGCCAGGACTTAGCTTCAAGGAATTTTCCTGCAGTGCAGCTTGTAATAACAAAAAGTTGGCAACAATCTGGATTCCAATAAGGGAGTGGTTGAATCCGATGTAGTAGGAGAGCACAATGGCATGCTATTCAGCCCTCAAAACAAAAAGCAGAGCTGTTTACTTACATAGGGAGATGAGTGTCATTGATTGTTGAATGAAGAAAAAAAAGAAGCAGCTTGCAGAATGGTCTGAATGCTTTGAGCCCATTTGGGTGAACCAGAAGTCAGAATCCATATGCACCAGAGTCTGGGCATAACTGAGGTTGTTTCTGAGTCCATAGGATTGGGACACTCTTCCTATTCTTGTAGGGTGACAGTGTGGCTTTGTGGTGGGAAAAGCCAACTGGTTTGGGAAGGGAATATGAGTTCTAAGCCCATGTACCCTCCTATGTGCTAAAACAAGGTGTGCATATGCACTGAGATAGCACTGTTGCTTATAAAGCATAGGGGTGAAACAAGCTTGATGTCCAGCAATAGGGGATTTACAAAAGTCATCCAGGGCAGTCATTCACTATGCCAAATATGAGGAAGCTCTCGATAAGCTCTGATAAGAAACAGTCTCCAAAATACAGCAAATGAGGGAGAAAAGCGGGGCCATGTTTACGGTATGTAATCATCTGTATAAAAACAGTCTTATGCATATATAAACAGAATAGCTCTAGAAGGACCCACAGGAAGCATAACAGTCTGAGCCTGGGAAAAGAACTGGTGGTTTGGGCTCAAGGTGGGGGGCAGGGAGGCTCTTGTTGCTGCAAACCCACTTACACCTTGAATTAAAACACCATTTGCATGTGTTTCCTATTTAAAAGCACGGCTTAAACATAAAGAAAGAGAAAGCACAGCCATGCTTAGGTAAGCACGCAGCAGAGAGATCCAAACATGCTGGCAAGAGCACCTGCTCTTCCTAACACACAGACACTGCTCAGGCCTGCGTGCGTGTCTGCACGTACAGAGGCTCAGCTCTGGCGCTCCCGTCCCTTGTCCAAGCCCTGCATGTGGCTGACACCTCATGTAGGGCTGGGGATGGTGGTGCAGGGGCCTCGGGGTGGCTGGGATCAGTGGCAGTTCAGTGCTCTGCCTCTTTAATTCCCTCTGGCTGAAATGCCAATTTTCTGCTAGGCTGGCCTGGCTGCTGCAGAATCGCTTCTGTTAACAAACTGCACCGAAGAGCAGAGCAATTAGGCAATTAAACTGTTTTAAATTGAATTTAGAGCCCTGATATTTCTCTGGGAGGGTGGCCTCTTGGCCTCCCCTCTGCCCTGTGCCGTGGATGAGAGAGCAGAGGGGCTAAAGGGCAGAGACTGATGATGGTGCCTGGGTGGGGGCTGCTCAGGCAGACTCCAGAGACGGCACACTTAGACCTCCAGCCCTGTGGGCCCACAACCCCTCCTGGCTTGTCCCTGTGAGCTAGAGAGGCCTCAGCATTCATCCTTTCATTCATGTGTCAAACATCTGTTATATACCAGGCACTGTTCTAGGCACTGGGATCCAGCAGGGAATGCAGTAGATAAGGGCCTTGTCCACTGGGCTCATGTTCTATTACAAACAAAGCAATGAATAAGCAAGATGATTCCAGAATGAAAAAGGAAGATGGGAAAGAGAATGGACAGGAGCTATGTTAGCTAGACTACTCAATGAAGGCCTGTCCAAGGAGGTCACAGTCCTACTCGGAAATTGGGGATGGGATGATGCAGACATAACAAGAGCTTTCCAGATACAGCCGACAGTAAGTGCAAAGGCCCTGAGGTATGCCCAGTCTTGGCTGATCTGGGCAAGATCAAAGGTTAACATGGCTAAAGCACAGAATAAAGAGGAATCAGGAGAGACTGGCCAGGGGCTCTCTGCATGTGGACACTGGTCCCGTGGAGGCCACTGCAATCATGTGGAAGGGGATGTGTTATGGACATTGCTTCACAGAGGGAAAGGGACTGACCTACATTACCCAACAAGGGGAACCTTGGGAGCCAGGACTGCTCAGCCTGAAGAACAGCCCCAGGTGCCCTGATCTTTGTGTGCCCGTGTGGCTCTCCTTGGCAGAGGAATCAGATGGCTCAGAGGGCAGAGCGAGGGACAGGGAGACACTCCTGCTGAGCAAGGCGTTTTTAACTGAATCACCTGGCCATGGATGGAATGCCCTGTCTCTAAAGTAGTGAACTTCCGGTGTGGGGAGGTATTCAAGCAAAGGCTGGGTAGCAAGTTGAGAGGATTTTACAGAGGGAGTTTCAGTGTTGAGCACTGAGGGACCACATCCCGGTTTTCCAGCTTCAGGGGCCCATGGGTCTTCCAGAGACTCGATGGGCAATGTGCCCACCTGTGCATGATGCACGGCACAGCGCTCCCCTCTCTGGGCCTTAGTTTCCTGGGCACTTGCTAGGTGCGTGAAAGGAACGGAATGTGGCTCATGGCAAACGTGGTGCCTGGGGAGCTGCTGTATTATTTTAGTGGCCCATGGGCTCTCATCTGCCTTCTTTTTCATCTCTTTTTCTTTTGATTTGAAAACTTCAAATCATGTATATGGTGAAAAAAAAAAGTTGAAAAATACAAACACCCAAAAGGATCAACAATGACAGGTGAGTCTCCCTTCCACCCCTGGCCCTGTCCTCCTCCCAGAGGCCATCTCTGCCAGCACTTTTTGAGGGGAGGGGTCGTCCTTCCAGATACTCAGACATAAGGAAACATGCATTTTCCTATACAAACTCTAGCAATCTATATATACTCTTCTGGCTTCTTTCCCTCACTTCTCATCAAAGCCATAGTCATTGATTTAAGAATTTTAAGTTCCTGACGACAAAATGTATTCTTATAGGGTTTAAAAACATCAATGATCTATACCGTGAATTCTCTCTCTCCTCCCTGCTCCTGACCACTCATTCCCCTGACAGAGCACTTGTGCTGGTTTCTTAGGGACCCTTTCAGTGTTTCTTTACACAAATACGAACACATACAAATAGGCTCTTAGTCCCATACCCTGTTCCTACACAAAAACCTTACTTTAAAACACAGTTCTGCACTTTGCTTTTTTCCCCTCGATGTCTGCCAGCGTGCAGATCTTTCCATATCAGGCTTGGAGCCTCCTCCCTGCCGTTAACAGCTGTGTGATATTCCTCTGTGCACCCAGGGGAGGCTTTCTGTAACTGGCTGCTGGGTGTGTTGTTTCCAAACACAGCAGCAATGGCTCACTGGGTATAACTTGGCAACATGGCATTGCAGGGGACCTGGGTCTGCCTGCAGGGGCGTGCTCGGCAGTGGGGCTGCTGGGTCAGAGGGTAACCGTGATGGGAGAACACACAGCTTCCCCTCAAGGGGGTGTCCACTTTGCACTTTCATCAGCAACACGGGATGGACCTGTTTCTCATGGCATCACCAACAGAGTGTCTGTCTTGGCACCATTTCCGTTGAAGTGCCATTCGGGTAAGGGATGAAAAATGAAACTTCCATTTCTTTTATATGTGTGAAATTGGGCATTTGCCATATGTTGAGGGGTCTTTCGAGTTTTCTTTAAACTGTCTATTCATGTTCTTTGCACACTTTTCATTGGGTTGTCTTTTCTTGATTTCTAGGAGCTTTTTATATGTTGGTTAAATTAGGCCGCACTACAGCCCATAGGCTACCTCAGGCCCACTGTCTTATTTCTTGTGAATGCAATTCTGCTGGAGCACAGCCCCACTCGTTGTCAATGGTTGCTTGCATGCTGCAACCTCAAAGTCGAGTAGTTTCGACAGAGTTTCTACACAAAACGTTTGCTGACTCCTGTATTAGACGTGTGATAGGAATTGCGGAGATTTTTCCTGGTGTGTCATTTATCTTTTGACTTCCAAGGTAAGGTCCTTGTACATCTTTAATGGAGCTACAAACTTAGCTTTTGGAGGCCCTTGCTTCTGGAAAACCATCCTCCTTAGTTAGGAGACCCTAGGGTTCAATGTCACTTCTGCTTCATTCCAGAGCTGAAAGGAGATGCATGAATAAGGCGGATTTAAGCTAAAACGATCTAGAAGTTGTTGGTGAATTTAGCTGGATTCAAACTGCTGAGATTTAATGGTTTGAGAGGTGAGCTTTTAAACCAGGTCGGGAACGATGGGCATTGTTTTGCAGATGAGGAAAGTGAGGTGGGTTGCCGTGCGGCGGCTGGCCTGCGTGGTCAGAGCTGCCTGCAGCCCCGCTGACCTGGGCCACGTGTCACCGCGGAGGGACACCCAGGGCTCGCGGCTCCGAAGGTCGAGGGAAGGCAGCCGGGCTGGAGTCGAGGCGAGCCTCCTTCCCGCGCTGCCTCCCCGCGCCCCCAGGTGGGTCCTGCAGCCCAGGCCGCACAGCCCCGCGCGGGCGGGAGCGGCGCAGCCTTGGCGCGGTGCTCGGCGCGGGCGGCAGGGGGCGGTGCGGCACCGGGCACGGGGCGCTGGGCGGCGGGGGCCGGCGGGCCGGGGGGCGGGGCGGGCCGGGGCGGCGGGGGGCGGGGCGGGTTGAGCCTGCCACTGGCCTCACTGTGGGAAGCGCCACTGCGGGCTCCGACCCTAGGGGCTCCTGTCACCTTCAAATGGAACCGCAACGCTCGGCTTCGCCTGGGCTGGGGGCCGCGGGCGCCCTGCGCCGGTGCACCGGGTCCCAGCGCTGTCCGCCCGTCCCTCGAGCAGCCTGGGCGCTCGCTCGCAGTGCCCCCCCCCCCCCGCCCCCCGGGATGCCCGCCCCGCCCCGCTGCCGCCGGCCCCTCATTCCTAACACGTCTTCCTCAAAGCTCTCTCCTGCCCTCCGGCTCCGGAGGAGGAGCCCCGCTTCCCACCTGGATGCTTCTGTGCATCCCCGTTTTCTCCTTCTTCCTCCCCCTCAACCAGCGCACCAGGGGCAGCCCCCTGCGAAGACCAAGAGCGTCTGGTTCCCCGCCGGAGCTCTTCAGTGTTGACGAGGGTGCCTGGCCCACGCGAGGGACCCCGTAACAGAGGAATGGAGGGTGATCTCAGTCCGGGACTCCTCTGCTCAGACATTTGGACACCTGCCGGGGTAGTGTGCAGCCTGGCCGGCTCTGGAAGCGGGCCTCCGCGCCAGTCTGGGACTCCGGCCGGGGGGCCGTGACCCTGGGCTAAGCCCTCGCGGAGGGGCACACAGGGCAGCTCCTATTTGCGAGCACTTACTGTGTGTTAATCATCTGATGGGCTCTCCCAATAACTCCGTAAATTACAGCTCCATTTTATGGACGAAGAAACTGAGCCTTAGAGAGGTCAAGCCACCTGCCCAAGGTCACGGAAACAAGCAGAAGTGGCCGAGTTTGATTCCAGAGAGGCAAGCTGCTTCTCTCCTCAGGTAATGGGCGCATGAGATAGGGGAGGCCTCGGACAGCGTCACAACGAACCCCTCAGCGAACAGATGGGGAGACTGAGGCTTGCTGCCCACGTCTCACAGTTGAACAGAGGCAGGGCTGGGCCTCTGAGCCAAGGACTCTCTGAAGGATACACTTCTTTACCGTGTATCTCCAGAGGGACCGCTGAGAATGATTGACCGAATGGCCCTCAGCCCTGCCGGGCCTCAGTTTCCCTTTGAGGGATAGTCCCATCCATGGTCTCTGGCTGTGAGGGCTTCTGAATCCATTTCTTGCAAGCTGGGGTTGGGTGTCCCTGGTCCTGGGGCAGGAAAATAAGGTGCTAGTCCTAGAATCAGGGAGTGCAGGGGAAGGGCGAGCTGGTGGTGCTGGTGGTGGTGGTGATTCCCTTAGAGGATTTCCAGTGTGTTCACCCCTCATCAGCTGAGCCAGTGGGCCCAACCAGAGGCCACTAGGGTGTCAACTTGAGATGCTGCAGGGCTGGGGAGACATATTGAGACCAAGTGTGATACAGTTGGGAAAGGGGGTCTGTGCCAAACAGGAGTGTCTCCCCTCCCCCGTCTGATGCAAGGCTGGGGGCAGTGCTGCTGTAGACTGACTGCTCAAGAGACACTGGAAAGCCAAGATATATTTTACGTGAGATTTTCTAATTCTTCGATGTTAGCAAGTGATTCAAATTTTAAAAATTGCAGGGAGGGCTCCTGGGTCGGCTCAGTGGTTGAGCGTCTGCTTTTGGCTCAGGTTGTGATCCCAGGGTCCTGGGATCGAGTCTTGGGATCGAGTCTGCTTCTCCCTGTGCCTCTGCCTGTGTCTCTGCTTCTCTGTGTGTCTCATGATTAAATAAATGAAATCTTAAAAAAAAAAAAAAACAAAACTGTAAGAAAAACACAATACCTCTCTGGGCTGGATTCAGCTGGAGTGGCTGGACTCTGAGTCCCTGCTAATATCAAGTTCTGATCCTTATCACTTTGGTTCAGTAACCAGCATCCCAAGCCTCAGTTTCCTGATCTGTTAAATGGGCACGACCATACCTTCTTGTAGGGGCCAGTGTGGGCCAGTGGGCGTGGAAGGGGTTGGAGGCAAGGGCTGTCCATGGGTGGGTGGCACCACAGCAGAGGAACGACTCACAGCCACACTGGGGATGTTTCTGTCCTCATCTACCCTCCATGACTCCCAGTGCATTCGGCAGAAAGTCCAGATTCTTCCTACCTGCTGCAGACCTGCTGCCATCTGTGACCTCCTCTCCTCCTGCTCCTTCTCACGCCCACTCGGTTCAGCTACACGGCCTCCTTGCTGGCCCTGGGAAAGCCCCTCGCTTGGAGTGGGTTCTCTGGCCTTGACACCTGGAGTTCTCTCTGCCTAGAGTCCTGTCCCCTGACACTGTGGCTCCATCTGGGCATTCAGGGCTCAGCTTAAATGTCACCTCCTCAGAGAGGCAACCCCCACCCCCACCATCCAACATGGTTTTGCACCTGCTTAACTCTCTTCCTGCCACACATTGCACTGGAGCTCTTCCTGTGCACCATTGTGCGTCTCCCCCAGCGGTGTGTGAGCACCATCTGTGCAGTGCTTTATCTCGCGCACCCCAGAGTCCCCAGAACGGAGTTCAGCACCCTAATCCACATTGTAGGTTCTCAGCGAATGAATGAATGGAGATGAATGGACGGGTTGGCTGCGGATGGTGGCTGTTCTTCCGCAGGGAGCCCATTGTGGAGAGCCCCCGAGTGCCAGTGTGGCAGCTGGCCGGGTTAGCAGCCTGTCCAGCCTTCCCCAGCAACTGAGGTCCATCCGGAGGCTTTGGGTAAAGATGCTGAAATTGGCCACTCACTTGCCCCGCCATCAAAGACATGGCTTTCCCGAGGGTACAGGCCTGTCCTGACCCAGTGTCGCTGGCCTCTGCGAGGAGAAGTGTGCATTGAGGAGTGGCTGGCGCAAGGTTGTGAGTCCTTGGGCTGATAGACCCTGCAGTCCCGGCCTTTCCCAGAGGCCCAGAGAGGGCAGGGGACTCGTCTGTGGGCACACAGTGAGGCGGGGAGCAGGGCTGAGTGAAGGGAGGGGCAGGAGCAGGTTCAGCAGGAAGGGGCAGGATAGGGCTCTGCTGGGGGCTTGAGGGGCCAGGCACAGGGAACGGTGTCCCCTTGGGGGAGTGTGCCACAGACGAGTCTCCTCCTGCCCTGGCTCAGGCCAGGGCCCCCTTCCCCATCAGTCTCCTTGCACGGGGCTGCCAGGGGGCGATGTCTCTGTCCTTTAGTGGCTGCCAGAGGCCTCAGGACCAAGTCACATCATCAGCTAGAGAGTTGGTCAAAGCCTCTCAGGTGCTGCAGCCTCGTGGCCAGGCACCCACTCCTCCCCTCTGCACCCCCACCATGCTGCACCCTTCCCTCTAGGACTGGGCAGGTGGTGCTACTCGGCGGGCACCTGCCGCCATCTAAATAATGGGGGGTGCTCCAGGGGACTCGTGTCGCCACTGGCGGGGCTTCTGTTTCGTCTCAGGGCCTCAGGGCCGCATGGCCAGGCTGGGTGGATTGGAAACCCTCCAAAGACCTGAACTTCAGGGCTGTGCAGTCCTCAGTTGTAGGGCTGAGCTAGTTTATTTCTTATCCCATCAAGACCAATATCTTATAACCAAATTTCCTGCTATAATTAATGCTGCGGTGAACATCTTTGTCCTCTCCCTTGCTCCCTCCCTGCCAAAAATAAGAGGAAAGTAACAGTATGAGTGGGTGAATGAATGGGGCCGTTCAGCACTGTTTGGGAAGCCTGTGATGCGGTGGACTCCCCTCGTGCCCGCATCTGGCCTCTGAGGAAATCCTGCCACCCTGGCTTGCAAATACTCACAGAACCTGACCTCTGTCCCCACTGCCCCCTGCTACCACTCTGGTCCGAAGCACCCCGCTCCCTCCCTCCTGGACTGTGGAAACCACCTCCCTGCTTCTGCTCTGGCTCCCTGTGGCACCCAGGGAGATCCTGTTAAGACTGAACCCAGATCCACACTATCCATGCTGCCACCTTCCTCAGAGGGAAAGCCCCCACAGTCTGCCTCAGTACCTCTCGGGCCTCGGGAATTACCTGTCCTCAGCCCTCACTCTGCTTCAGTCATACACATTTCTTACGGGTCAGTCCCAGAACTTGCTAAGCACAGCCTTGCCCCAGGGCCTTTGCATGTGCTACTCCTAAAGCTTGGATGCTATTCCCTGCGATTCCCACTTGGCTCCATCACTTCTGTTGAGTCTCCGCCCCAGAGTCTTAACAGGTGCCTCTCCTGACCACTCACTGTCACACTCTATTCCCAAATTTACCTTGTGGTTTTTCTTCTTAGATCATTTTTGCCCCTAGGTGTTTTATATTTTTTTTTATTGTCACCATCCCCGATTAGGATATAAATTCCATGAAGATGGGGCTTTTGGTTGCTTTGTTTCCTACTGTATCCCAGTAGGGATCCACACAATAGGTGCTCAATAAATATCTGCCGGATGGATAAATAGATACGGATATGTGGATTCTGCCTCCTTCCTGCCTACGTGTGTGAAGGCTGGTGCCCGCGCGTGGCCATGGCCCTGAGTGCGCGCCTCTTCCAGGGTGTGTGGTGCATCTCATTTTGGCTGCGGCCAAGCCCAGTGTTTGTTCAGGAAGAGCACTTTGCCTCTGTGTTGGAAGGAGAGGCTCTGCTGTGGCATCCAGTGCCCCCATTACAGGCCACCCCGGTGACAGCCAAGTGTCACCACTGTCCCTGAGTGCATGGAGCGGGCTTGTCACAATATTTGTTTAACAGGTGGTGGCACGCTAAGCCAGGCTGCAAACACAGTGCTGCCAAGAGGGAGCCTCCTGCAGCTGCAGGGCTCTGGCCATGCTAGGCACACGCTGCCCTATTCCTGTGCCTGGCCTGACTGCCCGCGGAGGTGACCCTCACTGCCCCTGCCTCCCCCTCTTCCTTCTAGGCCGGGCCTGTCTCTGCCCCAGTTGTGACTATTGTTTGCTTGGGCCCTTTTGAAAGACTCTGGACTCCTGCCCCCCCCCCCTCCAAGATGTGCAGCCAGCCCTGGAGAGCTGCTGTCCAGAGCTCACGGCTTCTGAAGGCATCAGCAAGGGCATCCTGCCACTCAGGGTCCCTCGACACTTGGGCAGGCCCTGTGCCACCAGCAGCCCCAGACTTCCTGCCTCTCAAGCCCGGATGAGGGGGGTAGGACCTGCTCCGGGCCAGGAGTGGGGAGACTCGAATTCAGTTGTTTGTCTATTTGAATATGTCTTGCTTATCTGTCTGCCTGTGTGTCTCACTGTCTGACCATCCTACTGTCTGTGTGGTAGCTTGACTGTCTGTGGACATTCCTGGTGCCCCAGCCCTGGGCTGGCATCTGTACACAGACAGTCTTGTTGGATATCCTGGCAGCCCATTTTATTAGGTCGCACGGTGCTCACCCAGCAGAACCCTGGGACCCTGTTGCCCCAGTCCCCACTCTTCTTGCAGGGGTGAGGGCCTGTCTGCACATCCCCCTGCTCCTGTGTGGCCACCCCTCTTCCACAAGCCGCCTCCCCCAGCCACTCCAGCCTGGCACGACTCCCTCCACCTAGCACTCCCACAGTTCAGCGCGTCTGAAACACACAATTTAGCACTTAATTATACACTCTACTCACTAATTATTTTGTGCCTTATCTCCTCAACTCGTGTGAACACTGTGAGGGAGAACTGTGCTCTTGGGGCCCGGCACAGCCTTCCAAGCAGGCAGGGCTCCCCGAGGCCTGGGCTGGGGCAGGTGGCCACACCGAGCCCTGAGCCACGCCCGGACACCAGCCCTGCTGGCACTAGTGTGCAGGTGGAGACAGAGGCTGCTCATCCATTCACTTCACAAATATGTCTCCAGCCCCATGGGCGCAGTAATACTCAGGATTGGTAAATGCCCCATCCCCTGCCCTCCTGGAGCCTGCTGTGAGACACAGGCTGAAACCAAACATCCTGGATATGTACGGGGTCTGGAATGGGGCCCTGACCACATCCTCATTCCCTCTTGAGCCCTCTCAGCCCCTCCAAGCACAGAGCCAGGCCACTTGGGGGGCCTTCGATTCTGCCTCCAGACTCATTTGGAGTGGCCATGCCCACTCGCTCCACCACTATCCCCCTAGCGCTATCCCCCTGGATGGCAGTGACCACCTCGTCACCGGCCCCCTTGCCTGGCCCTGGGCCCCCACAGTCTGTCCTCCACCAGGTGGCCAGAGGAAGCATCCCTTCCTTCCCAAACGCAGCTGGTCTGTGCCGCTGCTCCCTGGTGATCGCTCACACTTTCCTCACCATCCAGGCCCTTCTTGCTGTCCTGCCACCGGTGTGCACATGAGCATGTGTGTGTGCAAAGAGAGAGCTAGAGATAGCCTTAGTTCACAGAATTGGCTCATGTGATTGTGGGAGTTGGCAAAGTCTGGAATCTTTTGGGCCGGCCAGCAGGCCAGAGAGTCCGGGGAGGGTTGATGTTGCAAGCCTTGGTCTGAAGGCAGCCTGCCGACAGAATCCAGACCTTTGACTGATTGGATGCAGCCCACCCCCATTCTGGAGGAGCATCTACTATACTCAAAGCGTATTGGCCTCAGTGTTAATCCCATCCAATAAACACCTTCACAGCAACATCTGCACTGATATTTGACCAAAAACCGTCTAGCATGGGCTAGTCCAGTTGACACATGAAATTAGCCATCACAGAGGCTTTCCTGGTTAAAACAGCACCCATGAGGGATGTTGTGGCAGGCTCCTCAGCCTGCAGCTTTGGCCATGAGAGCCTTTTGCCCTCAGGTGCAGACACCTGCCCCCCCAGGCCACCGTCCTCCCTGTAAGTGATTGATGTGGGGCTCCTGCCAACGCGGGCAGCTCTAGAGGACTGTCTGGCTGCAGAGGCTCCCGCAGGGCTGGGTGGGCTTCTGAGCCACTATTTCACAGCCTGCCTCCCCCTGCCCAGTGTTGCCTCCTCCCCCTCTTTCTTTCTGTGTGGAAATTTATGCATTTAATCCCAACAGGCAGTGTGATGGTATTTGGGGGAGGGGCCTTTGGGAGGTGATTTTGTCATGGAGGGTGGAGCCTCAGGAATGGGATTCCAGGCTCTGTAAAAGGACCCCAGGGAGCCCCCTGAGACACAGCCAGAGGAGGATCCTCCAGGAACCAGACACTGAGTCTGCTGACACCCTGACCTTGGACTTCCAGCCTTCTGAGCTGTGAGAAACAAATGGTTGCTGTACGGGAGGCACTAAGACTTCGTCTGCCGGAGCCCCCTCTAATTAAGCCCCTGCGTGCTCTTTTCCATTTCAGGGTCCTCTTCCCACTGCTGACCTGCGGTGGTGCCTGTCTTCACTGCCTGCCAGGGTCTTGTGCTTGTTGTTGCCTGGCATTTGTGTGCTGGTTTGCTTGTTATCTGTGGTCAGTCTCCTGCCCCAGGATGTGGGCTCCCAGCATCCCAGACACCTGCTGCAGGAGTATTTGCCTCAGGATGGGTGGATGAGGAGCCAGCAGTATCCACGCCAGCCTCCAGACTCTGGTCAGGATGGACACCCTGCCTCTGGGCAGCTTGGGGAAGCTGGGATGTCAGGCACACCATCGAGGCTGGGCCCCAGTCACAGGCAGGCTTGGGCTCCGGGGTGGGATAGGCTGTAAACTTCCCTCGGTGCTGGGTCTGCCCGGCAGCCCCCTGGTTCCAGCTGCAGGACGGGGAGGCTCAAGGAGGTGCACAGATGGAGGAGACTGTGTGAACCAGACTAGGGTGGGTGTGCAAAGTGCAAGGAGGCCCTGACCACTGCCCAGCCCCAGGGCCTGGGACCAGAGTGTCTGAGACCTGGAGAGAAGAACCCATTTATTCAAGGTGGTGAGGCAGGTCAGGGGTGGGAGTGAAACCCGAATGCAGGGCTGTCTGACACAAATTCGACGGCTGAGGGTGGGGGATTTTGTGTGGTCCCAGTCAAACGCAGAAACCCAGCCAGGGGCAAGCTCTGGCCTTCAGGTTGCTTTGAGGAAGGGGGTGTTGGGTGTAGAAACTGAGGGTGGAATGGATTGGGCTGACACTGTGCCGTGGGATGGGGACGGTGACCCTGGGAGCCCAGGCTCACGCAGACACGGGGGCTGAAATATGTAGGGGCTGGTCTCCTTTCCAAAGGTAGTCCCATAACACCCCCCTAACCCCCCATCCCACAAGCTCTTCTGCAGTGTGACCTTGGCCCCGCCGCTGTCCCCGTGCCCTTGACCTTGAGTCCAGGCTGGCCTTAGTGACTCCCTTACCATCTGTAGAACATGGTGAGTGGAAGGACAGGTCTGAAGATTCCACCTGGATTCTTGGACTGCTACCCCTCAGGATGCTCCCCCTGGGAACCTGCTACCACGCTGTGGGGGGCCACCGGTGCCTGCCCCCTGGTCCACAGCCTAGCCTTCAAGTCGCCTCAGCCCAGGTGCCAGGCTCAAGGCTGAGGCAGACTCCAGATGATTCCAGCCCCCAGTGGTTTGAGTCACCATTAGCCTTCAATCTTCCCAGCTGTGGTCTCTGACTCCTGTAGCAGAAGCAGCCCCCCCCCCCCCCCCGCTGGGCTCTGGCACACTTCCTGACCCCCTAGACTCTGAGAGTGGAATCAAATGATCACCGCTTTATGCTACTAAGTTTGGAGCAGTTTGTTCACACAACAAAAGATAACTCAGACGGAATGTGCTACCCACATCCGCTCCACACTGGGGCCAGCAGACTTCTCTGGGCTGGTTTTGAAGTGGCGGGGAGGCCCAAGGGCCTGAGGCCCTGGGGTGAGGGGGAGGGTAGCCTGTCCACCTCAGGTGGCTGCGGTGGAGGAGAAGGCCTGCGGGCTTTGGGCTCCCCCACGACCCCAGGCCTGGCCCGCCCTGACCGCCTGCATCACTGGGGCCAGGTCCTTACTCCCCTGAATGCCCGCATGGGGTTTCCAGGCCCACAACATGGGGCCCACCAGGCACTTGTAGGCAGTGGGTGGGTGGGGAGGGCAGGTGATGGCTCCAGGAGAGCAACTTCTGAGACTTTCTGCTCATTCCAGCAAGAGAAGCACCACTCCCTGAGGCTCCTCGTCTTACTCCTCCCTGGCTCTTCACTTTTCTCCTCTTCTCCCTAGCGCCACCCCTGTCTCCTGCACATCACTTCTCTGGCCGCCCTCACTACCCCCTGCATCTCCCCTTGCCTCCGGGCCTGCTCTGCACACAGGCACCGTCAGAGCTGACCCTGCTATGTCTCTGCCCAGCACGGCTCAGACTCCTTTTCCCTCTGAGAGAAGGTCCAAGCCCACGGTCAAGGTCACCGGTGACCTGCCCACCCTATTGCTCTCCCCGCTCCAGATCCCTCCCCCCCTGTGAAACTTCTCACTGCTGGAGAACCAGCTACTGCTGGACAGTGGAGGATCCTGGCAGTTACCACCTCCACCAGCGCTCAAGGTCAACATCACCTGCAACATCAGCCATATGGGTAGCAGGTACCCCCTGATGTGATGTGATGAGAGGGGTGTCCACCTCTGTGGTCTTCTCCCTCCAAACCCACAGCTCCGGAGTGATCGTGAGAAAGCCACAGACATCCTGCAGAGTCAGTGGGCGGTGTGCTTCTGAAGGATCAAGGTCGTGAAAGACAAGGCAGGCCAGAAGAGCTGTCCCAGACCAGGGACCCTGGAAGACAGGATGACCACGTGTGTTATAGAGTCTGGACTGGATGTTAGTGGGGAAGCTGGGAAAGTCTGAACTTTAGTTAGTGCTATTGACCGACGTGCGTGTTGTAGTCCTGATAACCCCACTGTGGTTATGTGGTGCCCTCACTCATGGTGGGAGGAGCTGCAGGGAGGATGTTGGGGACCTCTATTTCATCTTTGTGATTCTTGGGTAAATCTAAAATTGTTTGCAAATGAAGCATTAAAAAATCAGGTGCTTAACAATTCTTTCTTGTGCTTCTTATTAAAATTGTCGTATGTGCTCATTGTAATGATTCCAATCAGCAGAGAGGCATGGTGTTGACAGTAGCGACCCTCCCCTGCGGAGGGGAGCCTGGGCTGGTGTCCATCCCTCCTGGCTTTGTGCATATGTTAACATATATTATTCTCATTCCTACTACTAAAACTATTATTATTTTATTATAAATGGTACTTAAAGTACTTAAAGGGACTTAAAGTCCTGACACCTGTTATCCTCCCGGGGATGTCTTCCAGGTCAGGCCGGCGTTCGCCGTCGCAGGTGTAAACCCACACTACGAATAGACTTCTCTGTTGAGTTGGTGATTTTTGCGTTTGGCTATTTTGCGTTAGGTGGACAATGTGCTCACCAGCATTCCTTCCAGGAGACAAGGAAAGTGCCGGCCTTACCTTTTTTTTTTTTTTTTTTTTTGTCCTGAGCTTAGGCTTGCATTAAATTCAGTTTGCAGTTCCTTCGCAGGGAACTTCTTAAGCTACTTGGTCATTTTGTTAGGGTTAGTTTAATTAAAACCAGAGACTGTAATCCACAAATCCACTCGCCGTGGCAGTGTGCTGAAGGAGAACCAGGCTGTGAGTGCGTGCCCTCTGCCTCGCAGGCCGTGCCTCCTGCCTCTCCCCTCCCAAACAACACCTGGGCCTTGCAGGGCCACGTGAAGGTGACGTATCACCTTTAGACGTATCACCTTTATATATATAAATATATATATATATATTATATATATATTTAAGAAGGATACGTTCAAAATAGAAGTTCTAACATCCTCTTCTCACACCCTGCGGATATGCACAGAGGTTCTAGCTTACTTCTATAGCATTTGCTATGGCTTGGCCCACACGGATGGTGGGATTCCATTTTGGGGATGCCTGACCCCAACCGTTACCAGGTAAGAGTGTCCTCTAGCCCCTGGGTAAGTGCCTGCTCCCCAGGAAGGCTTGCCTGGTTTCCCAGGCTGCGTGTCAGGCCCTTGCCCCTCCCAGCCTGGCCCTGCAGCCACCAGCCTCCCTTGGGACAAGGCACTGACTAGAATACAGGTCAGGGGTTCAAGTTGCCTATCGGAGGCCCGTAAGGGCAAGGCCCCGGTCCCTGTGCTTATGAGGCAGGGCACAGGGCTTGTGCTGAAGGAATGGAGGAAGAGTCTAGATTTGTTGGAAACACAGAGGAGGTGGTCCTGGTGGGGAGAGGCGTGGCAGGCCGGGCAGGGAGGAGTCAGGGATTGGGTTGCCCCCCCTCCCCACCCCCTGCTGCTTGAGCTGGAACCCTGGAGCCCCTGTGAGTGCTCTCCTCCCCTGTCCCCCTACCTATGCCCAGGCACGTGATCCCCCACCAGCCATGGAGCCACGCAGCTCAGACCTGACCCCCTCCATTCCTACTGCAGCCTCTGCCGCGCCCCAGTGTCCCCTCTAGACTTTCGCCCAGAGCTCACATCACTGGCCTGCTTGGACTCTTCCATGGCTCCCACTGCATTTAGAATAAAGTGAAATCCTGAGCAGGCAGGAGGCTTACCTGCTGATCCCAGTTTCAACCTGGCCTTGTCACTCTCCCATCATTAGCTCATCTTCACCCCTATATCCTCTTTGTCTGCAGGATCTTTGCATAATCCTGGAACTTCCCCACCTCTGCCATGGGCACCCCAGCTCAGAGGTCAGCCCCTCAGGGCACTGTTCCCTCAAACTAGGTCAAAGCTTCTGGTTATAAGCATGATTGTTCATTTCCCACTAAGTTGTGGCTGCCACAGGGCAGGACATACTGCTTTCCTTACAGCTGCGTCCCCAAGTGAAGATTCCTATAAGACACATAACTGCACAGATGGGGTGTAGTGAGGAACTGGCTGGCAATCCCTAGTCGAGGCCCTGGATTTGGGCTGAAGGTGACCCTTGCAGGGGGGATGGCCTCTGAGACCCAGGGTGGGCTGGGACGGGTGAGGAGTATACCTCGGGGGCGTGGCAGTGAGGGCAGTGCTTCCTGGGGGTGCCAGTTTTCCCTCCCCTGGGGGTAGTCCCTTTTGTGTGTGTCCAGCCCTGGCCAGGGTGACAGGGTGAGGTCCCTTCCCTCCCCTCAGCTCACACCTGTCCAAAGGTGGGCAGCTGTACCCGTGTGTTCATGTGAATCAGACCTGTCTGTCGCGGTGAGCTCTGGATCTGTCTGGATCTGCGCGGGGGGTGTGTATTTGTGTATGAGCATGTGATTGTTTTGGTTCGGTTTGATGGTTGTAGGTGTGATTCTGCAGGGGGGCTGCTGGGTGCATCTGTGGGGGTGTGTCTGCGATCATCTGAGCCTGTCTGCTGTGGGGTGGGTGTGTCCCCAAGGGCCTGTGGGGCTATGTGTAGGTGGTTTGTGCATTCCACCAGTGTCTGGATATCTGGGGCCCCCCACTATGGGGCCCACCAGACCCTGTGTGCTCTCCTCTGCCCCTCCCCATAGTTCCCATCACCTAGCAACAGAGGGACTCCAGTCAACCAGTGGTCTCAAAGACAAAGACGGTGTGTCTCTGTGAAGGAAGAGCTATGCTTAGAGGGGGAGGGTCTCTAGACTCAGCTCAGAGCAGAGCCTTGTTCCTGGCGCACCTCAAACCCACCAAAGGGCTGCCTCCACTAGCTCGTCCCTTATCACTGTAGAGCGCTCTGGGTTGTTTCCTCCACCCCCATCTTCCTCCTGGGGCTGGCACACTTGCTGCTCCCACACACCGGCCCCCTCCCCAGGGCCCTCATGTGGGCCTCTGCTGGATGAGGTGTGAGGACAAGATTGGCGTGAATGCTGGGCGCACCATCTGGCGGGTTTGGGTTCCGCTGCCTGAGGCCTGGCACTGAGCATGTTCTGGTGACGACAGACCCATCCTGGGGCTAGGTGAGTGGCTCCTGCAGCAGGCTGGTGGATGCTCACCTCTGCTCCTTCTCGCTCTCTAAGATGACCCTAGTGGATAAGTTATTGATAAAATAAAAATAAAAGTATTAATGAATAATATTAATAAAACTCAAGGCAGTTTTATTTAGCACTTCTATATGCCAAGTACTGTTCAATCTCTTCTTTACAGCTGAGGACACTGAGGCAGAGGGAGCAGCTCAGCATCCTCCCATGGCCACAAGGGGACTATATTTTGTTTGCTGCTGTGTCCCTAGCACCTGGAGCATGGAAGGGCCCACGGAATACTCCAGAAAGAAAGGGACTGTGGCAGGGCAATACAGGGCCTCCCTCCACAGCTTCTCTGCCTACAGCTATTGCTGTAGCGTCACTGTGGGGAGGGGGGGGTCTCAGGCTACTTCATGGATCCACTCGGGCTTTGTAGAGAACCTGCCAAATTTCTGGGTTTGGAAGTGGGAACTGCCCACAGAAGCCTCCTTATCTTGCTCCTCTGAAAATAGTGAAAGCCTGGAGATAGCATTCACTCATGCATTTAAGGGAAAATGTCTCCGGCCCCTACTTGTTTTGCCTGCTTCAATGCTGGTTTCTGGTGGTACAGAGAAATCTGACTAAGCCCCCATCTTCAAAGGGCTCACGGTCTCAGGGGGAACACAGAAGGTTAGCGGGCCATTCAGATTGAGGTGGCATCTCCCAGCGACCTTAGCAATGTCCTAAGTGGGACATAGATAGAAGCAGCTTCCAGGATGTGTTCAGGTCTGTCACAGGCAGCCGACCTCTGCCTGGTAATCAAACCCTCATGGTGCTTCCCTGGGAGCACTTAATACATCTCATGTACTTAATTGCTTCTTTGGAATCCGATCAGAGACGGATAGGTTCACCTTGGAAAGGGCACAGGGAACAACATTCTGAGCAGAAGGAGAAGCAGAAGCAAGGCAGGGAGAGGAAAGAATCTGGAACAGCTCTGGAGGGGCAGGATATGATGCTGGACAGGGAAGGATGTCCCTGAGCTCCCGGAAGAAGGATGCAGGGCAAGCAAGCGCCTTCATGGTCCTGTGCCAAGAGAGTGGCACCAACAGACTTGTGCTTTCCAGTGCTTCCCACCCTGATGCAGGCTGTGTGCATACACATTATGTCAGGATTATTTGGGCAAGGTACTCCTTTCCCTCTCAAGCAGAAAAGGATTTAATATGGGGAGTGGGGGGCATATAGAATCTTTGGAAGGGCTGGAGGGTTAGGGATCTCTTGTGTGCTGAGAGCTTTCTAAGAATTAGGGGGTTGCTGTTGGATCTCTGACTCAGAAATTGCTGAAAATTACTGAAGATGACAAAGTTTTTTTTTGGGGGGGAGGTACTCAGTATTTATAGAAGGAATAAGTGAATACACACATGCTTTCATATATATTTGCACCAAATGGAACCATTTTTTTTTTCTAATTTGATGGTGTTTCATTACAGATTGACAAAATAATAATGAAAACAGCATCCTCAGGGTTAACATTTTTTAACCTTAAATAAAAATCTTTGGGATCTCCTGATTATATTTATGAATACATCTGGGTGCAAAGTAAAGAAAGTAATTTTGCATCCTAATCTTTTTCCTAACTTTTTATTTCAAAATAAATGTAAAGTTAAGGGATCTTCTAATATAAGGAGATCCCTTGTTCCCTTCACCCAGCTTCTCCAAAGCAACATCTCTCTGACTATAGTATAACACTAAACCCAGAAATTGACATTGCTATGATGTGTGTATCTAGTTCCATGTCCTTTATCATATGTAGATTTGTGTAACTGTCACTGTGATCGAGATACAGAACCAACTCTGGCCACAAAGATCCCCCCCCCTTTTTTTAAAAAGATTTATTTATTTATTTATTTATGATATACAGAGAGAGAAAGAGAGAGAGAGAGAGGCAGAGACACAGGAGGAGGGAGAAGCAGGCTCCATGCCGGGAGCCCGACGTGGGACTCGATCCTGGGACTCCAGGATTGCGCCCTGGGCCAAAGGCAGGCGCTAAACCGCTGAGCCACCCAGGGATCCCCTAGATCCCCTCTCATATTGATGCTTATGGTTATAACTACCCCTCCCTCCACCATTTCTATCCCTGGCAACCACTGATTTGATCCCCATTCCTACAGTTTTGTCATCTCACAAATTTTATATAAAAGGCATTACATAGTGTATGAGCTTTTGAGATTGGCTTTTCCCACCTGGCATAATGCCTTTGCAATCTACCCAAGTTGTTGCAGGTATTAATGGTTTGTCCCTTTTTATTGCTGGTATGGGTATGGCACAGTTTTGCTTAAATATTCACCTGTGGTAGGATGTTTGGGTTCTTTCCCATTTTCGGCAATTATAAATAAAGCTCCTAAGGACAATTACGTATAACTGCTATTTTTCTGGATGTAAGATATCTTTTCTCTGGGATAAATGAGAGTATGATTGCTGGGTTGTACAGTAAATGTACAGTTAGTTCTATGGGAAACTGCCAAACTGTTTTCCAGAGTGGTCATAATGTTTCACATTCCTGTTAGCAACAGGTGAGTTCTTATTGTTTTATACTCTCTTCAGCATTTGGTATTGTCACTATCTTTTGCCACCTTTTTACTTTCATCCTACCTACATCATTACATTAGAAGTGAATTTCTTGTAGGCAGTATGCAGTTATTGTTGTTGCTGCTATTGTTTCATCCCTTATTCCAATCTCTGCCTTCTAACTGGCATATTAGACCATTTTTATTTAATATTATTTATATGTAGAGTTTGTCTCTCATTTTGTTTTTTGTCTTTTGTTTGTCCCTGTTTTTAGTTTCTCTGTTTTCTCTTTTTTCTGCCTTCCTGTGGGTTACTTAAAACTTTAAGTTAACTAATGGAATTTTCCATTTTGACCTGTATATAATGCTTTTCTGTGTATCTAATTTGATAGAATTTTTAAGCATACTTTTAGCATATTATATGATGCATACATAACATCAGTTCACTGATGTTGCCATTTTATCAGCTGGAGTGAAGTATAGAGACTTAAATCCCATTATGTCCCTTTAATCTTCCAATTTCTAATATAATTGTCTTACATTTTTTCTCAGCATATATTAAGAATAATATCAGATAATGTAATGATTTTTGCCAAACAAAATTTAGAAAACTAAAGAGGATATAAAATCTATTTTTTTATATTTTTACTTACTATGTTCTTTTTTCCCAACTGATGTTCCAAGAATCCTTCTTTTATCATTTTTTCCTTTTTGTTTAGAGAACTTCCTTTAATCATTTCTTTAGGATAGGTCTGAGGGTGACAAATTCGCTTAGTTTTCTTTCTCCTGAGAGTGTCTTGGTTTCTTTTTCATTCCTGAAGGATATTTTCACTGGATATAAGATTCCAGGTTGACATTTCTTTCAGCACTTGAAAAATGTTGTGCCATTTTCTGCTTGTCTCCATGGTTTCTGATGAGAAATCTGCTGACATTCAAATTGTTTTCCCCTTATATATGTCATTTCTCTTTCACTGCTTTCAAGATTTTTTTTTCTTTGTCTTTTTTCTTTGCTCAGAAGTTTTAAGATGCTATGTCTTAGTTTATCCTGCTTGGGGTTTTCTCAGCTTCCTGAATCTGTAGGTTTATGTCTTTTGCCAAATTTGGGAATTTTTAAACCATTGTTTCTTTGACAGCTTTTTTAGTCCTGCTTTGATTTCTTTTTCCTCCTGGGATTCTGATCATACAAATGCTAGATTTTCTGTTATAGTCCCTTTCTTAGGTAATGGAGTTTCTGTTCATCTTTTTAAGTCTATTTTTTCTCTGTTGTTCAGATTGAGGAATTTCTTTTGCTTTATCATAAGTTCACTTATTCTTTCTTCTGTTCCCTGTCCTGTTGAGGACATTCATTGAGTTTTAAATATGATTGTTCTATTTTTCAGTTCTAAAATTTCCATTTGGTTCTTCTTTACAACTTTTTAAAAATTCGTTTCAGAGGTACAGTTTAGTGATTCATCAGTTGCATATAACAGTGCTCATTACATGAAGTGCTCTCCTTAGTGCCCATCACCTAGTTATGAAATGTCTTCTTTACAGCTTTTATTCCTTTGCTGAGACTTTCTAGTTTCTCATTTGTTCCAATTGTGTTCATTGTTGAAGCATTTTCATATGGCTGCTTTAAAATCTTTGTCAGAGCATTCTAGCATCCATATCCTCTGATTGGTTTCTTTTGTTGTTTTTTTCTCACTCAGGTAGACATTTTCTTGGATCTTGGTATGAAAAGTAACTTGCAATTGAAACCTTACTTTTGGGGATATATGCTATGAGATTCTGAGCTTTACTGAAAACATTTCCTCTAATGCTGTCCTGGTGGGGATGGTGGGATCTTGCCTCACTGCTGTCAGGTGAGGGTGGAAGTGCAGGTGCCCCACTAAGTTTCTTTTGATACTAGGGGAAGGAGAGGGTTCTTATGATAGCTGACAGGGCTGGGCTTTCCTCTGCTAATGCAGTGATAACACCTTGTTATCACCCTGTCATGAACTCCACCAACCCTTGTGCTTGCTGGGCTGTGGTGAAAGTCCCACTTCCCAGTTACCTTCTGATGCCATCCCAGCGAGGACAGGGCTCACCTCATTACAACTAGGTGAGGGTAGAAATATAGCCTCTACTGGTCAGAATGGAAATGAGACCTCATTTTTTTTTCTGTGTTATTTAGTGGTGCAGTTCAGCTATTGTCTATGAGTTTTCTGGGTTACCTGTTATCTGGTTGCTGGACTGGAAGGATCAGGCTTTTATTGGGGATTTTTTATGACCCCATTTTCTAGTTTATCAGCTTCCTGAGCATCCAGGCTGGGATATATGAGGAGTAAGAAAGACTCAGAGAAATCACCATTATGCCATTCTTTGGACACTGAAGTCTCCAGTGGTTCTGATTTCTTTTCTCCATTTTTTAGGGTTTATATATAATGTCTATGACTTTGAGCAGTCCTTAGTGGAAGGAACAGGGGAAAGTACTTCTCTTTCCATATATAGAAGTCCCAAAAGTCAGAGTTTCTTGCAATTACCCAGGATATTCTTTACCTTGGTTTCCCTGGAAATTCTGATATATGCATGACTGGTATTCATGCTGGGTTTCTGCTCTAATTGTTCAGTTCTTTTTTTTTAATTTTTATTTATTTATGGTAGTCACACACACACACACACACACAGAGAGAGAGGCAGAGACACAGGCAGAGGGAGAAGGAGGCTCCATGCACCGGGAGCCTGACGTGGGATTCGATCCCGGGTCTCCAGGATCGCGCCCCGGGCCAAAGGCAGGCGCTAAACCGCTGCGCCACCCAGGGATCCCTAATTGTTCAGTTCTTATGCCAAAATATTTTTTTGTGAAAATTTTGAACGTGACTTACCTTGTATCATACCCTAGGGTGCATAGAGTTCTTGTGAAAGGTCTGTTGAATCCCAAAGCCTGGGTGGGGGCAGAGGGACAGCTGGCAGGGGACTGGCCTGGATAAGCTTCTATCCAGGTCAGAAGCAAGCCAGTCCTTAGATTCACTGATACTTACATCTAATTCAGGCTAACTTCATGTGTTCACTTATTGTCCTCTCAAAGCTTTGGATTTGTCCTCTTCCCAAATTTCCCAAAGACTCTTTACTCTACTCAGGTCAGCATCCATCCTATCTCACCCTGCCATTCTCATGCTCATTTTTATACCACTGACCAAGATATTCTGCTCTCCAGGAAAGCCCTTCCTCCTCTTCAGTGCCCAGAGGCTACACAACTCCTGTGGCATCTGCACTGCACTAGACCTCCTTCCCATGGAACCTGCAGTCCTGAGGGCATTTGAAACCATCACAGAGTAACAACCATGGTGACTGCCTTGGGGTCTCTGACCTGCCTTGCTGGAGTTCTGCCAGGCTCACACTTAATTTATATAAATTCAATGTTCCCTTTGAGAGGGATGGATCTGTTTCTTTATCTGTTGGGCTTTCCTCAGTCCTACTAGGTCTCTAACACTCCAGGGAAAACAAGGCCATACCTCTAAAGCAAATAGAAACATGAGTTAATTAAGAAGGAGTTAATTTAGAATTAAGAATTTCTAACAATCCTAGACCCTATAGTTTAAGGGATTTTTTTTTTCCTTCCTGGGTAAAATTCATCACATATGGTTTTACTTAGAATTTCATTCTCATTTTACATATGCAAATAGTGAGGTTCTTTGAGGTAAGAGACTCACTGCAGTAAGCCATGATGAGCTCAGCCAATGAGCATTCAGCTCAGGGTACATATGACAGCTTTATGGTTGCTTTGCTATTCTGTGATCCAAAGTGGCTGCTCTAGCTCCAGCCATCACATCTGCTTTCTAGCCAGGGGGAAGAGGAAAGTATGACCCTTCATTTTAAGAATACAACTCAAAGTTGGACATATCATTTCTGCTTATGCTTCAGTGGCTAGCATTTAGGCACATGACCACTGCTAGCTGTAGGAAATGCTGGGAAATGTAATATTTATTCTGGGAAACCCAATATACAGCTAAAAGTCTAGAGTTCTATTTCCATGAGAGAGAGAGGTGAGAATGGATATTGGGGGACAACAAACAATTTCTGCCTCATCTTCTGATAAGTGTGGTGAGTGCCAAGGCTTTGGCTTGAGCCCCATGGGAAATAGAAATATGTGTAAAGGTCAGAAAAGGGGGAAAACAACACTTATTAAAGACATGTTCTTATCATACAAAGGAGCTTTGCATATCTCACCTCTTCATCTTTATGATTCCCTGTGGCCACTGTACATCTGAAGAACTACATCTCAGAGATCAAGTGTGTCTCAGGTCAGGCTTCCTGGGCAATGAACTGCGAGATGTGAGAGGTTTATCAGGAGTGAATGTGGGATCAACACCATAGGGAGCAAGGCAAGCAGGGCTGGTCAGAATAAACTGTTGGGCAGTGATGTGGCTGCCATATGGTCTCAGCCAGGGCCATCTGGGATGGCCCTGCAGAGTGGTCCTTCTCTCCTAATTAGGGGCCAGGACTGTGGACCCCTCATCAACTAGTTCCTGGATGTGGGATGCCCACTGCCAGCTCCCCCTCCTTTCTAGGAGGGGCATGATCTTGGACAAAGCAGCTGCCACCATGCAAGGACAATTCCCAGGGACCTGGCCACCAGTCATCCACCTCCAACACTTCCAGCCTCTGGGGGAATGAGTGCCTTGGTCCAGAACTGGGGATCTGAGCTACATAGAACTGTGTCCCCTACAAACCAATGTTCTCAAGGTCCCATAACTTGTTGATTCAAAGCTGAGATTCCAGTTTAGTTCCATCTCCAAAATTCAAGTTCTTCCTCATGTCTCTTGCTACCTCCCAGGGGGCAACCCAGAGGTGGACAGTACTGGCAAGGGAAGGGCCTGGGGGCTGGATTCTTCCTGAGGTTCTCCTGAGCATGGAGTAAGACGAGGTTCTCACTACTCCTAGGACCTGAGATGGCTCCACTCTTGTCTCCTATTATCCCCTACGCTGTCAACATGTCACAGACAAACTGTCCTCCTTACTCTGACCTCCCACACTTACTTTAGCTTTGTAGATGTCACTTGCTGTCTCTTCCACCTGACTGTGCCTCCTCCAACCTTTCATGTGGCTGGCTGCTCCAGATCATTAGGGTCCCAGCTTAAATGTCACCTTCTCCAACCACCCTATCTCAAGTCACCCCCTGCCACAGCCCCTCTCTGTCCTGTCACTTGTGTTATTCTAGCATTACAACTCCCTAAAATGATCTTCTTTTACTAGGTTACATGGGTGTATCCTGTCTTCCCTAGAATGTAAGCTCTGTGAGGGTAGAGATTTGCCCTTCTCATTCACTGCTGTCTCTCTAGCCCAGAGCTGGAGACATAGTAGGTGCTCAATAAATATGTGTCAGGTAATGGAATGAATGAATACATGAATGCAAAAGGTACAAATAACCCTCATCTAAGCCTGCAAGGGACTGCCCAGAGCTGGGAGTGTTTGCGGAGAGGGAAGTCTTTCCTTCCAGCTGCTCTAAAGAGGTGGAGCAATATTGGCCTTACAGGGGGTATTGACTTCTGTCTCATTTTCCTCAACTATAAGCAAGGGGATGGTGCAGGCTTCCTACTTCCTAGGAAAAGAGTCAGAGTCTTTTTCAGAAAGTGTGTGCTGTGGGGAGAACACAATTGCCAAAGAAGAGCTGACCCAGGTTCGAATCCTGACTCCAGGCCCTCTCTCCACATACCCCCTGACCTCCTGGAACTCCTGTCTGCATCTGTAAACGGGTTTGATCATAACATGAGCTCCCTGTGGAGCAGATAAAGTGAAATGGATGATTTGGGGGCGCATGAGCTTCCTCTGGCTGCCATAACAAAATACCATAGGCTGGGTGGCTTAAACAACAGAAGTGTATTGTCTCACTGTTCTAGAGGCCAGAAGTTCGAGATCAAAGTGTCAGAAGGGTCGATTCATTTGAGGCCTTTCCTTTAGGCTTGTAGATGGCCATCTTTCTCCCTGTAACTCCATGTGGTCTTTCCTCTGAGCACATCTGTGTCCAAATTTCCTCTTTTATAAGGAAACTGGTCACATTGGATAGCACCAGCGCTAATGACCTCATTTCAACTTAATTACCTCTTTAAAGGTCCTATCTCTAAGTATAATCACGTTCTGGGGTACTAGAGGTTAAGATTTCAACAGATAAATTATGTAGGGGGGGCATGATTCAGCTCATAAAGTGGGAGGGCAGGCCCATTTTGAGAGGCTGAGAGAGGCACTTTTCAGTTTTTTGTTTTTATTTTTATTTTCTCTTAGGATCTGCCTCAATGGTTTAAAAAATTAGTCTATATTTTAAAAGGCCACTTTAACAAATTAGTACTTTAAGCACACTTCACACAAATAATGTGCCACAATTGTGCTCATAACAAGATAATTCCAATATTTTAAATAAAATACTCATTTAGTACATTATTGATTGCCTGGTCTGGCCACGGGACACAATTTTAAGTTCTGTAATAAGCAGCTTATTCTTTGAATCTTATCACACATATCTATATTTAGGGATGAAACAGTCTAAACTTCTGACTCCTGGAGTCTGAGTGGCCAGCCCTCTGCGGCCAGCCCTGCCAGGCACATGGCTGGGCGTTACAGTTCAGATAGGAAACTTGTCCCTGGCTCTCTGAGGGCGTGAGTCTCCCTATGCCTCCTTCCCTGCAGCCTGCAAAGCCTTTACTTGGGCTGGTGGCCCCTTGGCCAGGAAAAGCCGCTCAGCGAGTGGGAGGGGAGCCAGGCACCGCTTGGGTAGCATCACTATGGCAACGCTCTCCCCACTCAGCTTCTTGCTGAGACCTGGGCATCTGTGGCCATGGAGACTGGTCGCACCACTGGTACATCTGCATAGCAACCAGAGAGGGTGCCGAGCGCAGCTGGGACCTGCTTCAGGAAAGCAGGTACACTTAGAGCTTTTATAAATCATTAAGGAGAAGATGGGCGCCTCAATGGGAAAATGGACAAAGGACGAGGACAAAAGACGAAACCACAAGTGACTAATAAATATATGACAAGTGCTCAACATTACCAGTGATCATAGAAATGCAAATGCAAACACAATAAGATACTAAAAAAAAACAAAGCAATTGGCAAGAGATGAGGAAAACTAAAAGATAAGACCCTGTTTTGGGGTGTGTGTAGGGAAACTGGGACTTGCATACCCTGCTGCTTTGAGTGCACTTTTGTAGAACATTTCTGAGAGGGCAATTTGGCAATATGTATCAAAAACCTTTAAAATGTGCATATCTTTTAAACCAAGAATCCCAGTTCTGGTAATTTATTCCAAAGTAATAATTAAGTGAGTAAAGATGCAGCTACAAGTGTGCTCCCTATAGAGGCAATTATAATAGCAAAAGTTAGAAACATCCACATGAGCATTCCTGCTCATCCTTTTGTCTGGAGAAAAAGAGAAATGTCAGTTTATAGGCGAAAAGTGCTTAGGGAATGTGGCGGGCAAGTCTTTGGTACCCCCTTGTGCCAAAGAAGAGACATTAAGGCTCAGGGAAAACCTGCCCACTGTTCCTAGACAGAGCTTCCAGAAATTTCTGAGCATGTAAGAGCCTATTTGAATGTACATTGTGGGAGTGGCAGCACAGTGCAGGAGTTGTGGGGACTCTGGAACCCAGGTTGGATCCAGCCACTGCCACTGTTTGACTTGAGGACAGCCTTCCTCGAGAGCTTGTCATCAGATTGAGGGAGATGTTCTAGATAGGTCAAAGGGATAAATCATGAAGGGTCAAAAAAAAGGTTTTTTCAAGGTAACTGTTCAGATTTGGGAAACTTGCTTGCAAGAGAGAAATCAGCTTCCACTGGGGCATTTAAAAAATTAAAAAAAATTATTTATGGTAAAATACATGTAACATAAACCTTACTATTTTAACCATTTTTAAGTGTATGGTTCAGTAGTGTCAAGTACATGCGCACTGCTGGGGAACCATCACCACCATCCACCTCCAGAACTTTCTCATCTTCCCAATTGAAACTCCATCCTGATTAAATATTAACTGCCCTTCCCCTTCCCCAGCCCCTGGCAACCACCATTCTTTCTGTCCTTATGAATTTGACCACTCTAGATATCTTATATACGTGGAATCATGCAGGATTTGTCCTTTTGTGGCTGACTTATTTCACTGAGCACAGTGTCCTTTAGGTTCATCCATGGTGCAGCATGTGTGAGAATTTCCTTCCTTTTAAAGGTTATGTAACATTCCATTGTCTGTATATAGAACACACTTTGCTTATCCACTTGTCCTTTGATGGACTCTTGTGTTGTTTTACCTTTTGGCTATTGTGAATAACGCCGCTGTGAACATGAGTGTACAGGTATCTCTTTGAGACCCAACACAGGACATTTATGATGAAGAACCATCCCATGGAGTAAAGCTACAGAGTGACCAGGATGAACCTTGTTTTCCATTTGGGAGGTCTGCCATTGTAGAGATCAGTTAGAGAAACACAAAGCAAACCAGGAGACACGTGTAAAGGAAGTGGCAGTTGTTCAGAAGAAAGCTCCAGCTCATGAGAAAACCAGGGAAGACCATGAGATTGAAGAGAAGAGTTTTGTGCATTCTCATTTTCCTACTCACATACCTAGTATGTTCAAAGATTGCATAACAATTTAAACATCACTACAGAAGTGAAAATAATGAGAAGCCATGGAGAAATAATGAGGGTGAAAAACCCCTCATGGTTTTTCAGCATAAAAGACTCAAATAGAAGACAAATCCTGTGGAAGTAGGTTAGTTTGGTAGCCAAAGTACATGTATATAGAAGCGATTCACAGGGAAGGAAACATTATATGTAAGGTCTGTGGGCACGTGTGGCACCATGGTATTAGTGAACATTCGAGAATTTGTGTGGAGTAGGGTTCAGATCAATGATAGATGGACTCCATCTAAAGTCTTTTGTGCTGCTTCTGATCTTTTCCAGTTTCTGCCAGCTCATCATGCTTTGCCTTCTTTCTCTAGTTATGTCTTTGTTGAGCTCTTGTATCTACTTTGTAGTCTTGTTTTATATTGGCAGTGACTTCGTTAAATCTTTATACTTTATGATGCAAAATTCAGTATTTGAATTCTGTTTAGAAGCGATGTTTTCTGGTGAGTGATATTTATCTAATATTAATTTTTCTGTGAGATTTCTCATTTTTCATTTGTTCTGATATCTTTATAAACATCTGTTAATTATTTTTCATTACTCATCTCTGCATAAGGAAAATTTTCATGGATGAGCTCTTTATTGCAGGTTCAAGGGAGGAGAGGCAGGGTTGTGCCCCAGGCTGGCTGTAGCTAATGTGTGTGCATCTTTCAGCATCCACTTTTTTTTTTAAATTTTTATTTATTTATGATAGTCACACACAGAGAGAGAGAGAGAGAGGCAGAGACACAGGCAGAGGGAGAAGCAGGCTCCATGCACCAGGAGCCCGACGTGGGATTCGATCCAGGGTCTCCAGGATCGCGCCCTGGGCCAAAGGCAGGCGCTAAATCGCTGCGCCACCCAGGGATCCCCAGCATCCACTTCTTCCCACCTGATGGTGCAGTCACCTGTAGGTCTGATCACAGAGCAAAGTCTCTCTTTTTAACCTGGCCACATGGCCTGGTGCTTTGCTGCAAATATCTTCTCCTTTTGTCTGGGATTGCTTATGGAGATCAGCCCACTGATTTTTAGACTCAAACTGAGTACAGAGAAGGTAATACACTTTTTTTTTATCAGAAATGATTTTTAAAAAGATATATTTACTTATTCATGAGACACACACACACACACACACAGAGAGGCAGAGACACAAGCAGAGGGAGAAGTAGGGTCCCTGCAGGGAGTCCAACGTAGGACTCGATCTCAGGACCCTGGGATCATGCCCTAAGCTGAAGGCAGATGCTCAACTGCTGAACCATCCAGGCATCCCAAGGATTTTGGTTTTATGATAAAGGATTTTGGTTCTTAATTGGGTACATATACTTTATCAACTCTTTCTGGTACTTGCAGCCATGGGCACTTTCTCTAACACTGTTTTCTCCTACATTCCTGCTCAAATTTTATAGCTTTTTAAAATACTTCACTTCTTTTTTGAAGATTGTATTTATTTATTTATTTATTTATTTATTTGGGGGAGAGAGAGAGAGAGAGAGAGAGAGAGAGAGAGATATGAAGGCGAGAGTGAGCAGGAGGAGGAGCAGAGGATGAGGGACAAGCAGACTCCATGTTGAGTGTGGAACCTGACTCAGAGCTCAATCCCATGACCTTGAGATCATGATGTGAGCTGAAATCAAGAGTCAGATGCTCAACCAACTGAGCCACCCAGGTGCCTCCATATACTTCACATATTTACACATTTTTTTTAATTTACACATTTTTTTATTTGCTGCTTTAGCTAAATCCTAGTTCTAATCAAGGTAAAGTTTGATTTTCTTGATATTTCTGAGAGATTTTGGTTTGAGGGGGGCAGAACACCAACTTAACGGGGCTGTTTTCAAAGGTCTTGTTTGTATTTTTAAATCAAATTTATCATCTAATTTAAATATCATATTTTGTATAGGTGAGAAGACAAATTCACACCTAGGTCTTTAGAAAGTACAGATTTCATGAAGAAATTCTTGGTTATTCATTGAGGTTAAATGAAGCATCTTAGAAGACAGTGTCGTTCCCGTTACTGAATAGCATGTTACTATTTTCATAGTCTAGCAATCTGGCTTCTTAGTTGGAAAGCTCAGGAACCAATTCCAACTGATTTACTTAGAAAAAGAGCTTGTGATAAGGATCCTGGGTTTCTCACAGAAGTATAAAAAGATCACGGGATTGTTTACATGGCTAAATCTCTGACTCCATTCCCAAAATCCTGCTGCAGGAACTGGGACAATTCCTCCAGCCCCTATCTGTACAGCATGGTCTGGCCAATGCTGGGTCAGGTGTACTTGCTAAAGCTGAGTGAGGCTGGAAAGCAGGATTCTGGGTTCTTAAACTGCTTCTAAGTAGTGGGTGGGCTCTGCCTCTGCTAAAACTCATAAGGCAGTGATTTGTCACTCCCAGAAGGGTGTCTTCATCAGTCCAGGTTGCTATAACAGACATACCACAGACTGGGTGGTTTAAACAGCAGAAATTTATTTTCTCATAGTACTGAAGGCTGGGAAGTTTGAGATCAAGATGTTGGCAGACTCGGTTCCTGGTGAGGACTCTCTTCCTGGCTTGCAGATGGCCACCTTCTTGCTGTGTGTGCACATGGTGGACAGAGAGATCATCTCTGTTGTGTCTCTTCTTGTTAAGGGCACCAATTCTACTTGTGGGGCTCTACTTTCATGACCTATTTACCTCTACTTTCGTGACCTATTTACCTCTGAAGACCCCACTTCCAAACAGCATCACATTGGGGGTTAGGGCTTTGATATATGAATTTGTGAGGGATGCAAGCATTCAGTCCATAGCTGAGGGTGATGCATTTGCTAAGGAGCAAAACAAGCCAATGAACAGGTTTCCTTCATTATCCTATTCTTTGACTCTCCAATATCAGCCTGCACCTAACTTTCCACATTTCCACATATTTAAATGCATGTGCACTTGTTGCTGATACAATGTAACTATCTTATTACCAAAAGCATTCACCCTTTAAAAATAGGGTCTCCCAAAGTTGGACATGTCCAAGCCCAGGGTCTTGAAGAGATGCCCATGCTTTCTCTGGTGAAATTTCTCCTAACACTAAAAAAGGTTCAGATGCTGGTATCCAAAAATAATAGAAGAGTCATCAAACAGGGTCTAATTACCAGTGTAAAAGTAGGACTTTAGTTGGGTCCCTCTGACTGTTTCCAGTACATTTTTTGAGATGCTTTTTATTTTTATTTTTTTATTTTTTTTGAGATGCTTTTTAAAAATTTTTTTTTAAAAGATTTTATTTACTCAAGAGAGGGAGAGAGAGAGAGAGAGAGAAGGAGAGAGAGAGAGGGAGGGAGGGAGAGAGAGAGAGAATGAGCAGGGGGAGGGGAAAAGGAAGAAGCAGACTCCCTGCTGAGCAGGGAGCCAGATATGGGGCTCAATCCCAGGAGCCTGGGATTAGGACCTGAGCTGAAGGCAGACGCTTAACCAACTGAGCCACCCAGGCACCCTGAGATGCTTACTTTAAAAGGGTTTTATAAACTGTAAACAAATTGCTAATGAAGTAAATTGTTCACTGGCTAAGATGATTTTAATCCTTGCTTGTAATTCATTTGGCATCTGACCAAATCAGTGACTTTGTCTTTGCTATAAGAGTTGTGTTCCATAAAAACCAACTTTGCCTAGGTTGCTTTTGGTGCTCTATGAAAAGATAAAAGAGCTTATAGTAAAGGAAGTGTCTAAAATTTTTTTGAAGATTTTATTTATTTGAGAGAGAACAAGAGAGAGAGCACAAGCAAGGAGAGGGGCAGAAGAAAAGGGAGAAATAGACTCCCTGCTGAGCAGGGAGCCCGATATGGGGCTCCATCCTAGGATCATGACCTGAACCAAAAGCAGACACTTAATTAACTGAGTCACCAATGTGCCCCTGCAAAGGAGGTATTGATATAAACCCACTGGGGACATGGTCACCTCATTGCCAGGTTATTGTGTCACTTGTTCATTTATTTAACATGTTCTATTTCTCCTGAAAGGGGTTATGAAGATCTCTGTGATGGTCATCTCTCTCGCCAAGTTGTAATTCCTGGATTCCAGATGTTAGATCAAGTTCTTGAAACCTGGCTTTCTCCTGGCTCCTCTTGAGTCCAGATAGCTCAAGTTTACCCTCTAATGGTGCTGGCTTGGTTCTGGATCATTGATATTGATCAATGAACTCTAGACTCCCCCCCTGTCTTGGGGAGTCATCTGTCATCCCTTCTCTCCCTCATGCCCTATTTTTGTTTTCCCCCACCAGTGCCTTACCTCCTGAGAGGACGAGGACAGAACTACTCCTGATAGCAGTGTTCTGGCCAGACATCATGTCTGTCTGATAGGTGCAACTTACCAAATTTTCTGTTCTTTGAAAAGTACGGAGGTCCTGCCAACAACCTGGGTTGGTAGTGTAGGCTTTCATAAAATAGAGTATATCCATAGGATTATAGGCAGAATGTGCTGAAATTCTGGTAGTAAGACTTGGGTCAACAGAGAACCATGTTACCCAAAGGCTGGAGGAGAATTTTAGTGAAATCTCAAAGGTGATCTGGGGAAAGCTGTCTGCATATTCTTACTGGCAGTTATCTTGTAATCATATGTAGTTCCCTGGGTTTCTCCAGTAGTTGGGGCTTAAGTCTGCACAGACCAGGTGCTGCACTCAGCTGACAGTGATGATGGAGGTCACCTGGGTGGGTGCACAATTA
This sequence comes from Nyctereutes procyonoides, assembly GCF_905146905.1. Taxonomy (NCBI): domain Eukaryota; kingdom Metazoa; phylum Chordata; class Mammalia; order Carnivora; family Canidae; genus Nyctereutes; species Nyctereutes procyonoides. Next base: position 1,617,941 of record NW_026575131.1, on the reverse strand, counting down.
GGCTGCTCCTGAGACACTGTCCCAGGAAGGGGATACCCAGTCACCCCAGCATGTGCACATGATGCATCCTTAACCTGTATTTATTGTTATATAAACAATAAATTAAGGGAGTGTTTACTTTATGAAAAAGTTTTTTTTCAAGGTTTTATTTTAGAGAGAGAGAGTGTGAGAGGGGTCAAGGGCAGAGGGAGATGGAGAGAATCTCAAGCAGACTCCCTGCTGAGCATGGAGCCTGACTCAGGGCTCAGTCTCACAACGTTGAGATCATGACATGAGCCGAAACTGAGCGTTAGATGCTCAACTGACTGAGCCACCCAGGTACCCGTGAAAAAAATATTTTTATGAAAAAATTTAAATCATATTAAAGTAAACCTAACCTAAAAAGAAAACACTGACATACTGGAAGGCATTAAATACATGTGGAAAACATTTTACATGTGTAAAAAATACATATATGTGGGATACATTGGAATATATTAAATTAAAATGAAGAAATTCTATACATCAAAATACACTATTAAGAAAATTAAAAGGCAAGCCTTTTAGGTTTCAGGGGGGTTCACAGTTCTGTGAATAAGATAGTCACTTGATAAATATTTGCTGAATCAATTAATAAATGAATACACTCTGGGGTTTCCTGAAGTGGCAGGCTTTCCAGTGCATTTTAATGAAATGAAATCAATTTATGAAAACGTGATTTGCACCTCCCTTCTCCCCCCAAACAAATTAATTGTGTAAAGCAAAAGATCAGATGTGACTGAATAAATATTCTGTTGCTGCTCTGTCACTGAGCATGGCCCCGGCCCTCTCCCCCTTGCCCTGCCTCAGAGTCAGTTTCCCTTATCTGTAAAGGTAATAACAGCCACCTGCTAGCATAGTACTTTAAAGAGTGTAAGAGTTAAAAGAGTCCTCGTGAGTATAAATATATCAGCGCCAAAGAAACAGAAGCAGTTAAAACAATTTTTTTCATGTGAATGTGAACACACACAGAAAATTGTACCAAAAAGAAATGTACATCTGGAGTGAGTTACCACAAGGCAAGTACCCAGAGAGCCACCAGTCAGGGCAGAAAATTGAATGCTAGAAGTATCCAGAAATCCTTTTGTGCCCTTCTTAATCCTTACTTTCTTCATCCTCCCCCCAAATGACCACTATCCTGACTTTTGGTAATTACTTCCTCTCTCTCTCTTTTAAAATAATTTTATGATTGTATTAAGCAAAGAGCCCTAAGTCATGATTGCTGTTTTTTAAAAAAATAGGAATGGAATCCCGCAGTTTGTCTCCTTTTTGGTTTGGCGTGTTCCATTTCACATTGTTCGTGACATTTGTCCATGCTGGTGTGTAGCTGCTCGTTCATTTTCCTTGTTGTGTGGTATTTCTTCGTAAATGTCCTATAGCTAACATCTCCATTTTCTTGTTTATGGACATGTGGCTCATTTACCGTTTGGAGCTATTATGAATAATGCAGTTATGGACATTTTCCCTCCTGTCTTGAACACTTTACACGTGCTGCTGAGAACTCTTTGTACATGCTGTGCATGCATTTCTGCTTGAGAACAAATTTGGAGTGGAATTTCTGGGTCACACAGTATGCTTGTCTTCAACTTTAGTAGATATTGCTAAACTGGATTCCAAAACAATTCTGTCCATTTACACTTTTGCCAGCAGAATGTGAGAACTACTGTTATTCCCCATCATGTCAACACCTTTTGCCAGAACTTTAAATTCTAACCTATTCTCATGGATATATTAAGGTATCTATATCATTGTGGTATGAATTTGCATCTCCGTAATTACCAACGAGCTGAGCATCTCTTCGTGTGTTTATAGATCTTTTGGATATTCTCTTTGGTGAAACACCTGTTCAGTCCCTTGCCCATTTTTCTTTTGAGTTTTCTGTCTTTTTTTTATTCAGTAAGAATGAGGGAGTGATTTTCATATTCTGAATGTGGGCCTCTATTATATGTCACTAATATCTACTCCCGTTCTGTAACTTCCCTTTGAACTTTTTTAAGGGTGTCTTTGATATCTGGAATTTCTTAATTTTAATTTAATATATTCCAATATGTATTCCACCTATGTATTTTTATACCTAATATAAATAACATTCATAAATTATACATAAAATAGATATTCACATATATAACATATATTTCATGTGTATTCCACACGTTCCAACATGTCAGTGTTTCTCTTTAACAGTTAGATTTTCTTGTATCTTGTTGAAAAAGATTTCTTTGACCCTGGGATTACAAATTCTCTTTATATGATTCTAGAAGCTTTCATATTTAGATCTACAATTCCACCTGGACCGGATTTTCTTATCATGGGAGGCACGATCAGTTTATTTATATTTATTTATTTATTTATTTATTTATTTATTTATTTATTTATTTATTTATTTATTTATTTACGATAGTCATACAGAGAGAGAGAGAGGCAGAGACACAGGCAGAGGGAGAAGCAGGCTCCATGCACCGGGAGCCCGACGTGGGATTCGATCCCGGGTCTCCAGGATCGCACCCCGGGCCAAAGGCAGGGGCCAAACCGCTGCGCCACCCAGGGATCCCGGCACGTACAGTTTAATATTTTCCTCATGGAAAACCATGGATAACCAATGATTTTATTTATATTAATTAAAAATAATTCACCGCACCCCATCCTGACCCTTTACTATTTTAAAATAATAAATTGAGCATCCGATTTTTATATTTCTGGAGTCTCTTCTCTGTTGGTCTGTTTGATTACATAACCTTGTACAGAACTGTGTTGTCTTAAGCAATGTAGCTTTATAACAGGTCCTGATAACTGGTAAAACAAGTTCTCCTACTATGCTCTTTTTTTTCAGGATTGTCTTGGTTATTCCTGGCTTTTTGCTCTTCCACATAAATATTGGAATGAACTTGTTCATTGATGGGATTTTGATTAGGACTGCATTGAAGTTATACAGCAATTAGAAGTAATTTACATTTTTACAATATTGAGTTTTGCAGTCCATGAAAGTGATACATACCTTCATTTACTTAGGTTTTCTTTAATTTTATTTGTATTTGATATTTATTGATACTAGCATAGTGGTTTCTTTTAAAAATATTTTCTGTTTGTTACTATCTATAGAAATTCAATAGATTTTTATATATTAACCTTGTATCAATTTAATTCCAGTTTTAGTTCTTTTCTATTCCTTATCTTTTCCTTGCCTTGATGCACTGGTTAGAATCTCTGATAAAATGCCTAATGGAAGTGATGATAGTGAATCCCTTTGACAGGTTCTTGATCTCAAAGGGCAAAGAGTTCAATATTTCATCATTAAATATGACACTTGCTATAGGTTTCTATATATTTCCCTTTTCAGATTAAGAAAGTTTCATTCTATTCCTACCTTGATAAGATTTAAAAATTAATGAATGTTAAATGCGATCAATTTTCTTCATCTTTGGAGAAAATCAAATGCTTTTTCTACTCTATTTTGTTAATGTGGTGACTTCTAGATATTAAACCAAACTACAAATTTTGTAATAAATCTGAGTTGCTGTGATTGATATGTCACTGGATTTGATTGGCTAATATTTGATTTAGGATTTTTCCATTTATTTTTCTAAGTGATATTTTCATACTCATGATGTCTTTTTGGGTTTTGGTACTGATTATACTCTGGCCTCATAAAACAAGTTGTGAAGTTTTCCTTTTTTTCCTCTCATCTGGATTTAAATTTCCAGTAGAAATTGTTGGCAAAGCCACCTAGGTCTTAAATGTACTTTGTGAAAGGTTTTTAATTATACTTTCAATTTCTCTAATAGTTTGATAGAACATTTATTTTTTTATTTTTGATAGAACACTTAATATTTTGTATTTTTTCCTCTTTTTCCCCTGAGCTTATTGAGATATGACAAATAAAAATTACATGTATTTAGGTTGTACAATGTGATTTTTATTTTTTTCAAAGATTTTCTTTACTTATTCATGAGAGAGAGAGAGAGAGAGAGAGAAAGAGAGAGAGGCAGAGACACAGGCAGAGGGAGAAGCAGGCTCCATGCAGGGAGTCCATGTGGGACTCCATCCTGGGACTCCAGGACCACGCCCTGGGCCGAAGGCAGGCACTAAACCGATGAGCCATCCAGGGATCCCCTCAATGTGATTTTTAAAAGTGTACAATGTGGTGATTTAATATACATATTTTGTGTAATAATTACTGCAATCAAGTTACCTTACAGTTACCATTTGTACGTGTGTGTGGTAAGAACACTTAAAATCTACTTTCTTAGCAGATTTCCAGTATTCAATATAGCATTATTAACTATAGTCACCCTAAACTTATTCATCTTATAACTGCAAGTTTGTACCCTTTGACCAATGTCTCCCCACATTTCTCCTATCCTCCTGTCCTTGGCAGTCACTGTTTTACCCTCTGGTTCTATGGGTTCTACTTTTTTAGATTCCAGATATAGATGAGATCATACAGAACCATTTTTTTCTAAGTCTGTCTTATTTCATTTAACATAGTGTTCTCCAAGTTCATCCATGCTGTAGCAGATAGCAGGATTTCCTTCTTTATAGCTGAATAATATTCCTGTGTGTGTGTGTGTGTGTGTGTGTATGTGTGTCTACATCAAATTTTCTTTATCCTTCCATCTGTCAATGGTCACTCAGGTTGTTTCCACATTTCCATATCTTGGCTATTGTGAATAGTGAGTGCTGTAATCAACATGAAAGGGTAGACACTTTGAGATAATGATTTCATTTCCTTTGGATATATACCCAGAAGCAAGATTGCTGGATCATATGGTGGTTCTATTTTTAAGTTTTCGAGGAACTTCCATAATGTTTTCCATAATGACAACACCAATTTACATTCCTACCAACAGTGTATAAGAGTTCCCTTTTCACCACACGCTCTACAACACATGTTATATCCCTTGTCTTTTTGAAAATAGCCACCCTAACAGGTGATATCTCATTGTGGTTTTGATTTGTATCTCCCTGATGATTAATGATGTTGAGCACCTTTTTATGTACCTGTTGGCTCTTTATATGCCTTCCTTAGAAAAATGTCCCTTCAGGTCCTTTGCCCATTTACTAATCTGATTATTTAGTATTTTTAATATTGAGTTGTGTGTGTTCCTTATACGTTTTGAGTACTGACCCCTTAAAAAAATGCATGGATTGTGAACATTTTCTTCCCTCTGATAGGTTGTCTTTTCATCTTGCTGATGATTTCCTTTGTTGAGCAGAAGCTTTTCAGCTTGATATAGTCCTACAGGCTTTTGTTGCCTATGCAATTGATACCATATCTGAGAAAAAAGTGACCAAGATCAATTCAAGTAGCTTTCCTCCTGTGTTCTTCTGAGAACTTTACAGTTTTAGGTCTTACATTCAAGAATGCATATATTCCAAATTAATTTTTGTGTATGGTGTGAGATGAGTCCAGTTTCATTTTTTGCATGTGGAAAATCCAGTTTTCCCAACCCCATTTATTGAAGAGACTACCTTTTCCCCATTGTGTATTCTTGGCACTCTTATCAAAGATTAATTGACTGTATATACTAGGGTTTATTTCTGGGCTTTCCTTTCTATTCCATTGGACTATGCGTCTGTTTTATCCCAGTACTATACTGTTTTGATGACTACAGCTTTGTGAAATAGTTTGAAATCAGGAAATATATTGCCTTCAGCTTTATTATTCTTTCTCAACATTGTTTTGGCAATTTGGAATCTCTTGTGGTTCTGTACAAATTTTAAGGTTGTTTTTTCTATTTCTGTGATAAATACAGTTGGCATTTTAATAGGGATTGCTTGCATTTGTAGATTATTTTGAGTAATACAGATATTTAAACAATAGTAAACCTTGTTCCACTTCCTTTTGTATTTTATTTTATTTTATTTTATTTTATTTTATTTTATTTTATTTTATTTTTTGGCTGTCTTTTTAAATTTCTTCCATCAATATCATATACTTTCAATGAAAATATCTTTCTCTTTCTTGGTTAAATTTATCCTAAGTGTTTTATTTTTTTGATGCTATCGTAAATAAGATTGTTTTCTTTCTTTTTTTAAAAAAAAAGATTTATTCATTCATGAGAGACACAGAGAGAGAGGCAGGGACACTGACAGAGGTAGAAGCAGCTTCCCTCTGGGGAGCCTGATCAGGACTCGATCCTAGGACCCCGGGATTACAACCTGAGACCGAAGGCAGATGATCAACCACTGAGCCACCCAGGAATCCCAATAAGACTATTTTCTTGACTTTTTTTTTTGATAGTTTGTTGTTAGTATATAGAAATGCAACTGATTTTTTATATATTGACTTTGTATCCTGCAAATTTACTGAATTCATTTATTAGTTCTAGCAGCATTTTGGTGGAGTCTTGGGAGTTTTCTTTAAATAAGTTCATTTCATCTTCAAACAGAGACAATTTAATTTCTTCCTTCTGATTTAGATGTCTTTTCTTTCTTTCTTTCTTCTTTCTTTCTTTCTTTCTTTCTTTCTTTCTTTCTTTCTTTCTTTCTTTCTCTCTCTCTCTCTCTCTCTCTCTCTTTTTTTTTTTGCCTAATTTCTCTGGCTGGGATTTCCAGAACTATGTTGAATGGAAGTGGTGAGTGTGGGCACTCTTTTCTTGTTCCTAATCTTAAAGGAAAAGCTTTCAGCTTTACACAGTTGAGTATGAGTTTAACTGTGGGTTTGTCATATATGGTCTTTATTAATTATATTGATGTATATTCCTCCCATACCTAATTTGTTGAACTTATAACATGAAAGGATGTTGAATTTTGTTAAGTGATTTTTTTGGAGGGCATCTGTTGAGATGATCACATGGTTTTATCCTTCATTTTGTTAATGTGATTTATCATGTTTATTGACTTGTGTGTGTTAGAACATTCTTGTATCCCAGGGATAAATCCCACTTGATCTTGGTGTATGATCTTTTATGTGTTGTTGAATTAAATTTGGGAGTCTTGGGATCCCTGGGTGGTGCAGCGGTTTAGCGCCTGCCTTTGGCCCAGGGCGTGATCCTGGAGACCCGGGATCGAAACCCACGTCGGGCTCCTGGTGCATGGAGCCTGCTTCTCCCTCTGCCTGTGTCTCTGCTTCTCTCTCTATCTGTGTGACTATCATAAATAAATAAAAAAATTTAAAAAAAATAAATTTGGGAGTCTTTTGTTGGGTATTTTTGCATCTGTGTTCTTCTGGGATATCAGTTTATAATTTTCTTTCCTTGTAGTGTCCTTGTCTAACTTTGGTATAAAGGTAATGCTGGACTTGTAAGGATGTTCAAAGGATTGGCTTGGCATGAATTTTTGTTTAAATGTTTGGTAGAATTCTCCCATGAAGCCATCTGGACCTGGGCTTTTCTTTCTTGGTAGGTTTCTGATTACTACTCCACGCTCCTTATGTGTTATTGGTCTGTTCATATTTTCTATTTCTTCATAATTCAGTCTTTGTGGGTTGTGTGTTTCTAGGGATTTATCCATTTCTTCTAGGTTATCCAGATTGTTGGTGCATAATTGTTGATAGTAGTCTGTTATAATCCTTTGTATTCTTGTGGTATCAGTTGTAATGTATCCTCTTTCGTTAGTAGTTTTATATGTTTGGGCTCTCTTTTTTTGTTTCTTTAAAAAAAAGATTTTACTTATTTATTTGACAGAGAGAGAGAGAGAGAGCACAAGTGGGGGAGCGGCAGAGGGAGAGGGAAAAGCAGGCTCCCCACTGAGCAGGGAGCTCAATGCAGGGCTCAATCCTGGGACCCTGGGATCATGACCTGAGCTGAAGGCAGATGCTTAACCAACTGAGCCACCCACATACCTCTCTTTTTCTCTTGGTTAGTCCAAAGGTTTGTCAGTTTTATCTTAAAAAAATAGCCCTAAGTTACATTGCTCTTTCTTATTGTCTTTCTAGTTTCTATTTCATTTTATTCTGATCTAATTTTTACTGTTTCCTTCATCTGCTAAACTTGAACTTAGTTTGTTCTTCTTTTTTTAGTTCCTGGAGGTGTAAATGTTGTTTATTTGAGATCTTTCTTTTTTCTTAATGTAGGCATTTATTACTGTGAAAATCCCTATCAGAGCTGCTTTTGCTTCATTCCATAAGTTTTGATGAATTATGTTTCCATTTTCATTAGTCTTTTTGTTTGTTTGTTTTTTTTGTTTTTGTTTTTGTTTTTAATTTTTATTTATTTATGATAGTCACAGAGAGAGAGAGGGAAAGAGGCAGAGACATAGACAGAGGGAGAAGCTGGCTCCATGCACTGGGAGCCAGACGTGGGATTCGATCCCGGGTCTCCAGGATCACGCCCTGGGCCAAAGGCAGGCGCTAAACCACTGCGCCACCCAGGGATCCCTCCATTTTCATTAGTCTTAAAATACTTTCTAATTTCCCTTTTGATTTCTTCTTTGACCCATTGGCTGTTGAAGAGTGTGTTGTATAATTTCCAATACTTGTGAATTTTCTAAAGTGTCTTCCTAAGGAAAAAAAAAAAGTGTCTTCCTGATACTGATTTCTAGTTTCATGGCATTGTGTTCAGAAAAAATATTTGATATGATTTCAATCTTTTAAAATTTGTTAAGACTTGTTTTGAGGGCCACAATATGATCTTTCCGGGAGACTGTTCAATGTGTGTTTGAGAAGAATGTGTTTTCTGCTGCTGTTGAACATTCTGTATGTGTCTGTTAAGCCCATTTGGTCTATAGTGTTACTCAAGTCTGCTGTTTCCTTACTGATGTTCTGTCTGGATGATCTATCCATTGATGAAATGGGGTGGATAAAAGTGGGGTATTGAAATCCCCTACTGTATTATTGCTGTCTATTTTCCTCTTCAGCTCTGTTAATATTTGTTTTATATTTTTAGATGGTTCAATGTTGAGTGCACGTAGGCTTACAGTTGTTATATCCTCTTGATGAAGTGACCCATTTATCAGTATACAGTGGCCTTCTTTGTCTATTGAGATCAGTTTCAGCTGAAAGTCTATTATAGCCACCTGCTTTCTTTTGTCCTTTTGCATGGGATATCTTTTTCCATTCATTCACTTTCAGCTTCTGTGTGTCCTTAAAGTGAATCTCTTATTAGCAGTGTATTGTTGGATCCTGTCTTTAATTCATTCTGTGACTCTGTGTCTCTTGATTGGAGAATTTAACCCATCTGCATTTAAAGTAATTTAAAGTTAGAGTTAGGATTAGGGTCAGGCTCAGGGTTACGGCTGCTGTTATTGATGCATATATCACATATAATATTATTACATTTCTCTGTGTCATAGACCCAATATTATATTATATACATACTATTTTATATAATTGCTTTTAAAATCAGTTGTGAGAAAATGAATGCTAGTTTTATAATTACATAATTAGCTTTACTAATGTTCTGTGTGTATGAGAATTATCATCTAAGATTATTTGTTTTACCCTATAGAACTTTCTTTAGTATTTCTTATAAATCAGGTCTAATAACAACAAATTCTCTTGCTTTTTGTTCATTTTGAAAAGTCTTTATTTAACCTGAATTTTAGAAAGATAGCTTAGCTGGAGAGGTTTCTTGGTGGGCAGTTTTTCCTTCAAGCACTTTGGATATGTTATTCCCTGCTTCTGCCTCCAATGTTTCTGTTCAGAAGTCAGCTTTTAATTTTATTTAATTTCCGTTGTAAGTTAAGTGACAGAGTCATCTTTCTCTTGATGCTTTCAGGATTTCTTGTCTTTGGGGCACCTAGGTGGCTCAATGGTTGAGCGCCTGTCTTTGGCTCAGGTCATGATTCCTGGGTCCTGGGATCAAGTCCCATATCGGGCTCCCTGCAGGGAGCCTGCTTCTCCCTCTGCCTGTGTCTCTGCCTCTGTGTGTCTCTCATGAATAAATAAATAAAATCTTTAAAAAAAAGATTTCTTGCCTTTGACTTTCAGCATTTTTAATATGTATGCTTTTGAATCGTTCTGCAATTATCCTATTTATAGTTCATTGAGCCTCTGGATGTGTAGGTTATGGTTTTCAGTGAATTTGGGAAGTTTCTGCCATTATTTCTTCAATTATTTTTTCTGCCCTTTTCTCTCTCTCATTGTATTCTGGTAATGCCATTATGTTTGTATTGATGCAGTTGATGGTGTGTTACATTTCTTTGATACTATTCATTTTTCTTCATTCTTTTTTGTCTCTTTTCTTGCATAATCTCTATTGATGTATCTTCAAGTTTGTTAATTCCTTCTCTGCCAGTTCCCATCTACTGTTGAGTTTTATTTATTTATTTATTTATTTATTTATTTATTTATTTATTTATGATAGTCACAGAGAGAGAGAGAGAGAGAGAGGCAGAGACACAGGCAGAGGGAGAAGCAGGCTCCATGCACCGGGAGCCCGACGTGGGATTCGATCCCGGGTCTCCAGGATTGCGCCCTGGGCCAAAGGCAGGCGCCAAACCGCTGCGCCACCCAGGGATCCCTACTGTTGAGTTCTTTTAGTTAGTTTTCACTTTCAGTTACTCTAATTTTCTTCTCTATAACCTCCATTTGGTCTTTGAAAATAATTTCTATCTCTTTATTGTTATTATCTGTTTGATGCAGCATTGTCAGCATACTTTCTTTTACTTCTTTAATTATGCTCCCCTTTAGTCCTATGAAGACAGTTAAAATGGCTACTTTGAAGTCTTTTTTAAAAAAATATTTAATTTATTTATTCACGAGAGACACACACACACAGATTGCGAGAGAGAGAGAGAGAGAGAGAGAGAGAGAGAGAGAGAGAGGCAGAGACACAGGCAGAGGGAGAAGCAGGTCCCATGCAGGGAGCCCGACGTGGGACTCGATCCCGGGTCTCCAGGATCAGGTCCTGGGCTGAAGGCAGAGCTAAACCGCTGAGCCACCCGGGCTGCCCTAGTCTTTTTCTATTGAATCTAACATCTGGTTACTCTCACAGGCAATTTGCATTGTTTTTTTTACTGGTGTATGGGTCATACTTTCTTATTTCTTTGCATGATATATGTATATATACATATATGTATATTTTATTTTGCTGGAAATTGGATATTTTAGATAATACACTGTATTGCTCACCTCCATATTCCAGGGCTAGTTACTACTATTTGTTTGTTTACTTTTTAGGGGTTGGATGGAAGAGAGGAACCCCCACCTTTTGACCATAGTCAGTTGGAACTAAGTCTCAGCATTAGGTAGCTGGGAACAGGATGAAAATTGTTGAAGTTCAGCTTCTCCTGACAAGAAAGCCCTCTGAATGGGAGCTGGGGGGCAGAAAGCACTGTGTTATTAGCTATAGGAATAGTCTGGACTGGAGTCTGCCTCAGTGAGGTGGGTTGGTAGAAGGATACCATGTACTCTCCTTTCTTACCAAATTTAGATAGATTTCCTTGCGTAAATGTTTATTTGCTGTTTGCCATTATGACCATTTCCAGAGCCTTTAGAGTATTTTGTTCTGTTTTATCATTTTCAGCAGGTTCACTGGGGAGTGGGTCAGTAAAACTCCTCACACTCCTTCCAGGTGGTCAGAATGTGAATGCAATGGCTGGAGCTTGCACCAGGAGGTGGAAGCCACATGAGAAGAGTGGAGTATCAGGGAAAAGGTGCCAGGATCCCGGTGTCATCACAGCCTGGGACAATGTACCTGACAGAGAAATAAGTTTTCTCTTTTAAGCTATTGTTATTTGGAGTTTCAATTTTTCCACAATCTAACCCCAATAATACACATTTTGAGGCATTTTTTTGTTTTTTTTGGTCTTTGCTTCTCTCTGAACATTGTCTTCAATGTCTCCTCATACATGTCCCAACATCTCCTGCTGCTCATGACTCCTGTCATTAGAAATGATTGAATGGCTGACTCCAGCTACAGTGTCAAGGGCCCTGATTGGTCTACTAGGGGGTTGGTTTCTGTACCTGGACCAATCAACTATGGCCAGAGAGGCAGAGAAGAAACACAGATGGAGAAGCTGAGGGCCCTCCCAGAGAGGGGGGATCCCAGCCGTCAGTTCTAACACAAGGTCCCATGTTGTGCTACTTACCCCCTGCCCACCACCTAGAGGTGTAAGGTACACTGTGCTTGTCATGCCACTTTCGAGCATGTCTCTTAGGGAACACTAGGCTATGCTGACAGCATGTGCCCTGGGACCCAGCCTCTGGGCTCTTCTAGGACTGGAAGCTACTAGCCCAGGGAACACAGCAGAACAATGGAAAGCATAGGTTCTGGATTGACTCTCCACTTCTCCACACACCTGCTGTGTAAACTGGGCATCCTTTCACCTCTCCGAACCCAGTTTCCTCATCTGTACCTCTCAGTTCCTGCTTCACGGGGTATGGTGGGGATTAGACATAGCCAGCAGTAAAGCAGCAGGCAATCTGTGAGGATCAGAAGAGCTGCTCCCATTTCCCAGTGAGGGAAGAGGTCTAGAGTAGTGCTGCGCTCCTGACTCCTCCCCTCCCAAAGCTCATCCCCCTCCCTCCCCTGCCCGAAGTCTTTGTTGTGTTTTGTTTGCTATTGTGGTAAAATACATATAACATGAAATTTACCTTCTTCATCATTTGTAAGTGTGCAGTTCAGTGGCATTAAGCACACTCACACTGTTGCTCAGCCATCCCCACCATCATCTCTAGAACTTTTTCATCTCCCCAAATGGAAACTGTGCCGGCTGAATTCTAACTCCCCATCCTCTGCACCCACCATCCTACTTTCTGCCTCTATGAATTCGATGATTCTAGATACCTCCTGTAGGTGGAATCATACAGTAGTCGTCCTTTTGTGACTGGCTTATGTTACTTAGCATGATGTCCTCAAGGTGTTTCCATGTCGTAACTCGTGTCAAACTTCTTTTTTTGGGTTGAATAAGATTCCATTGTCTGGACAGACCATGTTTCATTTTTCCATTCATCCATCCATGAACAGCAGAGTCATTTCACACCCCTTTCTAAGCTGGCTAGGAGGGGACTGGGGAGGGCAGGGGCTCCCTTGAGATCTGACTTCTGATGCTCAGCTGTTTCCTAACTGAATATCCAAGCAGAGATATTTATCTAGTTCGGGAGCTTTTAAGGCTGGCTGTGACTTCAGAGCTGGACTGGGGCTGGGGTGAGGCAGGGGCCCATGCAAGGAGGCAGCAGGGGCCCATGCAAGGAGGCAGCAGGGGTAAGGTAGGAGCTGAGAATCTCAAAGCTGTGGGAGATGCGCAATCTACCTTCCTTGTTGCAGACACCTCAGGGCTGGGTCTCTATGGCCCTCACTTGGGAGGGGCAGTCACAGAGCCCAGAGAGAGGAGAGGCCCCTGGGTTCTGGTTCCAGGGTTGCTTAGACAACCTGGGAAGCCTGAGTTCCTTCCCAAAGAATCCATCCCCTGCCTTCCAGCCACCTGAGTAGTGTTCTGGAACTCAAATGTGGCCCTGGCACTCCTCCCATGGTCCCCCATGGCTCTCAGAAACAGGCCAGAGCCAGGGCCAGGATTAGAAGGAAAGAAAGGAGCAAGTAGGCACCTATAAACTTGTGCAGGTATGCACTCTCAGGGCCGTGTAGACCTATAGCATGGAGGCGGAGGGCGACAGCATGGGCTCCAGGCCTGACTGGAGGCCCGACTGCACTCACAGCTGGGGAACCACAGGCAAGTTACTTGGGGCCTTCCTTTCTCCATCTGTAAAGTGAGGGTGCAAGTAGTTGCCCCCCTGGGTGGTGGTGTGGGGGGTGACGTGAGGGGTGGCATGGGCAACCGCCACAGACGTCTGAGGCTGGGAGTCCCAGATCGGGGTGTTGGCAGGCTGGGTTTCTGGTGGGATTCTCTTCCTGTCTTGCAAATGGCTGCCATCTTGCTGTGTGCTCACGGGGCCTTCCCTTGGTGTGTGCGTGGATTCAGGGAGAGAGAGTATGAGCTCTCTAGTGTCTCTTCTTATAAGGACACCACTCCTATGGCATCAGGGCCCCACCCCAGGACCCCTTTTAGCCCTCAATTACCTCCTTGTAGGCCCCATGTCCAAATACAGTCACATCAAGGGTTAGGGCTCCAACACAGGAATTTTGGGTGACACAAAAGAGTTAATCCCCGTGGAGTACAAGAACCCGAGGATTTTGCTACTACAGGTGTCATCTCTAGGTTCTTGCACATGTCCTTTCTTCTGTTCTCTAGAGCACACTACCTCATCTCCAGGAAGACCTTCCTGACCACCCCCTGCATCACCCTGGAGTTGGGAAGATGCCTCCTCCCTTGGGCTCCCACTGGCCTCCAGGCCTCTTATTGAGCCCCCCCCCCATTACAGCAACACTCTTCTGACTTATGATAATCTGTTTGCTTGTCTGATGCCCCCACACACACACACACACTGCCTGAGAGTGCAGGTAAGATGCCCCAGGGCCACAGGAGTTATAGGCTGAGGAAATGACGGTTGTCAGCCTCAGTTTCCCCGATGTCCACATCGCTCTGATTGCAGTCAGGTGTCAGCTCAAAGGCCACACATCAGAAAGGCCTTTCCTGGCCACCCTGTCAAGTGGGGCTCATCTCTACAATCATTATCGAGTCCTTGCCCTGATCTGTTTTCTTTCTAGCACTTACTGAGACCTGAATGATCCTGGCTCTTTATTATGTTTCCTTACTTTCCTGGAGTGTAAGCCCTGTGAGGGCAGGGGCCTTGTCTGAAACCCCGGGAGCCCGGCACGGTGCATCTGACATGGGTTTGTTGACCGAACAGCTCGGTGGGCAATCCGGTCTCTGAGGCCAGAGAAGGAAGGTAACATGTGTCCATGCCCTGCTGGCTGTTCAAGGCAAAAGGAAGATCTGGACACTTTGACAACACCTGCAGACCCTCATCCGGAGGGGATACATGGCATTTACAAGGCACTTGCCTGAGGCTGGGTGGAAAACCACTGGGCTGGAACCTCAGTCCCTGGGCTTCCGCCCCCCCAGCTTGGGCTCTTGGGAAGCAGGTGCCGAGACCGTTTCAGTGCATGTTAGGGATCGACATTTGTAGAAGGAAGAGGGAGAAGTCAAACTGCCTTGCAGACCCTGCAAAGCCTTGGTCACCCTGTGAGCTCTTCTGAACTGATACTACCCCTGGAGCTGTCCTGTGTCCGGGCAAGGTGACTGGGCCTTTCTAGTCCCAGGTTGTTGGATGTGGGCTGCCCTGAGAAGGGAGTCACCTCACACCAGCTGGCTCGGCAGCTGAGGGAGACCCCGAGGCAGGGACAGCTGGAGGGTGCCTGCTGGCCACCCCTGTGCCCAGCTGGCCAGCGAATCCTTCCTGGAGAGGGAGCTGGGCAGTGCATCTCCCAGCACACTACTGCCTGCCTCTGCCCACGTCCCTGGTCCCCAGAGCATTGTCTGCTCTAGTCCTGAGACCCCTGTGTTTTCCCCTCTCTTTCCACCGTCCTTCAGATGCTGATCTGAGAATCATGGGGTTTGGGGCACCTGGGTGGCTCAGCAGTTGAGTGTCTGCCCTCGGCTCAGGTTGTGATCCTGGGGTCCTGCGATCAAGTCCCACATCGGGGTCACTGCAGGGAGCCTGCTTCTTCCTCTGCCTGTGTCTCTGTCTCTCTTTGTGTTTCTCATGAGTAAATAAATAAATTTTTTTTTTTTTTAAAGAATCATGTGGTTTCATCCTGAGCTCCTACTTCAACCAACAGGTGGAGGCTGCCTGGAGTGCTGTGTTGAGAAGGGTTCTGAGGCTGGCCCAACAGGAAAGGGTGTTGTAATCGATTAGCAAAGTTTGCGTGGGCTTGGGAAGGACACGGTGGTTTGCACGCCAGGATTTTCCTAGGCCTTCCTCTGCCATTTCCTCACCTGGAGCTGCTTCACCTCCAGGATCCCTGGGTCTGCAATCCTCCCTCTGAGTTCCTCCTCTCCTACTTGTTCTTCCCAGGGGAAGGGGAAGGCCCAGTGACTTGGCTTTGGGAGGTGGTCGAGAAGCTGAGGAAACTTGGCCGAAGTCATCATTGTTTGAGTCTCGATTTCCTCATCTGCAAACAGCACCTGGCCTCTCCCCCAGGACGTAGTGGGAGCCTCACAAAGCTCCAGGGAGAGGGGTGCTGATGGGAGAGGCATCTGACTCTGATCCTGGGCCCCCGGCAGCAGCCCCCATGCTGGGGGGTGCGCAGGGCACGTGGCCAGGACGGCTGGGAGTGGCCCTGCTGTGCTGGGGGTGGGGGGGTGTGGTGGAGCAGGAATGACATCTCCCAGCATTTCCACAAAGGGGTGTTGATCCAGGGTGGTCCCTCACACACTCTCCCTGTGGTTCTGATGCCCATTGCCTCGGAGACCAGCCACGGGCATCCTGGGAATGACTGTGGAGGTGATCGCTCCGGGAGGAGGACAGGGCCACATGTATGCACATGACCAGCCCTCGGCCCTCTGCAAAGGGCACAGATACTGAACCCGAGGCCCCAGGGTGGTGGTGACCCAGTCAACACCAGACCAGGAACGAGGCCGTTTGCCTTCCTGCTGCTCGGAAAAGAAAGCTCTGCAGCTTCTCCCTTCCCAGGCACAGGTTGCCAAACACAGGTGTCCTCAAGGGGAAGAGGATGTGCCACCGAGGCCCAGCAGGGGGGCTGACTGCGATGTTGAACCACTAAGCCCCATATGCTGAGGCCTCTTTTAATGTTGGTTTGGCCTCTTCCAGAATAAGAAATGCTACCGGGGCGCCTGGGTGGCTCAGGTGGTTAAGCAGCTGACCCTTGGTTTTGGCTCAGGTGAGGATCTTAGCATTGAGATCGGACCCCACATGGGGCTCCACGCTCAACTGAGGCACAGAGTTTAGGAAACTTGCCCAGACTCAACAGCCAGAAAGTGGTGGAGCCAGATGAAAGCTCAGTAGCATCGTCTCCATTTCCCTTCTGGGTACCCTCCTCTGCCTTTGGTCACATTTAGACTATGCGCTCAGGCGCTCTCCACCTGGGTTTGCACAGTGGGGCAGCAAGGGGAGCTGGGAGTGAAACAGGACAGAGGTCGGGGCACTTGTCGCTGGCTCCTTCCTGCTGTTTGCCAGTAGCTGCACCCTGATCCCTTTCATAGCGTAGCTCCAAGCTCTGGTTGTGTACAATTTTGGGTGACACTCTATCTCCCGATTTCCTCCTTTCTATCCCTTCCTTGAAATCACTACAAGGTAGAAGCAAGTACTACGTGCTCTCTGGTGGTCAGGGAAGGAAGACAGTAGACTTAGGGTGAGGATCAACATTTGAGAAGAGAGCTGAGTGCCTGAAAGAGAGCCAGCCATGCACAGATGACAGCTGCTGGTGGGAGAGCCAGGAGGTGCAAAGGTCCTGCGGCAGCCATGTTCTTGGCATATTTGAGAAAAAACGTAGAAGCCAGTGTGGTGAAGTGGAGTGACTGGGGAAAGTGGTGGGGGATGAGGTTATGGTGGAGGTTCAGAGGAGAGCGCCCTGCCAGCCACTGAAAGTGCTCTGGATTCAGGCATGAGGGGAGGAGACCCTGAGGGGGTTGAGCAGAGATGTTATTGGATGCAGAGGTTTGCCCTGGCTGTGGCTTGCGTGGAGGGCAGAGAGGGGCAGCTCCAACCATCCCCGCAGGACCCGGCAGTGTCTCGGGCCAGGGTGGCAACAGCAGAGGTAAAAATTCTGGACTGAGTTTTAGAGCTGTGCCAAGATCCCCTTAGAGTTAGAGGTTAGGGTGAGGCAGGGGGGAAAGGAGATGTCTCTGGCTTTTGGCCTCGGCAGCCGTGAGGATGGGGCTGCTGTTCACCGAAATGGGGACAGTCGAAGGAGTTGACGGGGGGTGGGGGGACTGCTGTGTGCCCCACATGGCCCGACATTTGTCCTGGATATGGGAACGCAGGTGTGAGGAGGCAGGCAGGTAAGTCTGGAGCTCTGAGGGGAGGCCAGGCTGGAGCAGGACCCCCCAGTGCAAGTAACGGTTAGCGTCAGTGGTCGCACGAAGGCAGGAGGAGCCAGGGGTCTGGGTCTGCAGGCAGCCGGGAGGGCCAGCCGTGGTCACTGCTGCAGGAGGGCTTCCTGGGGGGGTCGGGCACACGGAGCAGGGGAGGGCCAGTCCACGGGGCCCAGCCTGCGGCCTCCGCCTCTGCCCTGGGTCTGGGCAATTGCCCACCAGCAGCAGCCCAGCCTTCACCACGGCCGGCCTCTGTCCACCTCTCTGACATCCCAGCACCTGTTGGGCCACTGGCTCCAGTGACCAGACAACTGTTATTCTGATGTGCCCTGAGGACTCCCACGCCCCAGAGCTGCTTGTGTGACCCCATGGGCCACCCAGAGCGAACCTCAGGATGTCTGCTGAAGTCCCTGGGGAGCACAAGTCCCGCCACTGGGCTCTCCAAGCCAAGGAATGGAACTTGGAGCTGCTGGAAGTCACCTTTGCACATCCCCCTCCCCTCACCACCACCGGAAAAGGCTTTCCAGGTGGGAGCAACTCGCAGGAAAGCAGGAGGGAGCAGCAGAGAGAGACGGAGCCCTGAGGCTGGAGGTCCTGAGTCCGGGCTGCAGCTCATCCTGGTCTTCCCGTGCATTCTTCTGCATTCTTCAGTGGCCGAGACAGCGGATGTCCTGAGGCTCAGACCAGGTCCAGGGGGCATCGCAAAGAATTCGGACAAATTTGCAACGGAAAGAATTCGGACAAACGCCCAAGGGTAGTGGAGTGGCGCTCTGGGTGTGCAGGGCCGGGCCTCTGGGTTGCCTGGGCCTGTGCACAGGGGCCCCCCAGTCACCCCGTCTTTCTTGGGGCTTCCTTTCCCCAGAGCTGCCACCCTCCCTCCTGCTGAGTTTCCTGATACCATGTGTGTGACGTCTGGGTTCTCACCCACGTGCCACATCCTTCCATCTCCGGGTACTTCGGTGGCCACCGGTAGCCCCTCCAGCTCCCCGCTTCCTGGCAGGTAAGACGGCAACAGACCCCCTCGGGGTCAACAGGAGGAAATGGCACACGTCCTGGGGGCTCTGGGAAAAGGTTTGCTTCCTGGAGGAAAAGCTAGAGCCTCTCAAGGAGAAAGCACTTTGCCCCTGCCTCTTGCTTCCTTGGTTGGAACACGGCGCGGCCCGGGGACTCCTGGCACTGCAGGGCCCCGGGGGGAGGCGAGAAGGAAGAGCCGCCGCGCTGGGACCGGCGGCGGGAGGGTGGAAGGGCCTGACTCGGCGGGGCGGCGGCGGGAGCTCCAGAACCGCCACTTCCAGATGCCTCGCTGAGTAAACAATCAACGTCCGTATGGTTTAAGCAACTGTTCACCCAGCATCCTGCCATCACAGACCAAAGCCGTCCCGACTCGTGCAGCAGCCAAACCGTCCCAAACCGTCTGACTCGTTCAGACATTCATCAAACATTTCATCAAACGTTTCACGAGTATTCCCTGCTGGCTGGCACGTTATCACATTGAATTTAACCCACTCAACGACTTTTTTTTTTAAGATTGTACTTATTTACTTATGAGAGGCACAGAGGGAGAGGCAGAGACACTTGCAGAGGGAGAAGCAGGCTCCTCGCAGGGAGACCAATGTGGGACTTGATCCTGGGACCCTGGGGTCACACCCTGAGCTGAAGGCAGACGCTCAACCGCTGAGCCACCCGGGTGCCCCACTCAGCGACTTTTGAACACACGTATTATCCCCACGGGGAAGATGAGGAATATAGGTATGTCACGGCGATCCTAGTTTGCTGTGCCAGGTAAAAACACTTCTCCGTGGCTGAGCATGGCAGAAGCATGTTTTTCACTCACATTGAGTTGAGTGGGTGGTTGTGATGGGGTGACCTGTGTCGACTCCATACAGTGATTCAGGGATCGAGGCTGATGGAGGCTCAGCCACCTTCAATGCATGGCTCTCCAGCCACCCTGGGTGTCAACATCAGATGGGCAGACATGGGTAGAAAGTGTGTGGGGGGTCACACAGGAGGCCTCCTGGGCCCGAGCTGGGTGGGATGGACATCGGCTCCACGCACACGTGTTCACTAGCTGTACCCAGAGCAAAGGAGGTGGGAACATAGCTGATTCTCCAGGCCCAGGAGGAAAGGGACATGGGTTTGCTGGCAGTTAGCCAATCCCCCCGACTGGACTCAAGGTGCCTCTGTAGCTCACCCTACGAGACTCTCAGATGACTGGTGGGGGTGTGTGTGTGCCTGCTTTGTGTTCTCGAGTAATCAGAAGCCTGGGGCTGTTGGCTGAGCCGGGCACTGCCCCAGGACCAGTCCTCCGCAAGTGCAGAGGCCCTGTAGGTTTTATTGGGGCCACACTCCTCCTCCTGCCCTCACCTATCTCTGGGTGGGCTCTCTGACAGCCTGTCATTAGCACTTCTGTGCTGCCTGCTGACTCACGGAGGCAAGGCTGTCTGGAGTAGGGTTCAGAAGACTGGAGGGTAAAATGGGATCCAGGTCTGCTGCATCCTTGCCCTGAGGCCAGGGGCAAGGCCTCCATTTCTCCATCTGCAGAGGGCACTGATGCTGCTGCGGGGGATGGTGAGCTGATGCGTAAGGGCACCCAGAGCTGCGTGTTGGCGAGGCCTTGCTCCCACGGAGTCCTCCAGCCTCTGCGTCATGTCCATCTTATAGATGAGACAGTGGAGGCTTCCAGTGTAGGTCAGAGCCCTTGCTCCCCCCACCACTCACTCTCCTCACAGGGGTGCTCCTGGGCGCTCAGGACCACATGTCACCGGCTGTGTGGAAGGCCTGGCTCACTGGCCACCTCGTGCAACGCTGCCAGCTCGAGAACACCCTTCCCTGCCTCTGGCTCACAAATCCTCCCACGTAGGGCCAGGTCCGGGGCAGGCCTGGGCCCACTGTCCCTGCCAGCAGAGTCATACCACAGGCCCAAGCACAGTGTGCGATCTGTCACCCTGCCACTTGCCCCACATGCAAAACCCACAAAGCTTCCTATATTTGGCTCTGGAGCAACCAAGCCCCCAGGCAGCTGAGCTGGTGGGGTGGGGGTTGGGGGGAAGGGCTCAGGAGGTTTGTGGTGGGGAGATAAGGCTGCCTGGGAATGTAAATCATTAGACTGGAAGGGTGGGGTGCCTCGGGCATAACTTTTCCTCAATTCCATCGCGGAGCGTTTATTTTCTTCATAGTAGACTAAAGCTTTTCAGTATCCCTGGGTCCTGCTCCTTCCCTTCCTATCTCCTTTCCTCCCGTGGATTTATCCAATGAATTTTTATTGAGTGCCTACTCACTTACAGTTTAAATGAAGGCACTCAGAGAAGGCCTCACAGAGAATGTGGTAAAGCAGCCGCGCATCTGTCTGGGGGACAGGTGTTCTGGGTAGTGGCAACAGCCAGTGCAAAGGCCCTGGAGCAGAGTGTGCCTGGTTTGTTTAAGGAATTATGAAGAGTCTGTGGTGGCAGAAACAGGGTGAGTGAGAGGAAGAGGAGGTCTGAGAGGTTGCAGGGTGAGGGTAGGACAGACCAGGTAGGGCTGAGTTCCCTGAATGTGCTGGGAAAGGATTGAGGGGCCCAAGGAGAGGAGACACAGGATCACTGGAGTGGGTCAGCAGTGAACAAAACTGTTGTGCCCAAGATTGCGAATCCGAGAAACCACCAAGGAGCCGACACTGATGCAAGCGCACGAGGGTTTATTAGCAAGCTCGAGCTTGGGTCCAAGTGCACCCGACACAGCGGAGCAGGGACTTGGACCCCGAAGTGGGTTACAGCTGGGTTTTTTATAGGCTGGTCTAGGGGATTTCCAGAAGAGATGGAAGAATTCTAAGATGGGACTTTCTACCACGGGCGTGGGCTCTATTGTCTTTCTGATATGGGATTACCTGCCGAGGACATTGAGGACATTCTGCAGTTTTTCCCCTTAAAGTTCAGCTCTTATTCACAGGGACCTAAGATGGCTGCACTTGTGCTAATGCTAAACTTTAGGTGGGATGGCCTGGATTTTTCTCGGCCTCCACAAAAACAAGTATCCTTGCCCTCACCTCTGCCCTGGGGAAGAGAGGAAAGAAATGAAATCGATAAGAAAATAAATCCTGTCAGAAGGTGGTAAGTCCTGGGGGGGGGGGGGAGAAGAAGCAGAGGATGGTAGCAGGAAGGGGCACCTGGGTGGCTCAGCCATTGAGCATCTGCCATCGGCTCAGGGTGTGACCCCGGGGTCCTGGGATCACAGGGGGCCCCCTGCTCAGCGGGGAGCCTGCTTCTCCCTCTGCCTCTGTTTGTGAGCTGCTTGTGTGCTCGCTCTCTGTCAAATAAGTAAATAAAATCTTAAACACAAAGTAACCAGTGTTAAACTAGTTATTTTTATGATTCATTCTTGTTACACAGTCTCAGTCGCTATGACCACAGAAATGCTATTTAACAAACCACCCAAAACTCAGTGGCCTCTGACAGAAACACTGATTTTTCACCCCTGCTTCCGGCGTCACCAGGGGGCTGGCCCACAGAAGCCAGGGCTGCACCTGCTTTCTGCCGCTCCCCGTCCTCAGAGGGGCGGCTTCCCAAGGCACCATATTCCCGAGCAAAGAGCAAAGCCAGCCAGGCACGCATGGTTAGGGCTTCTGCTCACGTTCACATCTGCTCACACACATGTAGCCAAACCCAGCACTGAGCTGGTGGAAAAAGACTCTGGGGCCTCTGGGTGACACGGGGGTGGGGGGAGGTTACAATGCAGGGGTCGGCAGAGCGGCTCTGCCCCGGGACAAGTAGTAAATGATGTCAGCTTTGCAGGCCACCTGGTCACTGCTCTGCCGTCCGCTGTGCCGCGGGCGTGTGAGCGCACCACGGGCAGTGCATAGACAAGCCAGTACGGCTATGCTCCAATAAAACTATTTATGGGCACCAAAATTTGGATTTCATAAAATTGGCCTGTGCCACAAGATAACTATCCTTAAAAAATTGTTTTAAAGCTTTTATTAATTTGAGAGAGAAAGAGAGAGAGAGAGAGAGAGAGAGATCGAGGTGGGCAGAGAGGCAGAGAGGGGCAGGCCAACTTCACACCAAGCATGGAGCCTGGTGGGGCTCCATCCCAGGACCCTGGGATGGCACCCTGACCTGGAACTGAGAGTCGGACGGACCCTCAACTGACTGAGCCACTCAGGCATCCCCCTTAAAAATTTCTTTGCCCAACTACTTATAAATGTAAAAACCATTCCTAGCTTGAGGGCTGTACAGAAATGGGTGGCAGGTGGCATTTGGCTTGTAGGCCCTAATTTGCCGACCCCTGCAGCTGGATTCCAGCAGCCCCTGGGCCACTCCACCCTTTCTGGAGCCTCCAGGCCTGCAGGCAGAGACACAGGCCTTGCCCAGGGCTGCTCAGCGGGGAGATACACACAGAGCGGCCGGATAAAAACCACTAGAGGGTTTATGATCACATGTGTCCCGGAGCTGGGACAGGGGAGGGTGTTTCTTAAATGCCTCCTGATGGAAAGGCAGGGGGGCGGTGGGAATCAGGAAATACCTGCGACTGCTGGTGACGATGGGGAGCCAAAGTGAAAACCCACTTCTCAGCGTCAAGTGGGCAGACGGCCAGGGTGATAGGAGACTCAGGCGAGCGATGGATGATGGGCGTGAAGGAGCTCCGCAGATGGTAAATGCTTAATGGATAGGAGGAGTTAGCGTGTTTCTGAAAGTTCTTTTTACTCTTGTGTTTGTTTCCCGTGTGTGTGTGTGTGTGTGTGTGTGTGTGTTTGCACGTATGCATGGACCTTCCTGAGACAGGGAGTCTGAGCTTACACTTGTCGGCACTGCCTGGGGCTTCCTGAGCTGTGGATGCATCCGAGATGCTGTTGGTCTGGGTCATGTTCTCAGTGAGGCTGGAACCTGGGGATTGGAAGCCCGGGACCCTCGGGGGGGGGGGTCCATGTGACACCATCTTGAGCTCTCTCCCCCAAGGTCGTCTGGATGGATGCACCCAGGAATCCTGAAGAGCTTAACAAACACACCATGTGTTCCAGCAGTCTGAGGGAGTGTGGGATTGCGTGGTAGGATCGGGGCTGGGGGCTGGGCTGGGAAGCTGTCATTCAGCCCCCACTTCCAACAGTGAAGTGATTAGTTGAGCTGTGGTCTGGGATGCATCCTTAGATTGTGGCCTCCTGGAGAATTCCTGAACCATCACAACCCCGGGTGGGAGGTACTATCCCCATTTCACGGATGAGCAAATCGAGGCAACAAGGAAGTTTAATAAATGTCCGAGGTCACCCCCCAGAGACCTGGCCCAGCTGGAGTGGTGCCCAGCGTTATCAGACTCCAAAGTCTGCGTGCCGCTTCCTCCAGAGGCATTGTCCTTCTTATCAAAAGAAGCCTTGATGAAATCTGAGTGTTTATGGATCAGCTGGAAGCCCATCACTCCCGCCTCCCCATCTGGCCCTCCCTGGACAATAGAAGTCTCCTCCACACCCACTTTTTGCTGTGACAGAAAAGGCTGGTCTCATTGTCAGGACTCTAAAGCTTCCGGCCTCCTGGGCTGGAGGCAGACACCCAGGGAAGAATGCCCTCTTGTCTGGCTGAGCGCGGAGGGTGGGAGAGGCAGGGCCCGGAGCCCGGCTGCCGGGGCGGGGGCAGCTGTGGCACCTTGTCTCTGTCCGCAGCACAGCCCCGGGGCCAAGAGCTCCCGGCTCTGGGAGAAGCCCAGGGCCCAGGCGCGGGGCCTCCTCTGAGCAGGACCCTGGGGTGGGATTGTGCCAGAGGCTCCTTCACGGGCCGCTTGCTCACGACGCCTGGAGAGCGGCCCTCAGGTTCACGCGCAGGAACTCCACGTCGCCAGCAACATCTGCACTAGTCCCTTGTTTGAAAACAATTTAGGGGCGCCTGAGTGGCGCAGCCCGTTGGGCGTCGTGGGTCAGGATCCCCGCTCCTGAGATGGACCCCACAGCTGGCTCCCTGCCCAGTGGGGAGCCTGCTCCTCCCTCCCCCTCTGCCTGCCATGCCCCCGTTCCTGCTCTCTGTCAAATAAATAAATAGCATCTTAAAAAAACCAGACCCAATTTAACTGGCAACTCCTCTGCCACCTTTTTTATGAAAACATTTACAATGGAAATCTCGAAGGAGTGACTGGAAGCAATCTGAAGGCCTGCAGTGGCTGCTGTAGCCCGGGCTGGTTGCTCCTCCATCCTCCCCTGAATTCCCTTTATCTCTGCTGAACTCTCGAACGTAAGCCACAGACTCTGTAACACCCAAACCCTTCAGCCTGCGTCTTTCAAAACGGCTTTGGAGAAACAGGACACCTTCATGAATCTCCAGGTTTGCAGACACCCCTCGGTAGGGTGGCACCAGCTCCCTCATTTTCCTTTGGAGAAGGAAGTCCACCTGTGGCATGAGCACGGGTGACATCTGCAGTGTTACCAGGCCCCTGCTGGAAGTCCAGGGGTGCCCAGCTGGCTGCACGCTGAGGAGCTGGAGGGACCCTGACAGCCTCGCCCCAGCCTCTGGATCCAGCCGGGCCGAGCCCAGGGAGTCAGTCTGGTTTTGTGTTTGGTTTTGTTTTGCTTGAACCAGTTTGAGTTACATTCTCATAAGTTACACCAGCATCTCATTCACCTCCTACCCTCCTGCCAAAATGGACTCCATTAAGTAAAAATGTTAAATTAATGGGCCTGTCGGTTGATAATGGTTGTGGGATCATTTTAAAATGAATTTGGCCATTAAAATAAACTCTCCACTTAGTCACTTGAAGCCACCAGTCTGGCCAAGCGAATCCTGAAACCACCTAATCTTCATATCAAAGCAGTGATAAAACAAACAATTTAGTTTCCTTGTGAGGAGAGCTGAGATGTGTGTGTGTGGGGAGAGGTGGGGGCGAGTGTTGCTGCCCCGTGGAGAGCTGCCTCGGTGGCTCCAGGAGACCATGGACCTGGAACTAGTTTGCTGGTGATTACAGTTGTCGGTGGTCCGCTTGGACCTGTTAGGACCTCTGCTTCCTCGCTTAGAAATAAGAACCCAGGAAGGAAATATATCAGAAGGGACACTGGGTGGCTTAGTGGTTGAGCGTCTGCCTTTGGCTCAGGGCATGATCCTGGGGTCCTGGGATCGAGTCCCCACATGAGACTCTCCACAGGGAGCCTGCTTCTCCCTCTGCCTGTGTCTCTGCCTCTCTCTCTCTCTGTGTCTCTCAGGAATAAATAAATACAATCTTAAAAAGAGAGAAATGAATCAGAAAAGAAAATTAATAAGAGAGTAATAGAGGATGCGGTGGGAGGCTCTTCAAGGGGGCCCAGAGGTGGTCAGAGCTGGGGGGAGGGGGGCTTTGACGTCACCTAGCTGTCTGAACTGATGATTCACATCTGTGAAATGGGCACAGGGCCACTGGGCCTCACTCATTCTACGCACTCAGGACCTCTGGAAGGACAGTCCCCCATGGAGCCCTCACCCCTGTGCCCTGAGATGAGGATGCTCCTGGATCGAGGCTGGGAAACTTTGTGACCCCAATCCCACAGGTTCTACCATAGAGGAGCATCTGTGCTACGTCTAGCTTCCCCTCCCTATGGTCTTTAGCAGAGATTGTTTCTTTCTTTTTTGTTTTCTCTTTTTAATAGCCTGCCTGTCTTTAAAAAATTAAAGAGCACTGAATTTGAAGTGGGAAGACCTTCACATTTACAGAGTTTTCCTTGATTCGATTTATAGGAGGATTTTTCCCCCTGTTTTATTAGTTTCTTTTCAAAAGAACCAGGTCTGTTATTTATTTATTATGTTCATGCTTTTATGTTCCCTAATTTATTTATTTGCTTTTATCTTTATTATTTCCTTTCTCCCGTTTTCCTTTGGGTTTGTTCTTTTCTTAAAAATCTGAGGTTGAAAGCCTCATCTGTTCATGTTCTCTTTGTATGTGCGAGTGGGTTTTTGACAATAAAAGCATTTAAAGTCGTGGAGGAGCCTCTGAGGCTGGCGAGGACTGTCCCAGAGGTTTTGATATGTGGGGCTCTATGTTCACTGTTTTCCAGGTAGTCTGTTGTGTGCTTGATTTCCTCCTTGACCTACATGTTATTTAGGAGAAGAGTTTTAAATCTCCAATTTTCTTTCTATATTTAGAAAGAATTTATTGCCAGTTTTATTTTATTGTGGTCCAGGCTGTCATCTCTAAAATATCTGTTCAAACATTTTTTTTTTTTTTGACACTGGCACCGTGACTGACCAAACGATCAGCTTTTCTTTTTTTACTTTAAGATTTTACTCATTTACTTGAGACAGAGCGTGAAAGCAAGAAAGCACAAGCAAGGCGGGTGGGCAGAGGGAGAGGGAGAAACAGGCTCCCTGCCGAGCAGGCAGCCTGACTCCCAGGACCCTGAGATCATGACCTGAGCCGAAGGCAGACACTTAACCCAAGGATCAGCTTTCACAGCTGTTCCATGGAACTCACCCCAGTGGCATGTTCCCTGTTGGGCATAATGATAGATGTTTATGTATTAATTCATCCTCTTAATTACAGAGCTCAGATCCTCCTTGCTCATTTTTTGTTCCTTAATATTTCATAAAGGAGTGTTAGTTAAAATGCCCCAGCACAATCGAATTTCTCTATGTCCTTTTATTTCTCACAAGTAAGACATGTATTTTGTAGCTATTTGGCATATAAAAGTGAGAGTAAAAGGGAAAATCACGATTAATTGCATCTTCTCGTGATTCTCCAGGAGTGCAGACTCTGGAGCTGGACGGCAGGGCTCGAGCCCTGGGTGGGGGCCACTCTGTGCTGCTTGTGTGGCTCCCCTGGGTGTGCCTCTGTTTTCTCATCTCAGAGGTGGGGTGGAATAGTGTCCACTGAGCAGAGCTGTGAGGAAGAATCTCATCAGCACGTAGTAAGCAGTGAGCACACCGCCCGGCGCACGGCCAGGGCTTTGGAAGTGAGTCCTGAGCTTGTTAGTGCTGTTTCACGCCAAGCCTCTGCACGGTGTTCAGTATGTTCTTTTCATGGATATTACTTTGCTTTCTTTTGTTGAAGTTTAAATTAAACACACGCAGGCACATGCACCCGCGTTGGGGCACACACACATGCACGCAGGACGCCTAGGCCCGCGCGGCCCTTCCCTGGCCTGACCTGCCCTCCCTCTCTCCCTCGACGCCGAGGCCTGAACTGCACCCTTCCCTTCTGCCTTCCCTCTGTCCAATTCCACTGTGTGCCTAGGGAACAGAGGGGAGGGGAGGCCCGGTCCTGCGGCCTCCTCTAGAGGCTCCCCGGCTTCTGTCCCTGTCTCCCCGGCCAGGGTTGTTCTGGAGACACCTTTGATTCTCTCTGCTTTCTGTTCCCAGCCTGAGAGGTGCCACCTGGACCATTTCTCTTCATCTTCCTGACTTCGCTCCTTCCTGGGGAGGCTGTGCTGGTCCAGAAGTGTCCACCTCCTGCCCATCCTCCAGGAATGTTTCCATCTTAGCAAGAGAGAGATCAAAGTGCCTATGTTGTTCTAGACTTCTGATCTCTGCCTGAGGAGTTGTCCCCAGGGCTGAGGGCATTCTTGCCAGATCCATGGAGCCTGCTGGCTTCGTGGTTCAGAGGCAGAAGCAAACCAATTTAAGAGACAGCCCCTCCTTTCCTTCCCTCCCTCTCTCCTACCTTCCCTCTCTCCCATTCTGTCTCCTTCCCCTCTCCTCTCTTTGACAAATACTTATTAAATGTCTACCCATGGTGTCAGGCATGGAGATAAAGAGTGAGTAAAAACTGATGTGATCCACTGAAGGCCCATGACCACTCGTCAGAACGGCTAGGTGAAGAGGACAGCCCCCAAGAGGACAGTGCGGCCGAGGACGTGGAGCCTCCTGCCGTCCCTGCCCCTGTGCAGGCAGGAGTGTGACCTGGGGCACCCACACTGGAAACCGTGTGGCCTTCTGCTGCTTACTAAAGCGAGCACACCTTTATCTCACTACCTGGCAATTGCATGCCTGAGTCTACAGCAACAGAAATGTCTACACATGTGTATCAAAAGGCTTGTATGAGAACATGCATAGCAGTGTTATCCATCATGACCCCAGACCGGAAGCAGCTCCCAAGCCCATTGGCTTTGGTATATCGGTACAGTGGGTTCTTACATGGCACTGGGAACGGACGGCCCACAGCCACCCTTGACAAGACGGATCCTACCTCACACAGAGCACCTGCTCTATGACTAAATATGTAGAAAGCTTAAAAGCTGGCAGTGTGAATCTAAGTTGGTGGAAGTCAGAATGGTGGTCACCCTTGAGGGGGGTGACATGAGAAGTTGCTGGAGCGTAGTCATGTTTACATGGGTGTGTACACTATGTAGAAATTCAGTGAGCTGCACTCTATGGCCTGTATGTGTGCTTGAGTGTGTTAGAATAGAAAAGAATAGAACAGAATAAGATAGGATAGGATAGAGTAGGATGGGATGGGATAGGATAGGATAGAACAGGATAGAAAAGAGTTGAACAGAATAGAACAGGATAGAATAGAATAAAATTAATAGAATAGAATAGAATAGAATAGAATAGAATAGAATAGAAAAAAAGCAGGTGCTCTCTGTCTTTCTGGAGTGAATGGTCATGTGTGGGGAGGCAGACATGGCTTCAAGGCTTACACAAATGACTATCAGAAGCACCAGCAAGCGTCTCAGAGGTGAGTGTGTGTGCTTGCAAGGGAGGCCACTTCCTGAGCGGTGATGCCTGAGCTTCCAAGAAGGATGAACAGGAGTTAACCTGGTGGGGTGGTGCCAGTGGAGAAGGTGAGGAAAAGCCTCCCAGGAAAGCCTGTGGTGGAAGGGGCTTGGTGGGTTCCAGGCAGGTGACCCTGGGGCATATGCACAGGGAGATGGGGGAGGGATGGGGTTGTGGCCACATGAGAGGCCAGGCCGACCACACAGAGCCCTGTAGACCATGGGAAGGGCTTTCATCTTTATTCTGAGAGTGACCATGGGCAGCCTGTGAGGTGCTTTAAGTAGAAGGTACATGTGTGTGGAAGGGACTATGACCTGAGGTCCTTGAGGTGGAGTCCTATCCCTGGGATCCCCTCTCTACCCCACCTGTGGATCTTTCCAGATCATCCCTTAGCACCTGAATATGCTTCCCTCTGGTGGGAACCCTCTTGAGGGCTGATCCCCTAATATGCCCACCCCTAAGTATACTCAGTTTCTGCTGGTAGGAGCGGCTCCCGCTCCTCCTTCCCAGGCTCCTCTGGGCAGCACGGGTACCACTGCCGGTTGTCCTGCCAAATCAGGCTCAGGACCCTCCTTTGCGGCTTCCTGGCACTGTGCTCTCCTCCCCGGGGTCTCAAACATCTGTTACTATTCTACACTGTTAAAACTTTTTTTCTTGGAAAGGTCATATAAGTGAGAGTCAAAATACAGTGCTGTCTTCCACCTTTGACAGCTGGTTCCTGATCTCAGAGATGGCGACTCATCGGTTTCATGAGCATCTTTTTGGAGATATTTTGCACAGACACACAAACCTATATCCTCCCCCCACCCCATCACCAGCAGTAGCACGTCCTACAGAGTGTTTTACCTCACGCCTTTTAATTTTCAGAGTCTTCATGCCTGATTATTCCATATTCACACATAGAGATCTGCTTCCTTCTTTTCGAAGTGGCTGTGGAGGGCTCTATTTTATAAGCACGTTGCAGCTCACCTGGCCAACCCCTTTGGATGGGCGCTGAGATTGTTTCTCTGTCCTCTGCTGCCCTGCCGTCTATGTACATACATCTCCGAGTTCAAGTCCTTGTATCCCCACAGGCGAACTTCTCAGAAGCGAATGCTGGGTACAGGCAGGTGTGTCTGTAATGTGGACGGGTATGCCAAGGCCTCCTGCATGGAGGGTGGTGTGTCTCTTTGCCTGCATTCATCAGTGTATTAGCAAACCTTTTTGTATTCACCAATCTAATAGGGGAAAATGACAGCTTATTGCATGTGTGTATATATTATTATAAGTGATAATGACCATCTTCTAACTAATACAATTGAAAACTTCTATTTCTTTTCTAATGAACTTACCACTCCACTGGGGTTGGAGCAGGGGAGAGTTCTGAAGAATAAATCTCACTGGAGTTGTACTGTCTTGAGGGGAGGGTGCCGGACTTTTGAACTTCCCTGGACCAGGTGACCACAGGCCTGGCTGCCTACTGTCATGGGGGTGTGACCAAGTGGCGGGTGTAACCTCCCAGGTGTTTCCACCAGGTGGTGTTCATCAGTGAAGGGACCTTCTCTGTAGACCAGCACAGGTGGGAGCCTGGGGAGCCTCCGGGGAGTGCCTGCCAGCAGGTAAGGATACCAACTACGTGAGGACAAGGATGGTTTCCTTAATCCAGACACAATCAGATCTCTGCAGGTGGCATGGAGTAGACTCCCAATGCAGGGACCAGGGCTGGCTCTTGCTGCTTGCCTTTTGACCTCCAAGATTCCCTCCTCTGGGGAATCTATCCTGGGTTCCAACCGTCTTCATCACAATGCTCTCTGAGGAGCACTGCGTTCTGTGTTTTGCTTCATAGCCCCATGTGCCGGTGACTTTCAATGAGCTGGGCATGGCACAGGGAAGTAAGCTCCAGGCAAACATTGACAAGGCTAGCCCCTCTCCAGGGCTGACTGTGGCCTTCCCACAGCCAGGGTGTCAGATCTGCATCAAGATTTTTTATCCCGAGTCTGTTATCAGGGCTGAGTCTGCATCCCAGTCGTGGAGGTAGGAGATAGGAGTTTTGTAGTATGTTAGAGGTTGTATGTGGGGACGCCTGGGTGGCTCAGGGGTTGAGCTTCTGCCTTCAGCTCAGGGCGTGATCCTGGGGTCCTGGGATCGAGTCCTGCATCGGGATCCCTGCATGGAACCTGCTTCTCCCTCTGCCTGTGTTTCTGCCCCTCTCTCTGTGCCTCTCGTGAATAAATGAATACATTAAAAAAAAAAAGAGAGAGAGAAAAAAAGGTTGTATATGCTCTAGAAGAAACCACAGCAGAGGGGGGAGAAGGGAATCCAGGTGGGGTGGGGTGGAGTGGTTGCTCATGACCTGATGAGCAGAGATCCCAGGAGGAGGCCCTGGGGGTAACGATGTCTCTGTGCAGACAGTGGCCGGGCAAAGGCCCTGTGGTGGGAGGGGGCACAGGATGATGGCTGGGGTAGGGTGAGTGATGGAGAGAGGTGGGGGACCTTGCTGGGAGCCCTGGCCTTGCAGACTCTAAGCAGACAGGCACAGCTGGATGGACGCCGTCAGTTCGCATACATACAGGGCGGCACCACAAGGAGGGTCCCTTTTAGGCCCGTTTGCCCTGTGGGGTGCGAATCCAAGGGGTCCTCTTCCAAAGGTGCTTGGATTCTGCTTTCTTGGCTGCTGGATTGCAGTAGCCAGGTGGCTGCCCTGCTGGTGCACCCCTCTCTGCAACTCCCACCCCCACCCCCACCCCCTCACCTGTGGGCCCAGTCACCTGGCCTGGCTGATAGGGCACTGGTTCTCCACCTGCCAGGCCTAGGACAACTCCACCTCGCTAGAACCAGGCATGTTTCTTTCAGAAAAAGTAATTTATTTTCTAATTACAAAAGACGATGGGGTTGAACAGAAGAAAGGCAGATCAGAGCTCAGTCAGAAGGGCCTTCTGCAGACCTCTCCCCCTTCACCGACCCAGGGAGGGATGCCGGAGTCTCCGGAAGGAGGAACAGAAGCTCAAGCAGGGGCTGTTTAGAGCCTCTGGCTAGTAGGCTAGAGACTGGGGTTTTAAGCTTGGTCCTGTCATTTATTTGAGGGCGTGGGGCCGACTTAGAAGCTCAGTTACCCTTCTGTGAAATGGGATGTTGAGTCTGTGACTCCAGAATCTTTCCAGCTGGGATAATCTGTAATTTTGGAGACTCATTCTGGGAATCACTTAATCATTCTCGCAGATTTATTTCTCTGTATCTTGTTATAACTTCACTCCAAATACTGCCCCCACCCCATAACTCCCTGCTGTGAAGGAAACAGCCATGAAGTCGCTGAGTGGTCCTCAGACAAGCCAGTTCCTAAAAGGGAATGAACAGAACCCACCATGAGGGTTGCTGGGTGGGCATTCAAAGTAACACGGTGGCAAGCCTGGCACACAGACAGCCTGGTGTTGAGGAACAGCTAAAGCAGCCACCCATCCACCTCCCCACCTCCCCATCTCTTTGCTCTCTCCCTTAATTCTGAGCCACATTGCTCGGCATCCTACACAAAGCCTTGAGGATTTGATCATTGGTTTGAGCTGAACTTTTTCTTCTTTTTTAAGATTTTATTTATTTGAAAGAGAGAGAGAGAGAGAGAGCTGGGGGAAGGGCAGAGGGAGAGGGGGGAGCAGGCTCCCCACTGAGCGGGGAACGGAATGTGGGGCTTGATCTCAGGACCCCAAGATCATGACCTGAGCCAAAAGCAGATGCTTAACTGACTGTACCACCCAGGAACTTTGTTTTCCTTTATGTATCCCTGCCATGGAACTTCCCCTCCCCTCTCGCCCCTCTCTGAGCCCACACCTCTCCCTGACACTCCTAAACAAAGGCACATGCAGGTGTGCTGAGCCTGTTGAGAAGATGCGGGTGACAGAGCAATCAGACATGGCTGGGGACCAAGCCCTGCCCCCCAGGAGGTTCTCCTGGCCCAAAAGGTCTGACCCAGAGGGCACAAGCCTGGAGGTTCAACAGGGTGAAGCCTGCTTTTAATTGGGTTGAAGTGGAGGACACGCAGAGGAGGTGGGTGGGGTTGGGTGATGACCACACGAAGGAAGTGGGATGGAGGGAGAAGTGGACAGTGGGTCCTGGCCAGAGATCTCAGCTCCTTCAGAACTCTTGGGTCTGATGTGCCTGGACCCTGGCTGGTCCTGTTAGGGTGACCCTCCCACCCCCTGAAGCAACTATTGCAGCCCTGGGAATGGGGTTCTCTCCTCGGCCAGCGTCTGCATCACTCAGTGCTGCACCACTGGACCCTGGGAGGCAGGGTTGGAGGGTGTGGCGGGTACCTGCGGGCATCCCTCCAGCTCTGTGCATGCTCCTTCTTGGTGTGCCTGCCCTCTCCCGCCCCCACCCTGGCCTGCTTCAGATGCCCTGGCCGTCACTTGTGCTGCCTCTGACCTAAGCTCCAGTGTGCTCCTTGCTGACGCCGGGACGGCTCCCTGCTCCCCAGTCCTTGTCATCACACGTCCTTTCTAGCTAAGCCCTAAGATGACTAGTTAGACTAAGCTGGGTTTAGTGTCCTCCTCTCTCACTGACAAGGGACAGAAACCCAATTCAAACTGGTTTAAGCAAAAAGTTCAGATGCACCAGGCAGTGCAGAAGCTAGGAGTTCAAACAAGGTCTTTGAGTCTCAACATGGTTCCATTTCTTACCTCTGCTTTGGCCTGGATTTCATTCATTCCTTCCCCAGGGGTAACAGAGGTGGCTGCCTGGTGGACCCCGTATGCACAGAGGCCCTGCTGATGAAGGACGCATCGCCCTTCGGCTGCTGGAAGGGCCGTCGCGCTGACCGTTCTCAACTCCTGCTCTGCTGGCCAAGAACTGTCTTGCCTGAGGTCACATACTTTGCCTGGGTGGCCCAGACCCAATGGCTGATGGATGGGGAGAAGAAAAGGCTCGGCCAACTCAGCCCAACTCAGGACAATCCTGAAGGGGCCACTTGAGCTCCAGGGATCCCCAGGGGGTGGCTGAGGCTGTCACTTCTCCCTCTGCTCACCCTTCTGTCTTCACCAGCCTTCTGAAGACCTGATCCTCAGGACCCTCTTTAATGAACATCCTGTTCACTGAAATCTGCCTGAGAGTTGACTTCCTGGAGAACCCAACCTGCTTCAAGCACTGATGATCTCCTTGTCTGCCTCCTACTAGCTTAGTGACCCCCTAGTGAAAAGGAAAAGACTCCTCTTTCCCAAAAGTGTGGCAAAATCTTAGTGGAATATTCTCGGCCTCTGAATGGCTCTGCCTGGGTCACATGAGCCCCTGGGAGCTAGAGCACTCGCACTGGCCATCTGGTTAATCTAGAGCCCTGCTCCATTAGCTCACCTGAGAGGGGACTTAACCCGGACAGAAGGCGGGAAGAGATGCCAGCAGAAGCACAGATGCCCTGGCATGGGCCCTGCTCGAGGGTGGTAGCCGCAGTGTGGGGCTTCACCCGGTCGCAGCAGTGCAGGATACCCCAGGATTGGAGACAGTTGCCCTTTGCCTGCCCCCCCAGCAGGAGAAGCAGAGTCATTTGCCTTCAATGCCCTGCCCTTCAGGGGTGTGGGAGGAGCAGGGAGAGTTTTATGTGGGGCGTGAGCACAGCCACACATCCTGCCGGCCTGTCCTGGAGTGGCTGCCCCTCAGCCAGTAGCAGCACCACCATCCCCACCGAGATCCCCACAGATTCCTCATCACCTGCCAGGAGACTCTGAGGCCACCTCTTGATCAGAGACTGCATATTTTTCCAATTAGTCACCCAGGTGACACGCACCAAATCAAAGCTGACACTCCAAATGGGCCAATCAGTAGCTCCATTTCCCCCTTCCCACCCTAGAGGGGAGAGAAAGCTAATGTATGAAACATTTACCCCCCACCCCACCCCCGCTCCCCATCTAGCAGGCACAGGAAAGCTCAAAGACATTCGTTTCTCAGTTGCCCTCTGAGCTGTCAGGCTTCCTCTCCTCATCCCCTTAGGAAATGTTTTGGGAAGCACCCAGGGTCTTAGCATCTCCCTTTCCCAAGGACCATGGTGGGGGCGGGGGGCATTGTCTGCACCTCGGCCTTTAAAACAGTTGGTGTCCTTGCTTTGTCAGGACTCAGGTCCCCCCTGGCACTTCGGTCTGATGACAGTCCTTTTTGGGGCGCCTCACTTTGTTCCTCGGCTTGGTCAGACTGTGCCCTCTGCGCCCCCAGGCTTGGCTGCTCACCACTTTCCCAGCACCCGTGGAGGCCTCAGACAGTCTCCTTGGAGACAGGACATTTAGAGAGTCTGCCCTGCCCCCACAGCCCTTACATCTTGTGTGTGTGGACGATGGGCCACCCACCCTTTCTCGTGCCTCCCCTGAGCCCTGGTTCCAAAACTCCCCCACCTCTGACCATCTCACCAGGTATCCTGGAGCACCTCCAAGCCAGCAGGCCCCAGACCAGGCTCAGCATCCTCTCCATACCTGTCCTTTCTTCCTGGCCTCAGTTGGGGGACAGCCCAGCTTCTGCCTGGTTCCAGGAGTCGACATCAGTCGGGACCCCCTCACCTGATGGTTCCCTCCCCGCTGCCCCCTCTGTATGCCTGTGGCTGCTCCTCACTTCAGGTCCATGTCTTTTACCAGGACCACCCCATATCCTGATGGCTATCCAGGCCTCAGACCTCTGCCCCAACACCAGCTCCAGCCGAGCCCTCAAAGCATCCTCAAGACCCCAACTGTGACCACACTACCCCATCCCGAAGACCACCCGTGGCTTCCTTGTCCTGGTCCATCTCAGTTTGGATCCTGCTGGTGGCCCTCGCCCTCCAGTGAGAGAACAGCTTTCACGTGCTGTCCCCTCTGCCTGGCATCCCCGCTCGCATGGCCTCCTGGACCTGTCTCTCCTGGAGAACTTAGCACAGGGTTTGGGACTGCTCCTTCCTGCCTCCCTAGACTGCCTGTGCCCCCTTCTTCTTCACCTGCCACCCACAGCCTCAAGGACCTTCCCTGGGCAAGGGAAAGCCCACATCTGTGGGCCAGTGGGGGAGCTGCTTGGTCACGGTCACTGTAGAGTGAATTGTTCCATGGGGAAGGGCCTGGCCCACAGGCAGCTGGGGTCGTAGCCTTAGAGAGCCTGCAGTAGGCTGGACTTCCTTGCCCTAGACACACCAGCCCTTGGCACCGCCTACCCTGGGCTGGAGGCTGAGGAGCCCCGGGTACATGTCCTGTCCTGTGGGCCCCCACCCCCTGCCTAATTAACGCCTGGAGCGGCCGCCTGCTTCTTTGCTCCATCTCATCTCCGACATTTTTCATGTCTAATCCACCGAGGAGATCTCCTGAAGGCTTTGAAGTCTCCAGGCGCACGAATAAAGATGTCACCCTGGCACACGCAGTGCTTCTTAATGAGGACGGGTTTGATGTGGAGCCGTGGGCCTGGAAGGAAGTAGCTTTCCTGCCCACCCCCTTCTGCAGCAGGCAGGCAGGGGTGGAGAGCCCAGGTTGGAAGCAGAGCAGGCTAAATAGGGCCCAGGCCCAGCAGGTCCTGGGACAAAGGGGAGGTAAGGCCGATAGCACTCCTGAGGTCTCTCTTCATCCCTCTGGGTCAGGGACCACCCCCCCACCCCCTCACCCCACCCCAGGGCCAATGCTTGAACTCAGAGACCCAGCTTAGTCAAGGAGAGTTGGCTGCAGAGGGAGTGCATTCAGGGAAAGATGCAGAGAACAAGGGGCACTCTGGTGGGAGATGGGGGGGGGGCAGATGGAGCCTGGGGGCTGGATGGTGCTTTGAGGGTGACCCTGGGGGAGGGGACCAGGCAGGAAATGGAGCCCGGGGGTGGGGGGTTAGGGAAGAGGTGGAGCCTGGGGGAAGGACTAAGGAGATGTGGGATCCTGGGTAGAGGCAGGGGAGGGGACAGCTTCTGGAGAGTGTCCCTCCCCCTTTTCCAAAGCAGTGAGTGAGAGGAGCACAGACCCTCAGGCAGGCTCTCTGGGAACGATCATGGCTCTGCTAGCCAGTGAGCAACTGAACTGCCTGTGCCTCGGTTTCTTTATCTGAGACATGGGCTGATTCTGTCCACCTGATAGAGCCTTGTGAGGACCAATGAAATCTTCTGTGTCAGGGACTAGACATGCCAGCCATAGGACACTGCTGACCACGTGTGGGTCACATACACATCTTGGAGCCTAGGCCTGCTTGGGGCCCAGAACATCCCCCTCCTCCTTCCTCAACTCACCTGGCAGCCCCTTCTCAGCTGTGCCCCTGGGGTACGCCCTGTGAGCTCCACCGAAGCTTCCGTTTGCTTGGAGTGTCATGCACTCCCTAGTGCTCCTGATGAAGTCAGCCACAGGCACATTGTCCGTCCCCACCTGCCTTGAGGCTCCCGCCCCTCAGTGGTCCTGGCACCTGGGACCCTGACCATTCCTCCAGCACCTAGCACTATCAGCCAGCATTTTCTGGACACTTACTGTGGGCCTGGACCCTTTACATGGAGGAGCTCAGTTCCCCTCTGAAGGTAGGTACGGTTGGCAGCCCCATTTAACAGATGTTGAGAAGGAGGCACAGAAGGGTTAAGGACGGACGTTGCCAAGGTCGCAGGGCAACTGGTGAGGCATTCTCTCACTGACTCGGGTATTAGATGGACTCCAGGATTCCAGGCCCCTTGCCCAGATGACCTCATGGCTGTGCCCACTCAACCTTGGAGCACTCCTGGTTGGAAGTGGTGTGGACTGACCTCTACCCACGTGGAGTCTGAAAAGAGCTCAGGATGAAAAGCCCTCCCCTTCCCTCCCCTACTATCCACTGGGGGTTCCAAGGGGTTCCGGGGTCCCCAAGGAAGCTCATGTCCTTGGACCTGCATGGAGCCCGGAGGGCAGAACCCACTGGGCAAGGCTGAAAGAGCCCCAGGCCTGGCAGTGGACAGCAACCGTGCATATCCCATGCAGCCCTGCATACCTGGGGTGTAGTCATATCCTTTGCTGTGGGGCTTGGCTAGTCCTCGATGCTTAGAGGGCTCCCAGCACTGCAACATAATGACCTACTTGTTTATGCCAGGCACGTCCCTTTAACCTCCCCCCAGTCGTCTCAGAGAGATATTACTGTACCTAGTTCTACTGAGAAACAAAGATCAGAGAGCTTAGGTGACTTGTTTGAGGCTGCACAGCATCGGTCTCTTTCCCTTCCTCGTCTCAGCCCCATTTCCCTACTGGTGCTACCTAGATCCACCTCCTAAATATATGACTTAAACTTGGCCCTTGTCTCAGGACCAGCCTGCCCCAAGACACCCAGCAAATGTCTCAATCAAGAGAGACCCGTCTTTGTCTTCATGAAGGCAGCTAACATTGCAATGGCCATGTGATGTTGGCTAACAGAATGCTAACCTTTCTTTCCAGGGGACCTGGTCATTCTTTTCCGTCCTGGCTGGGGCTAAGCCAAGACACTCCAGAACTCTGCTTGCAGCCTGTGTAAGGGAATGACGCTTCGGAAGTAATTGTGAAGCACCTGCCGTGTGCTAGGGCCACACCCCCCCTGTTTGGTAGGGGGTGAGAAAAGGGTGATGCCCTCTGCGATGGCAACAGAACCATCTGGGAGTGATGGGGTGACCCTTGAGGAGGGGCTGGGCCTGCAGGGGCCCCTCTGCTACCTACTGGGAGCAGAGCACCATACACGGAGCTAATTTCAACACGCTTCTGGAAGGCTCTGCCCCACAAACCACTGGACTCAAGGCAAAGTCAAGAGGATTAGAGCCAGGGAAATGGGGGCAGAGGACACCCACCCTGCGCGACGTGCCTCTCTCTGCAGAAGCTCTATCAGGCTGTTTTCCCTGTGGCACCCTGGAGTGGAGCTCTGCCCCAGGCCCCTCCATGGACCTATTATCTGCCTCCACTTCTTCCTCACCTGGAGAAATCTTCCTGAGCCCAGTGCCCGCAGCTCCTATCCCGGCTCGCACACCTCCGCGGCTCCTAGCCAATGCAGGACGGAGCCTGTGCTGTTTGCTACATATGGCTCTCAGACCCCATGCCTGTCTCCTGCTGACCTGCGGGCTTTTGCCTTGTTCCCTGTCTTGCATCTGGCAAACTCTTCGGCACCCACTCAGTTCTGCTCCTCTCCACCTCAGACCATGTCCTTTCCTGTGACCCCCTTCTTGCCGGTCCAACCTCCTTGCTCCATCATTTCGAGAGGCTTGTAGAATTGGGCCTGGCATTCAGGTCTCCCTGATTTAGCCTCTGCCCCTCCACCCCTCCCAGGCTCCTCTTTCTTCCTGCCTTATGTACTGAGGCACTTAGAATTTCCAGAATGTGCCTCCTTACCTTCTTCCATCCTGCCTTGGTACACACTTTTGGCCCTTTAGTGACCCAAAGGTCACTTCAGTGTTTCTAGTCTCAGGGATGCCAGTGTTGGGAAAGGGTTACTCAACGCTGCCCTGGCTGAGCCCTGGGCTGAGCCCTGAATTCGGGCCAGAGCTACTCGCCCTCCACCAGTGAAGTCCGCTCTCAAGAGCTGGTCCTCCACACGCCTCAGGGATGACCCTGCATTCTGGTAGGTGCACAAGGTAAGGTGAGAGGAAAGGCCCACAGTCCACTCTGGGGACAGGTCAGAGCAGAGAGCCGAGGCTTCTGACTATCTGCAGTGTCCCTGAAGACACCCTAGGGTGATCCATGGAAGGCCCCCAGGTATGTGGGAAACGGCACTTTGAGGCTGAGCAGTTGGTTGGGGCCAGACAAATTGCAGGCAGGGTCTTCCAATGGCAAGTTGGCCTCAAGTTCAAAGATATGGTCAACAAAGGGAAATTCCTGATTCTAAGAAAAGAGCTTGGAGTGAATTAAAATGGCAGGGCTACTTTTGCAAAGGCAAAAAACCTAAGCCAACAAAACCCAGGACAACCCAGAATCCATGAGAAGCAGCATAGCATTGTGGTTGAGAGCAGGAATTTTGGAGCAAGACTACATGGGTTCCAGTCCTTATGTGCTGTGTGACCTTACCTAGGTCATCTACCCTCTCTGTGGCATGATTCCTTCAAAGCTGCAAAACAAAAATAATAGTGGTACCTACCTCATGGTTGGTTCACGTGAGGGATTAAATGATGTAAAACCTGTTCCAAATGCTTGTTTAGAAGAGTGCTGTGGTAAGTATTTTATTATCAACTAGGGAATGGATGGATAAAGTGTGGTCCATTCATACTACAGAATATTATACAACAGAGGCACCTGGGTGGCTCAGTGGTTGAATGTCTGCCTTTGGCTCAGGGCGTGATCCCGGAGTCCCGGGATCAAGTCCCACATCAGACTCCCCCCAGGGAGCCTGCTTCTCCCTCTGCCTGTGTCTCTGCCTCCCTCTCTGAGTCTCTCATGAATAAATAAATAAATTCTTAATACAAAAAAAGAATACAACATTTAAACAGAATGAACCAGATCTATATCATCCATAGAGATAGGTATTTAGAGTTTGGGTGAAAAAAGAATGTTGCAAATTAATATATACTTCCAACTACATGCCCCACTTCTGTGAGAACATATATATATTACATGTAAATTCATAGGAACTGATGAAGCTAATGTATATGTTAATTAAGAAGAAGAGTTCTGGAAGGATGTGAAATATGCCTG
This sequence comes from Nyctereutes procyonoides, assembly GCF_905146905.1. Classification (NCBI taxonomy): domain Eukaryota; kingdom Metazoa; phylum Chordata; class Mammalia; order Carnivora; family Canidae; genus Nyctereutes; species Nyctereutes procyonoides. The sequence goes on along the minus strand of NW_026575131.1, from coordinate 1,576,975 downwards.
TGTTTGTGGTGGTTTGGGGGAGGTGAAGATGACATTTGGGGAGGGCACTTGCAATAGGGGGTGGTGGGCATGCAGGACTTACCTTCTCTGCAGTGTTCAAAAGGAGAGTGTAATTACTTGTATAATGACAACTGAATTTATAGAAAGAAATTGTCAGGACCACAGGGTGTGAAGTTATGGTCCTGCGGGGGTGTGGGGGGTGTGGGTGTGGGCCAGCATGGCCTGGTAGAGCAGGGAATGCACCAGTATCTCTGTGAGGAAATATTTAGATCAAAAAAAGCATTTCTGTGTTGTGAATAGTGTAATATTTGGAAAAAGAAAGGAAATCAGTGACTTTTCTTGTAATGGAAGCAACAGGAAATACAGCTATACAAAACCCTTTGGGCAGTGGGGCTTGGATTTGAAAAGACAGAGGGGCACCTGGGTGGCTCATTCGGTTAAGCATCTGACTCTTGATTTCAGCTCAGGTCATGATCTCGGGGTTGTGAGAGCAGCCCGAGTCCGGCTCCATGCTCAGCAGAGGGTCTGCATGGGATTCTCTCTCTCCCTCTGCCCCTCCCACTGCTGCCATGGATGCTCTGTCTCAAATAAATAAATCTTTTTTTTTTTTTTTTAAAGAAAAGACTGAGGGATCCCTGGGTGGCGCAGCGGTTTGGTGCCTGTCTTTGGCCCAGGGTGCGATCCTGGAGACCCTGGATCGAATCCCACGTCAGGCTCCCGGTGCATGGAGCCTGCTTCTCCCTCTGCCTGTGTCTCTGCCTCTCTCTCTCTCTCTGTGGGCCTATCATAAATAAATAAATTTAAAAAAAAAATAAAGAAAAGACTGAGATGTGGGTAGGGGGGATGGGGGGTGGAGTAGCTTTGTCCTGGCGTGCAGTGTGTCACTCTGATCCTCACACTACTTCTATGGAGTGGGGTCCTCCCCACCTAGTGCTGCAGACACCATGCATTGGGTGGGAGTGAGTGTGCCAGGTCATACAGCAAGAGGCAGGTAGGACAGGGACTCGCATCCTGTCTGCAAATGTGCACAGACAGTGTTTCTACTGCACACTGTCTCTGTGCAAGGAAAGCCCAACGGCTTGGATATTAGGTGCCAGGAGTCCATGCCCATCTCTGCCACTAGCCTCCTTTTATTATTATTCACAATAATAAGCAGACCTTCGCTGTATTGAACACTTATGTGTGCAAGGAACGTGTGCAAGGAACTCTATGAGTGGCATCTCATAAATCTTGCAATAACCCTATGAGGCAGGCCGTGGTGGAGTGCCTACGGAAGTGGGCCCAAGCTCCTGTCCCTCCCTTTACATGTGATGCAGGCCCTCCCATCAAGGGGTGCAGTCTGCTCCTCCGCCCCCGACTCTCGGCTGGCCCGGGACCTGCTTTGGCTGATAGAATGTGGCAGAAATGATGGTGTTCTAGTTCGCAGCCTGGGTCTCAAGAGGCCCCGCGCACTTCCACTGCGGCTCTTGAAACCGCTCAGCTGCCTGTGACCAAGCCCAGGCTCACCTGCTGGAGGATGAGACCCATGTGGCCCAGTCACCTGTTGCCCCAGCTGACAGCCGTGTCACCAGGCATGTGAGTGAGTCACAGCTTAAGCTGAGCTACTAGCTTCCTGCCAAGGCATGAGCAATAAATGGTTGCTTTTTTAAAGCCTGTTTCGGAGTATTTGTTAGGCACTACTGGCTGTGACAATGCACGATGCAGGGAGGCTCAGCCCCCTTAGACTGGTAAAGATGTTGGTCTCAGAGAGGTTGGGATGCCCTGAGTTTGGACCCCAGCCTGGATGGCCACACTGAACCGCTGATTTGCCTGGGGGTACGGATTTCTCCCTGTGTGGCTGTTTCATCTTCAGCATATTAAAATACTTTGTTTCCTGCCCTGCCTATTTCTCCTGTTGTATTTTGAGGCTCCAAGGAGAATTCACATGTAAAGACGCTCTGGGAGACCCCATCCACCCCCTGCCCCCTCCTCAAATTTCCATCTTGGGGAAGAGCTCCTGCTTGATTTGGTTCTGCAGGTCAGGCTGGCCCTAGGGAATTGAGTTGGCGGGAATACGAGACTTTACCGAGTAATTATAGGATTAGGCATCCCCCTCGAAATTAAATGCTACCTTTTTACCTTCCAGAGAAGAATCCCACCCCCCACCCGCTACCATGTAATTATCTGGTGAATTACTCTACGGAGGTCTCATGGTAATTATGCGAGGAGTCAGAAGCCAGCAGTTCTCCCAGTCATTACAACCGAGGAATTAGCTTTCATTGTGCAAGCCCGCCTGCTGCCGCGGCGGTGCCAGTGCCAGAGCGAGTGGTCCTCTGGTCCTCCAGCCCAGCCTGCCTGCACCTTCCCTCCCAGTTGCACAAGAGCAGGCTTCATGCAGGAGAGGGGGACCTCAGTGCACAGCCCCCAGCCCTCCAGGTGGATGGCTACCTTGAACGTACAGAATCACACGCTCACCTGTCACCGAAAGACAGCAGGGTATTAAGAGCACAGAGCTTGGGGGCATGCTACCTGGGTCTAGCCACCCACAAGTATGGTGCCTGCTTCCCGCCTCAGTTTCCTCACCTGTAATGTGGGGGTATCGGTCAGGATTAAATGAACAAATAGACACAGGGTATTTTCAGGATTAAATGAACAAATAGGCATGACACATAACATGAGACAAATAGTCTTGCAAGAACATCTAGCACGGAGTGGGTCCAAGGAAGCATTTGCTTCTAAGATGCTGATGTGTGGGGCCAGAGGCTGGATCCCTGAAATGCTCAGCAGAGGCAGAGCATTTGGCAGAAAAGTGGGCCCAGAGCAGGTCATCATTCAGGGCCAGGAGGGGTGGTACCCAGAGTGAGGTGATAACTGAGGCAAGAAGAGGATTTGGGGCTGGAAATGCTGCAGGTGGGAATTATGCCTGGAGCTGGCCTGTCACTTTCTCCATGTTGGTGTCTGGCTCATTCGGACCAGGAGGGACTGGATCCTCCCCTTTCCCAGCAGATCCTATGGCCAAATACCCAGAAGCCAGCCCCACGGAGAAAGAAGGTAGGTGCGCCTGATTCACAGTGGTGGCAGCTCTCACGGTCAAGCAGGAAGCCAGTCCTCAAAGGCAAGGAGCTGGAGAAGGGGACAAAGGAGAGTCTGGAATGTGGGTGGAGAGCCCTCTGCTCCCTTTGTCTGTATCTGGCTCACTCATGTAAGAGTCCCAGCTCCCAAGGTAATTCGCTGGTGGCCTTGGGCAACTGGCTTTGCCTCTCTGAACTCTGGGGCAAAAAAGCTATAAAACAGCCATGCTCACCTCTGATGGCTGTTGAGAGCGTTCAGGCTGCTGAGAGCATTCAGGCTGCTGACGTGTGTAATGGGCACACAGAGAAACTGCTCAGCCAATGCTGTGTAAAAACAAAATGAGCCAGGCATCTCCTCTCTCCATGGCCTTTGAGATATGACTCATTTCCTCTCCTCCTGGATGCAGCACTTCTGCAGGTTTTAGCTGAGACCAGCTGGGGCACCCCCATTTCCCAAATCCTTGGCCCTGGAGGAGTGGCTGCCTCCAGCTCCACAGGACCAGGGCTGACAAAGCCTGGCTGTGGAACGGACAATAAGAACCTGGTTTCTCTTCATTCTTTTGGCCACAGGCATCACAGCCACCCCCCATCCCCCACACCTCCACACACACACACACAGTGAATGTCTGGTGGTGGGGGCCTCAGCCTTGTGGTAGCCTCATGTACAACTGAGCAACTCTAGCTACAGGATTCGGTCCCAAAATGTGCTTTTGAACACGGAGTAACAAAGGCCTATTGGTCATCTAAGACCAGGTTCTTTTCCAAGGCTGGGGATCCTCCAACCATACTGTAAGTGACACTCGAAAACCTCAGAGATTTTGTCTGGCTGTGTTTCTAACTGGTGGTGTCCTCTGATTCCTGCCAATACACTATTCACATCTCTTGCTACACACACCCTGTCCTTTCTGCCTTGGGGCCCTATGGCTGCCTGGTGAGCTCTTGCACATCCTTCTTGGAGCACTGATGGCTCTGGCTTGTCTCTCTACTCCTCTGCCAGGCTCTCCCCAGTCTGCCAGCATTGCTTTGTGTCTCAGCCTCTTCCAGGAGCGGCCCCCTCCCCCTCTATCTCCTCACCTGTCAATCTTGTTCCTCCGCTCTCCCCGGAGCAGGGACTCCTTCTGAGCTTGCAGCCCTGCGGTCTGTGAATGGCAGTCTGAGGTCCCCCGCTGAGCCTTGTTCCTTTTCAACCCACTCTCCCCTCCATCGCTTCATCATTCTAGTCAGGCCCGAGACATGGACCGAATGAGGCAGGGCTCAATTCGAGCCTGGTACAAAGAGTATTTTGATGTTTTCATTTCTTTCTAGTTCAATACTTCCAGAAAACACATAGATTTGGCGCTGCTTCCAACAGGCTCTCTAACTACTTTTTTAAACTTTGTGCTGGCTAAAAAGTGAGGTGCAGTGTGATTGATGGTAGGACCCTGGGGTGGGGATGCAGCTCTGCCCAAGGGGCTGGCTAATTCTAGCCCTCAGATTCCTCCTCTTCCCCTTCTGCCCTGAGGTGTTCCCCACTCAGGCAAATGAACTAATGTTTCTGCCTGGAGAGTCCTGGCCAGAGAACCCTCAGAGAACAAAGAAGCAAACCCAGGGACCTTTGTCCAAGCAGCAGCGGGAGGCTGGCCAGGAGCTCTCCTTGGTGCTGAAAGGGGCTTCCCCAACCCTTCCCTTCCTGCTCCCCCCCCGTCCCCGCCCCCAAACGCGAAGCAAGCAAATTCTAGCCTATCTGAAGTACTAATAGTCACTTTTTAAAATACAGCACACATTGGGTTCCTAACATGAGCTTTGTTTGTGCTAGGTACTTGGGACCTATCCTCAAAGGAGTAAACGGTGGCCACTGACTCCTAGGAACTCCTAGGCTGGTAAGGATGTTCAGCAATCCGAGAACAGCATGAGATGTGCTATGATTGAGGAATGACTGGGTTATGGGGGAGAATGTCAAAAGGATGTCTAGCCCAGATTTGGGGGTCAGAGAAGGCTTCTTGGAGGAAGTAGTATCTCAATTGAGCTCTAGTGGTGACCAGTATTTAGCCAAGTGAGGGCAGAAACTAAAGAGGGTTCCACACAGAAGGAATGACATATTCAAAGGCATAAGAAAGGGTGCAGTGGTTCCAGAGCTTGGGCTCGAGGACCATTTGCACCACTAACTAGTTGTGCGACCTTAGGCAAATTACTTACCTTTCTGTGTTTTAGTTTTCCATCCTACAAAATATAATACAAAAAAAAATACCCTTTTATAGGGTTGTTGTGAGGATTAAATGCTTTTAATAAATGCTGAGTGCTCAGAACTATGGCTGGGATATAGCAAATAGCAATGAAGTTTGTGCTGACTGGTGTAAAGGTTAAGTTGAGGGAAATACAGTGGCTGGGAGCATGCGCTACTTGGCAGTGGGTGGGGGAGCAGTGAGGTCTGGGTTTGCAGAGGTGGCAAAGCCAGCGGAGTAGGAGGTTGGGAGCCACGCTGGGGGCTAGGTTTCACTCTCAGTGCAGTTGGGACCATCATCAAAGGGTTGGCTGTGTGGAGAATGGGCTGGGTGGGAGACCCTAAAAATAAATATAGTGTGTGTGTTTCAAGGAGTTGGGTGGGGGGTGGTTGGGGAGGTGTCCCTATCATCCAGTCAGGAGCAGACATGTGGGGTGAGGAGCAGGGATGGGCTGAGACCATCCCCACATGTCCAGTTTTGGTGACAGGTGGATGATGGGGACATGTATCATAATTATGGTCATACATCTTTGGAAAGGCAGTCTGGATTTTTTATATCCTTTTTTTTAATAGTTTATTTATTTTTTAAATTTTTTTATTTATGATAGTCACACACACACACACAGAGAGAGAGAGAGAGAGAGAGAGAGAGAGAGGCAGAGACACAGGCAGAGGGAGAAGCAGGCTCCATGCACCGGGAGCCCGACGTGGGATTCGATCCCGGGTCTCCAGGATCGCGCCCTGGGCCAAAGGCAGGCGCCAAACAGCTGCGCCACCCAGGGATCCCTATCCTTTTTTTTCTTGATTCTCCTTCCCCCATAATAGGTTTTCCAGAAGAAAGCCCATGTCAACAACCCAGTAGGTTGCCTTCTGTATTTTTCTTTTGTGCTAATAAAATCCTATACAGACACACAGAGCTCTATGTATGTGCTCACAGAGCATTTTGGCCATTGTTTTATAAAAATGGGATCATATTATACATACTTATCTTCAAATTGCTTTTCTTATTCAACAATACTGTATAGAAATCCCTTTAAGTCTATTGGTGGAGAGTTAATTAAATTTTTCATAGGTTGCCTAATATTCTATGGCTGTACTGACCAGGGTGCCACTGGCCGCTTTTCCCTTCTCACCCACCGGCAGTCCACCTCCCGGTTTCCACCCGGATCCTCGGGCATCACTGAGTTCCGGAACACGACATGCTGTTTCACACCTCCACGCCTTGGTGCAGCCTGTTCCCTTCGCCCAGTCTGATTCACACGGCTAACTCCTACTCATCTTCTCAAGATCCATCTGTAGCCTGTTCTCCATGAGAGCAGACCAGCGGGGTTGGGGTGGGGGTGGGGAGCACAAAGGTCAGGGGGCCAGAGAGTGGACAGTCACTGTGGGGCCTCCTAAGCAGGCAGTTTGGGCTTAGTCCTAGGGTGTGGGCGCTCCTGGAAGGTTTGAAGCAGGGGAATGACAAGTGTAAAGAAGCCACTTTGCTGGCTAGGGACCTGAAACTTGTGGAGAGCTGCCTTCGAGGCATAGCACCCCAGACCTTCCCTCCCCTCTCCCCTGAATGTCCCAGTCTACCTCCTCCCTCCTGGTCCACACACCAGCCATTTACTTGTCCTCCTGCAGCACTGTCAGGATGGGCCCTAGCTCCCTGCTCCCCTCTGCTTCCTGCTACCCCCTGACTGGCATTTCCCAGAGATGGGAGCTTCACAGCTGATCATTACAAGCAGCAGCAAGGAAGGAATACAATCATCAGCCTCCATGGTGGGAGTCACCAGGAAGGTTCTAGTTGGATCCAAGTGTGAAGCACTGTCTCTGTGCAGTCTCCCCACTTCCTCTCAGGCTAGCTCTGCTGCCTTCTGTACTTTATTTCTGAGGGCAGGCACTGTCCCCCCACCCCCCACCCCCTGCGCCAGGCTTCCATTTTCGTGGCTCTGAGAATGGACAGTGACAGTGAAACAGGTAAAGTAGCCTCTCTAGGTTCCCAGAGTCCTGGAGGCCACCACGAGGGTCCTAGAAAGAGCCCTGTTTTGAGTCCATTCCCACTCATCCTGAGGTCAGAGATGACACATCAGCAGTTTGCAGGTGAGGTTGTCCACCAAATGTGGTAATATGAGATGGAACAGGACCAAACTTTTAGCTCTAATGGTCCTATTTCACTTCTAAGGTTACCAGGCAGTTACAGCAGGCAGGATACTGGGTTTCTAATTGTAATACACACACAGGGTTTCCTTTTTCAATAACCGTATTTAAGTGAAGAAAACTCTTAAGGATGCACCCACAGAAGACCTAGTCGGAGGGGTGGCTCAGATCTGAGAAAGAGCACTTTAGGACACTCTAGCGGGGAGGGGAGTGCCAGTGGGTGGCTTGCCGGTCAAACACATTTTCTCTTCCTTACCCTGTTTTGAAAAGCTATTGAATTGTCTACATTCCCATCAAAATCCAAATTTTCCAGCTTTTTTGGGGGGAAAAATCTGAAAACTGGGCAAAACTAGGTGTGAGCTCTTCCGGGAGGGGCTCGCTGGCTGGGAGCAGTGTCCCCTCGCCAGGGCCACAAGGCGTGGCAGTCCCTGGCAGCTCAGCTCACCCACCGTGGTGCTTGCTGTCCGCGTGGCCATCTGAGTCCCACAAAGGATAGCTGGGTGTGGGTGCTGGTGGCAGGGCCACGGGCTGTGCCCTGCGAGGGCGGCAGCATCAGCACAAGAAGCCCCACACCAGAGGCTTCGATTTTCGGAAGTGGCGCAGGCGTCGGCCGGCTGAGGTCCCCTCCTGTCCTCTGTCTGGGCCTCAGCTTCCCCCGTGCACAGGTGTGGCGGGGCCCAGGGTTCGGGCCTTGAGCGCGCTCCTGCGTCGGGCCCTCGGGGGACGGCAGGGGGCGCTCCCGGCCCGCGGGAACGCGCTCCAGCCCCAGGACAAAGGCTGGGGAGCGGCGGGCAGGCCGGGGGCTCGGCAGGGCCTCAGCCCGGGCCCTGGCGCAGACCGCAGAGCCCTGCTTCCCCTCTCGTCTCCCTCTGCCGGTCCCTTACGTCCCCCTCCCCCATTTCTCGGAGTCTCTCGGTCTCTCCCACTCCATCGGTTTTGCACCTCGTACTCTCCACCCCGGGGCTCCAAGTGGCTCTGCCTACCTCATGTCTGTCCTCCGCGCCTTTGACTCAAGCGGGGTCCTGTGTCCTTGTGGCCCAGAGGTCGCGGGAGCTGTTCCTAGCGTCATGTCTCTGCTTGTTCTATCTTCTAGAGAGGTGGCCAGAGCCTCCTTCCCAGTGGAGGTGGGCACAGCCTCAGCCTCCTGCTCCCAGTGACTCTGGCTGGCATCTCCTGGAAACACAGCCTCTGAGCAAGCCTCCGGCTGTCCACAGTCTTCATGAAAGCATCCAGGCTTACCTGGATTTCCCTCTCCCCCAGCCAAGTCCCCAGAGTTGCCCAGAGACTGGATGAGAGGCAGGGAGCCGGGCACACCTGGTGCGCCCTTTGACTCAGTTCTAACACACACACATTTTGGAGTGCCCGTGGCGCCGCATGGGAATGGAAGCCCCTCGGACTCTGGGGTGAGGCCAAGGGACGCGAGTATACCCCTGCCAGCACCTCGAGGGCCCTTCCTGCCCAGGATTCTTCACCCTCTCTGTCCCCCATTCTCCACCTGAATAATAAAAGAATAGGGCTCTATGACTTTTTCCAACTCTGACCATGTAGCTTCTAATGAAATGCACCTGAAGTCCCACCCTTCTGGTTACCACCTTTTAAAATCAGGTGCTTTTCTGCAGTTCTCAAGACAATGTGGTGGCGTAGGTATCAGCATGCCTGTTCCACAGATGAGGAAGACTGAGGCCCAGGCACCCTAAGGAGCCGGTACAAGGACACCAGCTCTGTCTGAGTCAGCCTGGTGGCTCTCCACTGGGGAGGGGCAAGACTGCTGTGCTAATGGCCAGAGAGGGCTCCAGACTCCAGCCCTCAGGGGACCCCTCCACTCCAGGAACCATAGAAGCCCCACATAGCTGCCTGCATCTGCTGTGCCTTGCGTGATTCCATGCCTGAGAAGTCTTCCTTGCAATTGGGGTGAAAGATGATGCATGGTGTCAGCTAGGGTCCCCGAGAAGCAGCTGCCAAAATGATGGGGTGAGAATTGCAAGGGATTTTTTTTTTTTTTTTTGCCTATGAAGAATTGAGGAGAGAAGGGGCAAGTGTGGGTACACAGCTCCGGGAAAGTCTTGCTATCCCAGCGGTGCCCTGTGTGGAGCAGAAGGACCAGGTCCTGGTACCACTGCCACACTCAGTTTCTGGCTCATGAAGAGTTGTAGTGTCATCCTATGGCCTTGGTGGGTTCTGAAGGCAAAGAGCCTGGAGGTTGTCGACTCAGTGCTCCCCTCTGGTCGTATTCTCCCTGGAAGGGGGAACCAAGCATACCTTACAGCTCTGTAGCTGGGACACTATTCCAGAAAGACCACAGGATCCGGAGCCAGCCAGATCTGCCACTGCCTAGCTGGGCGATCTCAGGCAAGTCTCTGAGGCCTTGATGGCCTCTCTACGAATGACCAGATGATTGCCTTGAGGGTCTGAGGTCCTGCAGCTAACCTGTCTGGCAGAAACTTGGCGGTAGATACATTGAAAGGGTAACTGCTTTTAGATGATCTTTCTTCCTCTGAAGCATTGGTGTATCCCCGCCCTTCTAGGCAGAGGACTGAGAAGACCCCAGATACAGCCCTGTACCTCTGTTGCCTTATCTGGAAAATGGGAGCAATAATAGTATTTCTTTCCTGGGCTTTTATATAGATCAGAATGGGGTGATGTGTGTGGTGCACTCAGCACACAGGACATAACCGTAACCAGTGGTGATTCCTCTTCTTCCTTCCCTTACTTATGTCTTCTTGCATTTGGTTGCTTATTACGACCAGGCACTAGCCAGGCAGGCAAGAGCTCATTTTATCTCCTGACCGTCCTTAGAAATGAGGAGAAGCAGTACACTCATTTTACAGATGGGGAGACTGAGCACAGAGAGGTCAGACGCCCTCCCCAAGGCTGCCAACTGGGACATGGCAGACGTGGATTTGAACCTGAGCTGTCAGGCTCGGCCCTGTCTGCTTGAGCTAGGATTATTGCTGCTGCTTTTGCTGTTGTGTGGGCTCCACAGGGATGAGGATGGGCACAGCACGTGCAGAGATCCTGAGGCAGAAGCATTCCTGGCATTTCCAGAAACATCAAGGAGGCCACATGGGGCCTTCTAAGTAAGACATAGGAAGACCTTGGCTTTTGTTCAGAATGGCACCAGGGCCAATCGGGTGTTGTATAGAGGAAAGGTGCTCTGACTTACATTTTATTTTATTTTTTTAATTCAAAAAAAAATTTTTATTGGATGTCAGTTTGCCAACATATAGCATAACACCCAGTGCTCATCCTGCCAAGTGCCCCCCTCAGTGCCTGTCATCCAGTCACCCCAACCACCCACCCACCTCCCTTTCCACTACTCCTTGTTTGTTTCCCAGAGTTAGGTGTCTCTCATGTTTTGTCTGACTTACATTTTAAAAGGATCGTTGTGGCTACTGTGTTGGCAGTTGGTTATAGAGGGGTCAATGGCAGCACCGGAGATAGCAGCCATGAGGCTGTTAGCAGTAATGCAGGCAAGAGAAGATGAGGGCTTGGTCCAGGGAGGTAGCAGTGGGGCTGAGCACAAGGGGTCAGATTCTGGTTAAAAGAGTCAGTTGAACCATGAAGTTTGAGGATTCAGTGTCTCACTGAATCTTGTTCATTGTTCTTCCTATTTGAGGCTATGAAAGGCTCCTGTGTGGTTGAACCGAAATTCTCATTCTTACTCACTCGCCTGCTGGTCTAGCACGTTCCCTTCTTTTCCCTTCTTCATCTTTTTTTTTTTTAAATGGGAAATAAAACTTTTTTTTAAATAAATTAATTTTTATTGGTGTTCAATTTACCAACATACAGAATAACACCCAGTGCTCATCCCGTCAAGTGTCCCCCTCAGTGCCCGTCACCCATTCACCCCCACCCCCCGCCCTCCTCCCCTTCCACCACCCCTAGTTCGTTTCCCAGAGTTAGGAGTCTTTATGTTCTGTCTCCCTTTCTGATATTTCCCACACATTTCTTCTCCCTTCCCTTATATTCCCTTTCACCCTTCTTCATCTTAAGTATCCTGTTGACTTAAGTGTTAATTGTTTGTCTCTCCCATGAGAATATCAGCTCTGAAAAGACTTGGCCCTTGTCAAAATTGTTCACAACTATGTCCCTAGAGCCTAGACACACACCCCCATTTGTTGAATGATTGTATCTACCCAGAGCTGACCTCTGCTCATGTAGGGATATGACATGGCACCTGCCCTCTGGGTGCTCCCAGGTGAGTGGGAACCTGGATGTGGTCTGGCCGTGTTATCAGAGTTGGGATGGAAAACACATGGGGTTTTGCCTGGGAGTGGGAAAGGATGTGGGCAAGACTTTCATCTTTTTAAGCAAGCAGGAAAGATTCCCTCCAGGGCTGCAAAGTCAGGAGATGCACAAAAATGAAGTAGCTGGCTGTGAGCTTACATGGAACAGTGGGTGTGGGACACATGGGGGAGCTCAGACCCTGTCCAGGGTGCCTTCAGATTACATCTTTATAACTGCTCGTGCAGATCTGTATGTGGCTGAACAAGGCCCTTGGGTCCCTGTTTTGTGCTTGCTGGTCTAAGCCTCTGCTGCCTTTTTGGTGTAGAGAGAAGCCCTGGGCTGGCACATGGCACACATTCACTCGGCAGTCCCCCAAACCAACTCAGCACGATCAACACTGTGAGTTACACTGGCCAGATGCAGGGTCTAAAACACAAGAGAGGTTGAAACAGCTCACCGAGTATGCCCAGCAAAGAAGGAATCTGAGCTGATGGCTCTCTGAGTTCAGAAATCGTGCCCCATCCACTTTATAGTGGGGCCCACACGTTGGCGCATGGACTCCCTCCAAGCAGCCCTTCTTCATCAAGAGGCTGCGGAGGCACGCTGGGCCAGGGCTGGAGCCCATGCAAGCTGCCCTGCTTGCCCACTGGGCACTTTCCCAAGCTCTGGCCTGTGGAAGGCAGTCTTGGTTGCCGGCGAAGGCCCTTGGCACCTGTGTCTCACCGCTCAGTTTCCGCAGATGGCTGCTCAGTGGGTCTGTGCCCACTATCCCGGCTAGTGAGGCACAGATCTCCAGCCTCAGAGGAGGGTCTCTGCAGGCCCCTTGTGCAGCACAAGGACCCCTGGCAGGCAGCACTTGCAAACACAGCAGCCCTGCAGGGCGGGCAACACCCCAGATGGCCTGAGTGCTGATACGCAGAAGGAATGCACGGCTTTTGTTTCCCCGGGATCAACCAGCTGCTGCACGGAGGACACTGGAGCCTGCAGGCTTCAGTTGGCCTTGGATCTGCCGCCTAGGCTTGGGCAACCTTCACGGAGTCACTTAATGTCTCTGGGCCTCAGTGTCCTCATCTGTGAAATGAAGAAGGGGTTTGGCTGACCAGCTCCGAGATGAACCTCTGGCTCTGACATTCTGACCCCATCCTTTCCCTTGTACTGGTTTCATTGGTCCTCGTGTGTGTGTGTGTGTGTGTGTGTGTGTGTGTGTGTGTGTGTATACAGAGAGAATATATATATATATGTATATATATACATATATATATATTCATTCTTTTTGTTACCACATCAGAGTGAAATTAGCAACATTTAGCAATTAATGCATTTCCTCCCCAAGACTCAACTCTTAAACAAAATTCTGAGTGTTTGACTTTCATTTTAAATAGGTGGCTGTCAGGAGGAATTACATGGCTCCTAAAGACACACACAGACATTATAATTAAAGAGATGCCAATCTTGACAGGTAGTAGGAGAGAAGAGGCATGTGACAGTGAGAACAGAGAAGGCAAGAGGGGATCTCGGGGCCCAGTGGGATAAGACGATAAGCCAGCCAAGTGTCCCTATCAGGGTGGAGAGCTTAGTTTCAGCATCAGCACCCAGATACCCACTGCTAAGAAAAAACGATAATGACACTGGGCTTGGGCACCTTAGTGTTTTTGAAGCGATTTCATGACTCCCTTCAGGAACCCACGATGTTCCAGAAAGGCAGATTTTATTAATCCCATTTCACAGGCTTAAAAACTAAGACCCCAATGGCCAGAGTCCTTTTTTCTCCTATTTCAGCCACAGCGAGGTACTCTAAACCCCAGACTGGATCTTTAGGATCCAGGTTGAGTCCCGCCGCCGACTCCCTTAAACTGCAGCCAAAGCCATTCCCGTCTAAGGTAGACGGACTGCGAGGGCAGCGGGGAAGGCGCAAACTCCTCTCTTGCTGGAGGGAGACTCACAGCCCAGGGCTACCTGGCCTGAGGGGTGCTGGGGAGACCCCGGGCCCAAGGGGATCGCCTGACCCAGGGAGCAAGGTGTGTGAACTCTGGAGAAAAGGGGGGATGGCAGGCGGGGAACACCCTCCAGAGCGGATCTGGACTCCAGGTGAGTGCCAGGTGGGCGCGGCCTCCTTCCCAGAAGGTGCTTTTCCCACAGACCTGTGCTCCTCTCTGCATCTCGGCGTTCCTGGGCCGACCTGCCTTCTGCTTGCGGCAGGTGCCCGAGGGGCGGTGGTTGAGGGGCAGCCTGGACTGCTCCCTGCGTGGCTTCCGTAGGTTCTTTCCCTGCGCACCTCACCTGGCCTCCTGGGGGGCTGGCGCTGGGTGAGATCACGTGGCTAAAGGGGCTCCGGCCCAGGAGCCCAGCCGAGGTGAGCTTCCTTCCCTCTTCCTCGGAGTCTACCCTCTTCCCTCCAGCTGGGCCGCCTTCCCCGCCCTGCCCCCATCGTGGGCTCCCCCTCTGACAGGCACCTCATTAGCAGAATCTCTGTAAATAACGCCAACCAGTTAGAGTTACAACAAGGTAGCTCATTAAAGGCGCTCTGCTTGTCTCACTTCCCAATTAGTGTTTCTGCGGGTGCAGCCGCCAGGACTGCGTGTGACAGGGCACCCTTGGCGAGCGGGGTGGGGGGCGGGGGCTGCCCTGGATCTCCCCCAGGGAGCGGGATCGACTGCCCCAGGACTTGGTAAGGTGGCCCCCTCCCTGGCGGCCCGGGGGCCCTGGGTAGTGAGCCTCGAAGAGAAGCGGGAGAGGCAGGCACCGGCGCCCCCGCGGGGCAGGGCGCTGCTGCTGTGGGCACCAGCTGTGGGCGCGCACGCCGGGTCGTCCGGGCTGGGCAGTGTGTCCCCACCCTGACCCTTCTATGGTTCCTCTCCCCTGCAGCACGCTTGGTTCTAGATTTTCACCCCAGATTGCTCCATCAAACACTTACCTGTCCCTGGCCCTTCTCCTTAGAGTCTTCTTCCCTTCCTCCGGGGACAAACTCAAACTTTTTTCCCATAAGAACTTCTGGGGAAAACACTCTTCTCCTGGGGGTGCCGAAGTCACTGGTGACAACAACGGGAGGAATTTCAGGCTAGAAAGGAAGAGAGCGTGCCAGAAGACGCTGATGGATGCAGGGGTGATGGTGTCCCTAAGGCAAGTCTACTGGGTCGCAGTTTTTAGCCACTTTTTTTTTCTTTTTACATGAAGAAATAGGCTCAGAGAGGTTCATCCATTTGCCCCAGATCACACAGCCGTAGTCTAGAGCCCGTCTTGGGAGCTGGGGTCTCATGCCAGACCAACACGCAAGGGTTAGTGGGGGCAGAGGGAGCCTCCGCTGCCCCTGCTGCCCTGCTGCAGGCGAGCGCAGCCCCACCCCGGCTCCAGCTAGGTTTCTCTCCACCTGTTCACGCTCCCTTCCGTTTTCACTTTGGGGCTGCCCTTCCTGTTTCACTTTGGGAAGGAGCCCGCTCCCAATTTCTCTCCCTCTTGCGGGATCAGGATCGATAGTTTTAGCTGGGCAAGGCGGAAAATGAAATTTACATTCAATGGTTTCCATGGCAACCACAGCCTGGCCCAGCTTCTGCTCTTGGGGCACTGTCTTCTGAGAAGAGCCAGGTATCAAAACCTCAGCTCCCGGAGAATGTGGCAGGGGTTTTAAACAGAACTAGAAAAGGCTCGAGCCCCCTTGACTACCACTTTCGCTGCCTGTGTGTGATATGGGGGGAAGGAAGAGGAGCCCGCCTTTCCCCCAGTATATCAGAGGATCAAATTGCTTGTAACACTGTCTTCGACATCACCAGGCTAACATTTTGAAGGCTCTGCTACATGCCAGGCTTTGTGCTAAGTGCTAACGCATTATCTCCTTTCGTCATTGCTTCGACCCTACAAGGTAGGTACTGCTGTTATCCCAATTTGCAGATGAGGAAATTGAGCTGAGGGAATATTATAAACTCTGCTCAATGGCTCAAAGAGTCAGAGCCCCCAGACCCTTGTGGTCTTAAGTGTCCTGCAACGGGAGAGCGGCATTCAGAGCTCATGCCGGGGACCCAGAGGTGAGCCAAACCCACTTTCTGCTCCTCTGTGGTCTATAGAGAGGGCTGCAGCATCAAGGTGGAGAACTTAGGTCTACACTGGTAGCCTGGGTTCCCTTGAACTGTGACTTAGTCTTCAGCCCTGAACTAGGGATCCCTCTTAGGGATGGTGATGGGTTAAATAAACTAAAAACCCGTGAAGCACTCTGGGTAGTACCTGGCACATGGTCAGTGCTCAGTGTTAGTAACTGTCAGATTTGCCACTAGGGTGGCAGACAGACCAGGGGGAGTTAGCCACTGCCACACAGGGTCAACGTGTTCTGGAGAGATGGAGAAAAGCACAGGGCTGTGAGGACCCCAAAGAGGTGGCTCACCAGGTCTGAGGTCAGAGGGGCTTCGTGGAGGAGACATGCTGTGGGGAAGGACATTTGCAGCAGAAAGATTGGTAGGAGGAAGGAGGCCATGCGGTGTATTGGTCAGGAAGGGTGACAATGTGTCATTCCTCATCATTCCTGCCCACTCAGCACCTATTTCTCTTTCATCTATTTCAGCTTTCCTTTTGAAGTCTGCTTGTCTCTCATTCTCAGTCTATAGGATTCTGGAGGGACTGACTCGGCCCCCAAGGTCCACGCAACTTGGGCACGACTCCAAGTCCAGTGCGATATGGGCACTTGGGTCCAGTGCGATATGGGCACGCGACTCAGTCCTAACCAGAGACCTGCGTCTCCCTAGCTATAGTGTTTGGTTGGGAGGTGGCCAACGGCTCAAGGAAAGCCAATTACAGTCAATGCATGTCAGATCTGAGATCTTTGCTGGCGCTGTGGTGACAAAGACTCCTTCCATGGGGGTAGCTAAGCTGGTGAAATGCAAATTTGAAGCTGTTAGGGGCTGCGTTTGCCACCACAAAGGGAAAGCCTACCTGAAAATGAAGCCAACACGAAAAGTGTAGCCTAAAAGTGATAAGAGATGGATTCCTGGCAGTATTCCTTGATCTAGCTGTGCCTGAAGTCCCAAGGCTTTTCTGGCACATAAGCCAATAGAGTTTCTTTTCATTTAAGGCTATGTGACATGGCATTGTGCCTTTTGCCATCACAAGTCTCCTCCTTAATCCATGGCTGGTGACAAGCAATGGACTGAGATGATGGCAGGTGCCACGTCATAAAGTCCTAAATGCCATACTGCAGAACTGAAGCTTGAAGGGGATGGGAGCCATTGATCAAAAGCAGAGTGTTGATAGGATCAGTCTGGTTTTTTTTTAAAGATTTATTCATTTATTAGAGAGAGAGGGGGGAGGGGAGGGACAGAGGGAGAGAGAGTTTTAAATGGACTCCCCACTGAGCCTGGAGCCCGATGTGGGGCTTGATTTCATGACCCTTAGATCACTACCTGAGTCGAAACCAAGAGTCAGATGCTTAATGGACTGTGCCACCCAGATGCCCCTAGTTTGGGCTTTTGAAAGATTCTCCGGCAGCAGTGTACCATAGCAGCTTGCACCAGGCTGGTGAGGTAGAAGCTGGGTCTGACCTAAGGCAGGATATGTTAGTTCCTTATCATTGCTGAAGTAAATCATCACAAACTCAGTGGATTGAAACAATGCAGATTTATTATCTCACAGTTCTGGAGGTCAGGGGTTTGAAATGGGTCTCACTGAGCCGAAATCAAGGTGTCAGCATTCTTTCTAGGGAGGAATCTGTTTCTTTGCCTTTTCCAGCTCCCAGAGGCTACTTGCATGTCTTGGTGTGTGGCCTCTTCCTTCATTTTGAAAGCTCCAGCCTCCACTTCTGTAATTTCATAACCTTCTATGACCCTGACCTCTGTGCCTCACTGTTATAAAGACCCTGTGATGACGCTGAGTGCACCTGGGTGACTCATGACACACTCCTACCTTCAGATCCTTAACTTAATTACACCTGCAGTGTCAGGTCACATTCCCAGGTTCTGGAGATTGAAACATGGACATCTTTGGGAGCATTACCCAGCCTATCACAGGCGAGGAAGTGGGGATGGAGGGGAGCGATAGAGCAGACATGTCAAGGGGGCCAGCACCCCTTGGGCGTACGGGTATGGGTGGCGAGGGAGAGCCCATCATTTCCCAGGGCATCCATGGTGGCCCCCATCTGTGGGTGTCGGATGTTTCCGATGGTCTCCGGCAGCCTGTACACAGGCACAGGGAACGCAGGCAGACAGATGAGTCAAGTGTGACTAGACTCTGCCAGAGAGGGGGTACAATGGCTTGATTTGGGGCAGCAGCAAGAGAGGGGTTGATGTCATCAATTCTGAATGTAAGCAGGGAAAGAGGACAGTGAAGACAGAATTAGCAGGTAAGACGGTGGAGTCAGTGGCAGACGGAGCTCACGTCTGCTGAGTGCTGGCCGTGTGCTGGCCCTGCTGTGAGCGGAGCCCACATGCACTCTCTCTTCTTAGTGGCTCTGCCTTCTGCCCATCACACAGCTCCACTCCAGGGGTCTGTTGGGAGCCTCAGAATCAACAGGCACCAAACCCAGCTCCAGCCTCTCCCCCACTGTTCCCTCTGCAGCTTTCCTCGTCCACAGAGGCTTGGGCCGGACGCTGGGTGTCCTTCCTGGTCCCTGTTCTTCTCTCACATTCCCACACCTGGAGCCTATTGCCTCCTCCTTCAATATCCTGGGGAAATTGGACCACTTCTGGACCTCTACTTAGGACCAGGTGACATTGCATCTTGCCTGGATTGTCACAGCAGTCTCCTGAGGGGTGTCTTCTCCCCTCCATCTGTGCCCTATACATCCTTCCTCTGCTCCAAATCCTCAAGAATCTCACCTCGCTTGGAGTAAAAAGCTGGTCCTGACACTGGCCCCAAAACCCAACAGGCTTGGGCTCCAGTTATTGCTCGGCATGTTCTCCCCATCTCTCCCTCCTGACCCCACCCCAGCCACTGTGGCTTCTTTCTTTTCCACAGATGTGCCAGTCTCCTGTCAACCTCAGGGCCTTTGCATCTGCCTGGGATGCAACAGACATCCTCCAGACATCTGTATAACTTGCTTCTTCTGCTATGTAGGCTTGGACTCAAATGTTACCCTTGCAGTGAAGACTTTGCTGAGCATCCTGTATAAACCGCTAGCCCTCTCCTGCACTGCCCCAGCAGAGAGGACTGGCTCCACCATGGCATGCATCCGCAGAGGCCACACAGGTACAGGGTTGAACCGTGCCCTACAAGAGATGGCCCGTGGTCCTCCTAAAACACAGGAGGATGAGGCTAGGATTGCTAGCACAAGAACTTCTCCCCTGGAAGTTTGTATTGTCTCCCGGTCCCCCTGATGTGTGGGGCCCCATCAGAACAGTGCTGCAGAATGTAAAAGCACTCAGCTGAGGTGAAGATGTGGCTCCTCAGAGAGGAGTGTCCCACATTTCACACTGAGGCCGTCAGGCCCCTGGTTTTGGTGTCAGGGTTTTGTGCAGGGTAAGGCCCTAGGGATCTGGCTCTTCCAGTGCCTCTTCTTTTTGCTGCATGTAGGTCACAGCCTGTCTGGATCTAAAACTGGCCTAGTGTCTCTACCGGGTGACCCAGTGAGGCCTTGCTGGGTGTGTTTAGCAATCACATTTGTCACTCTATGCATTTTAATTGTCATGTTTTATTAACCTCCCACCATGAGGGCAGAGGTTTTGGTCTCTTTTTATATGGCTTTATGCCGTTCCTCGACCTG
Organism: Nyctereutes procyonoides; assembly: GCF_905146905.1. Lineage (NCBI taxonomy): Eukaryota > Metazoa > Chordata > Mammalia > Carnivora > Canidae > Nyctereutes > Nyctereutes procyonoides. The sequence goes on along the minus strand of NW_026575131.1, from coordinate 1,557,681 downwards.
GGGCTGGGGCACCATAGGCACTTAGTGAATATTTGTTGAGCGAATGAAGTGAAGTCATTATCAGGCCCATTTTGCAGATAAGGAAACTGAGGCACAGAAAGGTCACAGCCAGTCAGTGGCAGAGGTGGGTTGCAAGCCTAGTTCCAGAACTCGAGCCTTCAGGCTCCTTGGTTCACAGCTCCCTGTTGGTGGGGCATTTCTGGAAAGGTTGGAGGAACGGGTGTGGCAAAGCCATGAAGAAAGCACTCTGAAAGAACTGGGATTCAGACCCCGGGTTTAGTGGTGCTGACCCTAAGGGTGTGGCAAGGGTCTGGTGGCTGAGATGGAGGCCAGAGTGCTAGATGATGGGGTGTCCACTTGGCTATTGAGTTCCTGGGTGGAGAAGAAGTCTCTGGACTGGGGCCAGAGCCTTCAGCAGAATGAATGAGGGCAGAGGGTGAAGGCCCCCAGGGAGGGACAGAGATGAGTGAGATTGTGACTCCTGGTTAGGCTGGTGCTTAGGAGCTCATTCTCTTTCTATGGCTCCTTAAATTAGCTATTGTAGGGCCAGGCAGGGGCTGGCAAGGTGGGCAGGGTGCCCTATCTGCAGGGGTGCTGCTTCTCAGCTGATTCCAGTCAAGACTGCCATCTCAGTGTTTCAGACTTGGATTTTTCAAGAAAACTGAGAACTCTGAATGTTTAATGTGAAATCTTCCATTTTCTTAACCTTAACAACAAAATCAATTTTACTCTTAATTTGTTGACTTGCACATCTGTTCATAGGGGATGGTCCCCCTCCCTCTCTGGCCCGTGTGCCCAGTGTCTGCCTCTCCACCTCCCCAGCCCAGGGCAACCTTGGTCATTAGTTTCTATGTCTCCTTTCAGAGTGTTGTTAGCATGAATGAGCAGATATAAATATAAGCTCCATTCCTCTTTTATTATATAAAAGATGGTGTACGTGTGCTGCTCTGTGCTTATTTCACTGAGGAATAGCCAGGAGACCTTGTCCTGTTGATACCTGGAAAGCTGCTACTTTTCTTTCCCTCCAACAGTTGTATAGTATTCTTCTGTGTGGATGGATGTGCCATTTAATGTAACCTGGTGGCTGTTACCTAGGGGTGAGTTTGCCCTGACAATGTCTGGAAACAGTTTTAATCGTCACTGATAGAACATGTGTGTGTGTGTCCACACATGTGTACATGTATGCATGTGTATATATGTGTGCATGTGCACATGTATATGTGTATATATGTCTATTTGCATGTTTGCATATGTCTATGTGTTTGTGTATATGGGTGCATGTGTGCATGTGTATGGGTATACGTGTGTATGCATATGCGTGGGTGTGCATTGTGTGTTTGTGTGCATGTGTTACTGTCATCTAGAGGTTAGATGTCAGGGATGCTGCTAAACATTCTATAATTCACAGGAAAGCCCCATATACACAACAGAAAATTACCATGTCTAGGTATGGTTCGCAGGATCAAGATGGTAGAGTAAGATGATCCTGAGCTCATGTCTTACAGACACACCAAAACTTCAACTATATATGGAAAAACTATATCTGAGAATAAACTGAAGACTAGTAGAAGAGATTTTTCAAAATTAAGGATATAAAGAAAAAGTCACATGGAGGTAGGTAGGAGGGGCAGGGACACAATCTACTCAGGAGGGATATCACAACTGTAAAAGCTCTCCCTGAAGAACAAGGGGTCAAACATTAGGCACTCCAGTCCAGGGAATCTACACTGAAAAGATGAGCCCCCATAATGTCTGGCTGGGAAAACCAGTGGCACTTATGTCTTGGAGAGCTGGAGGGCAGTAGGAAAGGGAGACTTCACTCTTAAGGGATCTCACACTCTTACTTGCTCCAAGACCCAGCACAGAGGCAGCAGTTCAAAAAGTACCTGGATTATATGGAAAGGAGATTCACTGACTGATTTTAGGGTGTGTGCATGAGGGGCAGAGATCTTTTGGAATGTTCACCAGGAGTGCAAGAACTGGCAGGCAGTAGTATTTTCAATCTCCCACCTAGCTGGCCTGGCTCCATTTCTGACACTCTCCATCTACCATACTATCACCACTTGCCTCATCATGGCATTCTTGTGTGGACTGGTGCAGCCCAAGTAGCCCCCATGCAACCACACCCTGTAGGTGGCTTCAAATGGTTCCACCCTGGGGAGCCAGCCCCATACACTACAGTGCCTGCAGCACTGTTAGCTGGGCTTCTCAAACAGATGGGCCTGGGACTGCCCCACTCACCATAAGTCCACACCGACTGTGGCCCACCCACAACAGGAGAGTTCATGCAGCCCACACAGGGGACACCTCTGGGGTGCCTGACTCAGGTGACCAAGGGAGTTCCACTACTGGGGTCCAAAGGACCTCTTCTACATAAAGCCACCCCTTCAAGACTGGAAGATGTAACTGATCTACCTAATCTATAGGAATAAACACGGAGAGTTAGGAAAAATGAGGAGACAGAAGAATAAATTCCAAATGAAAGAACAAGACAAAACCTCAGAAAATGAATTAAATGAAATGGAGACAATGGACCTGAAAAAGAGTTTAAAGTGATGGTCATAAGGATACCCACCAGACTCAGAAGAATGGATGAATACAATGAAAATTTCAACAAAGAAATAGAAAAAATATATATAAAAAAACAGAGCTAAATAACTCAATAACTGAAAAAATACACTAGAGGAAATAACCAGCAGATTAGATGATGCAGAAGAATGGATCAGTGATCCGGAGAACAGTATAGGGGAAATCACATAATTGGAATTACAAAAAGGAAAAAGAATTTTAAAAATGAAGATAGTTTAAGGAACCTCTGGGACATCATCAAGTATACACATATTTGCATTCATTATAGGGGTTCCAGAAGGAGAAAAGGAGAGAAAGGGGCAGAAAACCTATTTGAAGAATTAATGCCTGAAAACTTCCCTCACTTGATGAAGAAAATAGACATCCAAGTTCAGGAAGCACACAGAGTCCCAAATAAGATGTACCCAAAGAGACTCACACTAAGACACATTATTATAAAAAACAACCTGAAAAGCAACAAGACAAAAACAACTAGTTACATACAAGGGAATGTTATAAGGGCATTAGGTGATTTTTCAGCAGAAACTTTACAGGTCAGAAGAGAGTGGCATGATATAGTCAAAGTGCTGAAAGGAAAAAGAAACCCTGCAAACAAGAATACTCTACCTGGAAAAGTTATCACTTAGTATTGAAGAAGAGATAAAGAGTTTTCCAGACAAGCAGAAGCTAAAGGAGTTTATCACCACCAAAATGGCCTTCTAAGAAATGTTAAAGGGGCTTCTTTAAAAGGAAAAGAAAAAGTCATAACTAGAAATAAGAAAATTATCAATGAAAAAAATATCTCACTAGCAGAAGTAAACATATAGTAAAGGGAGTCAACCACGTATAGAGCTAGTATGAAGGTTAGAAGACAAAAGTTCTAAAAGCATTTAGACCTACAATAATTAGTCAAGGGAAACACAAAATAATAAGATGTAAAATATGATGTAAAAGGCATAAAACACAGTGGTAGAGGAATAGTAAAAATGTAGTGTTTTTATAATGCACTTGAATATATACACACACACACACACACACACAATGGAATGTTACTCAACCTTAAGAAAGAATGAGATTTTGCTATTTCAAACAACATGGATGGACCTAGAGGGCATCATGTTAAGTGAGATAAGCCAGACAGAGAAGGACAAATACTGTATTATTTCCCTTATGGGTGGAATCTAAAAAACCCAGAACAGATGAACAAACAAAATCAAGCAGGAACAGAATCATAGATGCAGAGAACACTCTCGTGGGTACCATGGGGGAAATGGGTGGGGGATGGGCAAAATGGGGGAAGAGGATTAAAGGTAAATACTTCCTTTAAGTTGCAGAATGTAATGTGCAGCATAGAGAATATGGTTAATAATATCGCAGTGACTTTGTATGGTGGCAGATGGTAGCTAGATTTATACTGGTGATTGATTCACTTTGTAACGTATATAATAAACGTTGGATCACTATGTTGTACACCTGAAACTAGTATGATATTGTACATCAATGACACGCTGATAAAACAATTATCTTGCTCTAAGTGTTAATAGTGCTGAGGTTTAAAAATACTGATTTGACCTATCTGGCATTGCCATATTTAGTAAATGATATTATGGGACATACTGTCTGTGTACTTATACTAAAAAGGCATTTATTGTTTATCTGAAATTCAAATTTAAAGGAGCATGATGCATGTTATCTGGCAACCCTGAACCCATCCCCTGTTGATGAAGGCACTGGCTGTCTACAGTCTTTCAGTATTACAAATAATGTAGCAGTGACAGTCGCTGCATGTCTTAATTTGTTCATTGGCAAGTATATCATCTCTAGGATAAATTCCTTAAAGTGGAACCATTATATCAAAGATTAAAGGTTTTAGTTTTGTAAGCTTTCAATTTTTGCCCAATTTCCTTTCATTTGGATTCTATGAATTTACACTAACATCGGCAATGTATGAGAGTGTCTGTTTCACTGCAACATTGCAAATAGAGTGTATTACTACACTTCAGGATTTTTGCCATTTTGATTAGTGGGAAATGTGAATATTTTCAAAACATTATGAGTAAATTCAAGTGGAAACTGCAAATATGAAAATCTAGCTAGATTCAGTCCATGGGAAATCAATTTGCTTGTCCACTGTATCCCTTTTATGTCCAATTTTCATTATAGCTATGTGAAGTGACACTTCTAGCCCAGAGAGGTGAATTAACCTGTCTGAGGTCACACAGCAGCTGCGTGGGAGAAGCAGTCTCTGATCTTCCAGCCACACTCACGGAGCCTCTGTACCAAGGTGATCTAAGATGGGCAGGGCAAGCCCGCACTCTCCTTCCAAGCCTTTCCTGAAACTTCTCCTTGTCCTATTATTGATCACCCGTTTAGTTGGGCCGTTTGTCTAATGCACGTGGCATCAGCAGCAACTCTAGGCCAAGGGGGAGTGCAGAGGGACTTGTTGAAGGCTGGACGGTCATGTTTGACTCAGCTAATTGGTTAAATAGATTCTCCTACATGTGCAGTGTTGAGCTTTCTGCTTCGATAAGGCATAATATTAATTTTAATTAAATCTCTGAAGGCTTGGCCAGATATTTCCATTTTCTGAGCATGTCCCTTGAACACGGAGTTTTATTCCCCTGAGGCGAGGCCACTGGGAAGAGCTGCCCTCCCCTAGGACTCTGAGTGCAGGGGAAACAGGTCAGAGGAAGAGGAGGTGTCGGGAGAGCAGTGGGGGGCGGGGGTGGGACAATACACACGACCCAGGACCTACTATGTGCTGGGCCTGTGCTTGGGACTTTCCACATTTTGTTTAATTTAAAAACACAAAATGGAGATTTCAATCCCTGTTCTAGAGCTGTCGAAACCGTATCAGAAAATGAAGAGGTTTGTTCAGGGGATTTAACTGCCTAGTGTGGGGTCAGGATCTGCCTGACTCAAAGGTCACGGCGGTGACGTCTGCTGTTTGGGCCACTTGGCACCCACTCTTGTCCTCCGGGGCTGTGCTGTGACTTCCCTGTAGGGAACCACCTCTCCCCACCCGGTGCAATTCTGCTCAAGCTGACCCAGCCCTGACCCTTCGGAGCTCGTCATCCTCAGCCAGGTGACCCCCTTGCCTGCCCCCGAGGTTTAATCTTGAGACTGGTTTTAACAGTTGGGGAAAAAGATCGCTGTCTTCCTGGGTGAGTCTGGAACTGGCGGAGGCCACCTATGGAGAGGGATGCCCACCCTGCGGAAGAGAGAGCCCAAGAGACGGGGGAAGGCGTGGAGACAGGAGAGGAAGGCACGGGATAGAGTCCCGGAGCCCGAGATTCAGGCACGCCTGAAGGGAGGCTACCCCTGACATTTGGAGTTGTGTACGCCTGTAAATTATGCCTCTCTCTTCTCCTCCTCCCCCTCTCCTCCTTCCTCTGCTCTCCTTCTTGTATAAGCCATTTTGCAGAGCTTAAACACGACCGATCTGTTTCAACTTTGACTCCAGCTACTAAGGGGTGGAACACGGTTAAGAGGAGCCTTCGGGTCAGCTGTCTTGGCTCCGGACTCCTGCCCTACCTGCCCCTGGTTCGGGCTTGTCTCCCTGAGAGGGCCCAGTCCCTCCACTAGTCTGACCAGTGTTTTCACTGCTGGCTTCTCACTCGTGTGTGCACCTGCCCATGACAGGGCTCTGGCCCTCACTTCCGTCCTCCTCTTTGTGCAGCCCGTCGGCTCAGGTTCTGAGCCCCTTGGTAGCTGATTCTCCCACTGCCTTTGGGCCCCGGGCTCCTCTGCCCCAGAGGCTGGGGGTCACCGCATCCTGGAGCTTCGGCACTGAGCCCAGACCCCAGGCTGGGGAAGGCGGTCCAGCTGCCCAGAGACCCCAACGGTGGGAAGACATGGAATGCTCTCATGGTCTCTGGGCGTGTGAACACACTGTACACACATGCACACATGTCCTCTATACATCCATTTGTGGGTGTCCCTATAGGGAGAAGGCAGGAGGGCGCACTCAGAAAATGGTGGTGATCGACTGATTGCTCTGAGTGGTGTGACTTTTGCTTGCAGAGTATCCTTCCAAATGATGTAAGTTTTCTAAAATGAGCATGCATTATCTTTGCAAATTGAAGAATATAAATATCCATCATTTTGTGGCTTAAAAGTTAATTGCAAATGTAATACATGTGAACAATTGCAAAAAAAAGATAAAAAAATTCTTTTTTTTTATAAAAAGATTTTCAAACAAAATATAATCAATACTCCCCAGAGCAAATGGAAGTGCTCATTTTATCCTAGCTCTTCCAAAACGAGATCCAATCAATTCTTATAATTTTTACCAATCCAGCGGGCAAGACCCAGAATCTAATTTTTTGATTTAATTTGTAGTTTTCTGATTAGTGAGACTGAGTTTCTTTTCATATGTTTATGAAGTGCTTGTTTTTCTCTGTGTGTGAATTTCCTGTTTATATTCTTCACCATTGTTTCTTCTGGGCTGTTTGTGTTTTGCTTATTATGTTAGGAGCTCTTTATCTCTTGTGGATATTAGTGCTTTTCCTGTAATAAATGTTGTAAGTGTTCTCTCCCAGGCTGACATTTGTGTTTGAAATCTGTTTATGGTGTCTTTTCCCACATCGTCGTATGTTCTCGAAAGAGCTTCTCAGTCTTTGGTTTTGCTTAGGAAGGTTTTTCCCATCCCAAGTTCCGACAATGTGTACCACAGTTTTTCCTCACAATTTTATAGATTCTTTATGTCCAGAATTTTGATCTATCTGACATTTATTGTCATGTGTGCTGTGAAGTAGAATGCCAATTTATGGTGTTCAAGATTCCCATTTATTCAGCAAACTGTTTCTGAAATTCCTATACTGTTTCATTGCTGCTGTTATTAGTAGTGCTGTTAATTTGGGGGACATTCTGTGCCTTCCACATGAGGGTGGGGGCCAGCTTGTAAGTTCTTCAGAAAAATTCTGTTGGGTTTTTGATTGCTGTTACATTGAATTAATTTACTAATGACTGTACTTAGTTATTGGACACTAGGCAGGGGTAAGACAGTGAGTTGATTATTAACCCCTCATCTCACCATCTACTAGCATTCCTCCATGCAATGTCTTTTTTTTTTTTTAAGATTTTATTTAATTATTCATTAGAGATACAGAGAGGCAGAGACACAGGCAGAGGGAAAAGCAGGCTCCCTGTGGGGAGCTCGATGTGGGACTTGATTCCGGGACCTGGGATCACGCACGACCTGAGTCAAAGGCAGACGCTCAGCCTCTGAGCCACCCTGGTGCCCTGCAATGTCTTCTTTGAATTTTATATTAATTATTTTCCCTTTCTCCCCTGATCTCATCTCCTATGTAGGCGCCTACTAATTTGTTTGCTAAGTGTCTTTGGATAGTTATTAATTGTTATAGAATATTCAGTATTGTTTTGTGTCAAAATACTACACATTTTTTTTCCAATCATGATGTTTTAAAATATGGCAATGTGGCTGGCTGTCTATATCAAATTTGTTGCTTCTAGCAGCTGCATAGTATTTCTTTGGCAGCATAGCACAGTTTTCTTTTAAAAAAAAAAGGTTTTATTTATTTATTTGAGAGAGAGAGTGCAAGCAGGAGCGGAGTGGGGCGGGAGGAAGAGTTGAGGGGAGATAGGGTGGGGGCAGGCAGTCTGAGAAGCAGGCTCTCTGATAAGCAGGGAGCCCAAAACAAGGCCTCTATCCCAGAATTGGATCATAATTTGAGCTGAGGGCAGATGCTTACTGACTGAGCCACCCAGGCATCCCTAGCAGTTTCCTTTTTCTTTCTTTCTTTCTTTCTTTCTTTCTTTCTTTCTTTCTTTCTTTCTTTCTTTCTCTCTCTTTCTCTCTCTCTTTCTTTCTTTCTTTTTTTTTTTAAAGATTTTATTCATTTATTAATGAGAGACACACACAGAGAGAGGCAGAGACACAGGCAGAGGGAGAAGCAGGCTCCATGCAGGGAGCCCGATGCGGAACTCGATCTCAGGACCCCGGGATCAGGCCCTGGGCTGAAGGCAGACACTCAACTGCTGAGCCACCCAGGCATCCCTAGCACAGTTTTTTTTAAACAGTCTCCTGTGCTGGGTCTCAAGGATGCCTCCAGCCCTGTGACTCCATGAGCGATGCTCGGTGAACCACCTGGTGCACATCTTCCTCTGCGTATCTGCTCCCGTCTCTCCAGGGCTTGTAACCGAGTATGGCTTTACTGACTATATCACTTAATTTTCAGTAAACGCTGTCTGATTGCTCTTCAGGACGGCTGCACCCATTTTTATTCCCACCCAATGCATGAGTCTTCCTGATTCCTGTATCTTTGCCAATGCAGGATATTTTCTGACTTCCTAATTTTTGCCTCTGTGATGGGGTACTTGTTAGAATGTGCATTTTCTGATTACTAGTGAAGTTAAGCGTCTCTCCGTGCACTTAAGAACTATTTGGGTTTCCCCTGCTAGGAGCTGCCTCATCATATCCCTTATCCTTTTGCTGTGTGGTTGATTATCTTGTTGTTAGCTTGCAGGAGTTCCTTGCATATTCTTGGGTTTTAGATATTCCTCCAACTATCACTTGGCCATATCTTTGCCTAAGTGTCCTTACGGAACAAAAATGCTTCATTTTGATATAGTCGGATGCATCTGTTTTCTGCTGTATAATTTATGCTTTTATGTCTTGTTTAAGAAGTCTCTTCCTTCATCCTTAGGTCACAAATAAATTCTCGTGCACTGCTTTTTCTATTAGCTTGACAGCCTTATCATTCGTGTTCAGGCTCACCTTAGTAAACAATCAATATATACTTCGAATATGAAGTTCCCTTTAGTATATAGCCAAAGGTGGAGATTCAGTTTTATTTTGCCACATGTAATGATTATTTTGCTCATTTCCCCCACTACTGCCTCTAGTAGTGCTTGGGAGAAGTTGCACAAAGTGCTCCAACAGGTATCCACAACTGATTTGTCATTTTAAAGACAATATATCTACCATGTTTGTGTCCAAAGGTTGGGGGCCTGGGGGCCTGGATGTATAGCCTTTAACAGGATGAAGAAGTTCCTGTGTATGACCATACTTCTTGTGGAGTTCTTATCATGCAGAAATAGGTATCGGACATTAATAGGTACGATTTCTGTGTCTACTGGGATAATGGTGTGATTTCTCCCTTAGGTCATAAATGGGTGGCTGTCATTGATAAATATTCCAATTTTATTTTATTTCATTATTTTTTTAAAAAGATTTATTTATTTTAGAAAGACAGTGGTGGGGGGAAGGACAGAGAAAGTCTTTAAAAATTATTTTTTATTTTTAAAAGATTTTATTTATTTATTTGAGATAGAGAGAGAGCATGAGTGAGAGAATGCACAAGCAGGGTGAGGTGCAGAGGGAGAAAGAAGCAGCCTCCTGGCTGAGCAGGGAACCGGACATGCCTGAGGCTCGGTCCCAGGATGCTGGGATCATGATCTGAGCCAAGGGCAGACGCTTAATCCACTGAGCCACCAGGTGCCTCTAGATAATCTAATTTTAACCCATCCTCCCATTCCTTGTATATAGACATGTTACTTTTTAAAAAAGAGTAGTTCAGGGGTGCCTGGGTGGCTCACTCGCTTAAGCGTCCAGCTCTTGATTTCGGCTCAGGTTGTGATCTCAGGGTCATGAGATCAAGCCCTGTGGTGGGCTCTGTGCTCAGTGGGAAGTCTGCTCCAGATTCTCTCTCTCTCCCTCTGCCCCTCCCCTCCTACATGCTCTCTCTCTCTTTCTAAAATAAATAAATAAATAAATCTTTAAACAAATAAAAAATAAAAGGGGGTTATTCTTTGAAGTGTAACCTGCATACAGACGAGAGACCTGAATAAGTGAGCACAATCCTGGGAGTAGAAACAGAGCAGTGAGCATCTGTCCCCCCCTGGTCCTTAGCCGGCATGGGTGACCACATTCTGATTTCAGATGCTAGTGATGAGTTTTGTCTGCTTTAAAATTTTATATAAATGGAATCATAAGGCGGACTGCATTTGGAAATACACCACTGGGTTTGATTAGCAGATGTCAGATTTAGAATCTCTGCCACTATGTTCGTAAGTGGCACTGCTCTGAGATTTTCTTTCTTGGTCCTGTCTCTCCGGTTTCAGAGCCAATAGCATTCTTTATAAAATGATCAGGGCAGCTTTCTCTCTTCCCTTAGTTTTTGGAACAACTTGCCTTTTATTAAGATCTGTTCCTTGAAAGTTCGGATGAACTCACTTATAAAATGAGTCTGGCCGTGAAGTTTTTTTTAGAAAAGTGGGTATTTGAGACTATTTGGGCTCCTTTAATGGTTATTGATCTCTTCAAGCCTTCTATGTCTTCTTGCTCCAATTTTGGCATTTTATTTCTTGCCGGACATTTATCTGTTCTGTCCAGGTCCTCAAATATGTTAGACATGCAGTTGTTCATAATATTCATTTACTTGGAATATTTTTCTTATGTCTGTAATTCTTTTCTTTTTGTTGTTGTTGCTGTTCTGTATTTTATTTATTTGCAGTTTTCTTTCCTTTTCGGGTCTGTGGGGAATTTTAAAAAGTTCTCCCTTTGTCCCTGATTTCATTTTATCACGTTATGGTTAGAGAATGGATTCATATGATACCGATTCCTTTTTTAATTCAGAGCGGCTTCATTCGTACTTTGCTACGTGGTTAGTTTTGTGACTGTTCCATATGCCCTCAAAAATAACACATTTTCCCCTTGTTGGAATATCTCTGCTTCTGTTTGTTGTTTGGCCAGTCTGTTTGCTCTGTGGGGAGATGTGTTAAAATCGTCAACCACAGTTTTGGTGTAATCTGTGTTCTCCATAGTTCTTTCAGTTGTTATGTTACATGTTTTGAGGCTGTATTTTAGGCGAACACATGCTCACCGTTATTATTGTATACTCTCCATCCATTGTCCTTTTTAACAAAGTAAAATGTGTCTCTGTCCCTTACGAGGTTTTGGTCTTGAGTCGTGTTGTTTTTCCCTTCTGAGGCTAAAGCCGCGGTGCTGGCTCTATTTCTTCCTTATTTGCCTGTTTCTTTCTTCCCCTGTTCCTTTTATTTTCAACCCTTTAAGCGTGGCTCTGCCAGAATCATATTACTAGATTTCTTTTTTAAAAAATCCTCTAAGATTTCCTGCCTTCTGTTTGGTGCAGTTACCCCACTTAGACTTAGTTTAATCCCTGTTCTCCCAGGATCTATTTCTCCCGAATTCCTTTTTGTTTCCTACTTATCATACTTTCTTTAGTTTTACAAATTTTGCCATATTTCAAGAGACAGATCTTGTCTTCTACGGCTGATGTGAGAAAGTTGGGTTCTCCATTTTCATCTTTTAGTGCTTACCCCCGACACATTTCGAGCCTTACTCAGGAGTGTTCTTATTCATTGCACATTATCAAAGTAGCTTCTACTTCTGCAGGGAAATGTGAACTCCAGAGGGGAAAAAGGCAGCGTCCTGGGAGCCCGAAGACTCGGGGAGATAAGCAAAGACAAACCGGGATCCCTTTCCGCTGTGCCTGCCTACTGTTCCTCACACCAAGGGGAGAGGCTCGAGTTACTTCTCCTGGTTCAGAGGAGGTGGCAGGAACGGCAGTCTGGACCAGGTCTCGAGAATCTTCAAGCATCCCCAGAGTCTTTCGGGATTCTGTGCCCCCATCGCCCTCTGCCCTCGCCGTCCTGGAGGGAGAAGCCAAGCCACATGGAAAGGCACCTGCAGGTATGTGCCGGCCGCCGGCTGACTTGCCAACCGTCAGGGTGGCGTTGACCGCTGGCATGTCAGTCCGTCACTCTGGGTGTCCGGTCCAGGCTTCTGCGGCCCCAGCCGCCCTCTGTGTGCAGCGGCATGAGAACCGGGTGAAGGCTGCCCAGGGAGCCGGGCGAGCCCACGGAACCTCGAGACCTGAGAGTAAATGGACATTTTAAGGCCCGGACTTCCTGGGTGGTTCAACCATTTAAACTTAACTTAGGACCGTGTCCTGAGGTGGGGAGGGCAGGGAGGGGCTGCCAGGGCCTGGGGCCTCTTTGGTCATCGGCACCCCACTGCCTCCCCCCCCAGGAGGGAGGGCGGCCTTGGCGCTGCCTCTGGGAAGTGAGTCTGGTCTCTCCCTCCTTGGAGAGGTGCTGAGTGTTCAAGGCCCCCTGAGACTCAGGAGAGGGAAGAGCACCGGACAAAAGCGTTTCCTGTCCTCATCCATGGCCACGATGCCTGCGTTTTCCACTCTGGAAAGTCGTCCTTCCCCCTCCCTACATGCACACACTCACACACACTCACACACAATCATTCACACACAGAAATTGTCACACACACAGTCATGCACACACATAGACTCTCACACGATCATTTACACACAAAGACTCTCCATGAACACATGGACTCACACACACTTTCACACTCCACACTCACACAGATTGTCACACACAGACTCACATACACCACACACTCACACACATGCACAGACTCTCAGACTGTCACAATCACACACACAGACTTGCACACACCATACCCACAGACTGTCACACACACATTCACACACACACATAGACTCACACAATCATTCACGTACAGACTCTCCCATGCACACATGGACTCACACAAACTCTCATACTCCACACACTCATACAAACAGTCACCACACAGCCACAGCCACTCACACCACACACACTCACACACATGCACAGACTCTCTCACACACAGTCACAATCACACACACAGACTTACACACACCACACACACAGACTGTCACACACAGGATCATACACACACACAGATTGTCACACATGCAGTCATACACACATAGACTCTCACACAATCATTCATGCACACTCTCCCATGCACACACGGAATCACACACATTCTCACACTCCACACTCACACACACTCCCCCCGCCCCACACCAGCACTCAAACGCCTTCTGTCTCACAGTTTTCCACCGCTAGCTTCTCAGATCTGTCACCCTCCCTCCCTCTTCTGTGGCGTCACCAGTGTTGGGTGTGGGCAGGGAGCCAGCAATCTGTGCTGGGTATCTTGTTTGCACTGAATTTATAGACTCCTTTGGGGGAGAATTTGTCTCTTTGTGCCCAAGAACCTAGTATGTTTTTCTACTCAAGTTTTCCTTTATGTTAAGGAAAACTGAGCATTTCTTTTGTATGGATTGTGTTATATTTATTACTAATGATTTTCTGATTTTTGCGTCTTCTGTGACTAGGATACGGTTTTTCCCTGAATATTTTCTAATTGGTCATGGCTATTGAGTCTGACCACTTGCTTTACTCTTTTATCCATTTTGATAGTTTTTCCAGGTGAGCAACCATATCATTTGCCAGATAATGACAGTTTAATTTTTTTTTTTTTCCTTCCAGAGACCACTTTTTCCTGTTCTTATTGCAGAGTGCCTTAGGACACAGCCTTGGGAATTCCAGAACATTAGTTCTGTTGGCTCCATAAGCCTCTAGGGCTAGCCCAGGCCCTAGGGGGTTGAGCCTGGGTATACCATCTTGTGCTGCGCTCCCTGGGATCTCTCGGGGGTGGGGGTGGGGTGGGAGGGTGGGGGGGTGGTTGAAGAGTCGGGCTGAAGGGGGCATCCTTGTTTTGTTCTGGACCTTGACAGGAATGCTTCTCAAGATCCACTTGAGGTTATCAGGTTTGCTCAAAGTTTCTAATACACAGTCTTCATTAAATCAGGGAATTGCCCTTTTGTACCTAGCTTACTGATGGTTTTACAAGTCAGAAACGAAAGTCAAATTTTATCAAATGCTTCTTTGGGGGTATCCATGTAACTGGACACATGGGTTTCTGTTTTCCTTTTTTCGTATAGTAGATAATATTACATTTCTGCTGTTTGAGCTATCCAACTCCTGGACTGATCACGACCTGTTCATCTTTTGATTATGTTGTGGTTGTCATCTATTAATATTTCATTTAGGCTTTTGGAGAATTTTTAATGTGTGACATGGGTCTACATTTTTCTGTTTTGAAACTATCCTTGTCTACTTCTCTTCGGAATAAATGGAACGTTTTACATCTTCCTCCTTCTTCTCAAACCTACAAATGGAAAAATTTTAAAATTTCCTTCTGGGGCTCCTGGTGCCTCAGTCAGTTAAGCGTCTGGCTTTGGCTCGGGGCATCATCTCAGGGTCCTGGGATGGAGCCCCATGTCAGGGATCCTTGCTCAGTAGGGAGTCTGCTTCTCTCTTTGTCTCTGCCTACCCCTCCCCTGGCTTGTGCTTTCTCTCTGCTCATTCTCTCTCTCAAATAAATAAAATCTTTATTAAAAAAAAAGCACTTCCTTTCATATATAACTCTTGAATCAAAAGGTAAATCAAAAGGACAAGAAAGGTTGCTTAGAAATGAACAACAGTGAGAGCATGATATCAAAATTTGTGGGCTGTTGTCAAATTAAAGCAAATACTTATTTGAACACAAAAGTACATTTATTTGGAAACAAAAATGCCTAGAAGTAACTGTTAGTTGAGAATTCTCCAAGACACGCTTTAAAGTAGAAGTAATTTTTTAAACTCTAGGGATGAGTATAAGAATACATATATAAATGTAAAAAAAGGACTGAAAAATGCCCCCCCTCCCGCCGCCGCCGAAACTATCCACAGAGATTAGCTCAAGGAGGAAAAAGAAGTTGGAGAGAATGGCAATGATTATAAAGGGGTGCTGAATTAATGTTTGATTCTATAAACATCTATACTGACTGACTCTTTTACAGACAGAACATATTTTCATATTGCATTTGCTTTTTAAAACCAATTAAAAAAATAGATCATGCCAGCCACTTTGTCCAACCACAGTTCAGGTAAAATGAACTGAACAAGAGGCTAGCATCCCCAAATCTATTCGTTTGGAAACTTAATAACAGATCTAAGTTACATGAATTAAACAATAAATCAAAACTGAATTACCAACTATTTAGAAATGAACAGTAATAAAGACACTACATATAAAAACCCACAGGATAGTGCCCAAGACCTGTGTACTTAGAGGAAAATAAATAGCTTAAATGTAGTCATTAGAAAAAAGATTGAAAAGACAAGGAAACTAAGTGTTTATCTCAATAAGCTAGGAAATGAACATCAAAATAAATCTAAAGAAGGCAGGCAGAAGAAATTAATGAAGAACAGGAGCAGAAATTAATGAAATAGAATAAAACAACAGTAGACTTGAGCTATAAAAATGAAAAATAATTCTTTGAAAAAATTGAGGAGCTAGACAAATCCAGCAAGCCTGATCAAGAAAACACATCAGTAACCATAAAAATGAAGAAGGGGTGCGACAGCTACACAGATATGTGAAATTATAGGAAAATGCAAATTTTATGCCAATTCATTTGACAATCTAAAGTAAAATGAAGAATTTTTATGGCAAAAACATATACACACCATGTCACAGAGGTTACAGCCTGACTCACCCGACCTCCATCCCAATTCCCTCTGACCTGCCTCTCTCCATTCCAGAAACTGTATTTCCCATGTGCCCTTGCAGCTGGACCATGTGACCTGGACTCAGTCAAGCAGATGCACCACAGCAGGTCCAGAAGTGAAAGGGAGGAGCCGGAGGTGCAGTGGGTGGGTGGAGTCGGGCGGGGGTGGGAGGGCTGCAGGTGCAGACACCAGCTCTTGTGGCAAAGGCACTGGGCTCCCTGGAGCCGCTGTGGCAGGGGTGGTACCCGGTGGCAGGCGGTGGAGGCAGCGGGATTTCTGCTAGGACAGTCTCTTGGAGGGGGTGCGCATTCCTTTTCTCACTCTTGTCTGTGTTTCTCACCCTCTCAGAAATTCAGGAAACTGTCTAAACCCTGTAGTATATAAGTTTTCTGCCTTACTTAACCAGTTGTGGTCTACAAACAGCAACTTTGACTGATTACCAAAATTGATTGAAGAAGAGGAAAGGAAAAAAAAAAAGAACAGGTTTATATATTTAAAAAAAAAGTCAAATTGTAGCCTAATGCAAACAAGAAGGAGGAGGAGGGGGCAGAGAGGGGAGGAAGAGGAGATAAATTAATAGGAGGCATCAGATCCAGACAGTTTGATGGGAAAGCTTACCCGACCTTTATTATTTTTTTTTTCCTACCAAACCTTTAAAAGAAGATAGCTTCTATGGTGGAAATCCCGATCTCCCAATTCTTATATGTTGTTAATGAATTCAAGGTTATAAATGCCTTGCATGCCAATACAGTGTAGACTGAACAAAACAGACTTCCAGCCTGGAATTTGCTCATGTGAGCCCCTAGTCTGTCCATCTGATGTGGTCCAGACCCTCATGATAAAGGTGCAAAAAATGGGGCCCAGAAGACAGGAGCTGGCTCCTGAGCACCCCACATTCACTGAGCACCCCACATACCCACGCTGTTCCAGGCATGAAGATTACAGCAGCTAGCAAAGCAGACAGGTCTCTGCCATCACAGAGATCTGGGGATGCTCTCCTAGCAGAGGCAACAGCCAGTAACAAGGCCCTGAGGCAAGACCCTGCCTGTCAAATTCAAGAAACAGCCAGAAGCCCACGGTGGCTGCTGTGAAGGCCCAGGGGGAAGTAGGGGGAGACGAGTCAGAGAGGATTGAGGTCAGAGCTGAGCAAGCAAGGGAAGCCACCCGAGGGGTCTGGCTTTTTCTTTGTGGCACTGCCATCCGGAAGAGGGGCTCAGGCCAAGGTGAGCTGTAGTGGTGTGAGTGAGGGTCTCACCCCAGATGTCTAAAGGTGGGGCCAACGGCATTTGTAAATGGTTCCCTGTGGGGCCGAGAGAAAGAGATGTGGAGGGTGGTGCCCATGAGATGTATGCCAGGTCCGGTGCGTGAGCTTGGAAGGCCAGCTCCCTACACTGTGTCACTGTGGACCGGGACAGGGGTGTGTGGCAGGCCTGCTGCATGCAGCTCTCAGGGGCTGGAGGGGCAGAAGGGGACGGTCTGGGGGGAGGAGGGGTGATGAGGGTGGCAAAACTGGGATCGTTCCTGGCCTCGATCCTGCTTCTAACTACATTTCTAAGCACATCTTTTTTTTTTTTTTTTTTTTTTTTTAATTCTCGTGCTCGGAAGTGCAATTTTGCTGCTATTGAAATACAATGTGCCTTCTCTTTCCTCCGTCTCTCTGCTTTAATTGTGTACCCTGGCTCTGCGCCTCTGCGCTGGCCGGCTTGGAGATTCATAATTTCAGGCTGACACCATAGTAACCACTTAGTTTGATTCAAGATTCCAGTGTCATCCCTGGCTGCTCTTGAATAGGACAGGAGGAAGGAGGAGGGGAGGGAGAGAGGGGGGCCATCTGAAGACGGCTCCTTGCAGCAACAGCAATTATTTCTTCGTTTCCAAGGAAAATGTAAACAGAAGGTCAGCTTTGGCCAGGCCTCTTAATTTCCCTCCCTTTGTGGTGACAGGTTGATTTGGGGAAACTGGATCTGTTTGTTATTTCTCCCCCTGCTTCCCCCTCGCCCCCTGGCCCCCTCCCCACGGGTGACAGAGGCAGTGGCAGCTGCAATGACAGAGATGGGGCAGGGCACTGCGGGGGTAATGCGGTTCATAGCAGCTGCAAAAGCAGCCAGAGCCTGCCTAGTGTCCTGAACAGCCCCACCCCACGATGTCCCCACCCTAGCTGCGCAGCCAGCCGCGGGAGGAGGGACCAATGCTAGTTAACATTCAAGGAGCAGCCTAGAGTGGGCCATGCCTCCCCACCTGCTCAGCAAAGCCTGGAGCTGCCACCTGTGTGCCCAGGGCCCAGTCCTTATTTCCCTGCAGGTGAGATTCCAAAGTCCCCTCCCCGGGGGCTGGGGCATGGAGCAGTCGCCTTCAGATCTGAACCCAGCTAGCCACAATATCCCCTCTCCCCTCCCATCCCCGGCTCTGGCCAGGGGAGGGCTTCCCTGCCTGCTGTGGTCTCTGACCCCCTTCACTGGACTTGCCCTCTGGAGCCAGCATTGGACCGCATCTGCTCTGTGAGCCCCTCCAAACCTTGACACCGCCAAGGCTCCCAGTGGCTCTGACACCTGCCCCTGTGTGAGACTGTTTCCTCATCTGTTAAATGGAGACTATAATAGCACCCTCCTTCCAGGGGTATCAAAAAGGTTTCGAGCTCTTCTCGGCTCTCAGAAAGGGTGTCTCTGAACATAGCTGCAGCCTCTTCCTTCTGGACATCAAGTGGATCAGCCTGCTTCTCCCAGTGTGCAGAACTGAAGGTGGCAGGAGTGGCCAACACTCTGCATTTTCTCCTCCAGCACCCCCCGCCCCCCATTTGGCCATGGACTGCACTGCCTGTAGTTTGATGCATGAGTCAGGAGCTGGGGGATTGCACTGCCTCCTTACCTTGAGACCCAGCCTGCTCCACATTGTGGGATCTGTCTCTCATGACATCTCTTCTCCAGGCAGCAATGCCTGTGTTAGTGAAGCCTCTTTTGGTTGTGAGTGGCAAAGCCTGGGAAGGCCAGGGAAAGTCCTTCAGGCACAGCCGGATCCAGGGCTCAGGTGATAGCATCAGCTCCCCTTCTATGTGTCTAGCTTTATCTCCCTCTAGCTGTCAGCTTCCTTCTGCGGCTCTCTAATGAGGGAGGGAGGGATGTGGCTTTGGCTGTTACAGATTTACTTCCTTCCAGTTTAGCAGAAAGAAAACTTCTCTGCCTCAGCATTTACAGGTCAATCCCAGAGAGGGCTCTCAGCGACCTGATGGGTCCTCTACCCCCAGGTTGCTCTGCTGGGACCAGTCTGTTTCCAGGAGGTAGTGGTGTACAGTGGGCCAGTCCTGGGTGGCACACCGACACCAGGAGCTGGCGTGTATGTGTGCGTGCATGAGAGTACATTTGTATATGTGTGTGTGCACGCGTGTGCCTGCACAACTTCTCCAGGGCTGCAGGCAGTGGAGATAATTTTCCTTGAGGTGGGGAAGTGATGTAACTAGAGGAAGAAGGGCAGACAGGTGGGGGCTGTTGTTCCTGGATGCCCAGAGCCCTTGAGGCCAAAGAGCTAAGGTGTCGCTCACTGGTCCCAAGCCTACCCAGGACTTCCAGCTAGCCCAGCAAAGTGGGGCCCCTGTGGACTGACTCTACTAGCCACCACATGCCCCAGTCTGGCTTCTGTTCCCCAAACACGCAGGCTTCTCCCCTCTGTTCTCGCCCTGGAGCTGCGTTCTCTCCCCTCCTCCTCACCCTTCCTGCCTTCTTTCCTTTCTACCTTCCTTCTTCCAACCTTCAGAAAATGTTTTCTGAGTACCTACTCTGTGCTATCTCTCTGCAGTAGGCCCTGGGAGCCCATCCAGGAGCCCCAGAGACCTGTCCCTGCTTTCCCCACACTTACGGTCTGGTATGGAGGAGAGAGACATGAACTGGGTGGTCATACAATCATAGGATTGACACTCTGGAAAGTTCTAGGAAGAAGGAAGGTGCTGGGAGAGTGTCCACTGGGGGCCCTGGTGTGGCCTGTGGTGAGGGAAGATCTCCAGAGGAAATACTGCTGTGATTGAGAACTAAGTGTAAGAGCTGGCTCTTCAGGGACAGTGGGGATGCAGGACTGTTCCAGGCAAAAGGGACAGTGTGGGCAGAAGTCCTGAGTTTTGGGGACCCACAGCCTGTGTGGGTATGGTGAGGGGGAAGGGGAAGCGGGGGGTGGGGTGGGGTGGGGTGTGGTGAAGCTGGGGCCAGGCATCTGGCCAGCTACTGCTCTTTGGGGAAGCAGCTGAGGTTTTGTCTCCTCCAAGAAGCCCTCAATGACTTCCCAGCCCTTGCTGCCCAAGCATTTACATGCTGCATGGTGTTTACTTGTGCACTTCTCCATTTTCTCCTCTAGGCTTTGAGCTCTGTAAGGAGGGGGGTAGCCTGTTACTGTCTCGGAGTCGCTCACACCTGGTGGGAATCCTGCTGCATAGTAGGGGCTCAGGAAAGGTTTGGGGGGATCTGGAAAGGTTTCTTTCAAGCTGCAGCCTAGTCCTAGAGCAGAAGCCAAAAAGGCAAAAAAGCACTGGCAGTGGCCCTGCTGGTTGAAGGATGTTTCCTTCCTCACACTTCTAGAGGGTCACATCAATGAGGTGGGGGAGGGCAGTTTTAGGTCCAGGCTGGGGAACTCAGAGCCACACACTTTCATTGAAATAGTCAGGTCAATGTAACTCAAAAATCCTGTGTGTCATTTGCTTCTGCCAAGAGCTGACGAATGACTAGGAAGCTGTGATCTGCGTTTGGCTGACTGGTGGATGCTTGCGATCTCTGTTTCCAAATGCTGAAGGAGGGGTGCTGATGCGGGCTCCTCTCAGGAAAGCAGCCAGGCTTATTCTTTCTTGATTCTGTTAAAAAAAAATTGACCTCCTAGTTACAGAACATTGGAAAATACTCAAAAATAAAAAGGAGGTGGGATGGGGTGGAGGTAGAGAGAAAGAGGAACAGAGGAAAAGATGAATGTTGTCCCCGTTTCCACTGCTTATGGAAGGTAGTGTCTTCCAGAAAGACTAAAGCAGTGACTTGAAATTCCAGCTTTGTCACCTGCCAGTTTCAGGGCTTGGGAAACTCCTTCCCCTCTCTGAGCACAGGTCCTTGCCCGTGGGTGCAAGTGTAGCCGCATGGGACGAAGTAGCCCGCAGCCTGGCTCAGGAAGGGCTCCAAGAGCCTTAGCTGTTGGTTTTTATCACTTTCCCTGTTGCTAGATAACACTTTTTAGCCACATTTTAAAAAGCCTTTCTATTGTGGGGATTTTGAGACCCTGAATTAACTGCATTCTGCTGCTTCATTGAGGCTGGCTGAGTGGCTGCGCCTCGGAGTAAGTTGGGTGCCTTTAGGCTCCTGGGCTCCTCACTCCCTGGGGGTACTCATCTAGCAGTGGCAGCACCTGGGGATCTGGGCGGAGCTCACCAGGCCTGGTGCCCCCACTTCTGGAGGAGTGAGCTGTGCTCCCCGCTCCCACTCGCCGCAGAAGGAGGTGTGTGGGGGAGGGGCTGCCTGTGGCAGGATGCACTTGGCCTGTTTCCTAGGAAACCCAGCTGGGAGTGAGGAGGGACTTGGCCCTCCAGGGGCTCTCAGGACCTGGAAGGAGGCGCAGGAACTGGTCTAGAGTGCTGCTGGCTCACGGGGGCTCCAGCCCCCATGCCTCCTCAGGGTCTTAGGTCTACCAGGTGTGCCTGGTGGAGGGGGTGGGGGAGGGACGCCTGATGCTGTGATTCTGAATGCAGGGTGGGTTCTGGCTACCTGTGTTTCATGCTTAGTCTCCAGCCTACCTGGGCAGCCTCCTGCCAGCCTCCTTCCTCTGGGCCTGCCCCCACTTCGGTGGACTGGCTGGATCTAGTCCTTAGTCACTCCTCAGACCCTGCCTGCATCCACTCTGCAAGGACGTGCCCCTGCTGGGGTTCCTGGCAGCAGCCAGTTATAGGTGGCCTTCCTCTGTTCGGGATAACTTCCTCTCCAGTCTGGGGCACAGAGGTCAGGGGAGCCCTTGAGCCATGCCTGGTCAGCAGCCGTGGGGGGTGGGGGCACTGTCTGCCCTCATCATCAATCGCGCTCTAATCTCATAATCTCCTACCTCGCCTAGCCCAATCCCCTCCCTGGAGCCCCTGGTACACAGCACCCCTTTCGGTCCACAATTTGGGATAACGAGAGAAGGTACCACTTTCACATTCCTGCTTTGTGCCACAGGCAGTTCATACATTGCCTCCCACTTCACAGCAACTGCAGAGGAAGGTGCAGTGCCCTTTGTACAGATGGTAAAACCGAGACTCGGTGAGACTTTGCATCTGGCAGAGCTGTGGTGCCCATCAGGTTTTGGGACGGACCGTTTTGGGACGGCCTTGGGATACCAGGGCCAGGTCACAGGAAACAGGTGCAGTGGGGCCCGGGGAGGTGTACAGGGTCCAGTAGCAATGCCCTTCCACATCTTGAACTTCAACTCAAGGCTCTCGTCCCCCAAGAGACCACAGTGGACACCCAGGTCAGCACAGAAAGAAAAATAAACCCCAG
Organism: Nyctereutes procyonoides; assembly: GCF_905146905.1. Taxonomy (NCBI): domain Eukaryota; kingdom Metazoa; phylum Chordata; class Mammalia; order Carnivora; family Canidae; genus Nyctereutes; species Nyctereutes procyonoides. The sequence continues at coordinate 1,535,239 of NW_026575131.1, read as the reverse complement.
GTTGTCGCTGCAATTACTGAAAGCTACTGCTGGTGCTGCTTGCTATTTTTGGAGATCTCTGTGACCAGCTTCTGCAGAGAAGGCTTTTTAAGTCTGTGTTTGAAGAAATTGTCATGACTTGTATAAATGTGCATTAATGATCTATGTCCTGGCTGTGACACAGGTTTTTCCTTAGTGTTTGGCTAATTTGCAGGAAGCACCTATACATTGGGAGCCTGGGTCTGATTCATTCGTGGTTGCTTATCTTTGACATGAGGGAAGGGCAGTTTTGCAGTCCTGTGCTGCCCTGGGAGCCATCAAAACCTGCCCTCTGCCCCCAGCTGCTCTAGTGCCTCTCCCGGGGGCTCATGGGAGCGTGGGCAATGGGGGCTCTGTTGGAGTCAGACGGCCTGCGTGGGAATGCTGGCTCTGCCACTTAGGAGCTGTGCGAAGCCACTTATCCTTACCGTGGTGCCACAGCTTCCCAATCCATTAAATGGGGGAAAATAATATCACCTACTTTAGAAATAGCGTTGTTAGGAAGATTAAAAGGGTTAATATATGTATAGTGTTTAGAACCACGCCTGGCACTATGGGGGCGTTTATAAAACAAAGTCAGTAAACAGGTGGAGATATACTGGGCAGTCAGGATGCCCCGAGGCTGGGCTACATCCATAGCTTCCTACAGAGCCTCCTGGGCTTCTTTCTTAAGGTGGCTGAGTCTTGGGCCATGTGCCAGCCCTCTGTCCTGGCACAGCTGATGGCACCCTGGAGCCCTGTGTGAGCCTAGAGTCCCCCGAGGTGAGCACCTGCACAGGTGCTCTGTTGGATGGTTGGTGACACACAGAGGCAGAGGGAAAAGGAGCCCCACTCCCCTGCCCCTGCCCTAATCCGGTGGTGGTGGTGGGGTGCTATCAGAATCTCAGGGTGCTTATAGCTTTCACACTGGCTATCATCCTTTTCCCACTTCTCTGCCCAGGGGTTTCTGACATTTCTCCTAAGGAGTACTTTGCCGGATCACATGGAAGTGGCCTGGAGTGTGTAGCTGGAAAAAAGCATCTTGAGGAATTTGGATACATTTCCTCTCCTTCTGAGAGCCAGTGACATGGAAACAAGTTGACCCTAGTGAAAAAGTGTTTACAAAGACTTTGGATGCAAACATGGCCTGAGGTCTTAGACGTGAGAAGAGCCTCAAGCTTGGAGGAAGGATGGGTGAGTGTGGGGCCAGGCAGCCTGACCAGGGCACCCACTTCCCAGGCCCTGCTGGGCAGGTCTGGCCCAACGTGTTCAGGCAGAGGCAGGTGGACGCTTGGCTGGCCGCCCTCCCATCCCCCGGGCGCTGGAATCAGATGCCAGGTGCAGTCCCGGGCCTCCGCAGCCGGGCTCCAGCCATGCCCCCTTTGCAGAGGCAGTCCCAGGGTGCGACGCTGGCACGGAGCAGGGGCACTGCTCTGGGGCTCTCGGTGCCTCACCTTGGTCCAGCTCCTCTCCTTTGAGTGTTTGGCCAGCTCCCCTTACCTGTCTCCCAGGCAGGACCTGAATCCTGACAGTTCTGCTTGTGGTCCAGCAATCTCAGGGGAGTATCAGGAGAGGTCACTGGGGTCAGGCGGTGAGAGCCTTGAGTGCAGGGAGCAGAGTGAAGTGGGCAGTGTGCGGCCAGGTTTAGGGAAGTTTTCCCCTCAGCTAGTGTTGGGAAAGGAGGGAGGGTGGGGACATGGGAGCAGCCGGCTGTCTTGGCACATGACAGCAACCCCTCTCTTCTACCTTAGCTGGCGTATCTACCTGGGACCCTGGGTGGTTGATGGAGATTAGGGAGAGATGAGCTCCCCTCCAGGGGAGATATCAAAAGTATTTATAACTGGTGCAGCAGGGTCCCAGTGGATCAGGCCACATGCTGGAGCAGGGCCTTTTGGTGCCAGACATAACCTCCAGGAGCCTCCTGGGGTCCTGGGCTTTAGGGGCCGCTGGTGATTAGGGGGTATAGGCAGGAGTCATTTGCTAACCAGCTCTGAAGTGTTTCCGTATTTTAAACAACTGGTATAGCTCCAGTGGTGTGCACTACTGGTGTGCACCACTGGTGTGCATTACTGATATGCACTACTGAAGGCCAGCTCCGTCCCCCGAACCCCCACCTTGGGGGCTGCTGCTGGGTGAGGGGACCTTCACGACAATCCATCCATATGAGGGATGGTGAGGCTGAAAGATGGGAGGCAATGGGGGTGGAGAGGAGCGGGCAGGTGGGAGAGTGATTTAGGAAGCAAATCTCACCAGACTTGCGAAGACGTGGGGTTACTGGGAAGGCTCAGACCTTAAATGGGGTTCCTGGGCCACTCACTGAGGAATTCCAAGAGCTTCACAGTGTCTATAGAGCTGAGAGTAGGGTACGGGTGCTAGACCCTCCCGGCAGCTTGTTGGGGCATGGCTCACCCACACTGTGCCACACGGGAGCTTCGTGTTCGTCTAGAGAGAGAGGAGAGGTGGGGTCCCCCAAGGCGGGGCAGGTGTCATATGGGAGGTGACCCTCTTAGGCCTCGGAGCAATCTTTCTCTTTGTTCTTTATCCCTCCTCCAAACCCTGGTCCCTAGTCCTCCGGGACCTGGTGCATCCCCTTACTCCTACCCACACCCCCAGCCCACCATGAGGATCAGCCTCTTGAAAACCTTTAGCTCTGCCGAGTGGAGGGAATTTTTTTTTTAAAGATTTTATTTATTTATTCATGGGGGAGAGAGAGAGAGAGAGAGAGAGAGAGAGACAGAGACACAAGCAGAAGGAGAAGCTCCGTGGGGAGCCCTGTGTGGGACTCGATCCCCAGGGCTGGGATCATGCCCTGAGCTGAAGGCAGACCCTCAGGGGTCCCGAGTAGAGGGAATTTATCCGCTTGGCTGGGCCTGCTCCCAGCCCCAGAGGACCATGGCGCCTTCAATTACTCCAGGTGCAAATTCATTTCATACAGATTCACAGAACGGCTGTAGAGGGCTGTGCTCTGGCTTTATTGCAAAATGCATTATTTTTCCACCTCTCTCAAAAATATTTATCTATGCTAATTTAGCACAGGAGCCAGCTAAGTTCTGCATGGGGAATTGCCCTATTAATTCTGCCGCCTGGAAATACTGTGTCCAGCTACAGAGAAGTTCCTGCTGCTCCTGGTTGGAGGGTGAGGCTGGGGGCCTCCTCCCTCAGATTGGACCTCCAGGCCGGAGTGGGAGCAGGCTGTCTGGCTGACCATTTGGAGAGGTGCTGGGGAGCCTGTGTCTCCCACATAACTCCTACAGACTGAAAGAAAGAGCCCTTTGCATTTGGGAGGCAAGGTGGGAAGGATGCAACTTTTCAGGTGGCCAGAGATGAGTTTCATTCTGGGGCAGGCTCCACAGCTTACCCACTGGGTGACCTTGGCCACATGACACAACCTCTCTGAGCCTCAGTTTCAGCATCTACAAAACACAGCAATGACCTTGCAGGGCGGTCATGCAGGCTATTCCCGTGAGGCTCTCAGAGCTGTGGGCATGAAGCAGGGGGGTGTGAAGGGAGGTTGGTGGTGCTGCTCGCTTGCACAGCCACATTTTCCAGAGATTGTTTTCACCATTTGCCCATGAGTTAGAGTGCCACGTTCACTGTCTCACAGGTGAGCAAACTACCTGAGACACCCAGGCGGATGTCTCCAGGATCCCTGAACAGACCTGATGTGCAGCCCTGGCCACACCTCATCTGAGCAATCCCACCAGGTTCCCGGACCGGAGCCCTCAGGTCACCCCCGATGCCTCCTTGCCCCCCACCCTCTCCCACACCCAGCCAGGCTCCCAGCCCATGACTCCGCCATGCCACTTCTGGTGTCTTTCTCTTCACACTATCTCCCACCGGGAGAATGCAGTCCCCAGTTGCAGTTTTTGGGATTCCATTTCATTTCCCAGCAGCTGCAATCCTCTTAAAATAGAACTGGGACCATGTCATCCCACTGCTCAAAGGCTTTGGGTAGATTTTGTGGCACTTGGTGCACAAGCCAGGTGCCTGCCCTCGCCCGCTGCTTGCTCCTCCATACGTCTCAGGCACTTGCCCCTTTGCCCACTCGCTTCCTCCATTGGAGACAAACCTTGCTCTTGACTCCCGGCCTTTGCCAGGTTCTTCCCTCTGCCCAGGGCACTCATCTTCCGCTCTTCATGTCCAAGGACTTGTGCCCCTCATTTGGGTCTGGGCTCCAAGGTCACCTGCACAGAGAGGCCCCCTGGTCTCCCTTGCCCCTGGCTGGTCCCCCTCTCTTTCCTTGTGTGGTGTGCACCCACCCTGAGCATTTCCACTTACCTGTCCATTTGGGGTCTGTTTCCGCCTTGGTAGCAGCCTACCCAACATTGGTGTCTCCCACCTCCCTGCTCCCTGACAAGACCCAGCGTGGCCGCCATTGCCCACCCTCTGGGTGCCCCCCGTCCCTCAGCTGCTGATGGATCTAAGGCAATCACCTCGACTCCATCCCTCTTGCCACTGATTGCTTTTGAAACCACAGGAGGCCCAAGTCCAGCCAGAGGTGTGAGGTTGTTTGTGTTTGCGAAAGGTCAGATCATTCTTATTTTTCCTTTCTATTTTTTATTAAGGTATAAGGTACACAAAGTAAAACTCACCCTTTTTAGTGGACAGTTCAGTGAGTTGGGACAAATGCGTAGAGCCGTGGAACTGCTGCTACGATGGAGCGGTAAGGCGGTGTGTCCCCCCAGACTTCCCCGAGCCCTCTGCAGCCACCCCCTTGTCCTGCTCCCCTAGCTTTTTGCCTTCTCTGAAAGCTGCGTAAATGGAATCACACAGTATGCAGCTTTGTGAATCTGGTTTCTTTGACTGAAATTTGAGATTCATCATGTCATTATAAGTACCTTCCATTTATGGCAGAATAGTGCACCATTGCACAGATGTACCAGAGTTGGTTTATTTATTTCCCGGTTGAGGGATATTTGGATTGTCTCCAGGTTTTGGTCATTAGGAATAAAGCTTCCAGAAACATTCCTGTAGAGTTTGTGTGGACACGGTTCTGCTAACTTAGGCCGATACCTAGGAGTGGGATTGCTGGGGCATATGGTAGACGTATGCTGAGCTTTACGAGAAGCTGCCAACCCCTCTTCTAAAGTGGTGTCCTATTTTGTACGCCTCCAGTGATGTATGGGAGTTTAGCTCCTCCACATCCTCACGGGCACTTGTGGTTGTGAGGTGGTTTTTCCTGTTTTTTTTTTTTTTTTTGTTTTTTAACTAGAAATAGATGTGTAGTGTTACCTCATTGTGGTTGTAACGCATATATTTTAACTTACATTTCCTTAATGACAAATGATCCTGAGCATCTTTGTAGGTGTTATTTACCATCTGTATATCTTTTTCATTGAAGTGTCTGCTCAAATCTTGTGTGCATTGTACATTGGATTATTTTTTCCTTTTATTGAGTTTTGAGAATTCCTTATATATTCTGGACATGGGCTCTTTATCAGACACATAATTTGCACATATATTCTTTGAGTCCTTGCCTCTCTTAACAGTGTTTTTTAAGGAGTAGAAGTTCTTATTTTCCTCAAATCCAATCCATCAGTTTTATTTTTTGTGAAATGAATTGTGATTTTGGTTTTGAATCTAAGGACTCTTTGCTCAACTTAGGTCACAAAGATTCTTCTTATGTTTTATTTTAGAAGTTCTATTGTTTTAGATTATCATTAAGGTCTACTCCACTGTGTTATTTTTTCATATGGTTCAAGATATGGATTGAGGTTGTTGCAATTCTTTTTCTTTCCCCTGCCTGCCTTCTTTTTCCTCTTCTTCCTCTTCCTCCTCCTCTTCTGTTTACCCTCCTCCCCCAACCCCCCTTCCTTCCCTCTCCTCTCTCCTCCTCCTCACCTACCCTCCTCCTCCTCCCCTCTTCCTTCTTCTTGCATGTGATATATAATTGTTTCAGCCCCATCTGTTAAAAAGACTACCCTTCCTCCATTGGATGGACTTGAAAACTTTGTCGAAAATCAATCGAACATAAGCTTATGGGTCTATTTCTAAACTCTGTTCTGATTCATTAATCTATATGTCAGTCCTTTCTCTAATACCTCACTTCTCGATGATGGTACCTTTATAATAATTCCTGAAATCAAGTAATGCACATCCACCAACTTTGTTTCTCTTTAAAAAATTGTTTCAATTATTCTAGTTTCTTTGTCTTCTCGTATCAAGCGTAGAATCGTATTGCTGATTTCTACGCAAACTCCTCTGGGAATTTGATTGGAACTGCATTGTATGTATAGATCAGTTGAGGGAGAATTGACATTTGAACAACACTGAATCTTCCAATCTAGGAATATGGCCTATCTTTCCATTTTTTTTCCAGTCTTTGACTTCTTTCATCAGTGTTTTTAGTTTTCAGTAGGCAAATTTGAACATATTTTATAAGATTTATACTTAAGTATTTCATAATTTTTGATGCTATTATAAATGGTAATTCTTTTCAGATTTTTTTTTTTAAATTTACTTGTCAGAGAGAGAGAGCACTAGCAGGGGGAGTAGCAGAGGCAGAGGGAAAGCACGCTCCCCACTGAGCAGGGAGCCTGATGTGGGACTCCATCCCAGGACCCTGGGATCATGACCTGAGCTGAAGGCAGATGCTTAAACTTACTGAGTCATCCAGGGGTCCTGTAAATGGTTCTTTTTTTTTTTTTTTAAAAGATTTTATTTATTTATTTACTAGAGACACACACACACAGAGAAAGAGGCAGAGACACAGGCAGAGGGAGAAGCAGGCTCCATGCAGGGAGCCCGATGTGGGACTCGATCCTGGGTCTCCAGGATCACGCCCTGGGCTGAAGGCGGCGCTAAACCGCTGAGCCACCCGTGCTGCCCTAAATGGTTCTTCTTAATATCAAATTCAAATTGTTCATTTCTTGTCAAGCAGTATAATTGATATTTGGTGTATTGGCCTTGTGTCCTATACTGATGTCAAGATCACTCATTAATTCTATCCAATCCCTTTTAGATTCTTCAGGATGTTCTATATCAATAATTATATCACCTGTATTTTTTCAATCTGTATGCCTTTAATTTCTGTTTCTTACTTTATTACATTGGCTAGGACCTCCTGGACAATTATGAATAGAAGTATTGAAGGTAGACATCCTTACTTTTTCTTGATCTTAGGAGAAAGCATTCAATCTTTCACCAATATGTATGAGGTTAGCTGGAGGTTTTCCATTGATGCCCTTTATCAGGTTGAGGGAGGGTTTTTAAAATATATTTATTTATAAATATAGACATAGATAGATCTGATAGACATAGAGAGAAGAGAGAGAGGCAGAGACACAGGCAGAGGGAGAAGCAGGCTTCATGCTGGGAGCCCAACACGGGACTCGATCCCGGGACTTCAGGATCCAAATCCCGGGCCAAAGGCAGGTGCCAAACTGCTGAGCCACCCAGGGATCCCCAGGATGAGGGAGTTTTTAATCACGCATGGATGTTTTACTGTTCTTAAAAGGAATCAGAAGGAAGAAACTCCCTTTTCTTCTGAACAGTTTTGTATCTGAGTATGATGCTGGAACTGTGACAACCATTTTGTGGCTATGAGGAGAGCTTGTTTGAGGAGCAAAGCCAACCGAATGATGATGGAAGAGTGGAGAGATGGAAACAACCTGGGTCCTTTCCATCACTGGTCCACCGAATTAAGTGGTCCTGGACCCTTGCCTATCACTAGAATTCTTGGTTTGGAGGAAAACAGGAAATTAATAGCCTTATTGTCTAAGCCTTTGCATTTTTGGGTTTTGCTTCTTGCATCTAAGAGCCACTAAATGAATACATACCAACACCTGAGGATAGAGACTTTTTCTTTTTCACTGTTGCATGCTCCATACCTAGAATGGTGCCTAGAATATAATAGGTACTTGCTAAAAGTTTGCTGCATAAACCAGGGAAGGCCAGGACAGGGGGATTTTCATTTCTATAATCATTTTTTCTTCAATCTAATGGAAAAGACATGGGGACAGAGCAAGAATATTTAGAATATGGCAGGTGAACTTTGGAAAAGAGACATCAGAAATCCAAGTAAGAATGAAACAGCAGGTGTTGGCAAGAATGTGGAGAGAAGGGAACCCTCACGCACTGTTGATGGGAATGCAAGCTGGTGCAACCACTGTGGAAAACAGTGGAGGTTCCTCAAAAAGTTAGAAATACAACCATCCTATAATCCAGTAATGGCACTATTGGGTATTTCCCCCAAAATACAAAAACAGGAATTCAAAAGTATGCATTGCAATGTTTGTAACAGCATTATCAATGATAGCCAAATTATGGAGAGAGCCCAGATGGCCATTGATGGATGAATGGATAAAGAAGAGGTGATATATATAATGGAATATTACTCAGCCATCAAAAAGATGGACATCTGCGATGATGTGGATGGAGCTAGAGTCTATTATGCTAAGTGAAAGAAGTCAGCCAGAGAAAGACAAATAGCATATGGCTTCACTCATATGTGGAATTTAAGAAACAAAACAAATGAGCCAAGGGGAATAAAAGAGAGGCAAACCAAGAAACAAATTCCTAACTACAGAGAACAAACTGATGGTTACGAGAGGGGAGGTCGGTGGGGGGAAGAGGGAAATAGGTGAAGGAGTCTACGAAGTGCACTTGTCATGATGAAAAAAAAATGATTTAAAAAAGAAATAAAATAATTTTATAAAAAAGAAACCCAAGTAAGACTGGGATTAAAATCAGGTCTCGGTGTGGACGTGTGAAGGACAAAAGAGGAGGAGAAAGCAGCAGTTAATCCCAGGGAAGACAGGGACAGCTCCGGAGAGCCCTGCTCAGAGCCGCCGTACAGGTCTGAAAGCCGATATCTGCCGTGTAAGGATCAGGACTTTTTTCCTCTCTCAGAGCGACAACCAGTGAGACTTGTTCTTCAGTCCTGTTATTCGGAAGATAAACCATACAGATCACAACGGGGAAAGAGAACATGTAATGCTTGCAAAATTCCTGTGCGTAGTTGCTCTATGCCTAGAATTTATGCTCGCTTGCAGTTTCATGTTTCACTTAGATGTACCTCAAATGAGGTAATGGCGTTGTGACTGGCTGTCACCTCCCATCAACCCATCACTCCTGGCCCTGGGGGAGGTGACAGACGCGGTCAGAACACGCCTCCCGCCCTCACCAGCTGGTGGTGCCTGCTGGGTGCTGGGCTAGGGGTGGGCAGTGCCTTCTCTGTCACCACCTTCTTCCCCCCACACCCCATGATGGCAATTGACTCATGCTATCTTGAACTGTTCCGGACTCTTTGAATTTATACTTTTGGTTGTACAGTATGGGTGTTAAAGTTGAGAGCTCAAGGCAGAGTGTTTGAGTTCAAATCTTGTCTCTGCCACCTACCAGCCTCTCTGTGCCTCTGTTTCCTATTTTTAAAAAAGATTTCTTTATTCCTGAGAGACACAGAGAGCAAGGCAGAGACACAGGCAGAGGGAGAAGTAGGCTCCCTCAGGAGAGCCCGATATGGGACTCGATCCTGGATCCTGGGATCATGCCCTGAGCTGAAGGCAGACACTCAACCGCTGAGCCACCCAGGCGTCCCTGTGCCTCTGTTTCCTTGTCCATAAGAAAGGGGGGTGCCATTTGTACCTACCCCAGATGCCTGGGAGATGTGGGAAGGTAGGGCATCTGAAGCCTCTAACTGGGAGTTGAGCAGGACCACGCTAGTTATCTTCAGGCCTGGCTTCGATGTTGGATGTGGGGGAATGGCCTCATGGGGAGGACCTTGGGGCACAGGTCAGGGACCTGTAGGGTGATTCTTCAAATGAGGTAGAGCTGGAGTAGAGGATGGAAACCAGAACTCACATGCCACAGCCATCCTGACTGTGGGCAGGGAAGCAAGCAGCTCCAGGGCCCAGAATAAAGATGTCTTGAGGTCTTCTGGGGCTGTTGACGAATGGAGAGAGGAGCAGGAGATTGGGGCTGGCAGAAGGTGAAGCCAGGGCCCAGCCTGGCCAGCATCTGTTAGGCTTCAAGGGCTCCTACTTGCAAGGAGGAGTTGGAGTACATACCAGTTCTGGATTGTAGGGTGGGGTTATGGTGGCTCCCCCTCATCCAGCTTGTCACCCCCACTGTGGATGTAGGAATGTCATAGGCAGAAGAACCCAGTAATTGAGAACAGCTCTGGATTGACCCAAAGTTTACAAACGTAATATGGAGAATTCTGCATACCCTCACCAGTCTCTCACGTCGCTTCCTGATCACACCCATGTGGTTCGTCTGTCGCAGCAGAGGAATCAGTGTTCACATGTTATTCATGAACGTCCACAGTGGATTCGGATTTCCTTAGTTTTTACCTGGTGTCCGTTTGTCTTTGCCCCAGGACCCCATTCATGACACCGCATTACATGTGTCCATCACATCTCCTTAGGCTTCTCTTGGCTCTGACAGCCTCTCACTTCCCCTGCTGTTGATGACCTTGACAGTTTTGGGCAGTGCTGGTCAGGTACATTGTAGAATGAATCCCCCCTCAACTGAGATTTGTCTGACAATATTGGGGTTATAGGTTTGGGGAGGGAGACTCCAGAGGTAAAGGGTCCTTCTCATCACATCAGATCACGGGTGCATGCTGTCAACCCGATGTATCACTGTGGGTGTTGACCTTGAGCACCTGGCTGAGGTCACGCTTGTCGGGTGTCTGTGCTGTGAAGTTACTCTTTCTCCCCTTTTCCACACTGAACTCTTTGGAAGGAAGGGCAAACGTATTTTTATGCTCAGTTCAGGAGGGAAAGCAAAGCCCAGGGGCATGAAGTTTCTTGCCCAGTGGCCAGGTTGGCATTTAAACCAGACAGTTCTCTTGTCTTTCTGAAAGCTGCCACACAATGTCACCTCGAGAAGGCACCAAAGAGCTTTAAACAGGCAGGTGGGTGCTAAGGAGAGAATGGGCCTTAGCAAGCTCCTTGCTTCTTTGAGAAAGGAGTGTACACAGGCAAAGCTTTTTACCCATGAGACAGGGTGCTTCACAGTTAACTTCCTCGTGGGTTTAGGGGATGCCTGTGCTTTTTGCCCACTTTGTGTTGCTTTTCCTTATTTTGGTAAAAGTTCTTGATTTCCCTTTGGGGAAGCACACCCCCCTCCCCACTGCCATGAAGTCAGCCATGGTGGGTCTCTCCATTAGCATCATGCTCCTCTATCCATAGGGTGGATGATTCAAGCCAAGCTAGTCATACCTCCCTTCTCCCCAGTATTTGAGAGTGTCACATGCTAGGCTGGCGTTGGTCACCCACTCTGCTCTGCATGGGAGGGATGCATTCCCAGGTTTTCTGGATCTCTGATTTCCAGATAGCTTCAACCAGCGGGAGACACAAGTAGATTGGTAAAGAGGAAGAAGGTCGATTGCCCTCTTGCTGTGGTGGCCCCCAGGTGGAGGCTCTCGTCTGCTGTTGTTGCTGGGGTTCTAGCTCCCTGGGCAGCCCCAGATCCCAAACCAGCACCAGCCTCTTCTCTTGTCACCTCTCTACTCTTAGGAGTGGCAGCAGCTTCCACTGGGTTCACCTCTGGGTTGTCTGGCTTGGCAGTGCTCCATCAGCTACATAACCAACCTCCTGTATTAAATGCCTTTTCTCAAAAGACCTAGAGTGGTTTCTGTTTTTCAGACTGATAAACATGTGAGAGCCGGCTGGCATGGGTGCTTCCTTGGGAACACATGTTAAAGGCTGCCTGGCCAGTTCTTATAGCCTCAGACGCCACACTTCTGTGACTCCTGGGCCTCCTGAAGCCTGGCTGTCCAGCTGCTCTAGATCCTTCTGTCATGTTCCTTTCTGGTTATCATTTCTGTTTCTGCTGCTTTGGGCTGAAGACGGTAACATATATGAGGAAAGGGGTTTTTCCAGTTGGATCTATGATTGATGGTTTCCTGGTGAAAATAAAACTGCAAAGCTATCTTCTTTCTCTCATTTTCTCTCTCCCAGCCCCTTCCCAGAGCTGTAGCACTGCTTTTGTTCTGGAAATGTAGTACTAGATCAGTCCCAAATGTTCTTGCATATGGGGCTGGGACAGGGAGCCTTGTGAGTTGTTTGCATCTTTGGGAAAATGGACACACAAAGGGCAGAGGCTGGAATCCCTCATCTCTGAAGGGGCCAGCTCCAGCATGAGTATCCGGGGGGAGACTTTGGATGAGGATGACTTGGGCAGTGTACTCACTCATCCTTGATTCAGACATCGTGGCCATGTAAGAGGGTGGGCCAGTTACCAAGGATGGGCAGCTGCATGGAGATAGCCCTTGGGGAAACCAGCTGGTGAGTGTCTAGGCGGCAGGTAGGGAGAAATGCCCTTTGCACCACATTTAGTCAGGGCTGCCAGAGTTCTAACAATAAAGTGGCATTTTATTTCCATTTGCATTGTTTCCCATGTGTACATCTTCCTCAGGAACGTTCTTCCAAGCTCAGACATCAGAGCCACTCAGTGTTGGGTGGGGTAACTGATAGGTAGGGAACTCCTTCACTGCAGATGCTGTGTCATCATAGGCTTACAGGGCTGGGGTCCCCTGCTGGCAGCAAGTTGGACCCTAGACCTCTTTGAGTTCTTTGCAATCCTGCTTCCTCTGATTCTCTAACAGTGTTCCTTCCTTCACTGCACTGTGCATGCAGCGAGATCCCCAAGGAGGTGCCATTGTCATCTTGAGGGGACAAAATGAGCAAGGTCTCTGGGGTTCCATCTAAACTTTGCTATATTCTCACAGCTCTCTCTCTCTGGAGAGCTCACTCCTCTGTCAGCTGCTGTCTTTCTCCGAGGATGGCCAGAACCTTGCTGAACTTGCTCAGGAGTCTACCTGGATCTGCCCAGGGCATGTGGTCTCTGCTTGCGATTTCACCAGGCAGCCTGGGCTGACAGCAGCAAAGATGATAGCATTGGAGCTTGGGCAGCCAAGAGCACCTTGTGTTTATGCCAGCCAGCTCCTCACCTCAACTTTACCTGGACAAGAGCCAAAAAGGCATGTGTCAAGACTATCGCTATTGTCCTTTATGCAGGAGGATATCAGATCCAGAGTGGGTTGTGGCCACCTCACAGTGAGACTGTGGGTCGGAGACATGCCTTCTGCTCCACACCCCTCCCTCCAATGGAGAAGGCTTGGTTCACTATTTCTTCTACAGTGGGGAATGTCTAGAACTGTACCAGTAAGATCCCTTTCCCCCAGAAATCACCCTAAGTCTTATAAACAAAGAGAATTTTTTTTAATTTTTCTTTTTTTAAACATTTTTTTAATTTATTCATGAGACACACACACACAGAAAGAGAGAGAGAGAGGCAGAGAGACAGGCAGAGGGAGAAGCAGGCTCCTCACAGGGAGCCCGAAGTGGGACTCGATCCCAGGACCCCAGGATCATGCCCTGGGCCAAAGGCAGGCACAAAACCATGGAGCCACCCAGGGATCCCTACAAAGAGAATTTAATATGGGGAATTCATTACAGAAATGATAGAATCGCTAAGAAGCCAAACAATGGCTGGCCTAGAAGCCAGGGCTCCAAGCAGGATCCAGAGTCATGGTGGAGGCTTCCTGGCAGTAGCTGGGATCATGGAGAGAGGTTCAGCTTTAGTAGAACCTGGGGAAGGAGGAAACATAGCATTGCCAGAGATACTGCCCATGGCCCTCAGAGAGGGGAGAAACACTCTGGCTCTTCTCTTCCTGCCTTCCATCTTTCATCGGTACCTCCCATTGGATGAAGCCACTGGCAAACCGAAGGCAAGGGGGCCTGGGAAATGTAGTGCCTTGTGATACCGAACAGGGCCAGGGAAGGGAAGAGATTGGATTGCAAAAAGGCAAGCCTCAGACACGGTATCCAACATCCTCATGGCCAGCCATAGCCTGGCTAAGCCTGGAGTCAGAGCTTGGTGGTTTCTATGCCTAACTGAGGCCACACCTTTGGGTGAAACAGGAGGAAGATGAGGGGTTTGCAAGGTCTAAGAGTTGAAGAGGGAAACCCCACAATGGGACCAGCAGGATACTACCCCTTGCCACACACACCTGGTTCCCTTACTCCTTAGCTGTGTGGCCCTGACCATCACAAAGGTGGCCCAGTAGCTTTGGGAGCCTCAGTTGTTTCCATGTCTTAAATGGGAATAATGTACCCTCATGGACATAATACTGTAGACACCGAATGAGACAAGGTCCTGATGAGATGTCCGAGCACTGCCTTTCTCTTCTTTCAGCCAGTGGCTCCTCAAATTGGTGACAGACTGTGTGGCTGTATGCTCTGAGGAGCACAGGGACATTCGGGCTCCCCATGACCTAGGCTGCCAGCTGTGGGGCTCGCCCTGCTTTGTAGGAGGTGGAGGCAGAGGAGGAGGGGGAGAGGGTGAGGCAGGGAGGGAGGACAGACAAAGGATAGGGGACAGCAAGATAGATGAGCTGTGGATGCTGGAGGGAGACAGCTGTGCGGAGGGGGGCTGCTTTCTTCTGGGAAGTCAGTTTTCTTTTTTTCCAGTCCTTGGCTGGGAATGTTCCAACACCACCTTTTACAGGCATCGAAAAGGTCTGTAAAGGTGGGGAGACCATTGTCCCCAAACATAAAGGGACAGTGACTGCATTGTCTGAACAGGCTATCAGGAGGGGCTGGGGTTGCCAGGCAGGGAGGGGAAAGTAGGGAGGAGGACGGAGGAACTGGTGGGGTTGTGGCAAGAGGGACCCCCACTTTCCTTTAAGCTTTAAGAGAGACCGTAGGGAGAGAAACGGTCCTAATGAGTCGGCCTCCACTTTTCCAGGAGAGCTGGCCAGAGGGGTCAAGTGAGTTTCCTTCCGAGGTGTCATTCAGTTGGTCCTTGGGTCACTCGGTGAGCAAGGGCCCAGAAGCCTCAAATTGCCACTACCCCTGCTGAAAAAGAGACCCATTGGGGAGTCAATAGCACAACTGACTTTGTGAAGTCTGCAGCAGCTGCTGTGTTCCGGGGACCCCGGGGCTGGCTCATCACCTGGCTGTGCCCCTGCCTGACGACCGGCCCTGGTGGAGGAGGGGCGCCACGGACTGCAGGGCCCTCTCCAGCGCTCTGTCTCCGTCGCCATGGCAACCGGCGCCTTCTGCACCTGTCACACCAGTGATAGGAGCCTGTGGGTCCTGGGCAGACCCCACCCCAGGCAAGATAGGTGGACAGTTAATCAAATTAGGTGTAAGGAGGGGGTGAAGAGAGCCCCCCCCCCCGCTGGTGCTAAATAGCTCCCAGGGCTCCCGTAGACTCCAGATCCACACCGCACACGCAGGCGGGCTCTCCTTTTCCCTCCAAAAGCTGTTCTTTTCCTACGTCTCTGGTCACAGTGGACTACAGTGCCATGTTCCAGTTGCTGAGGCCAGAACCTTGGAGTTCATGGCCAAACCTCCTCTTCCCTCTGGATGACTGTTAGAGCCCCCCACCCCTCCCCCAGCTGTTGTGAGCAAAGCAGCCAGGGCCACTACAGAGTAAGCAAAGTAGGCCTCTGCCCTACTCAGAACATCCCTATGGGGCCCACCTCACTCAGAATGACACCCACTGGCCTTACAATTACATGACCTGTGTGCCCCTCAGGTTCTTCCCCAAACCCACATGGTTCCTGTGTTCCAATGTCCCCTCCTCAGTGAGGCCCGCCTGCTTTAAATTGTAAGCTCCCTGGGCTCTCTCACCCCTCATCTGTTCCGAGTCAATGCCTCATTGACTCATTTGTTAAAGCTATTGTTTACCTTCCGTCCTGGGAATGCGGCCTGTGCTGGGCGCTCCCTGTGTGCCCAGGGCTGCAGCATGGAGGGGCCACCTGTTCTCCTGTCCACCCCAGCTCATGGCCAGTTGGGGCCTGAGGCAGCAGCCCGCTGTCTTGGTTAAGGCCATTCAACCCCGTGTTTCCGTTGATTTGAGAGTAGATGCCAACATTTGAGAAAATCGAGGTCTTTGGATTAGAAACCTGGATTTTGGTATTCTCTTGGAAAGGGGGTGGTTTGGCCATGCTATGCCCACCTGCCCACCCAGCTGGAGCTGGCTGGAGCCGGGCAGTGGCTGTCCCCTTGGGTGGTGAGAAACTCCCTAGGAGTTGCTCACTCCCAGCAACTTTCTCATCTCGTGAAGTTCTCAGCCCTCGGGGCCACTGGAGCTTGGGCTCTCCGAGGGCTCCAGGCATCTTTCCCGGGTGGCCGGCCCCCTGCTGCTCTGAGTCTGGGCTCAGCGTAGAGTGATGGGTCAGACTTCGTCTCTCTCTGGATAGGGGATAGAGGTGGATGAGGCACAGAGGTGGATCCCATAACCTAACAAGGCCGGTGGCCAACCCCAATCCCTGGTGACCTGTCAAGTAAGGAGGATTTAGGCCACAGGAGCGGAGACTGGGCAGTGATAGGACCGCACCATGGTACAGCCCACTGGTGGTGAGGTTGGACAGACCGGGTTTGGATCCTATCTCTACAAATTTCCGGTGACCCCCGGGGTTCCTCTGAGCTGCGGTGGTCCTATTTCTAAAATGAGAATGATAGTAATAATGACCGCCTCGCAGGCCCGTGGCAAGAGTTCAGTGGGGTGGCATACCGAGAAAGCTCCGCTCGGTGCCTGGTGGGCAGTATGCACCTTTTATTGACAGCTTTTGTATTAACCCTAGAGCCACGGAGCCAGTCATCAGTACACACAGCTGACCAGTGTGAGCCCCCCACTCCCAGTGAGTCCCCTCGGGTTGAGGGAATTTCTACCTAAGGCAACAAGACCTACTGTAGTCTTATTCTCCACAGATGATTGGGTCTTTTGAAGCACTGGGAGCTGGTTGGGGATGCACGTTAGTCTTTCCAGAGCTGGAGGGGGTCGGTGCCCTGGATCCTGGAAAGCACTGAGCTTCACTGATGGGCTGGGAGAGTGCACCCGGGCTGGAGCTCGACTTTGGGAAACTGACTTCCCTGGAGCAGGCGGGACTTAGGGGTGATGTGGGTCCCATGGGGGCACAAGACTGGGCACCAGGATGGCCTGTCAGCCGCTAAAGTGCCAAAGTTCTTCCACGCCTGGAGAAAAGCCCCTGTCTTGAGCTCTTGTGTGTTCCTCTATCCCAGTGCTCTCCAGGATGCCCTCATGCACCTGCCCACCCTCCCACAGCCAACAGGCTGGTGCCTGGCCCCCTGCCCTTCTGATGGGCTGGCACTTCTGACAACCTGCCACTGCTTCCTGATCAGTCACAGGCCACTCGTGAGGCTCTAGTGGAGCTCGGGCTCCTACCAGTGCTCTTCCCGGACTGTCTGGCTGCTGCTCTGGCCACCAGCCTACCCCCAGGGCCCTCAGCAAGCCAGCAGCACTCTGTTTTCCTAAACCCAGGGGTGGGAAGGGGTCCTAGAGGAAAGCAGGGTACTGTTTTCAGAAAAAGCATCATTGCTTGCATTTATCCTCATTTTTCTGGGGCTCACCTTGCACCCAGTGCTGTTCTAAGCGCTTTCTGTGTGTTAGCTTGTTCAGGCCACCCACTGTCATAATTTTACTGATTCTGGTCTTTAGGTGAGTTGTGTCCTTGCCTGGAGATACATGGCTAGTGAATGTGGAGCCGGCACCAAACCTGGGCAACCTGCTTCCACAGACCATGCTCTCAGTGACAAAGGTCAGGTACAATAGCAGGGGAGAGGGCCCCAACCAGCCTGCAAGGCTATAGCTCTGGTACCCAAGCCAGGGCAGCCCACCCCTCCTCCTCTAGGCCCGGTCCCTAGATGCCTGCTGGTGTCATAGCTGAGGTAATACAACCCTGGCCACATGGACACTGCCCACTGCACCTTCTGGGCTCCCTGGGCCTCCCGTCCCCTCCCTGCTCCTCCATCACTGCCTCTCTGGGGATCTTGACAGTAGATAAAGTGACAAGTCTTTGTGCTCAATTAAGACACATTGTCCCACCAATTGGGAAGTGGGAAATGGCTGGGCTGTTTTACAAATAGAAACAATTCTTGTTCATTATCCCTTAATTGAGGCAACAAAGGGCTCTGGAAAACATCCATCAGAAACACATTCATGTACATCATCAAAGGGGATTGGGTTTAGGAGTGCAGAAAGCAACAGCAAATGTTCCAATCCGGAGCCACGCAGACAAAGGGAAACAAAGGCCCAGAAACACAAACGCTACAGAATCAGTCCAATTATGCAGTTGATGTGGTGGGGAACAAGTTTTCTGGCTTCTGGCCAGCTCTTCTACTAGCCTCTTTTTACCCCTCTACTTCCTTGATAGAGAGGGGGCAGGAAAGAACCTCCAGACTCCCGGTAAGCCTGGCCTTGGTCCCCAGAATGAGGAAGGAATGGGCTGATAGAATGCCCAGCAGGGGTGGCGAGTAGTTGTAATCTAAATCCTAGATGTGGTCTGCCTATAATCAACTCCTCCCTCTTTCTGGTCAGTATGCTTCTTGTGATGTGACCTCAGATGCCAAAGTAACTCTGTCTCAGTGTTGATTTTCATGGTCAGCTTGCGGCTGCTGAAAGTCCCTGAACTATTTTTATGTGACTTTTTGTTTTCAGCCTGAATCTTCCCCATCCTATATGTATGCAACTGAATTTTGGCATCCAAGTTAGAAGCTTGCCTCATCCCTGTTTGTCCCAGTATGTTTGTCTTGTCATTCTGTGGAGCTGCCTGGAAGTGGCATGCTGAGACCATGACCTCGGATGCTCCTGGAGGTGAGCCCGCTGCCATCTCAGCTCCCCTAAGGGCTGAAAGAAGGAGAAACTCAGGGGCTCCAGATGGCAAGAGCTCTTCCTCCTTTTATTTTTTACAATGACTGGTCACTTTACAAAACCTGGAAATCACCAAAGAGAAACAAAAAAGCAGAAGTAAATAAACAAGTCCCTCCAGACGGTGAGTCAGTTTGTATGAATGATTTTGTTTCCTCCTGGCCTTTGTTCTGGGTACACCTTCCCCTGGGGTTGAGAACATCCTACCTATGACCTCAACTTAGAGTCTTACTTTTTTTCCCAACATTTTTTCTCACGGCTAAAAACTCTTTCTGTTCCTCTTTTTAATGACAGCACAACATTCCATCACATAGAGGTGCCATCAGCTTGTTTCATGATCATCACTGAGCATGAGCATTGGGATAGTTTCCAGGTTCCCGCTGCTACCGGTGATGCTGTCATGAACATCTTTGTGCATAGACTCTCACCCTTCAGGTGATTCCTTACGACAGACTCTAGGAATGAAATCACAGGTTCAAAAGTTATGACTACTGCAAGGCCATTGCTGCGTATTGCCGAGTTACCTTCCGAAAAGGCTACACCAGTTTACAGTTTCACTAGCGGATTATTACCACGCCTATTCTGGCGTTGTAGTATTTATCTTGGGGAAAAAAGGTTTTGCTTGGGAATCGGAGCATGTGCATATACATATGTGCACACATGCATGTACCTGCCCTTACCTGTGCATGTGTGGGGATGTTGGAGGGGGCAGTTTCCGCATATTCTACATATTTTTCTAGATATGGGAAGGGGAGAAATCCCCATGTGCCCCCCCATTCCCACCCTAGGGGAGTTTATTGAAAGACTTAGCTAATCAAGTTTGTGTGATCAGATATTGGCTGCCTGTGTCCCCTATGACACTCCCCCATCCTGTCTGCAGGGTTGAGCAGCCATCTGGTTAAACTTGACTCAAACCTCCATCCCTTACTTCCTGACAGTTCAGTTCTGGCTCCTAATGTGTGTCTCTGGCCCACACCCATCAAGGGTGGGTCTCTTTTGCTGCAGGACCCCTCCCTCACTGGGATCAAATCCTGACCCTCCAGACCCCTACTGTTATTCTACCTCCTTATGCCTCAGTTACCTTGTCTTGCAAATGGATATAAAAAAAATCTAGCTCAGAGGACTGTTGCATATATTAAGTGCATTATGTATGCAAAATGCTTAACCCTGAACCCAGAGCATAGTAAGTGCCAATATATGTTCAAACCACCTGCTCGTGGGTTTTATTAAAGGTTTGGTCCTGCAGGGCAGCTGGTGGCCTGGTCCATCTCGCAGCTCTCTGCAGAGCTGAGGCCGCACCTCTCCCCAGTGACTCCACCCTGAAGTGCAGATGGAGCGCCAACAAGCTCTCTGCTACCTCCTGCAGCCCCCCACCCCCACCGCCAAGCCAGAGCTGTGGCTCAGCCTCACCCCGTGCAGGCTTTGGGCAAGTGGATGGCAGAGAAGGGCTGGCAGGATTGCAGGACGGCTGGCGGCTTCCTGCCTCCTCCAGGCGGATGGGAAATAGCTTCTTCGGAGGCTCTGAGTGTGGAGGGTCCTGGAGGCTCCTGCTGCCAGGAGGTGGCTCCTTGGACCTCCCTTCTAAGATGCCCACACTGTTGTCCTGGTCCTTGGGGAGAGTCGTTTGGTGGCTGGGGCTGCCTGAGTCTTTTGGGGGGAAGCAGGTACTCGGGGGATGGGGTGCTGAAGGACAGCCAGCCTCCCCAAATCTTTCATCTCCAATGCTCCAGCTGAAGGCCAACCCCTCCCAATCCACCCTGGCATCTCACCTCTCACCTGGTAGGGTTGCAACTCTTCAGCGTGCAAGCAGAAGGGATTTCCTACGGGGTTGGGGTGGGTGGGTGAAGTGACTGTAATGCTGCTGGTGGGGCAGGAGGAGTGGCTCCCCTCCGGACCTCCCCTAACGACCCTCGTACTCAGGCAGAACCGCCCCCCGAAGCCCTGTTACTGCTGCCATGGCCTGGAGGGAGTGGGCAGATTGCCATCTCTGGAGACCGCCCGCCACCCCTGGACCACAGCCGCATTGGAAGCCCCATGTACCGCCTCTCCAAACCCACACGCACCTGTGTAGACATGGGACGCAGGAGAGGCTCCGTGTTCAATGGGGACGCACAGTGACACTGCATTTTTGGCTGCAGCAAAGCTGGCAGGGCTTCTGCCTCTCTTCTGTGTTCTCAATCTCAATGAGTGTGGCTGAGGACTGCAACACAAATCACACCCAGAGCTCAAGCTGCAAGGGCGTTTGACAAACGCCCTGCTCAGGGTCTGGCTTCTGTGGCATGGGAGGCTTGGCAAAGAATGTCCCTCCCCCCCATCCCCCCAATGCTCAGCCTTGCCATCGAGGTGCACCACGGAGTCCCCTCCACCTTAGGGCATGGTCTACTGTGTGTTCAGACAAGCATTTGCTCCTGAGATGAGTGAGGTGGGGCTAGGCCCTGGGGGGTCCCCACCAAGGTATGCTCTCCCTCCGTGACGTCACATCTCTCCCTTTTCCCCCATAAAGCATTTTCCCTACAATTAGGTCCCTTGGATTCTTGCCTTCAAGCATCAATGCTTTTAAAAATATTTCTTCCAAATAAAGACAGTGCCATCCCCAAGAGGAATTCTGGGGATGAAAAGATTTTCCGTCTCATTACAGGTATAATCGCGCTTTTCTCCTTTTTGTTTGCAAGTAATAGAAACTCACACAGAGTGGCTTAAGCAAGGAAAGAAATTTATTAGTTCACAAAACTGATAAGTCCAAATAGACTTCAGGCATGGCTGGATCCAGGTGCTCCGATGATGTCACCAACTCTGTCTTTCTTGACTATTTCCCTGCTTTCCTCTGTGTTGTTCAGGAAAATATTTCTTACGTTGAGCAATATAAGAAAAATACTGTAGACAGGGGGGCTTAAACAACAAATGTTTATTTCTCACAGTTCTGGAGGCTGGGAAGTCCGAGATCAGGGTGCTGGCAGAGCTGGTTTCTGTTGAAAGCCTGCTTCCTGACTGCAGATGGTCAGTAGGGAGAAGCAGGTTCTGAGTCTCTTTTTAGAAGGGCACCCATCCCATCATGAGGGCTCCACCCTCATCATAATGACTTCCCAAAGCCCACTGGACACATCACCTTGGGGCTGAGGATTTCACCATACACATCTGGAGGGGGACATGAATGTCAGTCCATATCAGTTCCCCAAAGCATGGGAAAACGGCCATCATCAACTCATGTCCATTTCCCTGGGTCGGCCACCCCAGCAGAGAGCATTCCTAGTTGCCAGTAGTTCTTACCAAAGTCCCAGGGTGGATTCTTATTGGTCCGGCTTAGGTCAGTATCCCTAAATGAATCCCCAGGCCTGGACCATGTGGGGGGGCCCCATCTGAGCCACCTGTGGCAAGAGTGACAAAGGATAGAGATGTCACAGTGGCCATGCATGGCCATCTTGCTGGCAGTCCCCAGCCACCATCCCTCCCTGTGCCCCTCAGGGGCCAGGGGCTCCCTTCAGTGCTCTGTCCTTCCTCAGAGCACCAGGAGGTGGGGTGACCTGCCTCACAGGTTGTTGTGGGCAGCCCTGCAGACATGAGGGGACTCTCAAAGGGCCTTTCTGGACCTGGGTCCCAGCCCATGCCTTGCTTTCAGCCCCTCGCCTCTGCACTTCTCCCCATAACAGCTAGAGATGTCAGGTTGCCGCAAGGGAGGCAGGAGTCTGGGGCTGGCCATGCGGAAGCCCCACCTGCCATGGCTTTGCTTGCACACATGGCTTTGGCTTCCTCCATCACCCCACACAAGGTCATGCCAACATAGTGCCGGGAGTTAGTGAGGACCTTCCCCGGAGAAAGATTGCCCTAACACCTTCAGCTTCCTCCTCTCCATCCTTCACACATGGGTCAGAATGTTCCTTCTAAAATGTGGGCATGACCTCACTCGGAACTCAAGACTCTTCCGGTCTCCTCATTGCCATGCACCACAGACCTACACCCGAATCTCTGTGCCGAATTCACTCCTGGGACACTAGCTACTTGGTGGAAATACAGAAAGTTAGTCCATTCCTTCCTCTGGGCCTTTGTACGGCCTGTGTCTTCACCTGAGAGCCCCTGGCAGAAACCCTGTGGGGCCTCCCTGGACCCTCCTCTCTCTTGGCCACCCCTTGGCTGTGGGTGCCCCTGCTCCTGTTATACTCTGGAATCACACTTTCCTTGTCTGTTTGTCCCCCTCTCTCCATGGTGGTGTTCTGGTTACTACTGCTGGATGACAAAACACCCCCAAAATTAGTGACTTAGGCTCTCATGGGAATTGCTCCCGCTGGGCAGTTCTAGCTTGACCTTTTGCCATGGCTACTGTCAGACGGAGAGGCGGGAGCCTCTGGGGACTGGCTGCGTCTGTCCATGTCCTCTGAGAGCCTCTCCGTGTGTCTTTGCATCTGGGCTGGTTGGGCTTCCTCTCAGCATGGTGGCCTCAAGGAACCTTACCGCCCATCTGGGGACTCAGGGCTCCAAGGGACACAGGCAGGAGAAGTTACAGCATCGTTCGTGATTTTGCCTTGGAGGCGCCATGACTTTTGCCATGTGTGTTGGTCAACAAACACGGCTGCAAAAAACCTGAGCAGTCACTTGCAGGAAGAGCACACAGGACAGGAGGTCTTTTAGGGCACCTCTGCACAGCTGGGAGAGAGGGACCCTGTCTCTGGGCCCTGGGCATCGCCCGACTCAGAGTCCGTTCCAGGCGTGCTCAGAGGATTCTGTTCCTCCCTGAGAAAAGCACAAATTCCACATCGGTAATCCCAGCCCATAGCATCTTGGACGCATAGGGTCAATGGTGCTTCGAGAACCTGCCTGGTCCTGCCTGACCAGTGAGTCCCCCCGGCCTCATCCCACTGGCCCTGTTCCTGCCCCAGGAGACCCAGAGAGAGCTGCAGGGGTCCCACTGTGGCAGCAAGGAGGACTTGGCCCTGCCCTGTGGCTCTCGGCTCTGTGGCCTGGGAGACAGGAGACCCTGACCTAACCTAACGACCTAACCGAACGAGAGTCTCGGCTCCTGCACTTGCAAAAGGGAGAGGAGGCCCTCCTCTGGGACCTGGCCAGGATCGATGAGGATAATAGACGAGAGAATGCTTGGCTCCGGAGAAAGTGCAGCAAGGCTGGAGGAGCAGTGCTCACCCGAGCCCCGCCCCCCCCAAGGGATTTAATGAGGGCCCGGGCTCCCCGGGATCTTTAATTAATTGTCCCAGCCTGGCAGCCCCAGGGCCGGCAGATTGGCCGCCGCCAGGGAGAGCGGCTGCGCCTCGCTTGGGAGGCAAATGCCCGAAGCCGCGGAGGCTTCTGCTGTGAAGCGGCTGAAGCGCTGACAGCGTGATTTTAGAGCAGGGGCGGGCCTGGGCGCCCCCAGGCCACCCGTGCGCTCAGCCGTCAGCGCGCCCCTGCGGGATGGTGGCCCGGCCCCAACCGGCCCTTCTGGGCTCCTCCAGTGGGGGGGGGGGGCGGTTGCCGCGGGGGCTCCGGGAGCCCTCACCCCCTCCAGGTAACTTTCTAGATCACCCTCCAGGCCCCCTCCCCATACCCTCCAGGTAACTTTCCTGATAAACCCCCAGGTACCCTCCAGATATCCTCCAGACACCCCTCCGGGTACCTTCCAGGTACCCTTCCCGATAACCTGTCAGGTACCCCTTCAGTTACCTTCCAGGTACCCTCCAGATAACCCTCCAGGTAAGCCTCCAGGTAAGCCTCTAGATACCCCTTCAGGTGCCATCCGGGCACCCTGGCCACTTTGTTCCTGAATACAGAGGCTCTGCCCTTTCACAGCCCTCCAGCTCTTGCAGCTTAGGGCCCTAGCCTCTGCAGCTCCCTCTCCCCAGATGCTCTTCCAATGCCCCTCCCTGCTGTCAGAGTAGGGCTATCTGTCCCACAAGCCTCTGGGGGCTCAGCTTACACAGCTTCTCCAGGGGGCTCCTCTGCACTCCCCCTGCCCCCCACCTGCCTTTCACATGGTGGTTGGGCCCCAGCCCTGCTGCTGTCCTCCACAGCACCCGGTGCCGGAAGGTGTCTTTCACTTGATGTTTTGTTGGACTTGCCCACCAATTGTCAGCCCTGTGGGTGGGTGCCCCGTGGAACATGCAGCACACTGCAGGAAGGGCAGAAGCAGGAGTGGGTGGCGGTGAAGGACAGCTGGGGTGACCCCTTGGGACCTGGAGCTGTCCGGAGTCTGGAGGAAGCCAGGCCTGGACACAGCCATGCGAGTCAGTGGCAGGACCCGGCCTGAGGAGGGCAGGCCTGTGGGGTGGCATCTGCAGCCAGGGGTGATACCAAGGGCACTTGCTGACAGTCCCCAGAAGCTGGGGCCACACATCCTTCAAGGAAGGGCCTGGGGGTGCCTTCCTGTGTCTACCAGGGGAGATCAGTACTTTGACCTTAGGTAATTAGGACAAAGTGCTTGTCACGTGGTGGGAGCTTAGTAACTATTTGGCCAATACATGACTAAGTAAGATCCAGTCCCTGTGAAGCTCCCCAGTTCTGAAAGCCTTTTGCTGCCTGTGTCTGAGTCCAGGCTCCCAGGAAGTGGCCATCTGATGTGGGGCTCCATCCTGTGCCGGGGGCGGGCAGCATGCGCTCTTCTGCTCCCCAAGGCCTTGCCAGTGAGGCCACTGCTCCACATGAGGAGAGGAAGAGGTGCAGGCCCCACAACATGGTGCTTTCACCCAGTACCTTGGCCTGCTGCCCTGGGGCGGGGCCTGGCCCCTGCACTGTGGCCCCTGCCCCAAGGTCTGGATGTCCCTGGTCTGGCACAGAGGTACCTCGGGGCTGGGACTCTTCCCTCTGGCCCTGGCCTGGCTCAGCTCCAGCATGCCTTGGGGACACTTGTCTCTCCAGGCCCTTGGAGTCCGTGTCTGTGGCAGATGGGGACATCCTGTAGTATCTGCGTCTTTGCTCACCGTCCAAATGTCCAGGAGCCCCCCCGTGTGCCCCTGGCGCTGCGAGTCACCATCCACGCTGAGACAATAATCACGGAAAGAGCATCAGGCATTTCCTGAGTGCTTTCTGAGTCCCTGCTACATCTTGTATGCGTGTCATTGCTGTCATGCCTCCTAACAGCCTTAGCAAGGGGGCTGGGTGGGCGCGTGTGTCCCTGTCCCACCCCCAATCACCGAAAGCCAGTGTGTGGCACTGGCTGGTCTCCCACTCCACAGTGGCAAACAGTGCCTTGACCCAGAACCGCCCTCGCTTCTCGAAGCCCACTGCATTCCAGCCCCACATCTCTACGTGGCATCCCAGAGCCACCACTGTGACCACTGCTGGACCCCAAGCCAGACACGTGAATGTGCAGTTCCTGTGCTAGGGGCGTCATGTCCCTGTGGGAGGTGGTGGACTTTAGAGAAAGCTTCTGGAGGGGGGAGAGTCGGAAATGCCTTTTTAGGATAATTCTCCCAATAAGGGCGGGGCCGTAGGACAGGAGGTCCTGGGGCAGGGTGGGGTCAGCGGTGGGAGGTGAGGCTGCTGACAGGGTGCCTTCAACACCTGGACCAGGCGGTGCCCTGTAGGCTGGGCAATGACCACCACTAGTTCCCCTCCGGAGACTATTGGGGTCTAAAAATATTATTCAGGTTGGTCTGGCACCCTAGCTCCCCACTGGGGCTCCCCCACATTCTGTGTCCCCCAACACTCTGGCTTTTCCTCAGGTTCTCCTGGCCACAGTTGGGCCTTTGCACTTGCTGTACCCTCTGTCTAAATGTGCTCCCCCCCATGTCCTTGCTCATTTAACTGTGCCTCACCCTTTGAGTTTGAGGCCCCCCCCCCTGCTCAGAGGAGCCTTCTCAGCCCCACAGGGGATCAGGTTTCCTTGTCACCCCCCCATCCTGCTCCCCACTCCTTGCCCTCAACTTCCAGGGACAGATGCATCTCTGCGTGTTCACCGCTGTGTGCTCCATGCCTCCTGGAGTTACTGACACATGTGACACAAATATTTGTTACATGAGTGAATGAATGCATTACCATTCACGGGATGATTTGATTGATATCAGGGTCCAAGGCCAGCCTATAAGATCTAGGAGACCTGGGTTTGGGTCTGTTTTGCTCATCTTTGTGTCCTCAGTTCCTAGCAAGGCGTCTACTCTAGTAGACACTCAATAAATATGTGGTTATGTCATTGTCTAATGTGTTACCAATTATTTTTTGGTTCATCCTAATTCCTCTTTTTTTTTTAAAGATTTTATTTATTTATTCATAGACACACAGAGAGAGAGAGGCAGAGACACAGGCAGAGAGAGAAGCAGGCTCTAGGCAGGGAGCCCGATGTGGGACTCGATCCCGGATCTCCAGGATCACACCCCAGGCTGCAGGCGGCACCAAACCACTGCGCCACCAGGGCTGCCCCTAATTCCTCTTTTACCTGTAGCTCTTCCCCTCTTAAAACTGGACCATGAGGCATCATGACAGGTGAACAAGTTTACACTCTTAGTTTTCACATTTCAGAAGCCAGTGCTTTCAATTTACAAGAGCTTGCATGCCATCTATCAGAAGCCTCCAGGGTCTCAGCCCTTCATGATAGATTTGAAAGAGTGCAGGGTGAGCCAGTGATAGTTTCTGTCTCCCTAGAGGGGACAATTTTCCCAGGCTGGAGAAGACATAGAGATGAGTGTATCAGTTAGCTTTTGCTGCATAACGAACCATCCCTAAATTCAGTGGCTTAAGTCAGCATAATTTATTATTTCTCATTGTTCTGTGTCTCACCCGGATGTTTCTTCTGGTCTTTGCTGGCTCAGCTGGGATTGTGTCACCTACAACAGCCTCACCCTCACATCCGGGCCTTTGCTGAGAGACCCAGAAGGCTGGGGCTCAAAGAGCCTAGCCTGGCCCATTTCCATGATGGACTCAGGGCAGCTAGAGGCACAAGCACTTTCCTGCTCCTCCTTGCATCCTGTTTACTAGCATCCCCTCGTCCAAAGTAGGTCACACAACTGATGAAGCTCAAGGGCAGAGAGAGGGGCCACTCGTTCCTGATGGGAGGCACATAAAATCTTGTTGCCAGAGGTGAGCATCTGGATGAAAAGCGTTTGTGACTCATTCTTTTGTTATTGTTGCAATTTTCCATAGGAAAGAGAGAAGAGATTGAGATGTTTCCGTGTCCTTGAGAATGAGCTCTGTGTCCTGCCACTGTCTCCTGGGCTGAGGAGGGGAACAGGGATGAGTAAAGCCACAGGAGGCTTTGGCAGAGGCAGGGGGAGATGGCCATCTTTGTAGCATTCCTGGGAAGGCAGCATGATCCCACAGCAAGAGAGGGGAGTCCAGGAAGAGATCCCAGAGCCCATAGGAGCAGGGGCATGGGGAGAGAGGCTGGATCCTGGAGGTGGGGTGAGGGACCAGGGCCTGGAGACAACCTGGTAGATGTCAGTGTGAGCAAGTGATGACACGGGACCAGACACTTTTGAGGGCCCCATGTCTTGGTACTCAAGGGGCAGGAATCCTGCTCAGAGGAGACACAAGCAGGAGTCTGAAATATCAGCTGAATGGATAAACACTCAAGTAGTCAGGACTCTTGACAGCCTATGTGGGGCTGCTCCAGGGCATCTTTTTTTTTTTTTCACTGAGAAATACAGTGACAGATTTATTAATATGCTGCTGGATATTTAACCAGTTAAATAGTCCTGGTGCTCTATTTCCATAGTACAGAGGAGAAATTTCTGTCAGAGACAAAGTCAGCTCCTACAGAGAAAAGATGCTCCACGTGAATCTTTTACCAATTTGAGGACAAGCCTACGATAGTGGGCTCCTGCCTCACAGGCATATTTATAACACCTTCATTGATACAGAACTCACATACTATAAAATCCACCTTTTAAAGCATACAATTCAGTGGCTTTTTGCAACTACTGCCAATTTCTACTCCTAGAACATTCTGCCCCAACATATCCTCCCCAAAAGGAACCCTGTGCCTCTGAGCCCTTCCTCACCCCACACCTTTTCTCCCAGCCCCCCAGCAACCGCCAATTTACTTCCATCTCCATGGATTTGCCATTCTGGACATTTCCTATACATGGAGCCCATTTCATACAATTTGCAGGACCCTTCTCTCACCAAGCATGCCATTTTCAAGGTTCATCCATGCGGCGTGCAACAGCACCTCATTTCTCTTTATGGCTGAATAATATTCTGCTGTGTGGATATGCTGCTTTGTATTTACTCACTCATGGGTTGAGGGATGTTCGGATCGTTTCCAGGGTTGCCATTTACATGGCTTTGCAAGCTTTTAAATAAATCTTTGGGCATTTTTTCCCCTAATGCTTCAAAATAAAACTGTAAAATGTGTGTGTGTGTGTATGTGTGTGTATATGTTTATGTGTGTGTTTATGTGCATGTGTGTATATGTGTGTGTATATGTGTGTGTATGTATGTATATATACCTTATATGTGTATATATACATTCATATGCAAATAGGTACATATATAGGTACATATATAGATAGATATTTTATATATATTCTCTAGGGGTTCATACATATATATACTATATATATATATAATCTGTTTTTTTCTTTTTAAAAAAGATTGTATTTATCTATTCATGAGAGATACAGAGAGAGAGGCAGAGACACAGGCAAAGGGAGAAGCAGGCTCAATCCTAGGACTCGATCCCAGGACCCTGGGATCACGACCTGAGCCAACGGCAGATGCTCAACCACTGAGCCACCCACGCGCCCCATAATCTGTTTTTTCAAATGGCCTTTTCCCATAAGCTTCTTGGATAACACAGGTAGTGAGAAATAATTGCTCCGGATCCTCCCCGGATTTGCCAGAGGAGGGTATGCTAACTCCCTGAGCACACGACCAGCCTTCTCCATCAGCTCCTTGATTCTGCAGCTGGTCAGGTCAGCAGGTCTGGGCGATGTGGCCCCATGCAGCCTCTCCTGGAGCTGAGGGGGAGGACAGTGAGTAGCCATGTTCATTAGTGGGGGGGGGCACCTCCGCCCCTTAGGCTGGGGCTTTCCGAGGGGCAAATGTCTGCACTTCTGACCCAGGCATGTTGATATCCATTTTACAGATGGGGAAAATGATACCCAGGCAGGTCCAGAACTAGTAAGAGGCTGAGCTGAGAAGCACCCCCAGGCCTGCCTCAAGGGCTTCCCAGTGTGTGGGGCTGTCTCTGGCAAAGCCCCATAGCCTGGCTCCGGTAGGCAGGTTATAAAATGGACCTTTGGCCCTGTGGGGGAATCAGCTAATTAGGATCTTTCTCCTCTTCTCCACCTCCTCTCACTAAGGGAGGAAACTTCTACTTAATCTTCAGACAAAGAGACAACTTAACTGCAGGCTAATAAAGCAAAACTCCCGGGAATCCCCCTGCTGGGGCTGGAATCTGCTTTCCCTATTCACTCCCTCTTCCACAGTCTGGGGAGGCTGAGGGGATGGGAGAACAGGGTCCAGTGACTGCCTTCATAGAGATTTGAGGGCTAAAAGCTGGGTGCCTCCTGGACCCACCACCGCCCACCATGACCACCACCACCATCATCATGATTCCATGCATGAGACGTGCTGTGGAGTATTTACAGCCTTAACCTCTCTGACAGTTCCAGAAAACAGGCTTGTAACCAACCCTCCTCCAGAGGCAAGGAGCCTTAGATGTGAGTCACCCCCTTTGTTAGACCCTGCATCTTGAGGCTAGAGGGTGTGTCATTGGTCTTTTTGTATCCCACGTCCAGCACCGGCTGCACCCAGGAGAGGCTGCACCAAGCTTCTTCTTCTTCTTTTTTTTCCCTCCCAATATTTTATTTATCCATTCGTGAGAGACACACACACAGAGAGGCAGAGACACAGGCAGAGGGAGAAGCAGGCTCCTCGCTAGGAGCCCAATGCGGGATTGATCCCCCGGGATTATGCCGTGAGCCAAAGGTGGACGCCCAACCACTGAGCCACCCAGGCGTCCCTGCACCAATCTTCTCAAGTGCCTGAAAGAGAAATGAGTAAAGAATGAATGCACGAGAGCTCATTGAGGGTTCAGGACTGGGACTCCCAGGCCAGGGCTCAAAGTAACAGCTGACAGAGACTTTTTTTCCACTAGATCCAGCTCAGCACTTATCAAGACCAGGAGATCGTGCTGGGGACCTGGGCGGCAGGAAGACGCACAGGCCTTCCAAACATTTGCACTGTTTCTGGGGAGTCAGGCAGGTTGGCCATGAAATGGAACACCTTAGATCATGAAGAGGGCAGCATGAGAGAATCCCCCTTCATCAGAGCCAGGGACAGAGGGGTGTGGCCAGGACAGTGTGCTCCTAGCCCCCCACGCTCCTGCCCAGGCAAAACTAGGGAGGGCAGTCCTAGGGCTCCAGGACACAGGACAGTGGGGTCAGGAATTGCTTCCCTTGGGCTTTGTCTGAAGCTGAGGCTCTTAGGCTTTACCAAAGGGCATTTGAAAACTGATCACATGAAGACTGTCTTCATGCTTTCTATAAAACAACTTCAAAGGCGCTCTCTGCTCTGTGATACACGTGAGAAATGGCTTTTAATTTACTGACAGGAAAAATAATATTATTGCCAATGAAATTTTATGCCTTCTTTCCAGACAGCAAAGACTGTGTTGTTTAATAAAGAACCAAGTGAATAAATGCATTTGTTCACCAACTGTTTATTGAAGAACAGCCCGGGTTGGGGTTAGGCCTTGTGCAGAGAGTACCACCAAGGCTGAAAGGCCCTCTTTGCCCTCCAGGAATCCACGGTCTAGTTTCGCTTTTTACTCTGGCCGCTAGGAGGCAACTCTGTAACCTTCAGGATTGAAATATCTGCCCCTCTTCCTTTTGTCAGTCCTGATTTTCTCTTTCTATTTTAATCTTATTCTATACATATCCTTTATTATCCGCTGTTATAACGTATTTTTAATAGGGGGATAAAAGAGGAAAAGCTACAGATGGCAGATTAAAAACACACTCCCCTCTTCTCTTCCAGCTTCAAATCCCTGAAAATGACAGAAGATATCTTTCTCTTTGTGTCTCTCATTGTCTCTCTTTCTCTTTCTCTCTCTCTCTCTCATGAATCTAGAACAACTCTAGAAAACAATGGCAGGACTGGGACATAATTGGAGCAGAGATTTTGGGGAATTCCTAGAAATGCAGAGAGGATTGGATTGGTGAAGGACCCCTAAGGTGGGCTACCTGAGGTGTAAGGGTCCTGGGGTTTCTTAACCCCAAGGGTTGATGGACATAGGAATTGGGGGGGGGGCCTGATGACATTCTTGAGGTGCCTGGTTGCAGAACCAGCTTGTGAGCAATTGGCAGGAGTTCCTCCTTTTCCTAACACAGGTCAAGAAGGGGGCCCCTGGAAGTTAACCTCAGGCTAGAGCAGCAGAATGGCCATTTGTGAACCTCAGATGATAGGTATGTGCAAGAGAAATGAGGCACAAGCCCTTGGGAAACCCAGCAGGTCACCCAGGCCTGCACCCCAGATGCCACAGTAAACAGAAACAACATCTACTGGTGGGGCAAATCAGGTATCTTATGTTTAAATATAAGCATCCATCCAAGAATCACCAAGGCCATGAGGGAAGCTTTAACCATAACAGAGAGGAAGGCATTTCAACAACCAGAAAAAAACCCCTCAAGGGAATGCAGTTAGCAGGGCAAAGAGAAGAGCTTTGAAAAATGCAATTACTATCTTCTGAAGGATAAGGATGGAATCATAGTGGTCTGAAAGGGAGCCAATTACAGATCTTGGAAATATAATCATTGGAATTATCAGTAGATAGGCTGAAAGGTGAATGGACACCTCTGAAGGTAACTTCATGAACAGGAAGATACAACTGGCAACACTGAAAAGATAGCGAGAAGGAAAGAAAAGCTACTGGATATTTTGGTTTTCGGCATGTATTAGTAAGTCTACTAGATAGGATGTGTTGGGAGGGCTCAATTCATGGTGAAGGTCAGATGATGAGTCCTATCTAAAACATGAGATCTGGGGATCCCTGGGTGGCGCAGCAGTTTAGCGCCTGCCTTTGGCCCAGGGCGTGATCCTGGAGACCCAGGATCGAATCCCACGTCGGGCTCCCGGTGCATGGAGCCTGCTTCTCCCTCTGCCTGTGTCTCTGCCTCTCTCTCTCATTCTGTGTGACTATCATAAATAAGTAAAAATTAAAAAAATATTAAAACATGAGATCTGGGATTTGGAGCAGCAGGCAATACCTGGATGTCACTTTGGGTTGTCTCCTGCTAGGGAGAGGAGCGTGCTCTGGAATGAGGTAGGAGGAAAACATAATTTAAACAAGGGACAGTTTAAGATTTTATGCATGATGAGAAGCATTTGTTTCTCTTCTGAGCAGCCAAGGGATGGATTGTAGTGGGCTACTGCAGCTCTGTTTCCTGTCCTTTCCAGAATGCTTATTGCCTCTCTTTCCTTGGTGGTAATGGCACCTCTTGCCTTGGGAGTTCTTCCTCCATTCCATATGGTTCTCAGACACCTGCCAGTTAAGGCCGGCTTCCTCCCCCTAATGCCATACACACAGATTCACTGGGATAGTCACATGACCTCAGCTGTATTGCAAATGGCAAACTGCGACTCATCCAGCATTGGGAATGCAACCCAATGTGGACTGCCAACAATTCTCTCTAGAAGTGATATGTGAACATGGTGAAAGAGAAGCTCTTTTTCTCCCAGGATTGTATATCTGGTGCTGCCAGTGGCCATTTGCCCTGATACTTGTAAAACTCCTATCTGGAGAATGGAGCCAGATAGAGACAGACAGATGGACAGAATAATGAGAAGATGTTTTGGTATCATTGGAGGCCCTGAAGGTAGCTGTACCAAAGGTAAGACCATACACAGGCTGTCTAGTTAATGAGAAAAAACCATTCTGAGTTGGGTGACCCTTGCGACCAGTATCATCCTGACTTATACAGGATCTTAGAAAAGTCATGTTGTAATTTGTTTTTTAATCCTGAAGATTCAGAAATATCTGAAAAATTTATCTTTGTTATTTGTAAAGGAAAAAAAATCATGTTTACGTTAATAGACTCAGAATATGCATTTCATAACGATCAACACCTCTCAATGATAAAGGAAAATGATAAAGGTTAAATACCCTTAATCTATAGTAGCAGTTCTCAAAGTGTATTCCAGGGAACTCTAAAGATCTCTCTCTCTCTCAGACACACACACACACTCTCTCTCTCTCTCTCTTTTATTGAGGAAAAATTGGTATGCAACATTTTATTAGTCTCAGGTGCACAACACAATAATTTGATATTTGTATATGTTACAAAGTGATAACCACAGTCAGTCTAGTTACTATCCATCACCATATAACTGACCCACTTTACTCTTTTTGCCTCCTCTCCACTCTCTTCCTCTCTGATAACCACCAATCTGTTCTCTTTATTTATGAGTTTTGTTTGTTCATTTTTTTTTAGATTCCACATATAAAAGAAATCATATAGTTTTTGCCTTTCTCTATTATAAGTAATGCTTCAAGGAATATAGGGGTGTGTATATATTTTTGGATTAGTGTTTTTCTCTAGAGATAAATGCCCAGAAGTGGAATAGCTGGATTATTTAGTAGACCTATTTTTAACTTTGAGCAACCTCCATACTGTTTGCCACAGTGGCTGCACCAACTTGCTATCCCACCAACAGTGCGTGAGGGTTCCCTTTTCTTAACTCTCTCCAACACTTGTTATTTATTGTCTTTTTGATGATAGCCATTCTAACAGGTGTGAGGTGGTATTTCACTGTGGTTTTGATTTGCATTTCTCTGAAAATTAGTCATGGTGAATATCTTTTCATGTGCCATCTATATGTCTTCTTTGGGAAAATATCTGTCTAGATCCTCTGCCCATTTAAAAATCAGATTGTTCTTTTGCTCTTGACTTCCTTACATATTTTGGTTATTAACCACTCACCAGATATATGATTTGCAAATATTTCTCCCACTTGTCTTTTCATTTTGTTGATGGTTTCAACAAATGTTGTACAGAATTTTTAGTTTGATGTAGTTCCATTTGTTTATTTTTGCTTTTATTGTCTTTAGTTTTGGAGTTAGATCCAAAAATTCAATGTCAAGACCAATGTCAAGGAGTTTACCACCTGTGCTTTCTTCTAGGAGTCTTATGGTTTCAGGTCTTATATTCAAGTCTTGAATCCATTTTGAGGTAGTTTTTGTGTATGGTATAAAACAGTGGTCTAGTTCTATTCTTTTCCCTGTGGCTGTCCAGTTTTCTCAACACCATTTATTGAAAGATACTGTCTTGTTCCACTGTCTGTTCCTGGCTCTTTAGTCATAATTAATTGACCATGTATGAGTGGGTTTATTTCTGGGCTCTCTATTTTGTTCCATTGATCTATGTGTCTGCTTTTATGCCAATACCATACTCTTTTGATTAGCATAGCTTTGTAGTATAGGTTGAAGTTAAGGAGTGTGATACCTTCAGCTTTGTGCTTTGGCTATTTGGTGTCTTTTGTAGGTCCATATACAATTTAGAATTATTTGTTCTAGTCCTGTGAAAAAAAGCATTGGAATTTTGATA
Organism: Nyctereutes procyonoides; assembly: GCF_905146905.1. NCBI lineage: Eukaryota > Metazoa > Chordata > Mammalia > Carnivora > Canidae > Nyctereutes > Nyctereutes procyonoides. The sequence goes on along the minus strand of NW_026575131.1, from coordinate 1,500,149 downwards.
GAGATTTAATTGAATCTGTAAATCTATAACTTTGGGTAGTACAGACATTTTAACAATATTAATTCTTTTAATCCTTGAGCATGAAATATCTTCCAAATTGTTTGTGTCTTCTTCAAATCATTTCATCACTGTCATAGTTTTCAGCGTACAGGACTTCTACCCCTTCCCTTTGGTAAATGTATTCTGAAGTATTTTCTTCTTTTTGATGCAACTGTAAGAGGGATTTTTAAAATTTATCTTTTTTGATATTTCATTATTAGTACATAGAATCATAACAGCTTTCTGTATATTGATTTTGCATTCTGCAAGTCTCTTGAATTCATTTATTAGTTTTAACAGGGTTTTGTTTTTTGGTGGACTCTAGGGCTTTCTCTATCTAGTATCATGTCAGCTGAAAATAGTGACAATTTTACTTCGTCCATTCCAATTTAGATGCCTTTTATTTCTTTTTTTCCCTCTAATTCCTGTGGGTAGGACTTCCAGTACTAGTTTGAATAATAGTAGTGAAAGTGGGCATCCTTGTCTTATTCTTGATCTCAGAGGAAAAGCTTTTCCTCTTCTCACAGTTGAGTATGATGTTATCTGTGGGTTTGTCATATTGGCCTTTATCATATTGAGGTACATTCCCACTATACCCTCTTTGTTGGGATTTTTTTTAAATCGTAAAATGATGTTGAATTTTGCCAAATACTTTTTCTGCATTGATTGAGATGATCATATGATTTTTGCTTTTCATTTTGTTAATGTGGTGTATCATATTGTTAGATTTGTGGATGTTGAACCATCCTTGCTTCCCTGGAATAAATCCATTTGATCATGGTGTATGATCCTTTCAATGTTTTTGTTAAATTGGTTTGCTAATACTTTGTCGAGGACTTTGCATCTATGTTCATCAGGGATATTGGTCTGTAATTTTCTTTCTTGTGGTATTTTTTTTGTCTGGTTTGGGTATCAGGGTAATGCTAGCCCAGTAAAATGAGTTTGGAAATGTTCCATCCTCTTCAACTCTTTGGGAGAGTTTGAGGAAGACATATGTTAAATCTTCTTGAATGTTTGGTAGAATTCACCAGTGAAACATCTCGTCTTGGACTTTTTGTTTGTTGCCAGGTTTTTCATTACTAATTTGATCTTCTGACTACTAAATTGTCTACTCAGATTTTATTTTTCCATGATTCAGTCTTCAGGAATTTATTCATTTCTTCTAGGTTTTCCAGTTTATTGGTATATAATTGTTCATAGTTGTTTCTTATGGTCCTTTGTATTTCTGTGTAACAGTTGTAGCTTCTCTTTCATTTCTGATTTTATTTGAGCCTTCTCTCTTTTTTTCTTTGTGAGTCTAACCAAAGGTCTGTGAACTTGGTTATCCATTCAAAGAATGAATTCTTAGTTTCATTGATCTGTTCTATTGTTTTTTAGTTTTTCTTTCATTCATTTCCACTATGATGATTATTTCCTTCCTTCTACTAACTTTGGGGTTTGTTTGTTCTTTTTCTAGTTTCTTCAGGTGTAAAGTTAGGTTGTTTATTTGAGATTTCTCTTGTTCTTCTATTTATTTATTTATTTATTTATTTATTTATTTATTTATTTATTTATTTATTTATGAGAGAGAGGCAGAGATATAGGCAGAGGGAGAAGCAGGCTCCACGCAGGGAGCCCAACATGGGACCCGACCCCGGGTCTCCAGGATCATGCCCTGGGCTGAAGGCGCTGAGCCACCCAGGCTGCCCTCTCTTGTTCTTGATAAGTAGGTTTGTATCATTATGAACTTTCCTCTTAGAACTGCTTTTGCTGCATCCAATAGATTTTGGGCTTTTATATTTGCATTTGCATTTGTCTCCAGGAACTTTTTAAATTTTCCCTTTGATTTCTTTGTTGACCTATTGTTTGTTTAGTAGCATATTGTTTAGTCTCCACATATTTTTGCTTTCTCCAGTTTTCTTATTGTAATTGATTTCTAGTTTCTTACTGATATGGTCAGAAAAGGTGCTTAATATGATTTTCAAACTTCTTTTAATTTATTGAGATTTGTTTTGTTAGCCGCATGTATGATCTGTCCTGGAGAATGTTGCATGTGCACTTGAGAAGAATGTGTATTCTGCTTTTTCTGGATGGAATGTTCTGTACATATCTATTAAGTTCATCTGGTCTAATGTGTCATTTAAAGCAACGTTTATTGATTTTCTGTCTATGTGATCTGTTTATTGATTTAAGTGGGGCGTTAAAGTCCCCAACGTTATTGTATTGCTGTCAGCTTCTTCCTTTAGATCTGTTCATATTTGCTTTATGTATTTAGGTGCTCCTATGGGTGTGCAAATATTTACGAATGTTATATCTTCTTGCTGGAATTGACCCCTTTTACATTATGTTGTGCCTTCCTTTTCTTTCATTATCATCTTTGTTTTAAAGTATATTTTGTCTAATGTAAGTATTGCTACCCTGGCTTTCTTTCCACTTCCATTTGCATGGGTTATCTCTTTCCATACCTTCATTTTCAGTCTCTGAGTGTTCTTAGATCTGAAGTGAATCTCTTGCAGGCAATATATAAGTGAATCTTGTTTCTTAATCCATTCAGCCATTCTATACTTTTAACTGGAAAATTTAGTTCATTTGCAATTAGACTAATTGTTGATAGGTATGTACTTCATGCCATTTTGTTAATTGTTTTCTGACTGTTATTATAGTTTCTCTCTGTTGTTTCTTCTTCTCTTGCTTTCTTCCTTTGTGGTTTGATGATTTTCTTTAGTGTTTTGTCTAGATTCTATTCTTGTTATCCTTTGTGTATCTGCTACAGGGTTTTGCTTTGGAGTTACTATGAAGTTCACATATATATAATGGTTTATTTTAGGTTGATAACAACTTAACTTTGAATGCATTCTAAAACTTGTACATTTTACATTTTTGATGTCATTTATTACATCTTTTTATCTTGTGTATCACTTAACTAGTTGTTGTAATTATAGTTAATTTTACTGCTTTTGTCTTTTAACTGTCATATTAGCTTTATAAATGGTTAATCCACTACTTTTAGTGGCACATACATTTGCCTTTGCCAGCGAGATTTTTACTTTCATATGTTTTCATGTTATTAGTGCCTTTTTTTTTTTTCAGTTTAAACAAGTCCCTTTAACATGTCTTGTAAGGCAATGAATTCCTTTAGCTTTTGCCTCCCAGGGAAAGCAGACAATCTCTCCTTCAATTCTGAATGACAGCCTTGTTGGATAGGGTATTTTGGGTCAGAAGGTTTTCCCTTTCAGGACTTTAAGTATATCATGCCAATGCCTTCTGGTCTGCAAAGTTTCTGCTGAAAAATCATTCCATAGCCTTATGGGGTTTCCTTTGTACACAAGTTGCTTTCCTCCTGCTGTTTTTAAGATTATCTCTTTATCTTTAACTTTTGACATTTGATTTATAATCTTGATGTGAGTCTTTCTGAGGTTCATCTTATTTGGAGCTTTCTGTTTTCTGGTCTTGGATGTCTGTTTCCTTCTCCAGGTTTGGGAAGTTTTCTGACCCCTTTTCTCTATCTTCTCCTTCTGGGAGCTCTATAATGTGAGTGTTAGTATGCTTAATGTCCAATAGGTCTCTTAAGCTATTTTCATTTTTAATTTTTTTTCTTTTTGTTGTTTTGTTTGGGTGAGTTCCACTGCCCTGTAGCCCAGGTTACTGATTCATTCTATTTCATCTATCTACTATTGAGCCCCTTTATTGTATTCTTAAATTCAGTTATTGTATTCTTCAGCTCTGTGACTTTTGTTTGATACTTGCTTATATCTTTTTAATCTCTATTGGAATTCTATTGTGTTGATCCATTCTTCTCCAGAGTTTGGTGAGCATCTTTATGACCGTTACTTTCAACTTTTTATCAAGTACACTAGTTATCACTTACATTCTGATTCATTAAGGTTTTTTCTGAGGTTTTATTTTGTTCTTTCATTTGTAACATATTGCTCTGTTTCCTTATTATGCCTGATACTCTGTGTTTTTTCCATGTATTATGTGATAGAGCTATTTTTCCCAATCTTGAAGAAATGGCCTTATTGTTCAATCTTGCCTCAGCTCTTAGTTGTCTCTTGAACCTTTGTGATTATCTAAGTAGCCTGATTTATTCTTGTTGAGGGTATGCCAAGAGACATGTCTGTTCCCAAAGGAATGATCTCATTCAACCCCTGGTTTCAGGCTGACTGCAAGCCAGGTTCTCCAACAGCATATATATATATATATATATATATATTTTTTTTTTTTCTTCAAACTGTACAATCTACAATTGTAGGAATATATATATATTCCTGTGAGGCCACAACTGTAGATCCTGCCAACCTCCAGATCAGGAGATCTGGACATTTCCCCTAGGGGACAGTTGCAAGAATTAAGGATTCAGGCAAGTGTATAAACCCCTTTATGGGACACAGCAATGAGTTTTGATGAGGCGAAGAGAGGGAACAAAGATGGTGTCTCTCTGCATGCATCCCCGAGAGAGCCTCTGTAGTCTCTAGACATTTGGCAAAGCTGAAGCCTGTCTTTCATGTTGAAACTCCAGGACCAGGAAAAGGCCTTTATCACAGGCAGAATGAGGTGTGTTTCAGTCTTCTATTTATGTAGTGCCTATGGTGTGGTAGTCTGCCCATGACTGTCTGACTATTACAGCCCTATGGGGCCCAGAAATGTAAGCCCCCTTGGACACCAGAGCCAAGTGATCAAAAGACATTCCCTGTGTAGACTACTCTCACCCACTGGTTTTAGCCAATATGCAAAACAGTGTTGAGGGTAGGGCATGTCCACAGCTTCAGGACATCCATGCCCATGGCTTAGTGAGGCTGTGTCCATATGTACCCACCTGTGTTAGCAAGGTAGATGGAAAGTGCAAAAACGGAGCTCACCAGTGCCTCCATCCCTGAAGAAAGTCCCTACTGGCTCCTGCCCCTCTAGCAGACACTTTAATATTAACATATGAATCCCTCTCACATATAATCCAGTAACCTCTCAAATTGATACTTTTATACTGGGTTCTGGGACAAGAGAGTTCATATACAAACCCCTTGAAAAGAGTATCTCAGCCCCCCGTTGCTCCCCACAGCCCTTGGATACATGCCCTATTGTCTTTCAAAGCCAGACATTTTTGGAGTTTCATTTCTGTGGTGAAGTCCCAAGGGTTGGTATACTCCATGTGGGGTTCAAACCCCTCACTCCTTAGGGAGAAGCTCTAGATCTATGGGATTCCTTCTTATCTGTGGTTGCTGTACCAAGGTGGGGTTTTTGGTAAGACTGTGTCTCTATGTCTCCTACCCATCTCAATGTAGTCCTTTTATTTCCTGTTGTGGAGGGAGCTGTTCAGTTAGTTTTTAGTTATCTTTTCAGGTGCAATTATGTTATATGTGGCTGCTGATTTGGTGTGTCCATTGAAAGAGGTGAGTTGAGGGTCTTCTTACTCCACTATCATGGACCATTTCTCATCATATAGTAGTTTTACATCACATCCTCTGAATATCTTTCTGAGTTTTTTTCTTAGCATTTTTTGAGAAAATTTTTTATATCAGATGCAAAGACTTGTAGCTTTATCTTTTTCTTTCCAATATTTATACCTCATGTCTTTTTTCTATTTTATTGCCATGTCTCATAATCCCCAGGATAATGTTGAATAATACTATTAATAGTGGGCATCTTTGATTTCTGTTTTTCATTCGCTCATTATTTTTTTCAACATTTCCTGTGTGTCAGAAATTGCTCTGGGCTCTGGAAATGCAGATGTGACCAAGTGCATCAGAAAGTTTTGAAGAGAAATAAGGAAGGAGTGAAAGTGTATACCAAAGAAACTGAATGTGGCTGTGCCCTGAAGAGCAAGATAAGTCTTCCCTGAAGAACTTCCCCAATACAACACTCTTTGTCTTTCATCATGAAATCTGATATTTGCTATTTGGTTTCTGATAAACACACTATTAAAGAAAATAAAATTCCCTTTTATACTTTGTTTATTGAAAGCTTTTTTTTAAAAAATCAAGAATAGATATTGAACATTATTAAATTCCTTGTTAGTATCCAGAACCCAAACTTCTCTCTTTCAGCCTATTAATGTAGTAAATAATGCCATTAGATCTACTAATATTGAACCAGCCTTGCATTCCTGTATTCTTGCATTGTTTTGGTGTATAATTCTCTTCCTAGCCTACTAGATTCATTCTGCTAAGAGGTTATTCAGGATTTTTGTATTTTTAAAAATAAGTAAACATGAGTTGCAGGTGTGTGTTTTGTCAAGTGTTACAGAATGAGGTTGGGCAAATTCCCTTGACTCCTGTTTCCTGAAATAGTTTAGGTAGCATGGTTCCCTCCCAGACTCTCTGAGTGTTCTGGAGGAGGTGGTGTATACTTTCCCACTTCACTCTTAACTCTGACTTCTGTTGCAGCCAAAATGGTTCCATTTTTGGATTGTCTCTCTCCCCCATATGGGCTGTCTCTGTTCTGCTTTCTATTGCTTCTGATGTATGACACATTCTCTTTTCTGTACACCAGGCAGATGGATGTGTTACAGAATTGGCTGAAGATTTAAGAAGATTGAAAGGAGAGATGTCACAGCATCTCCCAGCAAATAATGCAAAAGTAAACAGGAGACATCCTCTGTCCTCAAAACGCTTTTGGCCTCCTCTTGGAGGGCACCCACAATGTTGCCTACACTCTCTCGTCCTCATAAAGATGACCACATCTTTCTTTTCTGGGACCTTTTCCCTCAGCCTCCCCCAACTTCATTTCCCTAAATTAGGTAGGTGAATTTGGTTTCCCTCTCTTCTCAGTACAGACCTACATTTGCATATTCAGAGACCCATTATGTGCTATGCTAAACAGGGGCCACCTATTTCAGACCCTCATTCTTTAATAAATTTTTCAGGGCACAGAAGAAAAGATGTACTTCCTCACCATTTTGGATTGTGTCACATAGCTTGAAAAGCAGAAGTTGCTATAGTCACTCTTGATTTTAATAACTCTTGCCCCTCTCCATTAGCTAGTATATCAGTCAAGTTTATCAGCTACTCCAACTCTTTGGCTAGCCTACCCCATCAATAAATTTGGATGCTGGGAGGTAGTGGGAGATGAATGCAGGATGCAGTCTTCCTGTGGTTTACTGCTTGTCTTAATCTTTCCTATTTCACATCCACCTATTCTAACATTACTAAATATTTAGTAGTCTCTTTTTGGTGCTTATGAATAATTCTGCTGTGGACATTCTTGTATACTTCCTTTGGTCAGCATGTGGATTGTCTTTTAATCAGGAATAGACCTAGGGATGGAATTGCTTGGTCATAGGGTGGCCATGTGTTTAACCCTATTAAAGCTGCGAATCTACATTCCAAAGTGGTTGTGCCAATCTACACCCCTCAAGAGTATAAGCATGTGTCAGAATTTTTAATGCATGGTGTATTTCTGTCATTTTCATTATAATCATTAGGAAAAGTGTGTGGTAGCAACTCATTAAGGTTTTAACTTGTATTTCTCTGATAATTAATGAAGTCAAGCACCTTTTCATGTGTTTACTGGTCATTGAGCTATCCTGCATTTGAATTTCTGTCCAAGTCTTGCCTATTTTTGCATTGAGTGGTGTGTCTGTTATTGCTTTATAGGAACTTTTTCTATTTTGAATGTGGGTCATTTGACAGATGTGCATATTATGGATATCCTCTCTCACTCTGTGGCTTGCATTTTCTGTGTCCTGATGTTGCCTTCTGATGGACAGAAAATCTCTATTTTAATGTAATCCAAGTTGCCAATTATGCTCTTTATGTTGGAAGCTTTCCTGTATAATTGTCCAAGCCACTTTTACCTGCCCCTAGGTAATGTGATTATTCTCTTAGATTCTCCTTTCTCCAGATATTCATACAGCTCAATTTCATTCATGTCTCTGTTCACATATTACCTCCTCAGAGAGGTCTTTCCAGACCACCCTATTTAAAATGATAATCCCCTACCATGCACTGTTCCCTTTCTCCATTTTAATCTTCAGGGGACTGATCAAAATTGACTTTTTAATACATTTTGAGCTATTATTTATTAGTTAGTTTATTGTTGTCCACCATAAATGTCAGGAGAGACTAAATGAAGGCAGGGGCTCTTTTTGTTGTTCACTGCTTTTTCCTCAATGCCTGGAACATTGTCTGGCACACATAAGATGCTCACTACATATTTACAACATTAATGGGTAAATGATTTCATTTAATCCTTATTGCTGCCTTGAAAGGCTTGTCATTGATTCTTTTGACTCATGATGTTGTGTATCTTTTCAGATGCTTATTTGTATGCCTTTCTTTACTTTTTTAAAGATAGATAGATTTATTTATTTATTTATTTATTTATTTATTTATTTATTTATTTAAGGGAGAGAGAGCAAGAGAGTAGAGAGAGTATGCACGTGGGGGAGGAGTAGAGGACAGGGAAAGAGAAACCTAAAGAGACTTAGCACTGAGCAAAGAGCCTGATGTGGGTCTTGATATCATGAGTCTGAGATCACAACCTGAGCTGAAACCAAGAGTCAATTTCTTAACCGACCATGCCACCCATGTATACCCCTTTTTAAAATGCAAAATCTTATCAACCATTTATACTTTAGTATAAATAAATACTTTTTATTGTGCTTTTCCTTGGAAAAAAGCAAATGAGGATACTGAGGCTCAGAAGTTCCAGCTCAAAAATATTTTTGGAGACTGTTTTTTTGGTGCCAAGCTCTGTGCTTTAATCTGGAAGTACAAAGATAAATAAAAGAGTGGCTTTTTGCAGCCATTTTAAGGGGAAATGGCAGAGTCAATCATGGAACTCAAGACCATCTAAAGCCCACATTATGTCTTTCTGGATGTACAGGGACATTGAAAGAGGTGGTGGGACTTTTCTGGGTAGGATAATCTTGAATGTATTTGCCGGTTGTAGGGTAGTGGAGGGGAGAGAGATTAAAGGTAAAGAGAGGACTACTTCACTACTATGCAGCCAACTCCCTCCTCTGGGTGCCTCCTTGGTCTTCCTTTACTCCCAGGCCTTAAGAAGCCAATGGTCTCAGCTGTGTCCAGGCTAACCTCACCTTCTGGAAGTGGAACATCAGCAGATCTGTCCTTCATTCTGTGCTTATTTGTTCTCATCACCTTTTCCCTAATAAACTTCCCTTTCCAACTCAAACCTCCCCTTCAGGGAAAGGATAGGCCAACACTCATTTATACTAAAGTGTAAATGACTAATTAGATAATGTTTTATTGCTCTTAACAGGGATTTGCATTTCCCAAAAGAGATTCAACATGGGCAATACTGTAATTGAAGGGGTGACTTGATAATGAAATGAATTCTGTCATGGATAAGATATTTGTGGGGGGAAGATATTGGGGAGGGACAAAGAAAATTTTCTATATTTAGAACCACCTCTTGCTATACCTAATTATACCCAGTCTCCACATTAGCAGAACATTTTCTAAGTTACAATTTTCTGAATATATATTTTCCATACTGCCAGGAGTGTGGGAAAGGAGGGGTAGCCATGCCGTCCACTTCCTCTCTTAGAGGTTCCTCTTCACAAGTGTTCAGTAAGTAATGCTGATGAGCTCTGCTAGGTGTGCAGTAAAGAGAGAGTGTAGCCCTATTTGTTCTGCCATATGCAATGGCATCTTCTGCAAGTATGAGTTTGGCCCCATGATTCTGGGATGATGAAGGTGATGGGGAGAAGGGACAGTGTACATGAAGGTAAAACCCTGTGGGGTCTATGTAAGGATGATGCTTGTCTGCGGGGAGCCAGGGCCAACTCACTGGGCTTAAATCAGGAGACAGTTTTACAGACCAACTCCCTAGCCCCTGCTGGCTTGTCCTGAGAATCAGCATGACCCGCCCCCATCCTTGGTCTGCACAGATAGCCTTGGCCAGGGCCTGGCCTCTCCTAGGGCTTCTGTTCCCCCAGTCAGTACAGTGTGTGCTTGGGATCAGTGATCTCTGTGCTTGGACAGGTGGCCTGTCCTTCTCCTGGGGGATCCAGCTGTCCCACCAGAAACCTGGCCACCTGGGAGGTAAGGGTCTGGGCCTGGAGTGGTTACAACCATAACAGGGGGAAGCCCAGGGGCTAGGAGGCAGGTGGATTGGGACTCGAATCCCTGCCATGACTCATGTGAGCTGCACTGCCCTGTCACTTCACCTCCCCAATTCCTCCTCTGTTACAGTCGACCACAGGTGCTCATTGATATATTGAGCAGAGCTGGGCAGAGGATGGGGGATGTGGTCTTGGGTGGTCCCAGTTTGAGGGGAAGAAGATGTTTGCAACTGGAAACCTGTCTTCATTGTTCCTCCGCCTGAAAACCCTTCCCAGTGCCCCTAGACCAGACCCCTTACTTGGACCACAGGCCCCATGTAGCCTGCCCCTGCTAACCCCTTCTCCTTTCTTTCCCTGCCAGCCTCTGTGGCCTCCATTGGGTTCCTGAATAGCTATCCTTCTCCCCACTTGAGAGCTTCTCCCCTTCCCCTCTCCTCAGCCAACTCCTATCATCTTTTGGGTCAAAGGGATTTCCTCAAAAAGATCTTTCCCCTTGTAAACAAGTCCCCTTGTTATAATGATTTCTCAGAGCACCATTGTATTGGGACTGCTGCAAGAGTTGCACAAGAGAAAGGTTTCATTTCTCTCTCTAGAAATGAGGTCTAGAGGTGAGCAGCTCTGGACTTCTATGGTGGTTCCACAGGTCCCAGGAACTTGTGCTTCTCTTATCTTGCTCCATGGTTCTTGACATGTAGGTTACCCCTCACAAACCAAAAAGGATGCTCCAGCTCTGGCCATCACAATCCCCTTCCCAATGAGAACGAGGGAGAAAGAGCAAGGGAGAAAGGCTCACCTCTCCCACCACAAGACACTCCTGAGGAAGTCACACACTTCTTTCTGTCCACACCCCTACTGGTAAGACCCCTGTCATGTGGCCACACATAGTTGCAGAGGAGGCTGGGGAATGTATCAAGATGGCCATGTACCTAGTGGAGGAAGAAGAAGAGACCATGTATTGGGGCTCAGAAACCATGTGTACCAAGACCCTGTTCTTTTCCTGCACAGTCTGCATCATTTGCTCATTTGGTGATGACCTGATGAAAGCATAACTTCTTCCCTAAGTGGAAGCTTTCTGGAGAATAGGCACCCCTGCCTTGCTCACCTTCGAACCCCAAGCCTTGCAGTATCTGGCAGACAGTAGGTAGCACACTGGAAAGATTTGTTGAACAGGTGAATAAAACTTGTCATGGACTCCCTCCCTTTGTTCTCCTCTGTTGGAGCCTGTGTGATAGAAAGCACCTTCCCCCACATTCTGCATCTTTTATGATCTCCAGAGGAGGCCTCTGGGGGCCTTCCCTCCAGGGGCTTCACGTGCTCCAGGCTGCTCGGTGATTGGGCGCCGAGGCCCAGACCTCCCCCCTCCCCATGGCTGCGCAGGATTATATAACAGGAGTTTGATGTGCAGATGCTGGCATAGGGGAGGGCAGGTCTGAATTGGAACTGACAGATTCCAGCGTGGAGGCGCGGACCGAGTCCCCGGAACACCGGCAGCCTAATTGGCAGTGCTGTACATCAGTGGTTCTCGAGTGTGGCTCGGCCCGTGAATCACCTGGGAACTTGTTAAAAATACAAAAGTTCTGAGTCAGTAGGTTTGGGGTGATATATTTGGTTGCAAGGGACAGGAAGCCAACTAGCTTAGGCAAAGGGGAATTGATGGTGAGGGCACAGGGGGTGGGGGCAGCTCTCACACCTGCCCACGGCTTCCCCGTCTGCAGGGAGTGGCTGGCTCTCCCTGGGGATCCAGTATGGCTCTCCCGGCCTGGATGCCCGTCTGTGGCTGCCTGGGTGGGGGTTGGGAGACATGGGGTGTAACCCCAGCCCCATCCCCCTGTCCTCGGAGGACTGGATGGCTCCAGAGAGGGCGCTGTTGGAGTCCCCTGGTATCTACCATGCGGAAGCAAGAGATGGATACTTCCCAACTGGCCTCAAGTGCAGCCCCTGGATGCTTTCCTAGGAGCAGCCCCCCTGCTTGTTGGGGGTCCTGCAGAGGGAGGAGATCTCTGGGAAACTTAGTGAGGCCGGGTGCAAGCATAGGCCTCCCTGTGAATCACCAAGCACCAGGGGTCAATCTGTCTCCCTCAGACGCAGCAGCACAGAGGCCTTAGGGTGTCCAGCTTCTTGCTGGCCAGCAGTGTGGGGAGCCAGGTCTCTGGTGGGGGAGCACGGCAGGACAGTGGCATCCCCCCAGCCCAGTGCTTCCTAGGGAGCTCTCCAGTGCATCCACTGGAATCACCTGCGATGCTTCTTAAAATGCCCATTCCAGGCCCACCTAGACCCACCAAATCGTACTCTCCAGAGCCAGAACCCTGGAGACTGAAACACAGGGTGATATCCTCCCGCCAGTGGGAGAACCGTGGTCTTTGACCCGCCCTTCACAGAACCCACATCCTCAGCCAGAATCTTTGGAGCCTTCTCTCTGTGGGGAGGGCTTGCCCTTCTCTGTTCCGCAAGCTCCCCAGCGGACCACAGCAGGCCAGGCCATCCTGGGAATGGTAGAGGGTGGGAGCTGCAGCAGAACTGTGACTCTCCGAGCTGGCCCGGGGAGGCCCTGGACCCTGTGTGCCTGTCTGGACCCACAGGACTAGGGGACTGCGGTTTGGTCTGCAGCACTGCCCCCCCCCCCGCCCCCTCCCCACTCCCCACCCCTGAGGCTTGCACTTTTGCAAAGTGAGCCTGCTTCTGTTTTGTTCGGCCTCTGGGAGGAGCTCACAGCAGCCTCAACGAGGACGCCCCCTGCGGGTGGATTGGGCTCCTGTGCCACGCAGTTGGGCAGTTGACGGTGCTGCGTGGTGGGGCAATGGAAGGCTCACAACCAATATAGCACAGGGATGCTTTATTTGGCCCCACAGAATGCTTTACAGATGGAATCGGTGACCAATATGTAACATTCAAAGATTTGGTATTAAAAAAAATTCCCTATTTCTGGGTCCTTTTGAAAACTTGGCAAAGTTTGCTGTGCAAAGGCCACGTGGTGGATGAGTCCCCAAGCTCCACCATCCGGCCTCCCTGAGGTCCCACCTTGCTTCTCATGCCCTCCGCTGCTGGCTCTGGTAGGCATCTGAGTCTGTACAGCCAGCCAGGTTCTAGCTGTGTCTCTGCCAAGAAGCTAGGATTTATGGTTATTGCTGTCACTGCTGTACTAGTTTTCATCGGAGCTCACTGCGTGTATATGTTCTTGATGCCTCACTAGGTGATCACTCTGGGCCATTTACCCATTTGATAGATGGGGAAACTGAGGTCCAGAGTGGCTAGATACCTGGGCCCCAGTGGCCCAGTAGTCAGTGGCAGACCTGTGTTTGATCCAAGCTTGTCTGTAGTGCTTCCTTCGAGGGGGACCCCAGCTTTGCTCTTGTACTCTGTCTTCTGACTTCTGACAGCATCATCCTTATTTCTCTGGTCCCTTTTCCTGGCCTTGTAGCTGACAGCCCTCCTGCATCTGGGCTTGTGCCAGATGTTGAGAGTCATGGCGTCTTGGGCCTGGGTGAAGAAGGGTGCAGGGGCCTGAGTAGAGCTGGGGAGGGGGTCAGGTGTGAGATCAGGGGTGCAATGGCAGACCTGCTGGCTGAGGCATCCTTCCTCCCTCCCTCCCCCTCTAGGTGGCTGCTGAGCGAGCTGATGTGCTTACCCCAATCCTTACCCCTGGGGCCTGCCTCAGAGTCCCCCTGTATGGTCTGCCAGGGCCCCCACCATGTATTTTGAAGGGTGTTTTTGGTACTTTCTTCCCTACAGTCTGTCTGGAATTCCACCATCTTTAGCATCTTTAGCAAAATCATTTGCACTTCTAGGAAGGTGTACTGGAGCCAGGGAGGGGTGGGAAAGCCATGAACAGGGATGTGCCCCTTCTCAGGCCCCCCACTAGGTTGTGGAGAAGCACTGACAAAGGTGAGAGGGGCAGAGGGTGCGTGGCAGCCAGTGGGGCTGCCCGGTGGAGGTGGGGAGGCTGATCAGGAGAAAAGCTGGAACAGAGGCAGGGGAGAAAGGAGGGTGGACGAGGGCGGACATGCTGAGAGGGACCTGGGGCAGAGACAGGCTATTGTGCTTAGGACCCAGCACTCCAGCACCCCCTCAGCCTCCACCACAGTCCTCCTGGCCCCTCCTTCCTTCTGTCCCTAGGCCCCTCTTTTCTCTCTCCTTCTCCCCCTGCCCCCACCAGCCCTGCCTCTGTCTCTTTTCTGCCTCCTTCCCATCTCACAGGGGTCCTCCTATTCTCCCTGTGTTTCTGGATCTGTGTCTCCCCTGGTGTCTGTCTGTCTGTCTGTCTGTCCGACAGTTGGTCTCAGGCAACTGAAAACACCCCCTGTGTCCCATTTGATGTGCGGTTGTGAGATTCCCTTTGAATATTGCAGGAGCGAGTTGATGGTTGCCAAGGGAACAGGTCAGGAGAAATGGGGGGATTGAGGGGGGTACCCGGAGCCAGGCGGGGGATGCGGGCACGCTTTTCTGTTTTCATCTTCTTTGGCGCTTTCCTCTTCCAAAGCATAAAGAAAAGGCGACAATTTAAAATGATTTCTCAAGAATCAACACGACAGAAATAATGGGTCCTAATTGTGTTGGACTAAAAAGGCAGGCGGGGAGGGTGCAGCTCCCCCTCCTGTGCCTGGAGGGAGTTAATGGCCAGATTCAAGGAGTGGGGGATTAGAGGGCCTGGAGCCATTTCCCAGGCTCTGGGGGCTGGTGGCACCTGGTTCCAGCTGCTCAGCCCTCAGGGGGCTTTCAGTACCCCCTCAGTCTACAGCATCACAGCCAGGCACAAGATGCGCCTTTGTGGCCATGCACAGGGGCATCAGGGCTCCTGCCCACCTTTTAGCTGGCACTGGGGCTGGGGGCCCAGGGCAAGAGGTGGGCCAAAGAGGGCAGGCTCTGGCCTTCATGACCCGGCACACGGCCCAGCTCTCTCCAGGCAGCTTCGCCAAAGCATCCCTCCGCTCCCCTCTGCCCAGGCCCATTTGGTTGTCATGGGGATCAACAGGATGATGCCTGCACAGCGCTCAGCATACAGCCCCTGTTGTCCGGTAGCCAGGCCAGGAATCCTGCGAGTTTGGACTAGACTTGACCATCTGCTTCTGGGGTCATCGTTATCATGGGGCGAATATTTACTGACTCGTACACTGTAAGCAAGACTCGGATTCCTGCAGGGACGTGGATGAGTGGTTAGCAATAAAAGCCATTACTTAGTAGTGATCATAATAAGGAGGCGTTACTAACTAGAGTATTCTTCTAAACTCTTTATATCCCTTTTATCCATTTAGTCTGCACAGCAAACCTTTGAGGTAGGTATTGTTATTAATCCCATTTTACAGATGAAGACATTGAGAAATTCAGCAACTCCAATACAGAAATAAAAGTGCAGTGATGGGGGAAACACAGGAGGTCAGTGATAGACACGGAGCCCCTTCCTATGATGGCAGGGAGAGCAGGGAAGTTTCCTCAATGGGCCTCTGAGCTGAGCAGGCATTACGAGCTGAGCTGGACAGTGGGTGAGTGGGCTCCGATGGGAGGTGCCCCAGGCTGCAGACTGGTGGGAGGGCGGAGGGGAGGCGGGCCCCAGGCAGAGGAGCACTCACTCACCTTTCCCCACCCACAGTGGGAGAGCTCAGTGGGTTAGATCCTGGCCCAGCCATCTGCTTCCATAAAGGCTGCAGGGAAGCCAGCTCATTGCAGGAGACCAAGTAGGTGTTCACAAATGGCTTCTCCGGGCAACCATCCCATCTTCCCTCCTGCTCCTCTGCACCCTGAGGCTTGTCTTTAGACCCTCTTTCCCCATTTGTTTTGACCCCATATCTCCCCATCGTCCTGTGCAAGCCTGGCTCCTGGTGGTGACAGTGCCGGCCTGAACAGCTCACTGTCAGGGGTGGGAGGGAATCAGGGCCAGAGACAAGAGTGGGAGAAAGGTGCGGGCTGGGGGTTAAGCCATCTGTGAAGGCTGCAGCTGGGTGGAAGGGAGAGGGTGGCACGGGCTGCAGTGTCAGGAGGGCTCCGTCCACTGCAGAGGTATGTGGCCTGTGGGATGGCCTTGGAAGGTGGACAGGAGGGAGTTGACCAATCCCTGAGGATCTTCCGCGATGAGGACCCAGGGACCTAGCTCCTGGAATAATGTAATTAGGCCTGACATCATTAATGGCTTCTTCAGGCATCTGGCATCACCCTACCCTGGGGTACTGGGTGGTAGCCTGTGTTGTAGGGAGATACTTTTGCAGAGATTTATGTATTCTAGAGTGACAGCAACTTTCAAATCTCCATGTACCATGAAGTAATATCCTTGTTATAACCAACTTGTAATAATCATGTATTTAGTTTTTGTGTCTGATGCTCTGACCTCTGGGCCTTGCCTGCCCTGGAAGTACTTGCCTTCCCTGGGGTTAGGCAATTTCTAGAGGGAGCAAATGACTCCTCTGCTGGGTCACCTTTCATCTGCAAACCGACCAATGCAGAGCCTACCCATGGAGCCTCCTGCCCTAATCACCCCAGGGGGTTGCAACAGCCGACCAGAGACAGCCCTTATACCCCTGACCCCACAGAAATTATTCAGACCAGCCAATCCTCAGCTCATTTACCCCTGCCTTGCCTGTTCCTTCCTGAGGAAACAGCAGTAGAGTCTCCTGCCACCTTGCCGCCCCTGATCATGGCTGACTACCATGCTTCTCTACATGGCCTCCTATTTCTGGGGATCTGTGAGTATAACCAGCTCTCTTTCCAACTGTGATTGTCTGATGTGTTGGCCTCATGACACCTGACGGATAATGAGACACACATATTCAAACAGAGGTGGTGTGCACCCCCACCCCCACTGCACTCCTTTGTCACCTGTTGTGCTCCCTGGGAGCCTGTCCCCATGGTTGGGCCGTCCCCCCACAGGCCAGATGCACCAGCACAACACTAAGGGGAGAGTGAATGGGGACATTTCCCTGTCTCCCCCAGTCCCGCCAGGTGGGATTCCCTGAGGTCCTCAGCAGAAGCCACAGCCCTTATTCAGCACCCCTCTCTCCCATTTGGGTCCTTTCTCTGAATTCTAGAGTTTGCTTTTCTCTACTTACCCCTCAGGCCTCTACGTGGCTTCAGTCGCCTCCTCGAGTGCTTTGTCACTGTTCCCTGCTTGACCCTGCCCACACTTCATCGGTGGTCCCTTGTGAGACACTCTTCAACTGCTGCATCAGAGCAGCTCTGGTGGCCAGTGGGCGGGAGTGAATGACGTGGGCAACCAGGACTGGTGAGAAGTGGGCGTCTGCCTTCCTCCCCAGATGGCTGTTCCACTGATGTGTCACCTGAGCTGTCTCAGGGTCAACCACAAAAATGCTAAGTCAGACAGTTTGGATGGGAGAACATAGACACCCCCGTTCACCTTCTTCAGCTAGTTTTTTCTTTGTAGAGTGAGATATAATTGGGACTAAATGTTTCTCAAAATATATTCATTCTTACTCCACCTCCTCAATTTTTTGCCATATCTGCATACCACCTGTATGATTATTTCCCTAATAATTTCCTTGCACTCAGCTTACTTTCTAAAAAAGTCAGGTGTATATAATTTACATAATTGGAGACAGAATTTACATACAGTAAAATTTAGCCATTTTAACAGTGCAGTTCGGTAAGTTTTGACAAATACATCCAGTCATGTAACTACCAACACCATCAAGATACAGAACAGTGTTCTCAGCCCCGAACATCCCCGCATCCCTCTGTCATCCACACTGTCTGCCACCCCCAGCCCTTGGCAGCCACTAATCTGACTCCTGTTCTTGTGATTTTACCTTTTTCAAAATGTCTTATCAATGGAATCATATAGTATTGGGCCTTTTGTGTTTGACTTCTTCCACTTAGCAAAATGTTACATTTTTTTAAAAAAAATTAAGCTTAAACTAAAAACTAAAATTTATTCACTCTACTGTCCAACATCCATGTTTTTACATACTGTGTTTGGGTATAGTAATTGAACAAATCAGTGGCCTTAGTCTTATTTTAGAGTGTCTTTTTTTTTTCCCTCCAAAAGTCAGGTTTATCGAGGTATAATTTCTGTAGAGTAAATTTACCCCTTTGAGTGTGTGGCTGTAAGAGTATTGCTGAGTACATACATTTGTACAACCACGAACACAAGATACAGAACAGTGCCATCACCCCCAAAACTTCCTCTGTTCTCTTTCATCACTTTCCCTGCCCCCAACCCCTGCAGCCACTGACTGATATCCCTGTAGCTTTATCTTTCCCAGAGTTTCATATAAATGGACCCATACAACGTAGACTCTTAGGTCTGGCTTCTTTCACTAGGCACGTTTTTGAGATCCATCCACAGCATCGTGTGTATTAATATTTTATTCCTTTTTATTGCTGAGTAGTATTCTATGGCATGGAGGTGCCACTGTTTCTTGATCCAGCCCCCAGGTGATGGATGTTTGGGTCATTTGCAGTGTGAGCCTGTGATGAGTAAATCTGCTGTGGACTTGTGTGCTCAGGTCTTTGACCATATGTGCTTTTTTCTCTCGCCCAGGAGTGGAATTGCTAGGCAGTGAAGGTAAATGTATCTGTAACCTTATTTATAAGAAGTGGCCAAATTCTTTCCCAAGGGGGCTGTGCCAGTTTGCATCCCCACCAGCACCATTAGAGTCCCAGTTGCTCCGTGCCTGTGTCGGCACTTATTGTTGTGGGCTCTTAAATCTTAGCCAAAATGTAACATACTTTAGATGTGAAGTGATAGCTCACTGTGGTTTTAGTTTGCCTTTCCCTAATGACTAATGATGTTGTGCGTCATTTCAGATGCTTATTTGCCATCTGTACCTTTTTTTGGTGAAGTATCTGTTTAGATCTTTTGCCCACTGGGGGCGTGGGGTGAGGTTTGTTTGTTTTCTTATTATTGAGTTGGAAGACTTGAGTTTCTATTCTAGATTTTAACCTTCTGCCAGATACACGTTCAGCAAATGTATTTTCGCAGTCCTTGGCGGCTTCCTTGTTCCCCCAACAGTGTCTTTCAAAGAGCAAGAATATTCAATTTTGATGAAGTCCTCAACACACTTTTAAAACTTAAAAATGCCTCACAGCTTTAAATGGAAAACCCACATTACTTGCCACAAATCTGTATATTAGAAATGTTTTTGGCAGAAAGTAACAGAAACCTAACTTTCAGGGGTTTCGGGCATTATCTTAACAAATGTGATTATCCTACAGAATAAGAATGCTTGAAAAGGCAGCTGGCCGTCAGGACTCTGCCGGTCTCTGTAACACAGTAACCTTTGCCCTCAGTCTTGCTGCCTTGCATCCCGGATAGCTGCCTGGTTCTGGGGGTAAAGGCTGTTCTGGGGTTCAGAGAAAGAAGAAGAGAGAGCAAGGGACTAACAGAACCGAGCTAGGCCTGGTGTGAGGCAAGAGAGGTGATCACATTTAAGGAGGTGTGTGCTCTCAGTTAATGCAGTGCCCTGTGTGGTCTTGAGAGCTGTGCCTCCTTAAATCTGGCACACGGAGCACCTCCCCGGCTTCATCCAACCCCAGGCCTGCTGCAGAGCTGGAAATTCTCCTGTCCTTCTCTTTACGGTATGACATGATATCCGTCCCAGAAGCTCCCTCAGTGAACACGTCTGTTTATGTCTCATGTTTGGATCTCAGGCCTGTCTCATGGCCATTCCTGATGGCAAAGGAGTCTGGGGCAGGAGTATCCCGCTGTGTTGCAAGGAAAAGTAATGAAAGCACACTTTTATGTTTGTTTAAGATGAAAACAAGTTGTGTGTGTCAAAAGAATACATCTCAAGTGCTGTTTTAAAACAGCTTACTTACCATACCTATTTGGCCCCAGATGCCTAAAGCCAGGAACATTATGGAATTACAAAGGTCACAGAATAGCCAAAAGAATCTTAGAAAAGAATAAAGCTGGAGGAATGCAATGATCAATTTTAAGACTTACTACAAAGCTAGAGCAATGAAAGCTATTTGGTACTGGCATAGGCCAGTGGACTAGAATTAAGAATTCAGAAATAACTTAGGGTCCATTGATTTTTGACAAGAGGGCCAAGAATACTCAATGCAGAAAGAATAGTCTTTTCTTTTTCTTTCTCTCTTTCTTTCGAGAGAGAGCATGCATAAGTGGGGGCGGTGCAGGAGAGGGAGAGAGAGAATCTCAAGCAGGCTCCACACTCAGCATGGAGCTCAACACAGGGCTCAATGTCACGGCCCTGAGATCATGACCTGAGCCAAAATCAAGAGTCAGATGCTTAACTGACTGAGCCACCCAGGTGCTCTAAGCATAGTCTTTTCAAATAATGGTGTTTGGGCCACATACAAAAGAATGAATTTGGACCCTTACCTCATACCATATACAAAACTGAACTCAAAGTGAATCAAAGGTATAAATGCAAGAGATAAAATTGTCAAACTCATAGAAGGAAATATATGAAAAAATCCGCATGACTTTGGGATAGGCAATGGTTTCTTAGATGTGACACCAAAAGTACATGCAACCAGAAAAAAAAAAAAAGATAAATTGGACTTCATCAAAAGTAAAAAGTGTTGTGCATCAAGGGAAACTACCAAGAAAGTCAAAAGACAGCCCACAGAATGGAAAAAATATTTTCAAGTCATGTATCTGATAAGGGTCTATTATCAAGAATATATAAAGAACTCTTACAATTCAATAATAAAAATATGAATAGCTCAATTTAAAAATGGCCAAAATATTCATATAGACATCTCTCCAAAAAAGCTATACAAGTGGCTAATAAGCACGTGAAAAGATGCTCAGTGTCATTAGTGGGTAGGGAAACATAAATCAAGATCACAAGGAGACATGACTTCACACCCACCAGGAGGGCTACGATAAGAAAAGGGGTGAGAGATAACAGATATTGGCAAACATATGGGGACATTAGGACCCTGGTACATTTCTGGTGGGAAAGTAAAATGGTGTGGCCACTATGGAAAACAGCTTGGGGATTGCTCAAAAAAAGAAATTAGGATTGGCATTTGACCCAGCAGATCCATTCCTGGGTATATAGCCAAGAGTATTGAAATTGTATGTTCATAGCAAAGACTTATTCACAGTGGCATTATACTTAATAGCCCCAAGGTGGAAACAGTCCAAGTGTCCATCAGCTGATGAATGAATAAATACAATTGGCATATCCATATAATGGAATATTATTCGACCATAAGAAGGAATGGAACGGACACATGCTACAAGGTGGATGATCCTTGACATTATGCTCAGTGAAAGAAGCCACTCACAAAAGGCCATATATTGTAGTAGTTCCTTTATATGAAGTGTCCGGAATAGGCAAATCCACGGAGACAGAAGTGGAATAAAGGTGACCAAGTTTATGAAGGGAGAGGGGAAATTGGGAATAGGTAGGAGTTTTGCGTGGGGCTGGGGCTGGGGGTGCGGGGTGATGAAATTTAGAATTAGACCATGGTGATGGCTGTACAATGTATTATACAAAGTGATCTATTAAGAACCACTAAAGGGTCCACTTGTAAATGGCAAATTTTATGTTATGTGAATGTATCTTAAAATGATAATAAAAGAGAGAGTCACACAGCTGCAGCGGCTCCAGTTGGAAAGCTAAGAAGTAGCATCTTCTTCCTTGGCAGAGAATGCCCCTGGTGGCGCAGGGTCAGAAGGGAACAGGGACAGCGGTAGCTTGGGGGCCTGGGAAGGTGAGCACCCGCTGCCTTCAGAATACTGCAAGGTCTGCTCTGGCCCTGGAGAGCTACAGAATCGTCAGCTCAGGGCCGGGATTCCCAGCCACCAAGGCAAACATCACCTGGGGATGTTCCAAACCAGCTTGGCGTAGGCTGCTTTCGAAACATGTGCACGGAGCTTCAGAGACACCTGAGGTGCCAACTTCTGGGCCGCCACCCCGAGAGACAGACAACCTGCCGTCTTGCTTCCCTCTGTTTGCACAGCCTGGCTTCATTAGTGGGGAGGTGATGATCTAATTCCCTCCAAACAAATGTTTGGGATGTGGAGTTTTCCTTCAACAATAAGCAGTGGCAGACGGTGAGAAATCTGCTTGCACCTTCTGGGGGTGCAAGGAGCCACCCTGGCATGCTTGCCAGCATGGAGAGCCGTGTGTGCGGCCAAGGGCTTCCTGATGTCCTGGGCTGGGACATGACTGGCTGGAGATGCAGAAAAGAAGATGATGCTGGTTCATCTGCATTGGGGTGAACATGTGATGGTCAGACTGGCAAAGGCTCCTCAAATGGGTCCCCACCAGCTTGGAGGAGAGCTCTGAATTTCTGTACCTTGCACATGACTTGGGCAAGGCACTTAATCCACCCCTGGGAAGGAGAAGTTGAAATCCAGCTGCACGAGCAGATGTCCATTGAGGAGGGTGCCTGGGATCAGTGCAAGGGAGGGAGGAAGTGGGGCAGGCAGAAGGGAACCTGTTCATCCCCTAAGGCTGAGCCCCCAGAGCTGTCGCTGGTTGGGGAGGTGGTCCAAGCCTTGATGCACCTGCCTGGGTGCTCCTCCTGGGGTGGCAGTGTTTGCAGCTAAGGGAGACCCCTGGGGAGGCTGACCACTGAGGTCCTTCCGCTCACTGCAATGTGGGATCTATCTGGGGGAGTCGTCCTTCATTCCCGAAGGGAGTCCTGGGCAGTGAGTCATGGTGCTCACCACACTCATCTCTCCCAAATCAGGTATTGAGCTCGGAAGACCTTAGGGAGGAGCTAAAGAAGGCTGCCATTTCTAATAAACTCCTCTGGGTGTGGTTGGGGAGAGGCAGTGAGGGCGCCTGCTCTGCAGGCTGCTCCATACGGGTCTTCTGCTGAGCCCTTGCCCACCTTCTCAGCTGTCACGGGAGCCTTGTCATCTCAGCTGGCTGCCTCTGAGATATTTTACAAATGGGAATGAGGTCCCTTGGGGTTATCTGTCTCTGTGTCCCTGGTCTGGGGTTTGCATGGCGTGGAGTGAGCATTCGAAATCCATTAGCTGGAAGGAGGAAGGGGCACCGGTCCTTAGAGTGCCTTCACTGTGCAGTTCAGCGGCTGCATCCATCACTGTCATGTTTTCCTTAGCATGAACTTCCTCTTGCCAAATACCCTACAACAGCAGGATGGGCCAGAGCCATACCTAGGTCTACTTGTCTTCTGTTTTTCCAAATCTCATTGTCTTTTCTTAATAAAGTCAATGAATAAAACAATTTTTGTCTTAGTAGAAATTAGGAGTTCAAAAGGTATTCACAGAAACACTATAATGTCCTTTTTTATATGGGTTTTGAGGCCCAACTGAAATGTCACTCATTCTGGGAGGAAGACCCTGAGTGCACCCACAAGCTCCACGCACTCTGCACACCCCCAGGATACCAGGACCCATGCCATACTTGCCACCAGGTTTCTTTGTTACACAGGAAGGAACAGCAAATCCAGCATGAATTGATGTGAATGACAAAGCAAGGGATGGGCGCTCATGAACCAAAATGTCTAGTGGGCTCCTCTGCAGAGATGGGATCCTGAAGCTTGAACGGTAGTTCCGAGGCCTGGGCTGGCAGGCTCCATGGGTAGGAGGGGCTCCCTTCCGCAACAGTTCCCCCACCGCTGCGGTCAGCAGAGAAAGAGAACACCGTATTCCCCCACAAGCTGAATATGGCCTTGGCTCTTACTGAGCATATGGCCTGAGACCACGTGGTTCCCAGAAGAAAATCAGTTTCTTCTTCCTTTTTTTAAAAAAATTTTATTTATTTATTTACTTTGACAGAGAGATGGAGAGCCAGAGAGCACAAACAAGGGGAATGGCAGAGGGAGAAGGAGAAGAGGCTCCCCGCTGAGCAGGGAGTCCAATGTGGATGCAGATCTTGACATGAGCCAAAGGCAGATGCTTAACCCACTGAGCCGCCCAGGCACCCCCATTTTTTTAACCAAAGGAAGGATGAATGGGTGTGTGCAGAAAACACATAGTCCTAAAAATAGATATTCCTGCACCCTCATTTTATGTGGTTGAATTCCTATCGATCTAGAGACAGCTTAAAGGCCACCATCTCCAGCTCTCCCAGGCTCTCTGCATGGTGGTGGACTGGCCTGTCCACTCATGGTGAGATGGTGCTGTTGGGAGGCCCCGAGGGTCGACCCCTCTCCTTATCTCCAGCCTGCGGAACAGCCTGGCACAGATAAAGAGCTGGTGTGTGCCTTCCCGGTGTGTGGACTGGACTGTCAGACCCACTGGGTGGTGATCGTGGGGCAGCTGTGGGGCTTGGGTTGGAGGGGAGAGTCCTGGGCCAGGCTGGACACGGCCTCTGCAGCATCGCTGGGCAGCCACGCTGCTTAAGTCTGCACCCTGAGTGCTACAGAGGGCACGCAGCTGGGGAGCATGCCGGTGGGCATTTGGGGTTCTGGAGCTGAGCTCCCACCTTCCCTGCATGCTCCCCACCTCCCATGGCATCCCATTCCCCACTGCAGCTCTTGTTTGCTCACATTCTATCCTTCTCAGCTAGTGGCTTCTCCGAAATTTCTCTTTGGAGAAGCATAAGGGTGTGGCGACGACGGGTGAGGTGGTGGGGGCTTCCAGGATGTGCCTTTTTTATGCAACTTGGATGTTTACTTGAGAAGGCTGGTGAGGGGATGTTGGAGATTATGGGAGGGCTAAAACATTCACAAGCCTTGGTGCCATCAAGGAAACTTCTAAAAAGAGTCTACTTATCTGCATTCAGTCAAATTTCATTCATCACTCATGTATCACATATTTAACCTTTTTCAGGCCAGATTCTCCTCTCACCTCACCCATAAAAATGCTCCATCTAGGGCCATTTTTATCAGGTACTAAGTACTCTTATATTCATGAGTCTATTTCTGGATCCACTATTCTATCAGTGGAAGACACTGATATATCTGTTCGTATTTTGAATACTTTTGTCAAGTTCAGTTGAGGTTTTTTTTGGTCAAAAAATTCAATTAGAATTTTGATTTAGAAAGGATTGACATCTTTACGACTTCGTCTTCGTATTGAATACAAAGGCGTGACTCTCCAATTATCCTATCTTATTTTATGTCTTTTGGCGGGGCTTTATGGTTTTCTTCACATTAAGTCCTGCACATTTCTTAATTTTGTGAAGCATTTCATATTCAGTTGCTATTGAGAATGAGTTGTTTTCTTTCATTCCATTTTTAGCTGTTTATGTTTTATATAAAGAAGGTATTGATCTTGATAGGATAATTTTATAGCTGACTACCTTAGTGAATTCACTTACCGTTTCTCGTAATTTATACCTTCAATCCATGATGCCACAAATTTTTCTCCTCCTTTCCCATCTGTATACACCTTATTTTGTTGTTCACTTGTTGAATTGCACTAAGTCCTCAGAAGAATGGTAACGAAGTTACTTCTCTCTCTAACAGGCTGTTAACTCAAGCCAGGCCTTAGTATTGAACATCATTGAACATCTCTCCCAAGGAGAAGCGGCGAGACAAGCCGCAGGCCTTCCCAGCCCTGGGGGAGATGGGTTTCGGGCCGGCTCTTCTCTGCACACTTCTCTTCATTCCTTTGAGAGATGGTTTTAGTTTACTGCCTGAGACGGGTAGTTCTAAATCTGCACTGTCCGATGCGGTAGCTATTAGCCACACATGGCCTTCTGTGTTTAAACTGAAGTTAACTTCAGTGAAATAAAAGTCAAAATTCAGTTCCTCATTTGCACCAGTCACATTTCAAGGGCTTGGTGGCCACATGTGCCTTGTGGCTCCTGCCCCGGATAGGATGGACGTGGGGCATTTCTATCACAGCAGGACATGCTCCTGGGAGAGCCATGCTACTCGGCTATCTCCACCCTCCAAATGACACTCTCCTGCCTGGAGGAGTACTCATGATGCCTGTAGCTTTTCCATTTTATTTATCTGGGCTGCAGGGAAGAATGAGTCTGAAAGTTTTTAAGAATACATTTTCATGATGAATAAGTTGTGGGGAGGAAGTTACAGCATAGGGAATATAGTCAGTGGAGTAATAGTGTCATGTGGGGACAGATGGGAGAGACATTTGTGGTGAGCATGGTGTGACGTATAGACTTGTTGAATCACTGTGTTGTACACTTGAAACTAATGGAACATTGTGTGTCAACTGTACTCAAATAAAAAAAGAAAAAGAAATACATTCCATATTTTCCCCCCAGAACTGTCCTCACCCTCATTTATTATACTAGAAAGTGTTAGTGTTTGTTTGCTTGGGATTTTGTTCCCTCACCACCTTCCCTCTCTACTCTTTGGTCCTGGGATGAGGGTAGTGTAGCCACACAGTGTGTCCTGTCCAGGTGCTCGTTTATAATCCCATCCCTGCCCCGGCAAGCGGTGAGGTCTAATCTGCTTCCTCTGGTGACTCACCTGAAGCCAGACAGGCTTGTGACCTGAGGCCAGATCCCAAGAGGCCAGACAGCATCTGCCTCAGGTGGGAACACTTCCCTGGAGCCCTGAAGCACTGGGGCCACAGCTGGGATGCCCAGAGGCAGCCAGGTGGGGAGGAAGCCCTGGCCAGTCCACCTGGCTCCCCGGCCCTGAGGCCCCGTGAACAGAGAAGGAGAAGCCAGCCAGCACCCCGAGGCCTAGCGCCTCCTGCATTCCTGGCCCACAAAAGCGTGAGAGAAGATGCAATGATGGCTGTTGGTTGAAGCCACTGGATCCTGGGACTAGAGCAGAAGGGAGATGGGGTGGGTATGAGCATTGCAGAAAATGGGCATATTCCCCAACATTCCAACCATTCTGCGGAGTCCTTGCTTTATTTTCCCGCTCCTGTTGGCGGCTTTGATCCTGCTCCTGGTGGAACAATGGCAGTGGTGCCACTCCGGGGAGTGACACCCGGCTCTCTCTGTGCCTGGCATTCCCGCACACCTTTCGCATGGCAGCAGTGACTGGCACTGCCTTCACCGTCAGGAACCAAGGCCCACTCCAGGTAGATGCTTCATGATCTCCCAAATCTCTCCCGGCTCACTAATTTGCAGCTGTTAGAATTCACAGGCCTGCCCCACTCCTTTTATGATTTCAAGAAGAAAATCCCTTAGCTCTCCCGACTACTCTATTTGGATTGATATTGAAATCGCACCTGATGTGAATTTAGCTACCAAGGCTCCTAGGTTTGCAGAGGCTAATACCCCCCGCCCACAGCTTCCTTCCGAGGCATGGCACGGTGGGCGTGCTCACCCTCGTCCCGGGGAGGGCGGGAAGGAGGCAGCCTGGCTTTGCTGAGGCCCGCACTGCCTGCCCCGACCCGGCCCCCGGCCGTGCTGGGCAGGAGGCAGAACAGGAAAGCTGGCCTGGGTTCAGAAAAGGTTGGGAAGAGAATAGAGAAACCAGACACGGAGATGCAAATCGGTGTGGCCACTGTGGAAAACAGCATGGACATTTCTCAAAAAATTTAAAATAAAACTACCATACGAGCCAGTGTAGTTCCACTCCTGGGTGTATATCTGAAGGAGAGGGAATCATTATTTTAAAAAGATATCTGCACCCCCCAGTTCACAATAGCATTACTCACAGTGGTCAAGAGATGGAAACAACCTAAGTGTCCATCAGAGGATGTGTGGGTGAGGACAATGTGATACACACACACAATGATGGAATACCAATCAGCCTTAAAAAGGAAGGACATCCTGGGGATACCTGGGTGTCTCGGTAATTGAGCATCTGCCTTTGGCCCAGGGCATAATCCTGAAGTCCCAGGATGGAGTCCCATGTCAGGCTCCCTGCAGGGAGCCTGCTTCTCCCTCTGCCTGTGTCTCTGCCTCTCTCTCTCTCTCTGTGTCTCATGAATAAATGAATAAAATTTTAAAAAAGAAAAAAAAGAAAGACATCCCACCATTTGCAACAACATTGATGGACCTAGAGGGTATTGTGCTAAGTGAGATAAGTGAGACAGAGAAAGACAAATACCATATGATCTCACTTATATGTAGAATCTAAAAACTAAATTAAACAAATGAAAAAGGAGAATCAGAATCATAAATACAGAGAACAAGCTGGTGGTCACTGGAGGGGAGGGTGGGGGGCAGGGAAGAAAGGGTGAAGGGGAGTGGGAGATACAGGCTTCCAGGCGTGGAATGAAGAAGTCATGGCGATGAAAGGCACGGCACAGGGAACACAGTCACTGGTATTGTGACAGCATTGTGTGGGGACAGATGGGCTATGCTGGTGGTGAGCACTATTATAACATTGTGTATCAACTATACTCCATTAAAAGAAAAAAAAAAAGCAAGAAATCTGCCAGACAGAGACCAAGCATGTGCCAAGGAGAGGGTGGGCGAAGGGAGCAAGAAGGCAGGCAGGCAGGCACACAGCCTGGAGCAGGGACAGTTTTGACCGTCCAGGCATCTATTGAGCCGTGTTCACTTATTCATTCAACAAATGTTTACTGAGCACCTGCTGTGTGCAAAGCTCTTTTCTAGGTGCTGGGAGATAGTAGACAAAACCCTTGTTCTCATGGAGCAGGGTCTGGTGAGGCAGTAAGTGAAACTGGCATCTGGAAATGAGAGTGCTGGTGTGTGTGTGTGTTGTAATGTCAAATAACGTGGTCAGGGGACTTCACCATGAGGGTGATGCTTGATGAGGCAGAGGAGGTGGGGGAGCCCTGTGTGTATCCAGATGGGACATCCCTCTGAGGCAGAAGGAACAGCAAGTGCAAAGGTCACAAGGAGGGCACGCCCAGCTTCTTCAAGAAACGACGTGGGGGCATGTGCGATACGGAGAGAAGTAGCAGGCAGCAAGGCCAGAGCAGCTGGGCTTTACCAGAGGGTGAGATGGGGAAGCAGAAGAAATCAGCAAGGGGCAGGGGCTTCCAGTCTGGTGGCCCCTTTGTCCCGTTCCCCCATGTTGATGAGACCCCCCAGTGTTTGCTGGAGAGAGCTGCGTTTGCAGAGTCCACTGAGGTGTACCCCTTGCTGACCACTCGCCTGGCAAATGGGCCAACCGTGGCCAGGGTAACCTGAAGGTCCTGAGGGCGAGCTCTCTTTTATGCCAAAAGTTGGGCAGAGAAAGTTCCTCGCAGGCATGTGGAGGGAATCCCAACAGGAGGCCTTTACAAGAGATGGCTGGGCCACAGGGAGGGGCCTGCAGCCACTAGAGCCCTTCCTGTGCACATCTGGACTGATACTCAGCCAGCTGCGGCCCTTGATGCTTGACAGGCGGCCATGGGGGAAAGAGGTAGAGACAGAGATAAAAGAGGTAGCAAGAGATATTGAGAGAGGGCCCCGTGTTTCCTGCAGGACTGCTGGCTACACTCCTCTCCTTGGAGTTGTCTGCTTTCTCCCATCCAGTGGGCAGCACAAGGGTGGGATGGAATTCTAGGCTTTCTCTGGAAGCTTGTCCTTCCCAAGACCAGGACCGCCCCAGAGTCTTTTCGTCACATGGCTCAGAGGCAGGGAGGCCCCCGCACTGGTCAGCCTGGTAGCCAATAGGCTACATGTAGCAGGTTTGCCTTGGCAGTGATGGTGGTCCAGAGGGCCAGCTCCCGAGGACCTCCTCCAGCCCCCCTTGCAGCGCAGGGCTGCCGTCTGGACCCCTGCTGTGGGTGTGGGGGAGACAGAGGGCGCCCTCCTTTGGGGCAAGGGAGGCCGCTGCCCAAAGACCAGTGTGGGGGGACTTGTACTCCACAGATGCGCTGCTAGGGACCCTGGCTGGCGGACCCCCGACCCGGCCCTGCCCCAGCATCAGGAGCCCTCTGGACTTCACCATGGGAGTCAGGAGCAGGGAGCCGCAGCCCCCTGACAGACGTGGCTGCTTCTGTTGGGAACTTCCAGTACCGAGGGCCACGTGCTGGCGGAGGGAAGGGAGAAGCCAGGCCGAGTTTCCTTTCCCAGTCCTACCACTGACTCATCGTGCCAGCCGCAGCACCTGTGGGCTTTGGCTCCCTCGCGGCTCCCTCCACGATGGGCCGGGGTGACCCATGGTACAGGGGTTTCCTCCCTCACAAGCACCCAGCACCTCTCCTTGGAAGGCAACGCTCCTGCTCTCTGCTCAGAGCACAGCCTGACTCCTGAGTGGGCGCCACCCCTGCGTCTCCCCTTCTCTTCCCTGACTTTTGGTTTTTTATTCCATGTTCTCTTTGGTCTGACCAGACTGCACTAGCATTCCTTTATTTTTAAACTTTCTGTGTAATTTTGTTTTAGATGTTTTTGCTTAAAAATAGCATTATCTTTGGATTTTATTTTAGCATTATCTTTGGGCTTTATTTTAACTCTTATCTTTATATGAGATAATCACTTAACCACTTGGGCTTACTTCTGGTGTGGTTTTCTACTTTCTGGCATTTTGCCATTTTGCCTTCACTTTCTTTGATTTTTTTCCTCTAGTAACTGGGAAGGTATACATCTTGTGTTTAATTTTGCTTGTTTACTTTTATTTTTAAATGGATATATGTTGTAAAAATGGACCTCGAAATTAAATTTATAACTATTGATTCCCCTCTGTGTAGGAAGAAATTAGCCTATTTCGCTAAACATTTCCTACAATGTTTGCAGGTGGGATCTAGAGTTTTAGATCCAATTTTCCTGTTTAATTTGTTCATTTATTTTATCATTATGCATCTTCTTTTTCTTTTTAAGATTTAATTTATTTATTTGAGAGAAAGAGAGGGAGAGAGAGTACAAGAAGGGGAGGAGGAGCAGAGGGAGAGGGAGAAGCAGACTCCTCACTGAGTAGGGAGCCTGATGTAGGACTCGATCCCAGGACCCTGGAATCATGATCTGAGCTGAAGGCAGATGCTTAACCAGCAGAGTCACTCAGGTGCCCCTGCATCTTCTTTTTCAAGAATAACTGTCCATACTTAGAATCCCTTTCTTTTCTACCTTAACTTCCCCATTCCTGAATCCTAAGCCAGTAGAATGTACTTCTCAATTGAATTTTCTGCAAGGTCGTAACTTAGCAACTCATGCAGATCTGGGATTGTCTGTTGCTCCCTATTCCCCAGCATTAGTGATTGTCTTTGCTTGCTTGATTTTCTATAGTCTTTTAGTAATCTATTCACTTTCTATTCCCTTGTCAAGGATTCGTGTCCAAACAGCCTCCAGGTGAGCCAGTCTATCTCCTCTGCGTACCTTCACATTATTGGCTCCTCTGCCCCTGAGTCTCCTCACACGTTTTCCCAGACCGTGTGTCCGCCCTGGCCCCTGCCTTCCATCCTCAAGCTCGGGGCTCCCTTCATCCCATCCTGACCACCCTTCCCTTCTGTCACACTGAAGCCCCTGCTCCTCATTTCCTGGGAATGTTCTAGACGCTGTTCCCCTGGCTTCCGGCTCCTGGGGCTGCTTTGGGAAGTCAGTGCCAACAGGACTCTCTCCCTAGAAGCTTTTGGGGGCTCTCTCTTGGTCTTCAGTGCTGTCAGGATTCCTACGTGTACCTTGAGGAAGGTCCCTATCCTTCCAGTTCCTGGTCCTTTCCACCCTGGAACGCCCAGACCCTCCACTCTGGGGGACTTCGGTGGGTTGTTTTCCCTGTTTTCTCTTCTCTTTTCTGGAACCCCTATTGTTCAGATGTTGGGTTCCCTGATTGGCCCTCTAACTCTCTGGTCGTTTTTCTCTCTTTGTTCTACTTTATGGCTTTCCTCAACTGTATCCTCCAAACCCTTAGATTTTTCACTTCTGCTGGCATAGTTTTGAATTGCCAGGAGCTCTTTCTTCTTTTGTTCCTTTTGTGGACTACTCTGTTCTTGTCTCATGCTCAGAGTACCATCTTGTATGTCTCTGAGTATATTGATGAATGGTCACCATTTTGAAATTTCTTCTCCCTGCATAACTGTTGCTTCCTTTAAGTTGCTTTTGTCATTGATTTGTTTGTTCTGATCTCTGTCTCTCATCTCAAAGGTTTCCTACGATGTCTGATGGTCCTAGGATGTGTGCATGTGCATGTATGCACGTGTATGTCTGTGTGTGCATGCGCATATGTGTGTGTGATGGGGGAGGGATGGCTTCACTGTGGGCTTCACTGTACAATGATCTACCTGGGTGTCTTCAGGGGGAGCCCCCAGGATCTTTCTTCCTGATCTGGTCAGGCTCCCTGCAGTATCTGCCTGGGGAAAGAAGCCAGCTACCAATGTCTGGGACCCTGGGTGGGGAAGAGGGCTGGAAATCTTGGCATTCAATGTGTTGAGTTCATTTACTTCCCTTGTGTCTTCTGACCTAACTGTGCCTGGCATTCCCCAGTTCAGAGCCCCCATTGTGGTTTCTAGAAAATCAGCCTTCAGTCTTGGGCTGGGATGAGGTGATGCCGGCTAGTGGAGGAAATTTGGGGATCTGACTGCTGAGGAAAAAGCTTTCAACCACCCTCTGTTTCTGTTCTCCAGTGCTTTCAATTCCTGAGACTTTCACAGGTTCCGTGTATCAGGCCTAGGGGCTCAGCACTCTTCCACCTGCTGATAGAGTTACTGGTCACCTAGCTCCCTTCCTGAGTCTGACATTTGTGGTTCTCTCCTCTCCTGTTCTCCTTGTCTTTCTGAGCTTTTGACTCCCCTCACTCTAAAATCCTTTTATCGCAATTGTTGTGGGAATTCAGATTGGAGCAGCGGTTCATACCTGTTTTCAATCAGCCGTATTTAAGCAGGAGGTTAACTGCTGAATTCTGAGTCACAAACTTTGAGTCCCCCAACAGGTAAGAGGAGACCAGGCCTTTCCTGGTGACACCCCACACTGGCCCCACCATTGGCAGCCCATTACTCAATGCAGGTCCCAGGAGACGGATTGTGGAACCACCAAAGTTCCCTTTCATATTAGCTGACCCAATATTTGTGGTAGCAACCCCATTATATCTGCGGTTTCAGGTCTTGCCTATGATTCTACATTTTCTACATTCTTATCTGATATTTGATAACACTTTCCAGTATCTGTTACAGAGGTGGTACATAGTTCATTTTGCCACCTCCAACATCATAGCTGATGCAGATGAGGATCACAAAGAATGGGGAAATTGTCAGGTGAAAGTTTGTTGGGGAGCTAGAGAGAGTCACAGAGTATCACCCCACAGAAAACCCAATAAGTTTAAAAAGATTTTATTTATTTGAGAGAGAGATAGAGAAAGAGAGAGCACGAGCAGGGGGAGCAGAGGGAGAGGGAGAAGCAGGCTCCCCACTGAGCAGGGAGCCCAATGTGGGGCTCCATCCCAGGACCATGAGATCAGGACCTGAGCCAAAGGCAAACACTTAAATGGATGAACCATGGAGGGGCCCCAACAACACTCATTAATATAAAAATGGGAAAAACTGCCTTATGCTTGAAGAGGGTCTGGTGGGCACTACCTTAAAGGAGTGAAACACTTAGCATCTTGGTCACGGGACAGACAGATATCAGGTGACCCCTGAGGTGGGAGAGTTGGAAGCTGTCAACTGTCACTTGTGGTGTGTCTCAAAGTCACTCCTTGCATAGGTGCTTTCAAGGCCTGGGAAGGGTCCAAGCAAGGATCTCCTCAAGGGAATCCATAAGGAGGGCCTTGCAAATTGTGCACCATGGAAGCCAGACCACCCTTGTTCTCAGTGTGGGACTTCTTCCCTCTGCCCTGAGGTCTGTAGTCACAGTCACCTGCCTTCATGCTGCTCAGGTATGTATCACAGATCAGTCTCCATGTGCCCTAGACTTGAGACATGCACTGGGCTTTCCTGAAGGTTCTTCCTGAAGCTCCACTCACTAAGAGGTGAAGGGCACACTCACCTCCTGTCACATGAGTCATTCTCTCTCCACATCTCTCTCCAGAAACAGTCTTTCCCCCATCCAAGCTTGGCTTTCACTCCCATTTCTGGTCATCTCCTCTGTGAATTCTTGCCTCTGGCCTTTCATCACCTTAATGGAGCAGCATCTACTGGGCTTGGAGGTTCCACTGAAATACCCAATTTAGCATTCGGTTGCACTTAAATTTATTTCAAATGGAAACATTCCATCGTAGATTTCTTGAGCTAGATATATCTTAGCTGAATATACCTGAATATAAATACACTGGAATATTATAATAGAAGATGTGAAATTCATTGCCGGCATCACCAATGGTGACAGCGCCATCCTTTGGGATCCACTGTGTTAGCAGAACACCACAGAGAGTCTTTGTGTAAAAGTGTACCCCAGGACACGACTTGGCTGGCTAGGACAGAGAGATCTATGTGGCTCAGCACAATTAAGTGAGAAAATTGTTGCACCTTGTCTGGCAGACTAGGAAGGAGTAGGGGTGGGGCCATCTCGAACAGGTGGGAGAGAGGGAGAGCTGAGAAGACAGGACTGTCTAGTGATTAGTGTTAACCTACTTGCCATGTACCCTTTTTCCTTCATGGCTTGGTGTCCAGGCTTCAGGATGAGGGGATAGATTCAAACCTCACCCCAGGGTTCTTAAGCTCCATCCAAACCATCTGGTTGGGGGCGAGGAAGCACATCACTAGAACAACCTAACGGTCTTTACCTTCTCTCCTGGTTCCTCTAAGGGAAGGAAGGCATGCTCTTATATGTCAGTTATTGTTGTGTAACAAATTATAAAGTAATCCAGTGGCTTTAAATAACAAACATTATTTTTCATGAGGCTATGCATTGGTGGGACCATTCTGCTGATCTCAGGTAGTCTAATTAATGCATCCAGGGTCAGTGAGGGTAGAGGGGAGTTCTGCTGGTCTAGGTTGAAGTCTCTTACATGCTGGGGGATTGGTCAGTTATAAGCTAGGATATATAGGACCTCTTTCTGGGTCTTCCAGAAGGTTAATCCAGAGCTTGCTCATGTAGCAGGTGTTAAGGGTTCCAAAGGGTCAAGTGGAAACTGCAAGATTTCTTGAGGTCCAAGCTCAAAACTGGCACAGTGTCTTTTGCACTCTTCTGTTGGGCAAAGTAAGTCATAGGCCAGCCAGCAGAGGTGGGGAAATGGACCCTGCATTGTGATGGAAAGAGCTATAAAGCCATGTTACAAAGGCATGGACATGGGCAGGGATGGAGAATAGGGCTGGGTTTGCATCCATTTATCACCTCTAGCAACCCACAAGCAAAAGTGCCTGTGAAAACCTCCAGTGTCCCTCTAGCAACGTCAAGGCCAGACACCATTCCTTCTCTGCCATTGGTGGGGCCCCCTGTCAATTCAGTCTGCAGGGTAGGAGGCACATTTCACACCATGTAGAGGGCAAGACTGCCATGACCAATGCTGTGAAGGGGCAACAGTGATGCTCCCAACAGGAGAGCAGGGGCAGGGCTCAGGAACCACAAGACCTTCTGAGGGGCAGCAGAGAGCCATGCACAACATGGCTGAGAGCCTGCCCACATACAAGCCCCTGCCAGCACAGTCAGCCAGGGGAAATAAGAGTGCCAGAAGGAATGGAATTCATCTCCTGGCCCCAAGATGTCCTGGGCAGGGAACTGGAGGACTCAGGGCCCAGATGGTGTTTTTTATCTTGTATTCCAATTGGCGGTGAAGGTTTGGAAAAGAAAGGAACATATGGGAATTGAACAGCTGGCTAAGTAGATGCAATCGAAGAACAGGACTTGGTTTTCTGGACCATGGCTTAAGATGGGTTCTTGGCTAGGACCTAATATTAACTGTCTTAATATCATGCATTTGTACGGGGGCTGAGCTGTTCAGAAAGCACTTCTGTCAGTATGGTGATTCATTCTCACTGTGCATTACCTGAGGTTGAGGGAAGTGGATTTTTATCCCATTTTGCAGTTGGAGTCAGAGGAGAGAGGTCCCCTGCCTGGGATCCTATGGCTGATAAGGGTTGAGGCCAGCTCTGGAATCTAAAATCAGTGCTCACTTTACTGCTTCCAGTGAAAATGGTTTGGAGTAATGTTTTTCCTTTCTTTGTGACCCACAGACAAAAATAAAATTTGTATTGTGACTCAGGATATATATGTTTATTTTTTTAAAAAAGACTTTATTTATTCATTCATGAGAGAGAGAGGCAGAGACACAGGCAGAGGGAGAAGCAGGCTCCATGCAGGGAGCCCAAAGCGGGACTCGATCCTAGGCCCCCAAGATCACTCCTGAGCCAAAGGCAGATGCCCAACCGCTGAGCCACCCAGGCGTCCCGGGATATATATGTTTATTAGTGAGTTTGTAATGTAGAATATTTATGAAAGAGACCAGAGGGAGACATGCCCTAATCCCCAGAAGGAAATAACTATAAAGATGGTCAGACTGTGTTCCTGGGACGTCTTTGTATAAAGGATGCAGAATGGGGAGCTGTTCAGTGTTTCCAGACACTCTCATGGGCCTCGCCTGCTGCGCCGCCACCCATATTCCAAGCCATGATGTCACACCGTTTCCTCTCTGCCTGCTTTCCTGCTCTCATCTCTGGTCATGGGGTCTCTAGCCTACCCACTCCTGTTAGGATGGTTGTCCTCTAGACCCTTTTGTAGGGGATGACTGTTGTTGTTGCCCACCCCCCAACCCTGGCCACCCAGTGTCCTTCACTCTTTCCAGCAACTCACTAATTGGTTTCACAACCCATCAATGGGTTGAGATTCACAGGTTGGGCAGTGGGAACTATCCAGTTTCATCTGTTGGGACTACCTTCTTCACAATCCTGTCTTCCTGACCACGGCAGTGGAGGACATGACCCAAGCTAGCCGACCATAGTGTCCAATTCTTCCAGGACAGAGATGGACCCCCCCCAAGCTGGGCCAATCTCCCTGAGATCTAACCTCTGGGTGTATGCTTGTGGTCTGTGCCCCCTAGTGTCTGACAGGAGGGACTCTGATTTATGTGCTGCTGTTCTCACAGACACCCGAGCAGTGCCCTGTCTAGGAGCTCCCGTGAAGTCACTGCCCGTCCCTGCATGAGGGAGTGTAGGATGGTGTTTGGCTGGTGGCTGGTGGTTCCAGCCTCAAGGGCTATCTCTTCCCACCGTTTCACTGGCTGCTGGCTGGTCTCTCCCCTGCCCTGGCTGGGTGAGTGCACCTGGGCCTTCTGCCATGGGGCTGCAGAGCTAGCAATGGGGTGAATGGTGGCAAGGTAGGGGAAGGTTGGGACTCTTTCAGCCACAAGCCCTCACTGAAGGGGCCCTTCCACCCCTTCCCCAGTCATCCCAGGGTGCTTGGGAGAGAGCTGGCAGGTGCCTTCCACACAGAATCTCCCCACACCTTCCGAGCACTCTGATGGAGACCATGGACCTTCTTAGACAGTTAAAGAAACTGAGGCCACAGGACCTGCCTCAGTTTGAGCTCATGGGCTGAGCACAGCTCCTCTGACTCTAAAACAAGGCTCTATACATCTCTGGTGTCCCCTATAGTATGGTGGCACTCAAAAGGTGTGTTGAAGAGAGCCATGAGCCCAGCATCTAATACTCAGATTCTACAGTGAGAAAGTTATTTGTCTGCAAATTATCTTGCAAGCCTTCTAGTGGCTTCAAGGAATGCCTCGATTTGGTGCTAGAGTGTGTTAACACCTTTATAATACTTGCTAATCTCTCTTCTCCTAATGAAGAGGGAGTGGGCCTGGGGCTGAGAGTCTTGCCAGGCAGTGGTATCAAATTAGGGTTTAATAACATTATTTTGACTTCATTGTGTTTTCTTGTACTTATAATATGGAAAATGAGACTCCTTCCCATCTATGATGTGATTTAAAGCTTCCTGTTAGTTATATACTAAATAGAAAGGAAAGAAATGGAAAAATAAAATTTAGGTATAAGTTAAAATTAACTAATATCTGAGGGAGTCCAAAATGGAAGTGAAGGGAATAGCTGAAGGGAGATGTAGCATATGGGCACCCAAATCAGTAGAATATAGGCCAGCACGCTGACCTGGGTGACTACAGGCCAGCACACTGCCTCTCCCGCAGGCAGGAGAGCAGCTGGGCACCCTGGGGCCATGCCCTGGGCGCCAGCCAGCCAACCGAAGCTTGTCCTCATGGCTTCTCGGCCCAACCCTTCCCTGTGTGGGGACACGCCTCAGATGGAGGATCAAGATGTGGGTATTGCTTTCTGGGACCTCTGAGCTGCATGCACCTGCCATGGCCTGGGGATGGGTGGGCCAAAGGCTGCCTCTGGGGAACTGTTATTTTTTCCAAAGCCTAGGATACTTACTGTGGTCCTGGCACAATGCCTACCTCTTGCCCAGCCCACTCCCTCAGTCAGAACCTTGACAATTACGAAGAACGCCTATCACACTCCTAAATGTAGACTTTTTCCAGACTCCCCCTCATATGCCTGCCTTCTCTCATGTCTGGGTTAGTCAGAACTGTTTGGGTGCTTAGACAAAGGCCTAGGAGGCTGATCTAACCAGGGTGGAGTAAACCTGTTGGTTACTCAAAACCGTCCCTTCCGTGTCCCCCTGTTGTTTCTGTGTTGTTAGAGTCCCAGACCTGCCTGAGTGTTCACTCTCCCGCAGAAAGCCCTGGGCAGAGGTGGGTCTTTAATTAGTCTGAGCCAGTCACAGCAGTTCCATTTCCCTAGCTAGTGATTGGCTTAGGAAGAAGCAGGGGGCCCAATTCAGGCCATTGAAAGGTGAGGTTGCCTCTGCGATGCCCAGTGTCTTGGCAGCCATCTTAGGCTCATGAGGAACAGCCTAAGGGAAGTGGGCTGAGAATGACAAAGCAGAAAGATGGAAGGGCCTTAGGGCTTCTATTTGGGTAAGATAATATCTAAACCACTTCTAGTTAGGTTTTCTGTTACTTGCAACCAAAAAAGCAATCCAAGTGATATACATAAGACGGCCAGGGAGCAGCAGCCTTGGGGACCAGGTGTCAATACCCCAGTTCTCTGTCGGCAGCTCTCCTCCTCATTTCTTTGCCCCTGTCACTTTCATCTCCATTCTCCTCGGAAGGGGCTGGGGTTTTCTTTGGTGTGCTTTTCTGTAGCCTGAGGGCATGAAGGTGGGTGGAGGAACCTTATTCGGTCATGGGGAGATCTGGAATCCATTTTCTTAATAGGGATTCCAGTAAATGTGGAGACTGGGGACACTTTGGCCCTGGCTGTGACCCCAGCAATTGGGTCAGTGTTCTCCAGCTGCTTCTTCCCCGACACACAGCACAGCCTGGACACTTCAGCAACCCCCTGCCCCCGTTCCTCGTTCTCCTGGACCATCCTCCTTCCTGGCTACTTCTCGGCACAGGGGCAAGGTCCCAGGACACCCCCTGACCTCAGTGTTTCTTTTTATGGTGATTATTTTTAAAAGTGGTACAAGGTTTTTCTATTTTCTCATCCGTTTTTACTGTGTTTTTAAAAAATACTTTTTCCCACGGGGCACCTGGGTGGCTCAGTTGGGTAAGCGTCTCTGGATATCGGCTCAGGTCATGATATCAGGGTTGTGAGATCGAGCCCTGCATTGGGCTCTGTGCTGGATGTGAAGCGTGATTAAAACTCTCTCGGGGGTGCCTGCGTGGCTCAGCGGTTGAGCGTCTGCCTTTGTCTCAGGTCATGATCCTGGGATCTGGGGATCGAGTCCCGCATCAGGCTCGCTGCATGGAGCCTGCTTCTCCCTCTGCCTCTGTCTCTGCCTCTCTCTGTGTGTCTCTGTGTTTCTCACGAAAAGGAGGATAAAAATCTTAAAAAAAAAAAAAAAAAAGATTCTCTCTCTCTCTCCCTCTGCCCCTACCCCACCTGCCCTAAAAAAAAAAATAGTTTCCCCATTTGTTTTTACTATATTTAATTTGTTTTACTAGGTATTAGGGTAGGAGATTCTGTGATCCTGCTTCATTGTAGCGTCTTTACCCCAGTTCAGCTTGGCTGACCTCTGTGCCCCCCACTGAGCAAGCCACCTGGTGGCCCCAAACCCCTTCCCCACCAGGAACGATGCCGATGCCGGCTCAGGCATCCTAGAGGGTGGGGAGGGTGGAGGGGGTGGGTTATTGCACAATAGACCACCTGCCACCTTCCCTGTGCCCTGGACCTCTGATTCAGTTATGAAACACTTATCTGTGTGTTCTTGCTTATTTTGAAACAAAGTAGGACTTTGTAAGAATAGCTCAGTATAAGATTTTACTGTGTTAAAAAAAAAATGAAGCCTATTTATGGAAAACAGCGAAACACCATAGATCAGATCAGATTAGGGTTCTCAGAGTAAGACAGACCTGGATTTGAATTCTGGTTCTGTGTTTTAGCAGCTCTGTTGCTAAGTCTTAAATAAGAGTAGACTCTTATTTAATTAAGGGACAGACAAAACGTGGGCAAGTTACGTCATCTCTCCTAACCTCAGATTCCTTCCCTGAGAGTGAGGATAATAATACTTCTTGAGCTGTTATGACAAGGATGAAGGGCTCCATGCATGTAAAGTGCCCGGCACAAGGCTTGGCCTGCCGCTGTCAGGAATGGCTGTCACTATTCAGAGCAGGACAGAAAGAAACGCCACCGTCAGGTGTGCTTATGCGCACAACGTGTTCATTTACCCCGCTTGTCAATAACCATTGTTTGGTTCAGCCCTGGTTTTCTTCAGACCTGAGCAAGCCGAACGTCACAAGATGCCTGTGAGCCCCCAGTTCTGGGCGAGAATCGCAGCTGTTCGCCACACTCAGGGCTGTGAGGCTCTACACGTCCCCCCGGAGCTCACCCTGGCCCTCCTCCCCCGGACTCCCTCTCTCCATCTGTCCTGTCTCACCCCGAGTTCCCACGCCAGCAGGTGCACCCTGGACCTTCCTCTCCTGCATCTGCTGTAATGTCTGCACCTGGTCCACGCGGTCCAACCTGGGGTCTCCACTCTCAACTCGTGAGCTTTGTTCTGGCTCAGACGGAGAACGAGGCCCATATTTTTCTTCTACGAGCCAGTGCTGGACACACTGTAGGTGCCGAAGAAAGTCCTATCGGCTGAGTGCTCTGTAGGTTCTGTGACCGCCTCGTCCAATAGCTCCCTCTTCACTGCCCATTCTCTCCCCTGTTTGTTCCGCTGTAGGGCTCATCAATAGTGGACAGGAAATGTTTACCACCTGCTTAGACCCGAAGGAATGTGAGCACCACAAGGGCAACTGCACCATCCGTTTTGTTCTCTGCTCTAGCCCCACCCCCTGCAAGATTCGCCGACACATAGTAGGTCTTCAGCAAATATGTGTTAAGTGAACAAAGACACCAGCCCATCCGCTACGATGAATCTTTGGTTACTCGTCGTAGATTGGATTCTTACAGAGAGTCACAAGGACTCTTGGGTGTGAATGCACACGCTTTATTAAATGGGATAAAGTAGAGGCCAAAGGAGAGAGGGAGAGGGGGATAGAGAAATAGAGATGGAAAGAGACAAAGAACACACACATACACACACACTTGCACCAATTAATTGTATCTAGTGACAAGTCACCAGGAGTTGGCTCAATACCTTTCTACCTGTCTGATGGCCTAATCAAAGTCTGCCTTCCTTAATCCTACTCACCATCCCTCACATTGATCCCGCACCAGAGAAGAGAGAAGAGCATATGCCCGGGGGCAGAGAGAATGCAATTAACAGCCCTGTGGCTTCATTTCAAAGCTGTCACCCCGCAGTTTGCCCTAACTCTGCAGAATTTTTTTTTTTTTTTGTCCTCTGGGCTATTTCTCTTCTCACCTTTCCTTTCTACAATTCATGTTTTGAACAATAAGCAAACCAAGAACTTATAAAAAGAAACTATGGGATTACACCAGGGATTCCCAAACTTTTGGAAGACATAGAAACTTGGTTTTTAAAGAAATTCATGACAAATGGAGACTTAACAGTTACATTCAGAGGTAGGTGGTATTCACAGCAATCCTATCAGGCTCAGAGAGGTAAAGACAGTTGCTAAAGGTCACACAGCTAAACAATAGAGCTGTGCCTAAGCCCCAGCTCTAGGCACAAGGCTCAGGCTTTCCATGCCCAGGACCACTACCTAGGCCAAAGGAAATGTTTGCAAGGCCACTGTGTTCTCATTTGTGAGCATCAAGCCAAGACTCCTGAAGGATGGATGGCAGAGATGGAGCAGGTGGGGCTTCCAGACCTGGGCATCCTTCCTGGCTAGTCCAGAGGGACCCTGGTGGTCCCTTTCATATCTGACTTATGGGGTCAGGAGTGGTTGTCGGAGCTTGTCCCCAGAAAGGCTGAGAGGTAGCACTTGGTGTGTTCTTGCTGGACTGGACTCTCAGACTCCTGTTCAAATTCCACGGCTGATCTGGGTGGGGCAGGGGCTACGGATCTGTCTGTGGATGGTGGGAGATGAAGACCCTTTAGTAAGTAGGACGGAGTTGTGTGGGAGGGAAAAGGAAAAGAAAGGAGGGTTGAACTGGAGCTCGGCTGGCAGTCGGTCCCACTGACTTGCTGACACAGATGGTGGGACGGGGGTAGGGGATGCTGGGAAACCCATGGCATGAGAAATGGAACCTGGTATGGACTCTCTAGAGAAGCCAGGAGTGTGACCACCCTCCCTGGACCTGTAGCTTGGACTCCCCTGGTGGCTGTCCCCAGCAGGCCAGGATGAACTTTAGGGCTGGTTGGGGGTTCCCTCAGCTGCAATTCAGTCTAAGTACTTCTGGAACAACACCTGGCCAAGGTGACACCACAGGCTAGCGCTCCAGTACCACCTCTCCAGTTCCCCCACCCTGGATGGAGGGCTGGGGATCAGCCCGTGCACCAGGCACAGTGGGAGTGGGAGACAAGAAGCAACACACATGGCACAGGGGTGCTGGGGCCACCTGGCATGGCATCAAGACCTTCATCACCAGAAGAGTCCCCCCCCACCGCTCTGGGGAGGCCTCTGACCTTCAGCCTGGGAGGTTGTGGGGCGGTGGAGGAGGCGGCAAGCAAACATCTGCTGGAAGGACCTGGTGTGAGGTCTACAGAGTTCCTTAATTTTCTGCCCTTCCCACTGAGAGCATTCTGCTGTGGCTTCTCAGTGGCCTACAGTCCTTTGGGTCCTGCCAGCCCATAAGGATGTCAGGGTCACTGGGAGCAGGAGAAGCCCAAGGAGATTGCAGATGTGGGAGCCAAAGGGGCCACTAGAGGTATGTTCTGGTCTCAGGGGTGGGCCAAGTGTGTGCTCACTGTGGTGGCCCTGCTATATGGGCAGGGGGGACAGCCCGTTAGACTTTGGCTAAAAGAGACGTCTGCCTTCATCACTCTTGCTGGAAGCCCTACCTCCTGCCTCTGCTTTTGCAAGCTGGTCTGTGGGGGTGGTTGGCAGGGTAGAAAAGGATGTGGACTGAAGGGCCCTGGGGGCACTGTGACAGTGGGGTTCTCTGGGGTCCAGGGGAAGGCTGTCTGTCAGCCAGTGGTAGACTTGGATTAGCTCGCAAGTACAGTGCAGGGATGAGCTTGGGTGAGAAAGAAAGGCCACTCCCCCAGAACAGACTCTTAACATTGTTCTCTAGTGAAACAAGAAATACATCCAGGGGATCCCTGGGTGGCGCAGCGGTTTGGCGCCTGCCTTTGGCCCAGGACATGATCCTGGAGACCCGGGATCGAATCCCACGTCGGGCTCCCGGTGCATGGAGCCTGCTTCTCCCTCTGCCTGTGTCTCTGCCTCTCTCTCTCTCTCTGTGACTATCATAAATAAATAAAAATCAATAAAAAAATTTTTTTAAAAAACCTGCTTTGCTGGAACTTAAAAAAAAGAAATACATCCATATGCTCTTTGAAAAAATAAAATAGAATAAAAATAAAAAGATCGCAGATAAACCCAAAGTCCCCCGTGGCCAACTTTTTACTGCCATGCACTCCCCAAAGTAATTACACCTATGAAGCTGATGGGTTTCCTTCCAGACTGTTAGAGATGCTTTTCTGTGTTGATCCATGTAGATCTGGGTTCCGTGTCTGAATAGTTGAGCAATATTCTATGCATGATTGCACAACATATGAGCCCTTCCCCAGGTGATGGACACATAGTTGTTTCCATTGTCCCCAGGTAGCATCCTGGGACACCCCTCCTATGCATCTGGAGGGGGCTCCGGGGCCCACCGCCCACCACCACCCCAGAAGGGGCACTGCTGCTCCTGAGACACACACATTCTCATGGGGCTTCGGGTAACCCATACCTTCAATTTCAGCGGCACATGATATCATCAAACCAATTTTTGCCAGTTACGGGGGTGAATAAGATGCCATCTCTTGGGTGATTTGATTTGCATTTCCCTGCTTACTGGCAAGGCTGAGCATCTTTTCTTCTGTCAGTTGGCCTATCTAT
The DNA here is from genome assembly GCF_905146905.1 of Nyctereutes procyonoides. Taxonomy (NCBI): domain Eukaryota; kingdom Metazoa; phylum Chordata; class Mammalia; order Carnivora; family Canidae; genus Nyctereutes; species Nyctereutes procyonoides. The sequence goes on along the minus strand of NW_026575131.1, from coordinate 1,456,168 downwards.
TTTCTCTTCAGTGAATTCATATCCTTTGGCCATTTTCCTATTTGGTTGCTTATCTTTTCTTATTAATGTGATGTGTTGTTTATATATTCTAGACAGTCCAGGATAGATTTCTCTGTGGAGAGCAGCACGTTGGAGGTCTATTAGACCAGCAAACAGGACTGTCTGTGTGGGGCTGCTGCTCGTCACTAACCGGAACCTCTGTGGCCCTTTTCTTTCTTCCAATTTTGAGATGTAATTGACATCGCTGGATGTGAAACTATGTAAGTTTAAGGCACACAGCATCAGTGGCTTGACTTACATATATTATGAAATGACTTCCATAATAAGCTTAGTTAACATCAGCTGCTCCTATAGATACCGAAGGAAAAGAAAAAAATGTGTTTTCCCCCCTTGTGATGAGAACTCTTAAGATCTACTCTCATAACAGCTTTCAAATACATCCTACAGCAGCATTGGCTGCAGCCACCTTGCTGTACTTTACATCCTGGCAGTGTCTGGTCCTTTTGATTGACAGCTGCACCTCCTCCACTGAAAATAGGCGTGCTGTGAGCCATGGTCATGGTGGAGGTGGGCGACGTAGCAGGGCCTCCCTGGAGGAAACAGTTATGTCCTGTTTTGAGTCTCACATGTATATGGATTTCCTGTTGGAGAGGAACATCGCTTCTCAGGCAGTCTCCGCAGGGGACTGGTTCTGTGAGTTGGGAATCCAGCACCAACCAACACTCAGCATCTCTTTTCTGAGAGAAGGGGAATCCAGACCCTCCACCTTGGAAATGGGTGCTAGGTGGAAGGGAGACAGTGCAGAGTGAGAGGACACCAAAGATCCTGTCAGAAAGCTCTCTAAGAGCTCTGGGGTGCTGGCTCTGAGCAGGGAAAGGATTCCAGCTCACCGGGAGGACCCTCCCCGGATCCCACACTGTGCAACCTTTCAAGGGATCGAGGCTCTTCTGCTCACTTCTCTTCCTCTCGAGAACTAGACTCAGGAGGAAATGAGCAGGTTATGTGTGTGTGCGGTGGGGGTGGGAGGCTCCTCTGAGGGCAGCCCCCAGCACCTGTGTAGGGGGAGCGATTGGGCTACAGATGATGCAGCTTTGCTGAACCCCCAGAGCTCTGGGGCTGGAATGGGCTTCAGATTTGTCCCCAGCTGAAGCAGAGGGCTGGGCTGGCTCACCCCTGCATTGCCCCAGGGCAGGTGCAGGCTTGGCAGAGGCAGCTGCTGGAGGCGGCTCAGCAGCCCGTGGTCCTGACAGCTGGGGACTGGGAGCGGCCATCTGATGGGAACACGTTCTAGTGGATCCCATCTCACTCAGAGCAGAGCCTGAGTCTTAGCATTTTTTAAGCCACCAGATCTCGCTGAAGGCTGTATCTCTGGCCTCTGCTCTTCTTCTGGTTCACTCTTTCCCCTCTTTGCTTAATTCAAACTGTCCCCCATTCTTCCTGGAAAGTGTCAAACATTTTCTTGCCTTGAGCTCTGGACGGAATGTTCCATCACCCAGCCCATAAGGGCATGGCTCCATTCCTTGCCTTCTTCCATCCCTTGAGTGCTGGAATATCATCTTCTCAAGGAGACATATCCTGAGCACCCTCCTGAGAATGGAAATTGTGCTCCCAAGTATCTGTGTCCTCCAAGCCCTGCCTGGTGATTGTCTGCAGTGATCACCACCATCAGACATAGCTCATCGTTTTTCAGATCAGACGCTTGATGAGGGTGGGCATTTTTGTCTTCTTTGTTCACCACCAGGTCCCAGGTACCTGGAACTGGCCTGGCTCACCACAAGCTCTCCACAATGCTTCCTGATAAATGAATGAATGAGCAAACAGAGGGCACAGCAGGCAGTGAACAGATTCTTCGCAGCCAAGGAATTTGCTGCATCAAGAGACCCTGTGCCAAGGTAGCCACTCCATGAAGGCAAGCCAGGATCTCTGTGGGGGACCTGTGAAGGATAAAGCCGTGTGATATACCTGGAGTAAAGTTCAGACTAATAGAAAGTCAGACATATAGACCAGGGCACGGGCCAGGCAGCTACACTGAGCGTACATAAGACCATTCACAGATAAAGTTGTTCAGCTGCTGTGTTGAGGCTGGGAGACAGGGCTGACCACCCTCCCAGGCCCTCCTTCGTGCCACAACTTACCAAACCTGAGATGAAGATTCTTACCTCTTCCAGGTGTGCAGCAAGGACACCTCCATGAAACCCACTTTGTTATTTGAAGGGACATGTCCATGGTGTCAGATCCTCTCTTGTTAGTGCCCAGCTGTTCCAACGCTCATCGGGCTGTGCTGAGGAGGTGCTTTGTAGATGTAGGTAACATCTCCAATAGGTTGATCCTATGTAGAGGGGATTATCCTGGGTGACCTGAGTGGGCCTGATCTAATCAATGGAAAGCTCCTACAGCAGAGCTGAGATTTCCCTGAGGAATAAGAGAGTTTCCAGCCTGAGCTTCCTGTTGCTCTGCCCTACAGATCTGGGATTTGCCTGGCCAGCTCCCACTACCACCAAAGTCAATTCCTTGTTGTAAATTTCTCTGTCACTCCTTCACCATAAATGTCACAGTAGTACATAAGGGCTGATGACTCCCATATTCTATAGGGGTTTTTGAGAAGTGAGAGAGCCAGAGGGTCGGACTTGGAAAAGGTACTTCTCAGAAGGCAACAGCTACTGTAAGGGATAAGAGAGGGCATAGCCAAAGATAACAGTGGCTTTGAGGGGGTCAGGGGTTTGGGTTTGATATTCGGGCCAGTGTCATTCCTGATGGAGCAGAGAAGGAAACCCACTTCCCTTTCTTTTACTTGGTGAACCTGTGGGCTTCCAGAATGCTGTCTGTTCCATGTCATAGGGCCTTTATCGGACTGGACTATCATTTGTTTATTTATCTCTATCCATCACATCTGTGTATCTATGTATCTCCACTTACATCTTTCTGCCTTATCACTCCTACTTGTTCTGTTTCTCTGGTAGAACTGTAACTGATGCAGATGAATAGTAAAAAAAAGTAAGGGGTGCCTGAGTAGCTCAGTCTATTGAGCATCTGACTTTGGCTAGGGTCATGATCTCAGGGTTGTGAGGTTGAGCCTTTGTCAAGGCTTTCTGCTCAGCAGGGTGTCTGCTTGTTCCTCTCTCTCTCCCTCTGCCCCTCTGCCTCCTTGTGCATCTCTCTCTCTCTCTCTCTCTCTCTCTCTCTAATAAACAAATAAAATCTTAAAAAATTTTTAACTTGGAGAGGGGGCTGTGAATACATTTTACTCCATTTGGTATAGACAAATTTTCTTTTTTTTTTTTATAATTGAAGTTCAATTTGCCAACATATAGCATAACACCCAGTGCTCATCCCATCAAGTGCCCCCCCTCAGTGCCCATCACACAGTCACCCCCACCCCTCCGCCCACCTCCCTTTCCACCACCCCTTGTTCATTTCCCAGAGTTAGGAGTCTCTCATGTTCTGTCTCCCGCTCTGATATTTCCCACTAATTTTCTCTCCTTTCCCTTTTATTCCCTTTCACTATTTTTTTATATTCCCCAAATGAATGAGACCATATATAATGTTTGTCCTTCTCTGATTGACTTATTTCACTCAGCATAATACCCTCCAGTTCCATCCACATCGAAGCAAATGGTGGGCATTTGGTTATAGACAATTTTCTAAGACATATTTGGTCAGGACACAATCACCAAGTGCCTAATCAGGGTGGAGCTAGATACCCAGATATCCGTGGCTCAAGCAAAGATGGCCAAGGTCATAGACCTAGATGGCAAAATAAGCATAATAATTGTTTAGAACAGTTGACCTGCACATGATCAGCACATGATGAGGAAGGGCACGGTGTAGAAGATGAGATGCAAATGGACAATTGCCTTGGACATTGCTGACCAAGAAAGTATTCACAGAGGAAAAGGTCAGTGTCCATAGGACCTGGGTGGTCAGTCCAGAGTCATGAAGACAGACCTAGAGGAGACTTGCTGTCCAAGGTTTCATGGACAAGAACATAGTCCTTGAGGGCAAAGCTAGTGAAGATAGTGTAGACAGGACATCATTGACCAAGAACACGTCTTGACAATGACAACAGTGTAGACAGCTGGGCAGGATACTCATGGCTATTGTGTGTTTGGGAGATAATTGTCCTTGAGATGGGCTCCATGTGTGCTTGTGCTAGAGGTAGGCTATGGTTTGTTTTTCTTATTTATCCAAGAAGCTATTTTTGTTCATTAAAACCTAGTTACTCGCTGTATCTAGCCAGGATCCTGGAGTGCTCGCTTGGTTAATTTAAGCAAGCGGAGCTTTGACAAAGTAATTTTATTGTCCTCTGGGATTGGCCAGCTTATGCCAAACCTCACTCTTTCCATTGAAATGGAGTTAATTTTCACTGAAATTGCTTCTTAGCAGACAAACACATTCCCCATCATTGAGGGCTTATGCTTCTGCAGATCTATTATTCCTTAACTTACATTCCCAGGCAGCACAGGAGCCATGCCCAAGACAGATAGAGTCTCCCCTGCATGGTGGGGGGAGGCGAGGGTGGGGATAGCAGCACCTGCTCAGGCCCGCATACCTTATTATGCTTAGCCATTAGCTACTAACCTTGGATCAGCCACTAGCCTGCACAACCAGAGCTGTCAATTGCCCAACTCTATGCCCAGCCCAGCAAGAGGATGCAGGAAAGGGGTGCTGTGACCACCCCTTCAAAGAACTCAGTTTATTTGTTGATGTGAGATTTAGACATAAGACCCAGAAATGACAGGGGGCAGCCTAAAGGAGGAACGGAATGGCCCTTGGAGGGTCCTACTATGGGGGAGCCCTGGAGTTTCTGGTGAATTTGGGGGAGGGGCTGCAAGAGTGGGCAGGGATGGGATGGTCTGGGTGATGGGTCCAGTGGGGCACAAAGACACTCAGTGTTCTTCAGAGAGGTGGTCAGACCAGGAGCAAAGGCCAACCTTGGGGTCAAGGTCACAGTGTTTCAGCCAGCATCTAAGTCACCAGCAGTGCTAGCATCTGAGGCATAAAGGGGGTCAAAGGTAAGATCAATGCTATAGGGAGGGTCGGCTGGGGCCCGTAGATTCTGGTACAGGTTGCTCACACGGCCAGTGGGCAAAAATAGTCAGATCCCAGTTGTGCAAGCAGAAATGTGTTAGCTCATATTCTTTAATTCAGCCTTGGCTAGAAAATGTAACTGAAGCAGAAGCTATGGGCTTTGCCTAACAGTTAATGAAGAACCTAGAAAAAAATGGGAATCTGTTGACACAGATGCTCAAAGAAGACAAGCAATAAGCTAGCCATTACGTCTTGTTAGATGGATTAGGACAACGCTGGGGAATATTTGCATACCAATTACCATAAAATTTAAGTTCAATCTATACTTATTTTATGTCTTGTCTTCAGAGTTTCCGTCTACATCTGTTTGCTAAGAAGATCCATTTTCCCATAATATTGAAAATTTGTCATAATAGTTTCAAAAATTGTTGACTTGTAACATTGAGATTAAAAATGTTTATTAGAAAAAAACACACATTTGTTAAAATATTTGTATTCGTGCAGTTATGTATTTACCTTGATAGTAATTAACCCACTATTTCTCTCAGTAATCAGCAAACTGTAGTCAACTCAAGATGTATCAGATAAGGCTGAATTCCTTACTGTTGTGGACACAGGAAGATGCACATTTCCATGTAAAGTGTATCTGCAAATACAACCTGGGTGATGTGATGGGGATGTTTATGCAATTGACCCTGGATGTTTCTATTCATCCTTGAGGGTAAGAGAGGCAGCTCAACCGAGCCTGGATTTTCTCCAGTTTGGGAATCTAAAACAAGACAAATTTGAGTTTGAATCTCAGCATTGCACTTGTGAGCATTGTGGTCTTGGGCAGGTTACTTAACCCTGAGAAGCCTGTTTCCTCAGCCGTGAAATAGGGATAAATGAGCGTGGGCACATCAGGGCACAAAGATGATTAGACATTTCGCACTGCAATTGGCGAGAAGGCACTAACATAGCCATTAAAATTGTTGAGCAGGTGACACTGGCTGCCTCCCCAGGAGCAATAGGCCCAGGCTGTCAACCCACAGCATGGTTTGCAAGTGTCAGGGTCACCAAAAAAGACATGGCTCCCACAGACACTAGATAGAACAACATTTTACACAAGACGAGACAGGGCAAGATCAGCTACGGTGGTGGGCATCAATCCACCATAGCCAACAGGTCTTGCCCTCCAGCTGACACAGGGCCACGGTTTGCATGCACCTGTCTTGTGCTGCAAGCAAAGGACCCTGCTCCCTCCACATTGGGAACAGATAGAGCAGTAGGGTTGGCCAGAGGTCATATGACACACACACTTAAGCAGAACAAAGAAATACATATCAAGCCCAGAACAGAGAAAAACACTTCCACACTAAGAGATGTGCCCTGCTCAGGCTACCAGGGCTCCTTTTCTCCATTGGAAGGCAGCGTCTGAAGCCCAAAACACAACCCAATGCCACTGGTGCAAAGTTCGAGCAACCAGCACACAACTGCCTTTCCCAGCAAGGATCAATATTATTATCAAGGTCATGATGGTCATTTCTCCTTTCCCCTGCCTTCTTTCCACCTGCTTCATCAGGAAAGTCTGTCTTCTGTTTGAGCTGAGTCCCAGGCCTCAGCCACCTGTGTGCTTCCTTCATCTTTTTCGCTTGTTTTGTTTTCCAGTTGATATTATTTTCTGATTAATATATGCTCATGGCAAAGAAAAAAAGAAAAGAATCCCCAAACACACAGAAAAGTGAAAAGAATAAAATTAAAATCATTCATAAGCCCCTACTATTAATAGTGCCATTAATATTTTGGTGTATTTTCTTGCAGCCTTTCTTTCTACAAATACACGCACACGTATCATAAACAAACTTGGAATTATATTACTTACAAAGTTTTTAATATACACAGTTTTACTTAACATTTCCCTGACACATTACCACATATTCTTTGAAAGTGCATTTTTAAAGCCTACCTGATATTTTATATTATGGGTGTGACACGTGTCTATTACTTTAGTGACGTAATTCCAGGAGATGTGATATTTTGAGTATTCCGGTAGACAAGCAGTTGTAGCCTTTTACATTTGTATATGTCTCTACTAAATTCTACCTTGATTTGCTCCTTCTTAGGGTGTCAGTCACTTTGATCTAGTCATTTCCAGGGAAAGTCAGTCACTTGAGATTTAAAATCTTCTTATATTTCTTTCTCTTCTTCTAGAGTAACAACTAAGTTCCTTTTTTTCTTTTTCTCAATAAGCAAAACCCTAAAAGCCTCAGGACAGGAAACCAATGCTGTAAAACCACAGCCGGTTTCCTGGCAGCCTAGGAAGGATGAAGCTCTGTAAAGGCCAGGTCTCTGTAAAGGCTAGGTTGCATTCCCTACTTCGGAGGTGTGTGTGTGTGTGTGTGTGTGTGTGTGTGTGTGTGTTGCACCATGCTCCTGCTCTGGTTGCTGCAACAGAGTCACCTGAGGGCTATCAAAATTCCTGAAGCCTGGCCACACTGAGGCCAATGATGCCCGAGTGCCAGGCTGGCTCTGGGCTCCAGTGCTGGTTAAATCTCCCCAGAGAGCTTGAGAACCAAGACCTGGGGCCCTTTACTGTGCAATGTGGCCCAAAGCAATGAATGTGACCAAGGAACTGCTAAAACACAGAAACTCAGAATCTGGATTCTAACAAGACCCTCAGGTGGTTCAATAACACATTGAAGTATGAGCAGATTGAGGTGGAAGTGTAAAACACATTTATATGGCTCTTAACTCCATCTATACTGGTGTTATAAGAGTGATAATACTTGGCTTTTGAAAAACACACTGAATGGGATTACTTTGGAGAGATCTGTGCTGTGAGCCCCATCACACTCCAGGGTTAATCCAAAAAAGGGATGGATAGTTTGCTGGCCCCACAGTCTGGGTTCTATGGCATATGGGACAACTGAAAAAGGATTTGGGGCTGGCCAAGCTAAGGGGCTCAAATTTGTGAAGTCCTGCCCCTCCCAGAATGGGTAGGGATGAAGGATGGAAATGGGTCACAAAAATGCTTGTAGAGTGACCCTCCTATGCTGTACATGGGCTAATGTAAAAAGGGATATAGCATAGCACTATATAAATAGTCATATATGATATCCAAAAGGATTTACATTAAGAAAACTGTGGGCAATTTTTATTTTAATTATGCATATAATTTTTACATAGAATATGTATTGCTTTGATTAAAACTATAAAATTCCTTTTAGGAGTTCCTTTTCATACTGCTATAAGGTAAATTATAATTATTATTTCTTCTTTCAAAGGTTTGCCTTATTCATTGAAATCTTTAATCCATCTGTAATTTACTTTGTCTGAAGTTTATGTCCCAGTAGCATTTACTGAAAAATCCAGCCTTTTTCTCTGACGTCTTAGCCTTTCTCTGAATTTTCTTTGTTCCTCAATTCCACGTCACCCATATCATCTATAAAATTATTATACCTACAGGGGTCTGTTTCTGGGACAATTGTCCTTTTCTGTTTATCTGCTCAGCTATACTGGTGGTAGTATGGCACCATTTGATTATGCCTTTCAATGCTTTTGCTTTATCTAGGAATGCAAACTTGCCCTTATCATTCCTCTACATGTATTATTTCATATAAGCTTTGGAGCTACTCTGTCAGATTTGAATTAAATATTACAACAACTTAAGAAGAATTAGTATATTTGAACTACTTAGGCTTTGCATTCAGGGAATGTATTTTTCTTCTCATGTTTACTTTTTAAAATGTCTATCATTGCCTTAATTTTTTTTCCTTTGACTAGTATTTGCAGTCTTTTGAAAAAAAAAAGTGTTTTCCCAAAGAAAAGTAAGACTTTAAAATTTGTTTCCAAAATAACAATAATGAAAATACCACATATTTAAACTAATGGAGGCAACTAAAGCTATATTCAGAGGAATATTCAAGGTCTTAAATACTTTCAAGAGTAAGAAAAAAAAAAAAAAACACCCAAGATCAAGACTAAGAATTCAATTTAAAGTCTTAAAAAAAAAAAACAAACAAACCAGCTTTTTAGGATGAAATAATGGCATTAAGAGCAGAATTTTAAAAACAGAAATTTAAGTTTAAATTCTGCCGGGATTTAAAAAACAGAAGAATTGATGAACAAATTCAAGTAATAATAGCAGCTCTGTGTGTTTTAAAGTTCTGTTGTTAGGTGCATATATGTTTAGGGTTGTTAATGTCTTCTTAGAGACATTTGTCTTGCAGAATGTTCCTTTGTCTACTAATAATATTCTTCTTTTGTTTTCTTCAAAGCCTACACATTGTCTTATATTAGTGTAGCCATGCCAGCTTTTTAAAAAAAATTTATTTTATTTTTATTTAAATTCAGTTTGCCAACATAGTATAACACCCAGTGCTCATCCCATCAGGTGCCCTCCTTAGTGCCTGTCACCCAGTTATGCCATCCCCTCATCCACCTCCCCTTCTACAATCCTTTGTTTGTTTCCCAGAGTTAGGAGTCTCTCATAGTTTGTCTCCCTCTGTAATTTTTCCCACTCAGTTCCCCTCCTTTCCCTTATAATTCCTTTCACTATTACTTATATGAAACCATATGATTGTCCTTCTCTGATTGACTTACTTCACTCAGCATATTACCTTCCAGTTCCATCCACATTGAAGCAAATGGTGGGTATTCATCTTTTCTGATGGCTGAGACCACATCTTCTATATCCATTCATCTGTTGAAGGAAATTGTGGCTCCTTCCACAGTTTGGCTATTTTGGACATTGTTGCTGTGAACTTTGGGGTACAGGTGTCCCAGCAGTTCACTGCATCTGTATCTTTGGGGTAAATCCCCAGCAGTGCAATTGCTGGGTCGTAGGGCAGATCTATTTTTAACTTCTTGAGGAACCTCCACAGTGTTTTCCAGAGTGGCTGCACCAGTTCACATTCCCACCAGCAGAGCAAGAGGGCTCCCCTTCCTCCTCATCCTCTCCAACATTTGCTGTTTCCTGCCTTGTTAATTTTCCCCATTCTCACTGGTGTGAGGTGGTATCTCATTGCGGTTTTGACTTGTATTTCCCTGATGGCAAGTGATGTGGAGCATTTTCTCATGTGCTTGTTGGCCATGTGTATGTCTTCCTTGGAGAAATGTCTGTTCCATGTCTTCTGTCCATTTCATGACTGAATTGTTTGCTTCTTGGGTATTGAGTTTAATAAGTTCTTTATAGATCTTGGAGACTAGCCCTTTATCTGATAGGTCATTTGCAAATATCTTCTCCCATTCTGTAAGTTGTTTTTTAGTTTTGTTGACTGTTTCTTTTGCTGTGCAAAAGCTTCTTATCTTGATGAAGTCCCAATAGTTCATTTTTGCTTTTGTTTCCCTTGCCTTCATAGATGTATCTTGCAAGAAGTTGCTATGGTCAAGTTCAAAAAGGATGTTGCCTGTGTTCTCCTCTAGGACTTTGATGGATTCTTGTCTCACATTTAGATATTCCAACCATTTTGAGTTTATCTTTGTGTCTGGTGTAAAAGAATGGTCCTGTTTCATTCTTCTGCATGTGGCTGTCCGATTTTCCCAACACCATTTATTGAAGAGACTGTCCTTTTTCCAGTGGAGAGTCTTTCCTGCTTTGTGGAATATTAGTGGACCACACCAGGTTTTGATTAGTACTTTGCTTTCATGATATACCTTTTCTATCCTTTTGCTTTTATCCTCTCTATGTCTTTATATTTAATGAAGATTTCTCACAGGCAGCATTTAGTTGGGCAAAACCTAGTTATTTAAATATACTAGAAAAATAATTCAAACCTCTGACCACACCAATCAAAGTGAAACAAAACAAAACAAAAAGTTAAAAAGAAATTAACATGAGAATGTCACTATGCAATTTGAGAAAACCTGATTTTAGGAAGAGTTGCTCCTTCCCAGTAGGTGCAAAGGGGATGGAATCTAGAGATTTACAGATTCTCAGTGATAAAATTATTTTTCTGACAAAAATTTTAATAATAAGGGTATTTTAACAGGTATGAGTGGGTAATTAGAAATATCTATGTGTCACTGATAAAGTTATTTTTACAGTGGCTTTTGGTCAAAATTATATCATTCCTTTTGCCCTCACCACTCATAATAGAACATAATCTTTTACATATTGCTGTCCCATTTTATCATTCACCATTATTACTTTAAAAATTGCAAAGGCATTTACACAGAGCAGTCATATTGCCTACCCCCACCCCAAAGTAGCATACCCTTAAGATTTCATGGTCTTCCTAAACCACACTTTCTAAAAGTTCTGTATCTCCCTATGAAGATTTATCAGATTAATTTTCTTTGTAGTACTTAGCATACTCTGTGTTTTTACTTGCATGTCTTATTTGTTCCTTGGCTCTCACATGTTAGAACGTAAACTCCATGAAAGCAAGGCTTCTTGTCGGTTCTGTTCACTGGTGTATTCTCAAGGCCTAGTACAATGTCTGGTATGTTGTAGGTGCTCAATAAATATTTGTTAATACCAAATATATGAGTTGCTTGGATAAGAAAATTAAGTTGTAGGATACTAAATATAGCTAGTCTTTATCCCCAGTTTCTGGCAGAGTCTCAAAATCCCTTCCAGTTGGAGCCTCGGTGCCCATCGAAAGATGAATGGATAAAGAAGATGTGGTTTATGTATACAATGGAATATTACTCAGCCATTAGAAACGACAAATACCCACCATTTGCTTCAACGTGGATGGAACTGGAGGGTATTATGCTGAGTGAAGTAAGTCAATCGGAGAAGGACAAACAGTGTATGTTCTCATTCATTTGGGGAATATGAATAATAATGAAGGGGAATATAAGGGAAGGGAGAAGAAATGTGTGGGAGATATCAGAAAGGGAGACAGAACATAAAGACTCCTAACTCTGGGAAATGAACTAGGGGTGGTAGAAGGGGAGGAGGACGGGGGGTGGGGGTGAATGGGTGACGGGCACGGAGGGGGACACTTGATGGGATGAGCACTGGGTGTTATTCTGTATGTTGGTAAATTGAACACCAATAAAAATTAATTTATTAAAAAAAAATCCCTTCCAGTTTCCTGAGTGATTAGGAGTGTCTTTGTTATGCTAATGTGTGATTCCTAGTGGGCCCTTGATAGCTTCAGGATGTGGGCTGGTCATCAGAAAGGCCAAGCACTCAATTAGAAGATTGGACCTTCCCTGCCCAACCTCTGGGAGGGGAGAGGGGCTGGAGACATAGTTCAATCATGTGGTCAATGATCTAATCACTAGTGCCTACATAATGAGACTCTGATAAAAACCCTGTCCTGTGGCTAGATGGGTCCTCCTGGTTGCTGAACTGATGCAATGTGCTGGGAGAGTTCCAAGAGGAGAGGGCACAGAAGATCTGTGTCCCCCGTTCATCCCTCTGCCTTGAACTATGCATCTCTTCATTTGGCTGCTCCCGGGTCTGTCCCCTTTTATAATGAAGCTGTGGCCCCAAGGATAGCCTTTCCATGAATTACTGAGTGGTTTTTAACAAATTATTGAAACTGAGGGGTTCACGGGAAGCCTTGAATTTTTAGATGATTGACTAGAAGTCCAGGTGGCATGTGAAGTGGGTCAGGCTTGTGGAGGACCTTGCCTTTACCTGTGGGGCCGGCAACTAACTCAGGGTAGTTAGTGCTAGGATCATATTGCAGTACACTCACTTGGGGCTGAAACAGAGCAGAAGTGAAAACTACCAAGTTTGTAAAGTTTTTAAAAAAGTAAGTGGATCTAAAAAAAATATTGAGTAGTAATGGCAGTAGATGTACAGGGTCAAGGAAACACTGCTGTGTAGTCTACACGTAGGTCAGCTCATGGACAAACCCCTGTGAGACCAGTGATCAATACAACAGAAACAGAACCCCCTAAATTATCGACTGTGGCCTGCTAGCAGTATAGATAATTAAGCCATGAGAGAGATAATTTTTACATTGGAATGAGAAAGACATTATTTCAACCAACAGAGGCACTACGTGTGTCATAAATGCACACCACATCAAACTCTAGCCTGATAGATTTGAAACCTTGAAACACTGGAAGATTTCATTAAAAAATTACAAATGATCAAAACTGACCCAAGACAAGGCAGAAAGATGGAATACACCAAGAACCGTGAACAAATATGATAAATTGCAATAAAAGAAAAAAATGACTTTCCGTGACAGCTCTGGTTTGATATGTATGAATTTTTTTTCCAGACTTTGAGAAAATGGGTAAATTCTCATCTGTATAAATGTCCAGTAAAACCTCTCATTGAGGCTGGCTGCAGGAATTATTTCTTTCCTTGTTTGGTCTGGATTTATCATCTTCTGTGGTCCAGACTCTATTGATTCCCCTTCTATCCTGGGCAGGGCTGGTGGGCTGGTGGGGAAGTCTCCCCAGTGGAGCTGTACTGTTGGCTGGAGAGCAGACTGGTGGTGCCCCCACTCTGACTCTGAGTGCAAACTTTTCATAATAGAATCCTTGTAAACCATTTTCTCCTAAAAATGTGTGAATACACAAGGAATACACTGTTATTTATGAGGAGATGAGAGGAGCCATGAAAGCCCCAGTTGCAGAGGTCTGCTGTACAAATGGCACCTACAGTCAGTAATATTGGGTACTTAAAAATTTGTCAAGATGGTAGATCTCATGTTAAGTGTTCTTAACATAGGGGTGGCCCGGGTGACTCAGTGGTTTAGTGCTGCCTTCAGTCCAGGGTGTGATCCTGGAGACCCAGGATTGAGTCCCACGTCGGGCTCCCTGCATGGACCCTGCTTCTCCCTCAGCCTGTGTCTCTGCCTCTCTCTCTGCCTCTCATGAATAAATAAATAAAATCTTCAGAAAAAAGTGTTCTTAACATAATAATAATAATAAAGAATATTAAAGTGCATCAGAGTATTCAAAAAATTTTTAGATGTTTATTGAATTCCTATGCTCAAGGAGATTATTTTGAGAAAACATTTTTACTTTTAGAGGACAAAAGATAAATGCCTAGAAATCAGAATAAATCTTGATTTTTAAAAAAATGGGGGGGGGGAGGTAGGCAAAAGAGAAGTCTTTGGAGACAATCTTCTTTCCAAGGAGTTTTCCTTTCCATGGTAGGCATGTGTACTGATTAGGCAGGGACCACGTTCCGTGGAATAGTGTCAACCCAGCCCAAGTGGCTTTCTGTGGGGAAGAAGGAAAGGTCTGCAGAGACCAAAGGGCTTTTGTGCAAAGAGCGTATTTCTTTGTTTTATTATTTTTTTTCTAGCGAACTAATTTATTAGATTAAATTTGCTCACTTAAAAAATAGCTGGCTTTTTCTGAAAATGCTTATTAAAACATATAGGAAAGGCCTTTATTATAACTAAAAGTGCCCAAGTATAATAGGTAACACGTTATAATAGCAAATATTTCCAACATATTTTAAGAAAAAAATGACAACATTCAGTATAATGCAGAAAAGAAACATCACATTCTTAAAACCTGATATTTCCATTGATTCTTCATGTTCTGTAGTTGTAAGATAATCTCACACGTTTAGTTTTCTATCTCTTCCAGGAGATTTGAGTTGAAATTTTTTTTCGCCATTAGAAACTGTGATTCTATAAGGGAAGGGAGAAGAAATGTGTGGGAGATATCAGAAAGGGACACAGAACATAAAGACTTCTAACTCTGGGAAATGAACTAGGGGTGGTAGAAGGGGAGGAGGACGGGGGGTGGGGGTGAATGGGTGACGGGCACGGAGGGGGACACTTGACGGGATGAGCACTGGGTGTTATTCTGTATGTTGGTAAATTGAACACCAATAAAAATTAATTTATAAAAATAAAAAAAAAAAAAGAAACTGTGATTCTCTATGGGACCTTTTCAGCTTTGCACGCCGATTTTGGAACCAGATCTGGATTGTGTCTTCCTCTAGATTCAATTTCCGAGCTAAGTCTTCTCTGATATCAATGCCGGGATAGCAGTTTACTCTAAAGACATTTTCCAACACTTCAATCTGGTTTTGAGTAAAAGCAGTTCTGGGTCTCCGGCCCCTATATCAGCTCAGTTCTCTTTTCAAAGACAGCCTTTCTGAGGTCGAAAAGTAATTTTCGTATTTCAAAACTTTCTCTTCTGGCATTGGGTGATCCACAGTACAAGGGAATGAGATCCCATTAGGAAGACTTTGGATATGAACGCAGAGGTTAACATCTTTCTCTGAGGAGCTGCAGGTGTCTGCTCAGGGCCTGTGGGGTTTCATCGAAGGAATACAGTCTTTCTTTTGGTCCAATCCTAAAATGCTCTCAATCGAAAAGGAGCAGGATGAGGGTTTGCGTTCCCCAAGCTGAGCACCCTCCTGAGGACTGGGAACCATCCTCGAGTGGGCTGCTCAGAACGACAGCTCTGACCTCTCCCTGCCTCTTGGCTGGCTCTGCCCCATGTGTACAGGGCTGGGATCTTCCTGCAGTTCACGTTCTTTGTTTTGTAATTGTGCAGTATCCCAGAAGCTTTTATCTAATTTTTCTTGGTTTTTCGTTTGGTGTGTTTAAAAGTTAAAGGAAATTTTGGTTACTGGTATCCTGATTAAGGTAACAAAATATACTTTGATTAAATGTTGGCTTGAGTCCTTATTTTATGTCTCAAGAGAAAAGGCCGCTTGCCTTTCTCCATGGCTGTCCACCCTCAACCCCTGGTGGAGCTTATGAAGAAGCCTCAGCCACAAGTCTAGAGAAGACATCGGTTGTCCTCTCCTCATCGAAGTGGGCTGTGTGAGTTGAGGCCTTGGAGGAGTCCTATCTTTCAGAGAGTGGCTGCGGTTAGTGCGGCAAGCATCAGCCTGGGTGTTAAAACAGGTTGTGAAAGGAGGCTTTCCCTGACATAAGGCTGGAGGCCTTAGTGCTCTCTGGTCACCCTCAGGCTAAGTGCTAGATAACTTGTGGCAGAGACACATGGTTCCTTCCGGAAGGCCACTGTCCTTTCTTCCCACTTTACCTAGAGTGCTGAGGGAACGAGCTCTGAAAGCACTTCCCCGCGGTCCTTGCAGTGTAGTGGACAGGCCATATGATCAAAACTAAGGGGAGTATAGGGAGGCTGATTCCTCTAGCCTGTCCCTTTCTTCCATTTCCTGCTTGAAATACAAGTATGAAAACCAGGGGTCTGGCGACTGTCCTGAGGATGTGAGAGTATGGGTCAGATCTTGAGAGAGGCAGAGGGGGATCCTCAAGGAGGCACCAGGCCAGCTCCAAATTCCTATCCTCTGATTTTATTGGGTGAAAGCAAAATAAGTTTGTAATTTATTCAGGCCACTGTTTGGGAAGAAATACAGAAAAGTCATATTTCTTAAAAAAAAACACACACACATCTGTGCTAGACTTGCAAAGGCAGTAGCTGGGCAAGCTGGGAACAGGCTCTGGGATGTGACTCCAGAGAGCAGGGTGGCAGGGTGGTGAGGTGGGGAGGATGTAGGTGGGCACAACGTTGCTTTCTCTCCCCCCACAGGAGAAGCCGTGCCTCACAGGATTAATGAGGTGAAGACTAACAGGAAATTTAAAGCTTGTTTTTCAGAGACCAGTTTCAACTCAATCAGCTCTTGTGTCTTTTCAGAGCCCATCAGCAAACCCACTAGCCACTAGCTGTCTCTGCGGAGACCCAGACTAATGACCACTGATGGGGCTCCAGCCTTCGAACAAGCCAGGCCCTGCACTCCATCCCTGAGATAACCAGCCCAAGACCTCATCCAGTTCAGAACCCTCTCCTTGTCCTGCAGATGACCTCCGGGGGATGGGGGTTGAATTCTACATCGCCTTAATGTTGTCTGCATCCCAAAGTGAACATGGGATGTATGTGACATAGATGTTTGCTCAATGTACATGCTCCATCCTTCCTCGTGGAGAGTCGTGGTTCCCCTCCCTTTACATCAATATGTATGTAATCCCAACCCCTACGATTGTACAAACTTGTTTTGACCTCAGTTGGTGAGACAGCTTTCGCCAGCCTCCCATCTCATTTGTCTGCCTCTCGAATAAACCTTTCCTTGCTGTTGACTCCATGTCCTTGTGATGAGCTTTCCTGTGTGTTCTGCTTATGAACCCCCTTACCCAGTGAGGGACCTCAAGGGAACAATTCGGAGAGATTGGCAAGTCCCCTCCCCAAACTGAGGGACAGGGATTGAGCTGACTCCTACCTGACACCCCCATCTCCAGGGGAAAGGCGGGATGTGCTGGTGGCCCCAGAGGCAGAACCAAGAGACTGGTTCCTTAACCACCTGGGCCTGAGCATTCTCCCACCTTATCTCCCATCATGACCATGTATCCTGAAGGCCAGGAAAGTGCCCATAGGAGGGGATCTCCCGGGTCACCTTGAGAGAGATTCTGTCCAAAGAGATCCCCTGCCGACGTGGGTAGCCTGACAGTTTGAGTGGGCTGGAGGGCCAGGAGAGAGCGGATACAGAGGATGGATGGAAAGATCCCCGCAGATAAACTAGCTCGTTCAGGAAGCTGTGGATGAGGCCTCTAGGGGAGAATGTCTAGGGAAATGGAAGAAGCTCCCTGAAAGAAAGAGCCAACATGAGGCAGGTGATAACAGGGAGCCCTGACACCCTTTATCCCGCTGCCTTCCTCAACCACAGTGACCTCTGGAGACACAGGACCTAGCATGCAGAGAGGAGGAGAAAGGAAGAACAGAGTAACCACCCTTCCTTCCACCTCCAAAGGCCCAACTGAGATTAAAGCTGGAGGAGCACAAGTTTTAAGTAAGATGAGAGCCTGGAGTTCTGGACCAGAGCTTTCCTTCTTTGGGACAAGAAAGACTGTGAAACCTGCCTGTGATTTCATGGAGGAGAGGATAAGGGTGGAGGTGTGAAAGGATGATCTCGCTTTCTGTCTGCCCCTTCCCAAGTCAAGCTTGCTTAGTGATATGATTTGAAATACCAAAGGCAGCAAAGGGGAGTGCATGCCTCTGGCTGGTTTCTGCCTCTTGGTGTCCTGTCATTTCTGTTTCATGGCAAGGGGAAGACTCAGGGCACTTTGCTGTCAGAGAGGGAAGGCATTCCCAATTGTGGCAGACCACAGGTAAGAGAGAGGCATAAGGAATAAAATGAAAGTCGCCTGTATCCTGCTTCTCAGAGGTATTTTTGTGTATGGTCTTTGTGATCTGGTTACAGGATTGTGATGACACTTTCTGTTGTTTCAGAGAAGTGCTTCTTTATTCAAAAGACTGGTGCAAGACCTGTCCACGCAGGATTTAATAAGGGCCAAGCTGGGTCCATCATGGACATCCAGCACCACCACTTGGATGAGGGCTAGCAGTTCAGTAGAATAAAAGGTGATTTGCAGGAAATGCTTCAGTGTAGAGGGCATGGCATCCTTATCTCTCTACTCCCCATAGCCAAGGAGGCAAGTGTGAAGGTACCCCAAGAGAGCCACTATAGAAATTAAGGTGGTGTGCAATAGGGGGAGATGAGGGTCTTCCTCGATGGCTAGATGCTTGCCTGACTATGGAAGCTCGCACAGCTCTTGGATCGAAGCATCAGATGATTCTTGGGCACATGACTCTTACCAGGATGTTGACTGGCTATGGTTCCAAAGGTGGGCAGGGGCACAGAATCATGAAAGCAACCTGCAGGTACAGCTTGTCAAGGCAAGGACATTTGATGTCTTCCATGTCAGTGGTCACTAGGCAGTAGATCTGGTCATGACCCTCCTCAGAGACACCCTACCCAGAAAACTGCCTGCCAGGCAGGAGTGTCCTCTCCACCCCAAGGAACTGTGGATGTGTCCCTGGAAGACAGTTATTGAGAGCACAGGTGAGGCAAGAGGGATGTGCACAGCTCATGTCCAGGAAGCAATGGGAAGGACCCTGTGGGGTGTCTCAGAAGACCCCACAAAGGACTGGCCTATGACAGTCCAGAGAGAATTATAAACAGCACCAGCAAATGACAAGGTCTTTGCCCCCTTTCTTGTCTCTAGAGGACCCATAGAAAAGGAAGAGGTAGTGGGGAGGAGAGTGAAAGCACAGACTATGTCCTCCCTCTGCCTGTCACAAGTCCCGAGCAGAGCACCATGCCTAAGTGGGTGGGTAAGAAAGTAGCTTTAAGTTGTGTATGAGATTAAAGTTTTGATTCAGATTGACTGAGCTTTTCATACTTAAAGATGAGACTCCTCTCATTCCTGAAAGTGACCAGATATGGCCAGGGGGTGGGGAGGGAGACCTGAGGACCACATATTGGGCAGTGATGGGAGAGTAATGGAGCTGTCCCCTACTGTGGCTGGTGGAGCGCAGGCCCACACTATACTGGGCATGCATATCCCTCCCCCTCACACGGTCATATTGTACCCTACCTGTTTTTGGATCTTGCATTTGACCTAACACATTGTGGACATTTTTCCATATAAATATTTCTGCAATTTCGTTGTCAATGCCTGATTGAGTAATTTACTTAATTCCCCAGGAGAAACTGGGTCTTTTGAAGGATCCTTTTTTATCCAGCCTTAGAAACTCAACCTTAAATCAGCAGCCATCACACTAAAGTCTAATAGAAGTTAGGAGTAAAATGTGGATAATAACGTCCATCATTTTTATTTAACATTTATTTAACATTTTTATTTAACATTTAACATAATGGAACATCATTTCTGTTTTTATTTAACATTTAATATTAAAAAACTATTTGCAGTAGTCTCTGGCTACTGCAATTACATATGAACCATAAATAAGAGACATGATTCTCCTATATGGAGAAATCAGTTGGATAGTGCCATCAAAGAGATCACATCACTATAGGGATAGTAAATATTAAAACGTTTGAAAATAACATTTACCAAAAAAAATTTTGAAGAATGTTATAAATAAATTTACTATATTTTGTTGAAAAAAAACAAAGGAGAACTCTATTTCTAGATAAGAACATCTAATATATTTTTTCAACGTTGCAACAAACAAGCATATAAAAAGATGCTAAACATCCTATGTCATTAGAGAAATGCATATTAAAACAAGATACCATTACATACCCATCAGAATGGCTAAAATCTGAAACATGACCTTAGCCAGGTGATCAAGGTCAATATCATCAGTGATATTTCATGTTGATCATGTGCACCCTTGATAAGATATGATAAAAGTGGCACATTACCTCTCATGTCTTCCTGACAAAAACACATAACCCCAGTCTAATAATGAGAAAAACATCAGACTAATCTCAATTGAGGGACATCCTATAAAATCACTGATTGGTGTTCCTCCAAACTGTCAAGGTCTTAAAAACAAGGAAAGTCTGAGAGAAAGCACCAGCCTAGAGGAGACCGAGGAAACATGACAACTAACTGTTAACGTGGCATCCTAGGACAGAAAAACTATTAGGTAAAAACGAAGGAAATTCCAATCAAGTATGGACATTAGTTAATTAATAATGTATCATTATTATTTCACTTATTATAATAAATGTACATTAATTGTAACTAAGGTGAGAAGTTAGTATTGGGGAACTGGGTGTGTGGTATAGGAGATTTCTCTGTACTATGGCAATTTTTCTGTAAATCTAAAACTGCTCTAAAGTAAAAGGTTTATTTAAAAATACATGTCAACTCTTCCTTAGCCAATTTATTAATTTTAACATAATTCAAAATCCCCAATAGGATTTTTTTCCACAATGAAAAACTGATCACAAAGCAATGTGGATGAAAGAGGAGGAATAACTAAGTAACTTTGGAAAATATCATCAAGGGGTGAATTCATAAAACTCCTATTAAAACACACAAAGCCACAACCTTAAAAAGAATGTGGTGGTTCCACTGCAAAAACAAACTGATGAAATGGAATGCTTGACCTAGAAAGAGACTCAGGAGGATATAAATTCTATAAAAGCGGCCATTCTGATAAGCCGAAAAAGAAAAAGATTGCCATACTGACAGATGTACCAGGCACAGGACAAGAATGATCTGTTTTATTTAATTAAAAAAATTTGACCTGAGGAGCAGAGGTCAAGGTAGTCGCCTTCCTCAGGTCATAGCCTGCTCTGGTCATCATTCTCTGCAAGGCTCTGTCTGGCGTGACTTTGCTTTCCCTTCATCCTTGATTACTTCCCCCTTCTTCTCTCCCAGAGGCACCCAATGCCATGTGTCTGGTTTATGTGTTGAGAAATGCAAGTACTTTTGAAAAACAGGCAATATTGCTTTAAGTATGTATTTTTGACTTGCATAAATGGTCATGTTCAACAGGTCTAATTGTGTTTTCCCCTTTTCTAACCCAACAGTATGTGTTTTAAGATCTGTCCATATCGCTCTCCACACTTGTAGTCTAATGTGTTGGATTGTCGCGTTCCATAGTACACAGCGTTATGTTTATTTATCCACTTCCCTAGATATGAACATATGAGTTGCCTCAACTTTCCCAGACCTATAAATAATACCATGGTGGAAGAACCTTCTTCCTGTTTTTCATTCATGCATGATTTTCACCAGGGTTAATACACCGGAGAGTGGGTTGCAGTGTCACAGAACTACTCATACTTAATTTTACTAAATTCTTCCAGCTTGTTCTTCTCTCCAGCATATGTATTATCAAATTTTCTCACTTTTGCAATCTGATGGGTATGGAGTTGCATCTCATTAATGTGATGTTTTAATTTAAGAACTGGAAGCATCGAACACCACTCCCTCTTGTTCTCTGTTCCCCTTCAATGGATAGTTCCTCGTATTTTTGGCTCATTGTTCTCTTGGATTTCCTGCCTTTTTCTCCCTGTTTTGCAAGAGTCTCATGTATATTCCAGATTAGCCCATTTGGCTGAGTGCTATCCTTCTGCCATACTGTAGGGATCAACAGACTATGGTTTATTCAAGACAATGTGGTAGGACTAGAGTTACCTCCCCACGTCTCTCCATGCAAGGAGTGCAGCCCTCTTTCCCTCAGGACTCCCACTGCCCAATCTCCCCCCCATTCACTAGGACAAGTCACAGCCAGTTGCTCTGGGGTGGGGGTCAAGGGTTCTCACAGTTCTAGCATTGGTTTGACAAATCTGTTGACCTCCCATCTGCCGTTCGTGGCATCTCCAAGGCTATTTTTAGGAGAAGAGGGCCCATGCTAATTTGACATCTTTTCTAGAGGCAGAAGACAGTGTGCCACATGCCAATTTTACAGAGAAAAAAAAATGGGAGAAAAACATTTAAGTATTTTTTATATATGTGTATTGAAAGTATATTAAAGTAGTTTTTTAGGGAAAACATATAATTATTGTGTTTGCCACATCTAGCAGCTGAAAGCTGCTCTTCTTGTTTCCTCCAAGTCCTTATCATTTTCTTGGTTGGTGGCAGACCAAATTACTACTCAGCAGCCCTTGCATGATGCCTGTAACATTAAACAGAACCCAGTGTCACAGCAACAACTTCATTGCTTTTGCACCATGGGCTGTGGATTTGAAAGATTTAAATCTGAATGGTTAAGAAGTAATCCAAACTCTATCTGCTATGTCTTGGGTGCTCCCGTGACTCATTATATTTGAGAAAAAAACCCTTCCACTAGGAAGTGGAACTTGTGTTTTCCTTGTGGGGGTTTCCCATGGCCATGTTCCATCCAGATCTTTGGGGGTGGGACTCAGGCATCAGTGGTTTATAAACTCTTCAGGTGATTTCCAGGATAGCTAAGGTTGACAAGCAGATAGCTAAGGTTGGCAAGTTGCATATTGCATAACCCAGGAGATGATAAAAGATTGTATGTCGTGGTTTCCACTTCCAGAAGCTCCAGTTGGTATAGAATGCAGCCTGGGCACCGGGCATTTAAAATACTTCTCGAGTGATAATACAGCAAAATTTTAAAACCCAGCCTCGCAGGGCTTTAGCCCCCTCTACTCCCACCATCGTATCTGCCATGACATTATGCTCATGAGTTTAACTCTGATTTATAAGTGCCCCTCCCCAATATTATTCATTTTTTTTAATGCTGAAGGCTTCTGTGGGTATTTCATTTAGTTATCAATTACTTATTCATCATTGTTTCTTGAATCTCATGCTTTCCTTTGGAGTTCTTTTTTTTTTTTCATGACAGCATCCTTTAGAACTTCTTTTAGCAAGAGTCTGGATGTAGCTATAAATTTTCTGCATATTTTTTTCTTTAAAATTCTTTATTTTAGCTTCTCAACGGATGGTTTGGCTGGGTAGGGGAGTCTGAGTTGACAGTTATCTTCTCTCAGTGCTCTGAAGGTATTATTACATTGCCTTCTTTTCTCCCTGCTGCCAATAAGAAGTCTTTGTCAGTCGATTAGTTGTTTTTAGAGGATATGTTTCCTTTTTCTTGGTCTGGTTACTTTTCTACTTTTTCTCTTTGCCTTTTGTTTTTGGCAGTTTCACTCAAGTTTCTCATTTTGTTTTTTTTATCCTGCTTGCAATTTCTGATTCTTCCCTTTGAGCATCCTAGTCTTACTCCATTTGAGAGATTCTTCAGCTCTGTCCTCTCTCTGAATTTGCCTCTTCTGCCTTCTCTCAGGTGTATGTTGGGTGCTTTCCATCCTCCTTCACATCTCTTAACCTCTTTCATATTTTCCACTTCTCTACTTCTCCATCTGAAGTATGCTTGAATTCTGTACTTTTAAACTCTGCCTTAGTTACCTAATTTTAAGTTTCAATGACTATACTTATTTCTTGAAGTTGCATTTGCTTCATTTTTAAATCTCTATGTTTTTGTTTCATATTTCCCTATTTTTGTTAAAGTGTTCTAATCTTGATTTTATCTCAATAATTTTAAGCATATTACTCTATACTTCTGACCAATTTGTTATTTCAATTTCTTGGTATGCTAATCTTTTTTTTTTCCAGCTGAATCCCCCACTCAGAGACTCACTTCACTATCTTTTAGATAGAGTTCTTATCTTTTATAAATATACATTGGAATATTTATTATTGAGATTGCATGATGTCTACAGTTTGCTTCATGGGAATCGGGTGTTGGGGAGGAGAGCATGGATACAGAAGTAAGTTTGGCCTTATGATTTGTAGTTTTCACTTATGAGCTTACCTTGACCAAGAATTATTATTTTTGTCTTTGGGGAATTCTCATGTTCTATATTGCAGAAGTATTACTATAAAGCAAATGTTTAATTCAGCTAGTTAGCCTCATTAATCTTATGACTACTGGATAAGATTATTTTATTTTATTTATTTATTTATTTATTTTAGATTCTTTTTTTTTTTTTTTTTTTTATAAATTAATTTTTATTGGTGTTCAATTTACCAACATACAGAATAACACCCAGTGCTCATCCCGTCAAGTGTCCCCCTCCGTGCCCGTCACCCATTCACCCCCACCCCCCGCCCTCCTCCCCTTCCACCACCCCTAGTTCGTTTCCCAGAGTTAGGAGTCTTTATGTTCTGTGTCGCTTTCTGATATCTCCCACACATTTCTTCTCCCTTCCCTTATATTCCCCTTCACTATTATTCATATTCCCCAAATGAGTGAGAACATACACTGTTTGTCCTTCTCCGATTGACTTACTTCACTCAGCATAATACCCTCCAGTTCCATCCACGTTGAAGCAAATGGTGGGTATTTGTTGTTTCTAATGGCTGAGTAATATTCCATTGTATACATAAACCACATCTTCTTTATCCATTCATCTTTCGATGGACACTGAGGCTCCTTCCACAGTTTGGCTATTGTGGACATGGCTGCTAGAAACATCGGGGTGCAGGTGCCCCGGCGTTTCATTGCATCTGAATCTTCGGGGTAAATCCCTAACAGTGCAATTGCTGGGTCGTAGGGCAGGTCTATTTTTAATTCTTTGAGGAACCTCCACACAGTTTTCCAGAGTGGCTGCACCAGTTCACATTCCCACCAACAGTGTAAGAGGGTTCCCTTTTCTCCACATCCTCTCCAACATTTGTTGTTTCCTGCCTTATTAATTTTCCCCATTCTCACTGGTGTGAGGTGGTATCTCATTGTGGTTTTGATTTGTATTTCCCTGATGGCAAGTGATGCAGAGCATTTTCTCATGTGCATGTTGGCCATGTCTATGTCTTCCTCTGTGAGATTTCTCTTCATGTCTTTTGCCCATTTCATGATTGGATTGTTTGTTTCTTTGGTGTTGAGTTTAATAAGTTCTTTATAGATTTTGGAAACTAGCCCTTTATCTGATATGTTATTTGCAAATATCTTCTCCCATTCTGTAGGTTGTCTTTGAGTTTTGTTGACTGTATCCTTTGCTGTGCAAAAGCTTCTTATCTTGATGAAGTCCCAATAGTTCATTTTTGCTTTTGTTTCTTTTGTTTTCGTGGATGTATCTTGCAAGAAGTTACTGTGGCCAAGTTCAAAAAGGGTGTTGCCTGTGTTCTCCTCTAGGATTTTGATGGAGTCTTGTCTCACATTTAAATCTTTCATCCATTTTGAGTTTATCTTTGTGTATGGTGCAAGAGAGTGGTCTAGTTTCATTCTTCTGCATGTGGATGTCCAATTTTCCCAGCACCATTTATTGAAGAGACTGTCTTTCTTCCAGTGGATCGTCTTTCCTCCTTTGTCGAATATTAGTTGACCATAAAGTTCAGGGTCCATTTCTGGATTCTCTATTCTGTTCCATTGGTCTATGTGTCTGTTTTTGTGCCAGTACCACACTGTCTTGATGACCACAGCTTTGTAGTACAACCTGAAATCTGGCATTGTGATGCCCCCAGCTATGGTTTTCTTTTTTAAAATTCCCCTGGCTATTCGGGGTCTTTTCTGATTCCACACAAATCTTACAATAATTTGTTCTAAGTCTCTGAAAAAAGTCCATGGTATTTTGATAGGGATTGCATTGAACGTGTAAATTGCCCTGGGTAGCATTGACATTTTCACAATATTAATTCTGCCAATCCATGAGCATGGAATATTTTTCCATCTCTTTGTGTCTTCCTCAATTTCTTTCAGAAGTGTTCTATAGTTTTTAGGGTATAGATCCTTTACCTCTTTGGTTAGGTTTATTCCTAGGTATCTTATGCTTTTGGGTGCAATTGTAAATGGGATTGACTCCTGAATTTCTCTTTCTTCAGTCTCATTGTTAGTGTATAGGAATGTCAGGCAGGATTGTTAATGATTAAGAACAGTTTTCCGGGTTACTCACTTATCCCAAGGCTGTCTCTCCTGTCAACCTCCACCCCTTTCATTCTCCGGTATCCTTAATAAAATTCTATGCATGCAATTTTAATTTTCCTAGTGAACAAGCTAATTAGTGTTCTACAAGAAAAGCGATAACTCTTCGGGGTTGACAAGTTCTATTTATTTTATTTATTTATTTTAGATTCTTTTTTTTTTTTTTTTTTTAAAGAATCTTGTCTTTGGGATTTCCATAACACGTATTTAGTATAAATTGAAACCTCACACCATGATTAGGGCTCTAGAATTTATCTAAAGCCTAGGTAGACCTAGGCTTCTTTGTTGCTTCCCTGGGCTGTGGGAAAGATTTACTTTAGCTCCCCCATCACCAAAGGACAGTTTTTCCAGGATCCTAGGTCTCAACTGAAGCTTTCCCTCTGGGTCTCAAATGTAGAGGAGCAAGGACAAGTCTCCATTCCAGAGAGAGCATTAAAACCCTCTACCTTTGTCCCCTAAGATTTATTTCTGAACCAATATTTATCAGGGTCACCATGACATCAA
Source organism: Nyctereutes procyonoides (assembly GCF_905146905.1). Classification (NCBI taxonomy): domain Eukaryota; kingdom Metazoa; phylum Chordata; class Mammalia; order Carnivora; family Canidae; genus Nyctereutes; species Nyctereutes procyonoides. The sequence continues at coordinate 1,429,606 of NW_026575131.1, read as the reverse complement.
TTATTTTATTCACGACAGACGGGAATTCCCTGTTTTGTCTTTCAATGACAGCTCTGTATTTATACATTTTCTAACATTTGTATTCTGTCTGTATGTGTATGGAGGGCAGTGTCCACATTGGCTTGTTCTCCATGTTGTTGGTTATTAAGGGTATATAGAAAATAATTGAGTTTTTTCCATTTAAATTTGTAACTAAGGACTTTTCTTAATTTTCTTATTGGGTTTCTTAGATAGACAACATCACTTGAATATGCTAATAAAAATAATAATATTTGTTTTCCTACAAACAATATTATCCATTATTGTTCCATTACTTCATCTATTATTTCAAATAATCGTCAGAAAAATCTCTGTAAAGTGGATATCATTACTAATCTCTATTGTGCAAATGGATACATTAAGGCTTAGAGCAGTTAGATGATTCAACCAGTCATCTGTAGTACAGTTGGAACAGGAACATAGGCACAACCACTCCAGTTAACCTCTACCCTATAGCACCTCTCTAAATGACACACTTGTTTGTATTTATTTATTTATTTATTTATTTATTTATTTATTTATTTTTAAAGATGTTATTTATTCATGAGAGACACACACACACACAGAGGCAGAGACAGGCAGAGGGAGAAGCAGGCTCCACACAGGGAGCCCAACGCAGGACTCGATCCTGGGTCTGCATCTGCAGGATCACGCCCTGGGCCGAAGGCAGACACTCAACCGTTGAGCCACCCGGGCGTCCTGACACACTTGTTTTTAAAAGAGTGTGTGTGGGGATGCCCGGGTGGCTCAGCGGTTAAGCGCCTGCCTTCAGCTCAGGGTGTGATCCTGGAATTCCAGGATCAAGTCCCACATTGGGCTCCCGCAGAGAGCCTGCTTCTCCTTCTGCCTGTGTCTCTGCCTCTGTGTGTGTGTGTGTGTGTGTGTGACTCATGAATAACTAAATAAAATCTTTAAAAAAAGTGTGTGTGTGTGTGCATGTGTGTTACTAAAGTGACTAACAATTCCAAGATGATCTTTCAGTACAAACCTCCTATGGGATAGCAAGTTGGTCCACACTCAATCTCCAGGTCCTCCTTGCCACTATAGGCACTTAGTTTGAGCCATGTGACTGATAATGGCCAGTGACATAGGAGTAGAAGTTAAATGGAGACCATGTGTTTTGGGTGGGAAGGCTACCCAACTCACATTGACCTTCACATGAGATAAACCTTGACTGAGTAAAACCACTGGATTTGAGGAGGGGAATTTCTGTTGTGACAGCTCAAGCTAATTACCCTAATCTATTTCTTTCCTAGCATCTCCCTCAGTTTCCGGAATGTTTCTACCTGCACAGAGAAAATAGAAACGAGTAGGTGACAACTCCAGTGACAAACACACTCACTTCAGTCTCAGATTCTGATTATTTCATTTGTCTCTTGTATTTTCAATTCCCTTCTCTTAACTGGATCCTCTTCATTTCTTTTATTTTATTGAAACACCCTTACCATGGCTATGTTTTATGAAAAGAGCTCTTACCTTTTAGAGATACATAATGAAATATTTATGATTTAGATGGCATGGTGCCTGGGATTTGCTTCAAAAAAGCCCAGCATTGATGAGTAGCAGGGTAGAAATGAAGCAGGCTTGGCCATGTGTTGGTAACTATTGATGCTGTGATATGATGGTCACAGAGGGGACTCATCATATCCTCCTATCTATTTTTCTGTAGATATATTTGGATATTTTCATTTTTTCAATTTTCCTTAAAATGTGTATAAAAGAAGAAGCTCATAAAATCAGAAAAACCTTTTATGAAATTATTTTTCAAAAATGGGAGAAGAAAATACATGTTTTTGCAACTGGTGAAAGACACATATCCTCCAGTTCTTATTCATTTCACCCACTCCCCCGTTAATCAGCATGGGGGACTCCTAGAGTATTTTTTGTTACACTGTTAGCTTTGAAGATGGATGGCATGGCCATAAGCCAAAGAATGCAGACAGTTTCTAGAAGCTGGAAAAGGCAGGGAAACAGTTTCTCCCATAGAGCCTCCAGAAGGAATAAAACCCTGTTGACACCTTGGTTTTAATTCAATGAGACCTATTTTGGACTTCTGGCCCTCAGACATTTTTCCCCAGCCTTTAAGGCATCATTTATTGATTTATAGACACCCATCATATGACCTAGGGGCTTCATAATACGGTAAGCATCACAACAGAACTCTATAGTTAAATACAATCAACAAATTAGAGACCTACAACAAAAGCTGGAATGAAGCCACATGATGCTAAGTTCAAAGATGCTCAGAATTAGCAATATACAAAAGGTAATTTCATCAACTGGAGACCAGGCAGGCAGACACACAGGCACCACAATCCAAAGTGGGCAGATTTATAGAGGATGGGTGAGCATATAAAATAAAATAAAATTTCACAGCAGCACAAAGACAATACATTTGTGTTACTTTAAGTCACTAAGTTTGTAGTAATTTGTTATAGCAGCAATTGGAAACTAATACACACATTTTCTAATTGAATCAAAATATGATCTTAGTTTGATATTAATTTCCCTTACAGATGTCAACAATATAACAAAGAGGTGACTTTGGGCCTTGAACAAGAGTCAGGTTCAAATCCTGATCTATCCACACTAGACAAGCTACTTAATTGTCCTGTGCCTCAGTTTCTTCATTGTAAGATAAGAATAACAGTAGCACCTACAGGAGCAGCTGAATGGCTCAGTCAGTTGGGCGTCTAACCCTTGATTTCTGCTCAGTTGTGATCTCAGGGTTGTGAGTTTGAGCTGGCACCAGACTCCATGCTCAGCAGGGAGTCTGTTTGGGATTCTTTCCATTTGCCCCTCCCCCCCCCCCCCGCATGTAATCTCTCAAAATAAATAAATAAATCTTTAAAAAAATAGTAGCACCTACATGCTAATGTGTTTTGGGAGGGCTGAATATATGAATATATGACAAGTGCTGTAATAATGCCTGGCACATAGCAAGCATTCAATAAATGTTGGTTACCATTGTTAGCTGCTAGGTATTTCTGATCTATTCCACCCACTCATTTGATCGTGCCACACTATTTTGATAGTTGGGAAAGGTTCTTTTTCATAAATGTTCATGACTTCTTTTTCCTGAATTTAATCCTTCATACAAAATTTAAAATAATTTCATTCAGTTTCATGAAAGAAAAAGAAAAACAGTATTGATTTCAACAATAGTGTTGGGACAAACTGGATATTCATATGGAATAGTGCAAAACTTGACCTTTACTTCATGTCCTGAACAAAAATGAGCACAAATGGGTCATTGACCTAAAGGCAAAAGCTAATACTCTAAAATTTTTAGAAGAAAATATAGAAAAACTCTTCATGATGTTGGAGTGGGCAAAGATCTCCTAGATGGGACATCAAAAAACTATGAATGATACGAGAAAATATTGATACATTTTATGTGGTGGGCGCTGTGATTTGCTGCCCAGATGCTTCCTCTGAAATAGAGGATTTATGAGCTCAGCTGCTAGAATTGCATCCAGCAACCAGCTTTCAGCCCCCGCAGACAGCTGTGGGTTCCAATGGGTCAGTGGAAGCATAATGTTGAAACTGGCTGGTCCTGCTTCCTTCCCTGCCACACCCCTTAAAAGGCACCCCTCATCAACCTCCTGAGCTCTAATTTCCATTTCAAATTCAGCTCCCTGGAAATCTCAACCTGAGAACATTGGGCTTCATTAAAATTAAAATATTCTGTTCTTTGGTAGACACTGTTAAGACAATGAAAAGGCAAACCACAGACTGGGAGAATATATTCACAATACATATAACCACCAAAGGACTTATATCCATAACACATAGAGAATTCTTACAGCTCAATAACAAAAAGTCAACTCAGAAATAAAATGGTAGAAATCTTAACATTTGCAATGATGTGGTTGAAACTAGAGGGTATTATGCTAAGCAAAATAAGTCAATCAGAGAAAGAACTTATCATATGATTTCACTCATATGTGGAATTTAAGAAACAAAATAGAGGATCACAGGCAAAAGGAGAGAAAAATAAGACAAAATCAGAGAGGGAGACAAACCATAAGAGACTCTTAACTATGGGAATAAACTGAGGATTGCTGGAGGGGAGGTGGGTGAGGGGATGGGGTAACTGGGTGATGGACATTAAGGAGGGCATGTGATAGAATGAGCCAAAAAAATCTTTTTTCAGTTTTGGTCACTCCATGACTTTTTTATAAGTCTAAACTATTCTAAAATAAAAACATTTACTTAAAAAAATAAGCACATCACTGGTCATCAAGGAAATGCAAATCAGAGCTACAATAAGACCCAATTCCACAGACACAAGAATAGCTAAAATTAACAAGATGGACAATACAAAGGGCTGCAAGAACATGGAACAACTAGATCTTTCATACACTGCTGGAGGGAATATAAAATGCTACAGCCACTTTAGAAAAACAGTTTGGTGGTTTTCATAAGGTTTTATAAAGTTAAACAAACTTGATATTTGACCCAGAAATCCCACTTATATTCAACCACGTAGAATGAAAACACATATCCATCTAAAGACTTGCACTTGGATCTTCACAGAGGCTTTATTCATGATATCTCCAAACTGGAAACAACCCAAATATCCATCAACTTGTGAATGGATAGCATACTGTGGTATATTCAGGCAATGGAACGCTATGCAGGGGTTGAGAGGAAAGGATTACGCATACATCCTACAACATAGAGGGAGCTCCACAGCATTATACTGAGCAAAAGAAATCAGACATAAAAATACATAAGTGTGGGGCACCCAGGTGGCTCAGGGGATTGAACGTCCAACTCTTGATTTCAGGTAAGGTTGTGATCTCGGGGTCTTGGGATCTAGCCTTGTGTCTAGCCCATGCTCAGCAGGGAATCTGTTGGAGGTATTCTCTCTCCCTTTCCCTCTACCCCTCCCGCTGCTCTCTTTATTTCTCTGAAATAAACAAAATCTTTTAAAAAATACTTATGTATGATTCCATTTATTATTAATTTTTTAAAAAAGATTTCATTTATTTATTCATGAGGGACACACAGAGAGAGAGAGAGGCAGAGACACAGGCAGAGGGAGAAGCAGGCTCCTTTTGGGGAGTCTGAAGCGGGACTCGATCCCAGAACCCTGGGATCATGACCTGACCTGAAGGCAGACGCTTAACCACTGAGCCACCCAGGTGTCCTGTGTATGATTACATTTATATGAAATTCTAGAATAGACAAAATTAATCTGCAGTGATGGCAGATCAGTGGTTACCTGGGGTGATGCTGGGGGAGGGGGATTGACTGCAAAAAGGCCAAGGGAACTTTCTGAGGCGGTGGTTGCCCAAAATGTGAGCATTTGTCAAAACTCATTGTACTGTGTGCTTAAAAAGGATGCAGTTTATTGTGTATTGATTATACATCAATAAAGTTGATTTTTTAAAGAAGAGAGAAAAAAACAAAAAAAAATAACATTGAGAGTCTTAGCGGAATTACATTATTTATTGACTATTTTTAGAAGAATTTTTAAACCAACACTATGGCTCCTATCTTGTGTCCTGGCATGTCTATTCTCCTAGACCATTGTGTTCATACTCATAGTCTTAAACGCCAATGACATATTTCTCATGCACAGATCTCTAGCCCCCAACTCTTCTCTGAATCTAGACCCCAAAATTGTCACTTGACTTCTCACACTTGGTTGCTCAAAAGCTCCGACAATCCAACATATGCAAACCAAGCTCGAAATCCTCCCAGTAGAGAAGGTTCCTGGCAAATCTTCGATCTTTATAAACAGTGCTATCAATTTTGCAGTCTCCTTCCCCTCCAGGCTTTGTCCAAGACCATCACAACTTTGGTTCTTGCCCTGTAAATTTCTCTCTAACCATGGAAGGTTTCCCTTTTCTACTGCCCACTGCCCTAGTCTAATAAGACACTATCTCATTAGTCTGCAGTGGCTTCCTTGCCTCTCCTGATTTAATCTTGGCACTCTCAGTGGCTCTCCACTTGACGACCAGGGTAATCTCTTATGAAAGGTTAATCTTATTATGGGGATCTCCTCTGCATGAAACTCTCCTGTGGTTTTCTGTTTCCCTTAAAACGAAAGTAACACCTGGATGGTCTCCCTGCCTCATCTCCCACCACCCCCAGTCTGGGCGAGCCTCCTCTCTATTCCTGGAATGGGCTGGGCAACCTTCTACTTCTCAGGGGCTCTTACCCAACTGTCCTCCCCCACTTCCCTACTCAATCTGCTCTAGTTTTACCAGTCCTTCCAATTTCAGCTCAACTATCCTTCTCTTTGACACTCAGCCCCAGACCTAATCAGTGCTATTACTCTCATGGCACTTAACACAACTGTAACTATGCATTCTTTCTGTAATGATTAGATCAACTAATTAGGCGTATACATCTACGAACAATTTAATCATGGCAGGCCTATTTGGCAAATGGAAAACTCTAGTCCAATAAACTCCTCCCAAGTGAAGCCAGACCCACCCACCTTGGCTTTGCCCTCCCACCCGCTTCTATCCAATCACATCCCAGGGTGACATCTACCGTCTTATATAAGGGAACTAGGATGAACAAAAAACAGAGACAAGTAGGAAGGACGGGTGAATGCTGAGGTCTGAGGTACAGTTGTAACCTGTGGACCCCCAAACCCTTGGGCCTCTCTTCTTGGAAGGGCATCCGATTCTCCAGGCTTCCAGAGCCAGCTGCAAAGAATTCAACAGCAAGAGGTCAGGTACGTGTCCGGTGCCCCTGGGGGATGTCTAGATTTTGGATTGTTAAAGTGAGGACAGATTCTCCAGTGTCCTAGAGCAGCCAGGGACAACTTCACTAATTGCCCCTACATTTCCCACTCTGCTCCCGAATTTTTCCCCTCTTCCCCCCAAGGGAGGGATAATTCTTCCACTTGGCTAAAGTTTTTCATTTCCTTGACTTTTGCCTAGAGGATTTGGGATAAATTAGCGAGCATACCTCTAGGCCAGTCCCTACTGGCTCCGCTTTGAAAGCTGTTTGAACATGTTGTCTCCCCAGTCCCACTCCCTAAACTTCCTTCTCCACACTGCATCTTCCTGAGCTGCCAGCCCAGCATACTCCTTGCCTGGGCAGCCAGGCACTTTGGAGGCAGGGTGGGTCCCAGGGCAGCAGTGCCCACCAGTATTGATGCTGGGGAGACTGGGTTGCTGCTTGATGCTTGGGAAATGTGGGTGCGGTTTGAGCCCTGACTCACCTGATTTTACCTTTTGGGCAGATTAATCATGGAGAAGCAAGAACTTCCCAAGAGCCTTCTTCCCTCAATGGCCCCTAATCAAGGTACTGTCAAATGCTAGTCACTTTCTCTTTAACATTTTCCTGGTTTTTATTCTACTTTTGGTATTGTCTTATGTAACCTAGAGATCCCCATGAGGCATACTATGAAAAACGGCAGCCCCTGCTCCTTCTCAACTTCTCACACCTTAGGGACAACCGTTTTCATCTGCTCAGTTTCTTTTAGCATTACTCTCTGTTCTCTAAATACCACGCTTACACTGCCACTAATTTGTTTTTCCATTTTAGACTTTCTTTATGGTCTTCCCTCTATGGGAGAGGAGCTGTAGTTCCTGCATTCCTCACGGTGGTCAGCACTCACTACCATCACTCCTGCCCACCTACTCCCACCCACACACACCTCCAGCACCCCACTTCCCAGCAGGATTCACTGTTCAAAATGTGGCCATCAAGTCACCCAGGATCACTTTCCCTCTTGCATAACTTTCGAATTTTCCAAGACTTAATACTTGGGCTATTGTTTGCTTATTGATCACTAGTCCATTCTCAGACTCTTTCCCAGTTGTTTAAATTCAAACTCAACCAGGTCGCCTGGGTGGCTCAGCTGGTTAAGCATCTGCCTTCTGCTCGGGTCATGATCCCGGAGTTCCGGGATCAAGTCCCACATTGGGCTCCCTGCATGGAGCCTTCTTCTCCCTCTGCCTGTGTCTCTGCCTCTCTCTTTGTGTCTCTCATGAAAAAATAAATAAAATCTATAAAAAAAGTGAAATTCCTTATTAAAAAAATAAATTCAAACTCAACCAAGTATCTATCAATTTCACCTTCTGGTGGAATTACTGCCACCACCTTCTAATCTGCTCTAATTAAACTGGCTGCTCTCAGACAACTCCAAGTCACTACCCTGGGATCTCCCTTCACCATCATCTAGGGAATTCCTTCCCCACTTTGGAATCTTATATCTTATTAGTCTAGTTTATTTTTTCTTTCTTGGTTTAGTAGGATTCCCAGAGAAACATGCTTCCAAAAAATTATTTGAAATCTTGCATATTTAAAAGTGCCTTTATTCTACCCTTCCTTATTTGTGATAGTTTGGTTGGATATTGAATTTTAGGTGAGAAATCCTTTTCCCTCAGAATTTTGAAGGCACTTCTTCCTTCTCTCTCTGTTTCTCTTGGTCTCTGTCTTTCTCTGGAAGTTTTTAGGATCTTTTTGTTTCCAGAGCTCAGAATTTTTTTATTTTTTATTTTAGATTTAGCTTTGGTTATACTATGCCTCTAATTTTCTCATATTTTACATCTCTTATTTTTCACTTCTATCATCTTTTCTGGGAGATTTTCTCAACTTTATCTTTCAAAATATCCATGGAGATTTTAATGTCTGCTCTCATAATTTTGATTTCAAAGGGCTCTTTTATTTTTGTTTTTATGAATGTTCATTTAAAAAGCATCTTGTAATTGATTCATGGGAATCATCCCTTTTCTCTCTAAAGATATTAGTGATGGGGCACTTGCGTGGCTCAGTGGTTGAGCATCTGCCTTTGACTCAGGTCGTGATCTTGGAGTCCTGGGATCGAGTCCCACATCGGGCTCCCCGCAGGAAGCCTGCTTCTCCCTCTGCCTATGTCTCTGTCTCTGTCTCTCTGTGTGTGTCTCCAATGAATAAATAAAATCTTAAAAGAAAATATATTAGTGATATATTTTTGTGAACTTTTCACCTGTGTCATGAGCTATTTCCTACAAGTTGTTTTCTTTCTGTTTATTGGTCTCCTATTTCATGTTAGTCTTTCCTCTGATATTTGATGAGCCTTGGTTGGTTGCCTGTATTGAAAAGGGGACCCTGGGAAACTGAACAGCAGCTCTGAGCTAACAAATGAGGTCTGTTAACTGTGGTTTCCACAGAATTTGTATGGCTAGGCTGCCAAATCGGGGAACCCCAGTGTGTCAGTTTCTTAGGACTTTTCTCTTAGACTACACAGGTTCCCAGGAAAGAATCTTCAGATGATCTTCAATGCCAGTACTGTCTTCAGGCACATTTCCATAGATGTGTATTCAGTCTGGGATGTCTGTTCCATTCTATGGCTCAGTCATTCATCTCTGTTCGAACACCACACTGTCTTCATTCCTTTAGCTGGATGCTACTTCATGATCTATGATAAACCACGTACCTCTATCATGTTCTCTTTCTGGAGGGCATTAAAGTTTTATACCTATTGTGAAATTGTTCACTATAACATTTCCCTCCATACATTAAATGTCCTAAATCTTTTCGTCTTTGCCAGTCTGATAGATGTATAACAATGGCAAATATTTCCTTTAATTTGCATTGTTTCATTGTAAGTGAGATTCAGCATCCTATATATATATATAGGGGCCATTTGCTCTTCCTCTTTTATGGATTGCCTATGATTGCTTTTTGCTATTTCCCTCTATTTGGTTGTTTATCTTAATGATTTTTAAGTGTTCTTGAATTTTGGGGATCTATCAATTCAGACTTTCTTTAGTCAGTTAAGGATCTCTCACCCCAGTCCCCCGCCCCCACTTCTACTGGAGTTAAGTGTAGGTCAACAAAGGGGAACATAGTTTACATACTATCACATGATTGGAAAGAGTGCTCTGGTTCTTGGTCCACACTGCCAAGCTTTGCTTCTGTTTCTACTGGTGTCTGGCCATCAGTCCATGCAGTTCACTCTGAGTCCTCTACGTCTTATCTGCAAGGCCCCTGCCAATCCACCAGCCCTCCTATAGCTTACCCAGGCCATTCTTTGCCTCTGGAGCCACACTGAGCTCTGAGCCTGAGCTTGGGAGAGCAGATGTAAATGGCTTTGCAGGACCCACATAAGTCATTTAAGAATGTTGAATAAAGCAGACTTGATGTGCCTGGATTTCCCAGGACTTTGATTTCTGATGCTCAAAAACCCAAACCTCAAATGTTTTTAACTATTATATCTGCCTTTAGTTCCAAAACTCTCCCATAGTGTCCCTTTCTTTCTGTTTATCGCCAACTCCCAAGTGCAGAGAAGATGTGGTCAAAAGAACCAGCAACAGGGCTGTGGCCATGCCTCAGAGCATGTACCTCCTCTCTCCCAGTGCTGCTCCTCTGACCATTCCGAGATTGATTTAAGGTATTAATATGAGTTTGAGCTTTTCTAGGCAAGCATTGGGAAAAAATTCACCTATAAGATGATCTGATCCTGGCTTTCTTTATTTTTGGATGATGATTGTGGAGAAAGAGGGCATTTATTGAAACACTATCAATTTGTTCCAGTGTAGTGGGTCTGTTGGTGTTGTTTTTTATTCCTGATGCTATTAATTCTTAGGTCTTTGCATCCCAGTACTGCCTCCCAACTGTGATTCAACCACCCTGGGAAAAGCCCCACCCCTGCTGTCTCCTGCTCACTATCATCACTCTCCTGCTATCTTCCCTACCACATTTCCCTGAAAGCTGTCCTCTGCCCCCACCACTGTCCTGAGGTTGTTCTGACCCATTCTAGGTGGCCAACAAGAATGGCCACATCATAGACTTGCTCTGTTCTGCATAGCCAGTATCATGGGCAGTCTACTGCTCCCCGATCTGTTGTCTCCACCTTGGATCTGGGTGCACCCTCCCAATCTCCCTCTGCATCAGTGACCCTGAAAGGTGATTTTGCTCTATCTTTCCCTTAGAAGTTAGTAATGGACTTTAGGGTTCTATCAGAGATATTCTCTGCTCCTCCATTCTCTCATGCTGATCCTGTCGATTCCCATGGTGGTGGTGACCAACTCTGTAGATGACTCAGATCCAGCTCCAGCCAAGCCCTCCACTGAGCCGCACATCTCCACTTGGGTAGCACAAACACCTCATCATCATAGGCCCAATACTAAACACATTTTTGCCATCTTCTCCCTTGAGTTCTACCTGCATCTTCTCCCTTGAGTTCTACCTTGGGGAAACAGCTTCATCTCTCTCTGTTGGGGGAAGGAAAATGGCAGCAGGAGTGTGCTTAACAGATAATCAGGAAAGTGCCCTGCAGACAAAGAGGGAAGTTGGGGCCCCAGATGCTCCCTTTCATCCAGCCTGCCTTCGGGATATCCCTGTGTTCCTGTTGCCTTTGCTTACCTCCCTCTTCACTCTCCCCAGCCTTTCGTGCCTTCTATGTCCACACTTCACTTTCCAAAGTCCAAACATGATGACTTGCTCCCTGCCTTAAAACATTTCAGTAGCTCTCCTTAGATCGTAGGATAAAGTAAAACTTGGCTTAGCTTAAAGGGGTCCTTGTGAGCTTCTCCCTCCTGCTGTGCTATCCTACAGCTGGTCCAGGCTTCTTTCAGTTTTGGAAGCCTGCCCAGTCTCTGCCCCCATGGGAATCCTCTCCCTCCCCACTCTGCCCTGGCCTTGCTAAATATTGCTCATTCCTGGGGTCCTGACCTATAGCTTTTTGTTAACTCCTCCCACCCCCAAGTACATGATAAGATGACACTAATGCAAGTACTTGGTCTTAGTAACCAAGTTTTTGTAACACATATCAATGTATTACATATCAATTTGTATCATATCAATTCATGAAAGCGGAAGTTGAGGCCCATCACAGGTAAGTTAAGATAAATTTCCATGGGGTGAATGGCTGGCTCAATTGGTGGAGCGTGAAACTCCTGATCTCAGTGTTGTGAGTTCTAGTTCCATGTTCAGTGTAGAGATTACTTAAAAATAATAAATACCTTTAAAAAAAAGATAAAATTCCAGGCACTCTGGGTTCAAAACCACCTTGCTTGTTATATCCTGATTATTTTACTTTCCAACCTGTCACCTATTACCGACGTTATATTTTTTTTGTTTTGTTCTGATGGTCTTCTCTATTGAAGTTTAAGCTTGGTGAGGGCAAGGACTGTCACTTTGATCAAAATTGAATCTAGTGAATTCAAATGAATCTAGAGTTAGTTTACCCATCAGTGAAATGGGGAATGGCAATTACCTATCTGGACAGGTGGTGGGGAGGACCAAATGACATGACCAGGGGGAAGTGCTATACATTATAGGTCCTTGGCAGATGGGGATCTCCTGGAGCACCTCATACCCTCCCTCCCATTCTCCTGGCCCCAAAGCTTCCTAGAAAAGCTCTGATTTCTTCTTCCCACTTTCTAATTTTCTGTTTCACCTCAGATGTGCATTCTCAGGAGCCAGGCCACTTTGGTATGGAAAATGAAGGCACCATGAAACTTGGCCCTGCAAAACCCATTGTTTATGTGAAACCCATGAGATGTGAGACCCGAGGGTTCATGGCTCATCTTGGAGAGAGAGGCCAAGGCCACCATGGGGGAAGAAGTCATCAGGCAGGAAGAGGCCACCTCAGGGGGACAGACCTTCGCAGAGACCCTGATCACCAGGTGAGGCCAAGACGCATGCTGCGACCAGGTCTGCATGTGGATCCACATCACCGTGAAGAGCCAAGCCACCATGTGGGACCAGAAGCCAGGCAGACCCCATCCTTCCCTTTTACTGAAGCAGCATCAGTTCATGGAGATGGGCTGCAAGGCCCTGGCTCCCATTCAGTCCAGCCTGGGGCAGGACTGCAGGCATTGCCCGATGCCTCTGGGTATTGGGTTCTCACAAATTCCCCAACTTCATCCGTCTATGCCTGCCTAGGGTTCAGACCCTTGGAGGGCTCAGCCTTGCTCTTCACACAGACTCCCTGTGGTACCTTTGTGTATGGGGTCCCAGAATTTTTCACCCACATCGCATACTGAGCTCTATCACTTGCCACCAGCCCCTGTGTCTGACCTGGATGTTTCTCCCTGCCCAAACCCAAGTCCCTATTTCTGTCCCCACCCACTGTTCCCACTTCTCACCTCCACCTCATGTTATCCAGACCCAGGTCACATGTATGCTGCCCATGCCACTTGTTGTCTCTTCCTTTTGTTTTTTCAAAGATGTGCATGCATTTAGTCCTTCAATACTTACTGAAATAAATCTGTAATCTTCTCTTGTCCTTCTCTGTCTCAGTCTGTTCAGGCTGCTATAATAAATAGCACAGTCTGGGTAGTTATAAACAACAGACATTTGTATCTCACAGTTCTGGAGGCTGGAAGATTCTTTGTGAGAACCCACTTTCTAGTTTATAGATAGCTATCTCATGTCCTCACATGGCTGGAGGGGTGAGGGAGCTCTCCAGCCTCTCCCCTCTAGGGGTGAGGGCACTAATCCCATTCATGAGGGCTCTACCTCCTAATACCATCATACTGGGGGTCGGAATTTCAACATATGAATCTTGGGAAGGCACATTCAGTCTATTGTATGCTCCCACAACTATCATTTCTCCAATCCTGCGATGTATAACCACAGAATGTTTTAGAAAAGAGGACACAGTGAAGGAACAAAAAAAGAGAGAAGTCAGGTCCAAGGAAATAAGAGCCAATAAAACATTCAGAAAAAGAGTATTAAAGAGCATAATTAATATTTGCGGAGAGATATGGGATGATAGGATATCTCTGACACAATAGCATGTACTTCACATAAAAAGCCAATTAGGAAAGCTTGAGATGAAGCATAAGGTTGTTGGAATACAAGATTATGTGATTTGAATCATAGAATGGCCAGGAATGAGGAACACATCAGTAAATTAGATGTTTGGACAGAGAGAGCCTCCAGAATGTGGCAAAAGAAGGCTGAAAGGTTTGAAGGCTACTTCATACCAACAGGAACTCTCGAAGCTGGGATGTCTAACACAGGAGTTCTACCAAGAGGCATAGCACACTTGGACAATGGCCATATATGAAATTTGGCTAATTTCCCCACACTGAAGACATGAATCCTGAGCAGAATGCAACCATCACACACCTGGATGAAGTATGGTGCAGAGAAAGTTCCAAAAACCACCTGTGAGTTGAGACCTACAAGGGGAGCAGAGTCAGTCTGACAGCAGACTTTCCTTAGCAGTTGAGAGAGCTCAGACAGCAATGGGGCAACATCCTCAAAGCATGGCAAGGAAATAGCTGAGTCTCGAGTTCTATAACCAGTCAGAGACGCTCTTGGGCTCAGGACCAGGTGGTGCATAGAGAGGAAGTTTTGGAACTCCTGCAGCCAATTCACCAGCTCTGGAGGTTGAGGGGATGGGAGGAGCGTAGAGCAATGAGAAAACAAGACTGAACACTGATCAAACTGGACCTGAAGCATGAGCTTCTTCTGAACTTTATTATCCACAGGCAAATAAAGCCAGTTTGAGTTGAGTTTTCTATTACCTGCAGTGAAAGCACAGATGTTTCTCAACCAGGATTAAAATGAAACAAAACAAAACAAAACAAAAACAACAACTAAGATGTGGGATGCAAAAAGACCAGTAAGTAACGAAAATAGTAAATCGTATTATTGAGTTTAAATAAGTATGATTCTGGAAGAAAGATGAACAACCTGGAATTAAAATTCTAGAAGACATTCGCATAGAAATTGGGGGTGGGGGAGATAAGGAGGAGCTAAAAAGTACTAAAATTCTTGTCTAGTTTCTGGAGATTTTATAGATGCTGAGTATGAAGAAGCAATGGAACTCAAAACAATTTAAAGTATGTGAACTCCTTGGTAAGAACTAAATGAACTGAACTAGAATGCAACATTTCAAACAGATTGAGGAGAAAGTGGATCAAAGAAAATTTGGTGAATCAAACAAAAGGCTTAGGGGGGTTAATAGAAACAAAGAGAAAGCATGACACATTTGAAATGCTAAGTAAGAAATAAGTAACTTGATGGCAGCCTCCTGTGTGTTCCTGGCTTCAGTGGGAATATTTTAAATGTTTTTCCCATTAAGCAGGGCATTTCCTGTAGGTTTCTCATAGATATGCCTGATCAGGTTGAGATCATTCTCATCCTCTCAGAGTTTGATAAAAGGTTTATTATGAATTGGATTTGGTATTTTATTAAGTAGGCTTTGACTGGTTGATTTTAAGACTCATTTGTAAGAGAAAATGTCCAAGGAAAATGAAGAGAATTTTTCCCATGAGCGATTTTTTCTTGTGTACTCAACCATCCTCTTAAATAAACCTTTCTCTTTGGCTTTTATTGTACTATGATTCTTTTATTAAAATTTCAGTTTTCATTTTCCCATTATAAGAAGAGTTTACCATCACTGGAAAAAGAAACACACAAAAAGACAAAGAAAAAATGTTTTCTCTTCCTTTTCTTTCTTATTGTTCTTTTTCCATAATCATACAAGTCTATACAAACAGTAGTGTATACATTAAAGGCTTCGTTGTGGTTTGACTTTACAAAAATGGGATGTATTATCCACCCAGGGTCTCAACAGAAGTGGCTAAAGGGTCCAGGCAGGTAATACAGGTGTGGCAGGTGTGGTGGGGGCTGCGGGTCAGCACCTTATTGGAGCCCATTCTCCACCTGAAGCAGGCGTTGGTGCCTTGGTGTGGAAGCACTGCACAGACCACTACAAGCATGTCTGTGGTGGGAGCTGCTTCGTGCCTTGCCAGTGGTATGTCTCCTGTGTGCCAGCTTTCGCCCTGGCACAGCTCCTGGTCAACTCATGTGTCACCACCTCCCCAGTAGCTGAGTATCTCTCTGAAAAATGCACAAACTTGAAGTTGCACACTGATCCTCCTCTGATGGATCCCATTCCAGGGTGTTTCTACCACTGAGATGCTTGGCTGAACATTTGCACATGGAGTCTTAAGGATCTATTCTTCTGATTTTATAAAATGAATTCTCAAAGTGAGATTCCTATGTCAAACGGCCATATTTTATTTTAGTCGATATTAAGAAAGTACATTCAAATTTGGTTATATCAGTCGCACTTCCCACCAGCAATATATGAGGGCACCAATTTCCCCACAGTCTTACCAGCAATGAATGTCAGCACTCTATAATTTTTGCCAATCTTTTAAATAAAAATATGCCATTATTGTTCTAATTTGAATTGTCAAGACTACTAATAAGGTTTAGTATCTTTTTATGGATTTATTGGCCATTTTTATTTCTTTCTCTATTAATAACCAATATATGGCCTTTGCATGATTTTCTATTGGGTTTTAAATCTTTTTCTTATCAATTTGTAGGAACTTCCTATATGTTAGAAATAGTGATATTTTTTGTGTGTCCTGGAGATATTTTTCCCATTCCAACATTCCTCTTCTGACTTGCTGAGGCTGTCTTGTGTCTGCCTGTGTCCAGCCTCAGCTCATAGCCCACCTTCCTTGTGTCCCAGCCCCCAGACTGCTCCTTGGTTCCTGCAGTGGGCTCTGCTCATCAACCCCCTAGAGTCACATTGGTCTCAGTAGGTGGCCCCATTGCAGAGTGTGGAAATTGTTTTCCTGATCATTACAAGACCACCCCAATCACTATGCTTCTATCAATGGATGTTTATCCTAAAACTTGAAGGCCACTGGTCTCTCTCTATATTAAATATATATCTAATATATATTAAAATCTACTTGCTGCTATCACCAGGGGATATGCATCTTTGCACCTCCATGTTAAACAAGGAATCAAAAAGCCTGTTCTGCCCCTGAAAGTCATCTGATAACAAGGACATCTTTCAGGACCTGGAAGTGCCCTTGTCCAAATGGTATCAGTGCTGTAAGGAACACTAGGAGACCCTGTCCATCTGGACCCCCACCTCTGGGATCTTTTTCCTGCCTACTCCTGTCACTGAGCCATCTGATCTTCAAGTCTACACAGCAGAAATGTGGATGCCCCTCTGCCCTCAGGCAGGTGAGGAATCCCATTCACACTCAACTTCCGTCCCCTAGACAAGATGTCTCTGAGCCCATTTTCATTCCACTCTCGACTCAGAGATGGCAGGAATGTTAGCTAATGACTCATTTTCCCTGTTTTTCTCTGATATGTCCTTTCCCTTCCACCTCCACCCACCGCTGGCCACGGAGGGTCAAGTCCCACCCAAAGGCAACCCTCCTGCTGCCCTTTCCACCTCTGCCCCTCCTTCTCCTCCAATTCACAGGATCTCACCTGGCCTGGCAGGGTGGGGAAAGTGGTCCAGAATGCTCAAAGATGCTTTGATGCCTCTTCTATGTAGTAAAACTTTCTCCCCAGCATGCTTTGATGTTCTTGACTTTGATAATCAAAAATTAGTATTTTAGGACTCAATATTATTCTCAGCTATGGATCTCAAGGGTGTATTCTGAAAGTTATTAAAAAAAATGTACAACAAGCAACAGAAAATCATTTCCTTTCTTCTTTCTTTCTTCTTCTTCTTCTTCTTCTTCTTCTTCTTCTTCTTCTTCTTTCTTTTCTTCCTTTTCTCCTTCTTCTTCCTTTTTTTTTTTTTTTTGTATTTGGAATCATGTAGCAACCCTGCCCCACCAATTGACTGAGTGTAGCATGCTCTTAGTGGCTCCAGAATGTTGGGAGAACAGCTAGGGTAAACGTTGGGATCAGATACAGAGGCTCATAACACTGGCTAAAACAAAACAGAGGCTTATTTATCTCTCACATGGAAGAAGCTAGGAGCTAAGCCATCTAGATCTTATATGGTGACGTCAGAGTCTTTAATCTTGAATCTCCTCCATTCCAGGGTGTGGCTTCTGGGTACATAATTACCTCCCTACCCAAAATGGCTGCTGGAGGGCCAGACATCATGTCCTAGTTTCAAGAAGTGGGAACTAGTTAGAAACAAAAAAGCAAACCCTGAGTCTGCCCCCTTAAATCAGCCTTCCTGGAAGTCCAGCCCAACCTCTTCCCCTTATATCTCATTAGCCTGAACTTTCTTACATGGTTATACCTAGTTGCAAGGGAAGAGGAGAAATGAAACCTTTTAGCTGAGCTATTTGTTATTCCAAATAAGATCAGGGTCTGTCCTAAGGAAGAAAGGGAGAGCAGATATGAGGTAGCAAATAGCAGTCTCCAACATGACTAAAATAAATTGCAGGGAAAGTAAACATCTGTTAATACTTTGAAAAAAGTATCCCATCACAAACCATTTGTCAGGTAAAAACCACCATTGATATTTTGAGTAGAAGTGGGTTTGTTGATCAACTTATTTAAGAAAAATGCACTTTTGGCACTCCTGGGTGGCTCAGTTGGTTAAGTGTCTGCCTTGGGCTCAGGTCATGGTCCCAGAGTCTTGAGATTGAGTCTGGCATCAGGCTCCCTGCTCAGTGGGGAGCCTGCTCCTCCCTCTCCCTCTGCCCCTCCTCCTGCTCTCTCTCTCAAATAAATACATAAAATCTTTTTTTAAAAAAAACCCCAACCCCCCACACTTTTATAATGTTGAGTCTTTCTATCTATAGTGAGGTATCCAGAAATCTGTATCTGTGGACTGACTCATTTTTCGCTCACCATTATGTCCTTGATATTATAGGCTTCCCCCACTATCTGAAAGTAGGGCATTATGAAAACTTTTGTGAGCCAAAGGGTAAAATGAAGAAGCAATTACCATTAATTTATATGGAAAAGCTTTTGAGCATTCCCATACCCCAAACGTAACCTCTCTTAGGGTTTTCTGATACCTTGGGACAAATCTTACTAACAGATGCATAAAATAAATCAAGGTAAAACATGGATGCTCACAGACAGAGCTCAAAGCGATGGCAGCTTGAGGCTGATATGCTGAGTGTAGTTTTCGGGGAAGGGGCCTGGGAGTGCCACTCTTGTTCATGCTGCCTCTCTAATGACTTGCTGCAAAACAGACACTGAACACTAGTTTTGCTTTTCACTTTTTATGTAAAAGCATAAACCCTCTTCAGATTTCTTTTAGCTAGAGAAAACAGGTCCGAATGTGGGTCTTCTGTAAAAGTGATGCTGTGCAACACAAATGATCTAAAAACAGGGGATACCTGTAATTCATACTGAAAATTACAGTCTATGAATTAACACAGGTGTAAGTGTCCACAGCCTTATTTACTAAAAAGAACAATTTTCCTTTTTTAAAAAAATGGCAGTGTGGTTATACACATACTCTCACATATCTTGATGTGCTTGAAAGAGAATTTCTGTAGTGTGGATGCCCCCAAAGTAAAATTTCTGATAAAAGTGCATCTACAGCTTTTCTGTGTACATCCAGTCAACCCTTCTAGATGGGTGTGCCCATTGACCACCCCACCAGCAGCATATGTCTCAGTCCCCGTGGCCTTCAACAATACTTGGTGTTATCAGCCTGTTGGTATTCCATTAGATTATCATCTTGCATTTGCCTGTTGACTAGTGATGTTGGGCATCTCCTCAAATGATTATTTCCTATCCTGTTTCTTCTTGAATTCTCACTCTCATTCCTTACCCAAAATACCACCATCTGAAAATGACAATTTTACTTCCCTCAGAAGGTACTATTAATTAGATGAAACCATACCTTATATGTGTACATACATTGTATCAAGTTTTTATTTGCATTATTTATATGTTCTATATCTTTATTTTTTTTAATTTTTATTTATTTATGATAGTCACACAGGTAGAGAGAGAGAGAGAGGCAGAGACACAGGCAGAGAGAGAAGCAGGCTCCATGCACCGGGAGCCCGACGTGGGATTCGATCCCGGGTCTCCAGGATCGCGCCCTGGGCCAAAGGCAGGCGCCAAACCGCTGCGCCACCCAGGGATCCCTGTTCTATATCTTTAACTCATTTCTTATTTCTTAATTTATTCTTCTTATCTATCACTTACTGAGAGGTGTATACCACATTTTCCCACTATTATTAGGGATTTGTTCATTTTTCTTTTATACATTTGGTCTATTTTTTCTTTTTAGCAATTTATTTTTTTTAATATTTTTTTTTCTTTATGATAGTCACAGAGAGAGAGAGAGAGAGAGAGGCAGAGACACAGGCAGAGGGAGAAGCAGGCTCCATGCAGGGAGCCCGACGTGGGATTCGATCCCGGGTCTCCAGGATCGCGCCCTGGGCCAAAGGCAGGCGCCAAACCGCTGCGCCACCCAGGGATCCCTCTTTTTAGCAATTTAGAAGCTAGTTACTGAGGCATCAAAGTTTAGATTTCTTATATAATTCTGGCTAATTCCAGGTGATTTTTTTCTTTTACTATGTGCTTGCTACCCTTACCCTTAATAGTATTTTTTTGCTTAGTCTATTTTGACATCTTTTAATACAGCAGCATCCTAAATGTAATAATTGCTTAGTTTATCTCTTTTTCCATCCTTTTGCTTCCAAACTTTAGGTCAAGTTGTTGCTTCCAAACTTTAGGTCAATTTGTTTTTATAATTAGCTTGTTAAAAAAAAAAACAATTTATCTAACCTGAGAATTTGTCTTTTAATTTGATAGTTTAGTCTTACATTGATTTCTGTCATCTTCTTTTGGGGCATTTGCTTAAATGTGATGAATGTCCATGTCTAAATGCTGCAGAAAAGTATAATTTTAATGATTTTAAACAAAAATGTGTTATTTTATAGCTGAGGTCTGATGGTTTTTAAACCGAAACTTGTATATATGGCCAACCACAAAGCTTGGGGATATTTATTACCATGTATACATGCATATACGAACAACCCATACATATATGTGTGTGTGCACAGTAATTTGTGTAAGATTTATAGGATTATATACATACACACACGTGTGTGTCTGTGTGCGTAGGCCTATCCTCACCACTGAGCTCACTTTTCTAACACGTTGCTTTCCCTTGCTTCTGTCCCCACTACCTTTCCTTCCTTCATTGGATGATTGTATTTTCTCCACCCTATCTTTTCTCATTTAGAAGTTACACAATATAATAGGTTGAACCACAGGAAATTGCTATCATGTTGGTCAAACATCAGTAACTTCATATGGTTCAGTGCAATACTATTCATTTAATGGCTACTCAAAATTTTAACACACACTTAAATTAACAAAGTCAAAAGTTAGTCACTTTCTACCCTTCCCTTGAATCCAATAAGGACCTTCAAATACATTTACTCTGATCTTTACTATTTCCGTTTTACCTGGTCTTATTGTCAACTTTCAGTTCCACTGTGCCATCACCAGAATAATCATCATCAACACAATTAATGCCTACTATCAATACTTACTTCACTATATTTCCACATTTCACCAATCTGTCTTTTCATGCCTTCCTCCTTTGCCCAGAGTTCAGTTTCCTTCTTCCTCAAGTACCCTCTCTAGAGATTTTCACCAAAAGGCTGTTCTCTCAACCTGTATGAAATGTATTTTTAAAAATGATTTTATTTATTGATTGATGAGAGACACACATAGAGAGGGAGAGACACAGGGAGGGAGAAGCAGGCTCTCTGCAGGGAGCCCGATGTGGAACTCAATCCCAGGACCCCAGGACCACGATCTTAGCCAAAGGCAGATGCTCAACCACTGAGCTACCCAGGTGCTCCTGAAATGTCTTTATGATCACTCTTGAATAACAGCTTAGCTGGATATAAAACCTTAGTTTGACCCTGATTTTCTCTCAGGACTTTGAAGATATTTTCTTTGTTTTAGGCCATTCTTGCTGTTCAGAAGCTTTCTGTAGTCCAAATGTTGTTCTTTGGAGGTAAACTCCTGTCCTTCTCTGGATTCCTTCACAATTTCCTCTTAGTCTTTAGTTCCTGAAGTTTCCCTTAGAGATGTCCATTACAGACATTTAAAAAATATTTTTCTTCATTCATTAAGAGTCTTCTATTGGAGACTATATTTAATTTAAAAAAAGGGGGAGGGCGGAAATTGCAAGCTCTTATCACTTTTTTTCCTCCTTCTAGAATCCCTTGTGGTGTATAGGGTCATGACATTCTCATTGTTTTTTAATTTCTGATTTTTTTCCAGTTAATTAACAGGAACAAGTCTTCCTGGCTTTTCTGTTTTGTTTTGTTTTGCCAGTGTAATTTCACTTGTAATGGAATCATTTCTTTATGGGTATCCATGTACTTGAATGTGAGTGAACACATTTAGCGGATCCCAAGCAAAATTTATATTTGCTGTAGGAGTCTTATGGTATCTGGATTGTTAAAGTGACATTTTCTGGTATCTTTATTTTAGCTTATGCCAGGTATTGGGGGTGGGATGGGTGTCCCACTCTGGGAACAGATCCTGTGCTAGTTTCTCAGTCTCTGGACACCACACCAAGAGCGAGAGTTAAAGCCCAGATTCCAGGTGTTTAGGAAGGGAAATCCCTGGGCTTTCATTTTTTCATTTAGTATTATGCCCCTCACACAATCATGGTAGAGTCAGGCTTCCATTTTTAGGGCACAGGTATGAGGTTTATTCATTTTTCTCTCCACTGGAGTTGTAGAAGTCCTGGCTTTTTGGAACCTTCTCAGCTTCAATTATTTACCTTCTATGGACCAAGTGCTCCATCTATTTTCTTTGTGTGTGTAGCAATACTCAAGCCTTTAATCTGTGGGGACCCTAACTGGTCAGAGCTGCTGGTGCATGAGCCTACATGCCCTCCACTCTACTTTCACTTCCCTCTTAGCCCTTGCACCTGGCCATCATCTTTTCTTCCTTGCCTTCTATTTCATACATGGGCCTGCCTGGGCAGTACAGAAGAAAAAGTAAAGGCAAGTTTCTGGGGTCAGACTTCTCAGGTTCCAATCCTGGCACCATCACTTACAAGCTGTGCAACTTTAGGCAAGTTCCTTAACCTCTCTGGATCTCAACTTTCCCAGCAATTATATAGACATATAAGAGCACCAGCTTCATGGGACTATCAAATGAATTAACAAATTTTAGGTGCTTGGAATTATGCCTAGGACATGATGAACACTCCAAAAATATTACCTAATATTCCTACCATGATTATTTAAATGGGGCAAGGTGGTTCTATTTTGTCTAGCAAGCCACATGGTTCTTAGTGCTTCCACCATTTAATCTTTATGCTTGTTGTTTATGGCATAAATAATATGCTTTAAGGTTTTCAGGGCTCTGGCCTTATGTTGTGGGGTGCAGCATACTAAATCACTTTATTAGAAGGAACAGCATACAGAAGTATGAAGAAAAAAGTAAGTGGATGTTTTTGTACAGGTGATGGAAAGGATAGAAATAACGCAAGGCTGTTTATCCAGTGCTGTTTAACAAACTGCCCTGAAACTTAGTATCTCAGAACCACCATTTTACTTCACTCACAATGTTGTATATCAAGGATGCAGGAAAGTGTGCTGGACAGTTCATCTGTGACCCACGTGGCATCAGTTGTTTGTTGATGACTCTGATCTACTTCCAACATGATTTCTATACTCACTTATAGGCATAGCTGTAGAACATTAATTTTTATTGCTATGTAATATCCAATATGTGATTATACCTCAGTTTATTTATTCATTGTCCTGGAGGTGGCTTTTTAATTATTTCTATCTTCTTTCTTATTATGAACAGTGTTGTCATGAACTTTTTTGTACATATTTTTTGGTAGATGTGTGCAAGTTCTTGTCTTGGAGGTGCATCAAAGAGTGGAAATTCTGGGTCATGGGGCATGCAAATGCTCCAAAATGTAACATTATGCCAGAGTTATTCCTAAATTCCATTCCCTTTAGCTATGTGTAAGTTAATACATATTAGTTCCAATACTCAGGATTGTCATATTTCTTATTTTTGGCCAATGAAACAATCTTGTAGTTTGTATTGCATGTCCAAATCACTGGTGTTACATAGGACCTCAACAGGTCTTTTCTGTTCTGTAAAGTAGCTGCTTTTTGTTTTATTGTTTTGGTTTTAAATGTCTTGTCCACTGGGTTTTTTTCCATCTTTTTTCTCTGATTTGAGGTGTTCTCTATTTCATCTTGTTACCAATTCTTTGTCAGTAATATGTTTTGCAAATACATCCTCACACTTTAGTTTTAATTCATTTGAATCCTTCTGATTTATAGAAGTTCTTAATCACAGTGTATTCAAATACATCAGTCTTTATCTTTTACATGAGCATTTTTTGTACTTTAAGAAATCCTTTCCTATCTTGAAATGAGAAATTTTCACCTTTATTTTCTTCTAAAACATTAAAATTTTTTCTTTAGACATTTACTTTGACCCAAGTTCTTAATCTGACTGGAATGGATTTTATTATATAATTTAATTTTTTCCATATGGGTACACAATTATCCCAAGTACATTTATTGAAAAGTCATTCCCTTCTTTGCTGGTTTGTGACTTTTGTCACACATAGAAATTCCATATGTGCATGGATTTTTGTATGATTGATTTGATTTGAGGATGCTTTGCTTGTTTCAATGGTCAATGTGCTTACCCTGCACTAATACTACATAGTGTCCCTGCCTAAAGCTCTGTAATAAATCTTGATATCTGGCAGAGCAGCCTACCTTCCTTCTTTAAACTGTCTTAGATGTTTTTGGCCTTTTGTTTCTTCATTTTGATTTTAGGAGCAAATTGTCAAGTTCCACAAGAGATCTTGTTAAGTTTTGATTGGAGTTGTATTAAATTATAAGTTAAATCTGGGGAGATTACATTATAATATCAAATCTTCTAATTCATAAACATAGGAAGTATCTTCATTTATTCAGGCTCTCTTTATTATCTTTCAGGAAATTTTTAACAAGTTTCTGCATACAGATGATTACAACTTTTGTTAGATTTATTTCCAGTCATGTTTGTGGTTTTTTCTGCTACATAAATGGTAGCAACATTTTAAAGTTTCCTGATGGTGTATATAAATGCAATTGATACTTTATGTAGTTTGTACATGGATTTCACATTGGGCTACATGGCTAAAACTCTCTAATTATTGCTAGCAATTTTCCTCTAGACTCATTTTGACTTTCCTGAATAAAAAATCATATCATCTGCTCACTCCCAAAAGATTAATTTCTTTTTTTCCAATCCATATGCTTTGGTTACTTTTTCTTATCTTATTTCATGGTCTAAGATTTTTAATGTTATGGGATCAGAGTGGTGGCTTTGAGTATTCTTGTCTTTTGTCTGATTTTAAGGAGAATGCATAAATAGAATCCTCTTCACCATTTTCTCTGGGTGATCTCTTCAGGGGCATAACTTCAGTGAGGATGACAATTCCTCAACTTACTTTCATTGTAGCCCTCCCCCTGACTCAGAGCCATATATCCCGCGGACTGTGTAAGATTTCTCCAGAACATCACACAGAAACTCCTTCAAAGATGAACACATCATTGTTCCACAAAGCTCCTTTACATGTAGCATTCTCTGTGTCCATCAATGCCTCTCCTGTCCACCCAGGAACCTTGACATAATTCCCCTCTTCCCCTTCTCTAGTTACCAACACCCACTACATTCCACCACCAAAAACTATTATATCTGTCTTCTTTTCTCCTTTCTTACTGCTCATTCACCAAATGCTCCTCCATTCAGTTTACTGTTAGCTGCCTCTCATTTATGACTACTCTCCTCTAACTTCCCTTCCTTCCCATGGCTGTGCCCTCTTCTAATCTTCTCCAGGTTTTGAGTGAATGCACTTTCTAAAACATATAGAATATCAAATTGTTCCCCTTCTTAATAAAAGTATTGGATGGTATCCACTGCTCTTCCTGAAGGGCCTATAAAGGAACCTGCATGAACTGACCTCCACGGGCTTCTCCAGCCCTACCCCCTGCCTCGTCCCCTCTTTAGGGCATCCTGGCTCTAACATACTTTCTAAAACTTTAGAATTCTGGTCTGTTACTCAACTCCTGACTCATGCCTATATAATATCATCTCATGTGCCACAAGTGGTAACTCTACCACCTCTTGGAAAAACCTACAGAAGGTACAAATGAAACAAGAAGATGCATGGGGGAAAAAAAAGGTGCATGTTAAGGGCTCAGCATCTTCCTGGCATCTATAAACACTGGCTACCTCCAGTCCTCCCAGGAACACTGAGTGAGGTTATCTTTTTTTCAGATGCCCAAACTGTGGCCTGTGGGATGCAGGGAGTAATTTGGGGAAGGGGGTGGGGAAGGTCAGGTGGCTCCTGCTGTGTAGGTGAAATCTCAAGTATGGAATAGCAGGAATGACCTCAGCCAACAGAGACTGAGAATCAGCTAAGGACCTCTCACTGACTCCCTACTCAGAGCCAGGCTGCCAGGAAAGAAGAGCTTGTTTCCTGTCCTTCTCCCAACACATGAGGTGCCATTCTTCCCTCCCACCTACTTCCCTAATTGCCAGCATTGTGATGGAGTGAGTGGGCTTGGCATTCAAGGTCCTGCAGACTTGAACACAAACTTGGCTCAGGGCTAGTCATGTAGACATGACCAAATCCAGCATTTCCAGGTGTCTTTATTCCCAAAAAAGGCCACTCTGATGGCTAATTGTAACCAGCCTTGAGGAAGGAGGAGTTTTCACCATCTTCATGCAGGAGGACTTGGGTTTGGCACCCTTTTTTAAATTAATTAATTTATTTATTTTTGGCTTTGGCACTCTTGACATAAGTGTCTGCTCCTCTTCCCTACCCAGGACCCCACACCTGCATGCCCCTGCATGGTCCAGACTCTCAGGCTTGGACACAACATCTTCCCCACGCCACCCTCCTCTCCTGATTCCTCTCATTAAAATGTTCTCTTGCCCCATGGTCAGCACCTTTCTGCACTCTGCAGCTCATCTGATCCTCTGTCCGCTCAGTGAAGAGGGCAGGCGGGGTTTATTAATAGTAACATTAATAACTAGCATTTATTGAATGCTTGTGATGTACTTGGCACTGTGCTGAGCATTTTAAACACATTATCTCAATTGATCCGCACAGTGCAGCTCCCTTAGCACTTGTTTTCTTGTAAGAGTCTTTAGAATTCATGGGACTCTGGTTTTTGCACTTGAACAAATTGAACACCAGAGGTGGAAACACTGCCTGCCCAAGTTCACCTATCAACTCCGTGGTGAGCAAAATTCCATCTCCAACCCAAGGGTCCTTGGCCACCTCTATCTGGAGCCCAAAGCACAGGGAGTAGTGGCCTCAGCCTCCTCTCTTCTGTGGCTATTCCTCTAACAGTGCCCTGCCTGTGAGTAAGAGGTTTGCTGGCTATAGCATGCCCAGTCAGAGTCAGATCAGGCAGGGTGTGGTTTTAGCCTAGGGCCAAGCTTGGCTATCAGGGACTGCCTAACGTCAAGGGTCAGTGTGGTAAGTTAAAGTGTCGATGTGGGCTGGAGTCGAGGGTCAGAGCATGACTGCCAGAGACCAGTGTGTGGCTGGTGTCAGTCACAGTGTAACTAGGGTTAGAAGTCAGAATCTGGGTTCAGGAGTCACTATGTGGCTGAGTCAAGTGTCAGTGTACGGCTTGGGTCAGGAGTCAGTGGGTGGCCAGCTCCCCTTGAGAGGCTGAACCACTTCCAGAAGGGACCAAACCCTCTTCCTGGCCCATCACACCCTCCTTGCCTCCCCAGTGTCCCCAGGTGTGAAGGAAGGTCCTGGAAGGAGCAGGAGGAAGGGAAGAAGAGACCAGTGGCATGGGAGTGTGCCTGCAGGAGGAGCTGGTTTGCAGCAGGGCCAGCCAGGAAGCCCCCAGGGAGGATTTGGAGCTAGACAGGGCAAAGGCTGTCAGCAAAGAGAAAGAAAAGGAGTCCCTAGGGCAGCTCCATCCTGCTTTCCTACCCCATGCCCCTGGACCCTTGTACCCCCATTCACAGCAGCCCATTATGACATCTCCGGGGTATCAACTCCCTCTGCTCAGGCTCCATCAATGGGCCCTTCTGGATGTGGCTGTACTTCCTGGAGGGCCCAGCCTTTCACCTGTACCAAATGCAGCCTCTTCAGGTCCCAAGGCCCCCCACCTAGCTCCAGGGAGACCATCTGCCTCCTCTGCTTTACATCTTCAGTTGTGTTCCTCTCTGGGATGCTTCTCTGGCTCCTAGCTCATAAATCCTCTTCATTCTCTAAAGCCCATCTGTGATACCTTCCAAACCCTGCCAGATTCCCCACCAGAATTATCACATCCTAAGCCCCTCCACAATGCACGTATCCCTGCCTCATCCCTGTAGGGTTCAAACCCCCAGGGAGATACCAAGCAGAGTTAGGGGGATCATAGCTTCTGCACTGAGTGATAGTGACCTTTCCTGTTAGAGAAAGTGGCTTTCCTACTACATCCAGGAGCAGGGCTCAGCGGGCTGCCATCCCATCTGCCTAAAACATGTGAGTCACCCTTTAGGAGCAATGAGAGGAAATCTTAAGCTCAGAGTAAATTGGATAATGGAGCCTCAGGTCTTACCCAGGACTATACCCAAGGCTACATCAGCCACGGTGTAGCCCAGATGCCGGCTTGTCCAGAGCTCAGCTTTGTTGTCATAGCATTCATACTGTTTTTAGGGTTCCTTTTACCTGTAGCAGTTAATAATTTACTTCTATTAATATTAGTCATATAAAGTTTTCTTCCAAAATGCCAGGAGAGGGAGAAGGGGGTGGGGGCCAGTGGGTGCTGGCCCATTCTCAGGAATCCCCGGTGAGCCCCCTTTCCTGTGGCTGCAGGACCCCTGCCCAGGCCTCACAGCCTGTGGGAGGGTTGAACTCATTAAAAAATAATTGCTTGCTCAGAGTCATTAGCTTCCCCTGACAGAGCCCTGTTCCGGGCTTCCTCGGCAGGCCGGGGCCGCTTCTGTGCAGCAGAAACCTGCAGGCCCCGGAGGACCCTTCATCCCGAGGAGAGGTGAAGCCGGAGATGAGAGCCAGCCTGGTTAATAAGGGAAAGAGCCCGTGCTCCAGCCCCGAGCACTCCTCAGGCATAAGCTCAGAACCCTGGGCGTGGCTCTGCAGGGCTGATGCAGTTGCCCCCCATTTTCCTGGTGGAGAGATTGGGGCTCAGAAAGGCAAAGCACCAGGCAGACACATGACTAGCTGGTGGTACAAAAGTGTGTCTGGGAGACTCGCTGTTGGAGCAGGGCTAGGCTGGCATCATCTTGGAGGGGCAGAGGGCTCAGGGCCAGGTGTCCTGGCTGCAAAGGCAGTGCCATCTGGATCCTGACTAGGCCTGAGTGGGTCATTGTACCTGGGTGAGGTGAAGACAGGGTCATGGCCAGAAGCAGGTCACTGCTCACCCAGAGGGCTAGAAAGGACACCTAGGTAGAAGTACAGGTGGGCAGCCAAAGCCCCCAAAGGTCAAATGGGTGTTAGGCTAGGCCAGGCTCAGGCTGAGCAGATGAGCTCACTGCTTGAACACTTTAGCTATACTTGGCGAGTGCCATAGGCCCAGAAACTATTGCTTGTCGCAGGAGCCAAGAACTTTTTCTCAGCATCTGGGAGGGAATGGCCACCTGCCAGGTAGGCCAAACAGGCCTTCTGTCCCGAAATGCATGGGCTTGTGTACACACTGCTATGGCCCAAACGTCTCTGTCCCCTAAATTCACACATGGAAGCCCTAACTCCCTGTGTTTGGAGATGGGACCTCTAAGGAAGTAAGTATGTTAAAAGAGAACATATAGGTAGGTCCCTAAGAAGAGACGCTAGAGAGCTCACTCCCTCCCCACCTGGGCACAAAGAAAGGTCAGGTGAAGGCACAGCAAGAAGGTGACTGGCCATCTGCAACCCAAAGGGAAAGATCTCACCAGAACCCAACCACGTTGACACCATGATCTGGGACTTCCAGCTTCCAGATCCGTGAGAAAACAAATGTCTCTGCTATTTTACTGTGGCTTCCTGAGCAGACTACTTCACACTCACCTGAAGTTCTTTTCTTTCTCCCTGGCCTGGGTCCCTCCTTTAGAAGGTGTCACACTGAATGAGGTGGGGGTGACCACATCAGATGTGGAGGGGCCAGAGCCTGATGGAGAGGCAATGCTCCCTTTACAAGCTGTGGCAGGGTGTGTGTGTGTGTGGGGGGGTGGATTTAAACAACTTGCCTCTGAGGGGAGAAGGTCTCAATTTCCTTACCTGTAAAAGATGGACAGTACTTACTTCTGAGGGTGAGAATCCAGTGAGTGATGTTTGTGAAATGCTCAGCCCAGTGTACATGCCCAGTGAACATTATCATTTGCCAGTAATATGAAGGGCCTAGTTATGATGGGAGAGATAGAAAAGCAAAGCTGGGAAGTGATGTATAGATAGGAGGGAGCTACATGCATGAAGAGGTTCATGTGTGGAAACAGAATTTGTAACAGAGAAGAGGAGGAGGAAGGAAGGATAATATTGTCAGGGTCTGGGAATACTGTGGGGAGAAGGTAGCAGGTGAATGGGGAAGCATCCTTCCAGTGAGTGATTAATGCGCATTCATCAAAAGACTCAGACAATGCGGGGGCTCAGCTGAGTCCGCTGTGCACCTGGGAGCCTTGGGGAAGTCTACCCTGAGAGACCATGTAGGCAGGACACAGAGGTGGCTTCATTAGCAGGAGTGAGAGTGGGGTGGGAGGGACACGGACTCCCCAGCTGCACCCTGAAATCACCTGGGAGCTCTAAGGACAGCAAGGTCTGAGTTCCACATCTAGAACCTGATCCAAAGTATAACTATTTTTACATCAATAAAAATAGACTTTAAGCCAATAGAGCGTTATTAGGGTTAACGAGGATCAGTGCACGTTAAGAAAAGGAACAAATCGGGTAGCCCGGGTGGCTCAGCGGTTTAGCGCTGCCTTCAGCCCAGGGTATGATCCTGGAGACCTGGGATCGAGTCCCACGTCAGGCTCCCAGCATGGAGCCTGCTTCTCCCTCTGCCTGTGTCTCTGCCTCTCTCTCTCTCTCTCTCTCTGTGACTATCATAAATGAATTAAAAAAAAAAAGATATTCTGTTCCATAAGAGGAGCAGGTGCTCCGGGCACCAGTCTAGCAGAGAAGGCCACCTCTAGAGATGGACGGGGAGATGAGTCCTCCGTGCTGGCTCTAGTGATGCTTTCAGGCTGATGAGCTGTGGGCAGGAGAGTAACACTCGAAGTTAAGAAGGTGGTGGAGGCAGATTGATTTTTTGCGAGGAAAGGCACTTAGGTGTGTTTCTCCTGTCAAGAAGAAGCCAACAGGAGTGGGGAAGGGCAGGAGGGAGTGACTCACTCATCCCACATCCTAATGAAGAGAGGAAAGAGTTTAGTCTGGGGGAGGACCGCTTTCCTCTGTGAAAGAGAAAGGGTTAAGGACCCGGCTGGATCTCATGGAGAAGCAGACTCAGGTCTGCCCACTTCCCACGCCTGGCTACCCAGTACTGCAGGAACTTCGCTAAAGTCCCTTTTTGCTTAAGTCTGCTGGACCTGGCTTCTGTTGCACACCAGCCAACTCCCTGGCTGACCCACAGCTCAAGACCAAAGGCAGAAGGTGGATGCCGTTGAAGGGCATGACACTGGGGCCTTTGCCCAAACTTGCGTCCCACCCGCGGCCACACACAGACTTGTTCTCCAGCGCCCTCTGCTTGGCTGTGTGGCCCATGGGTAAGCCCCCACCCTAGTCAGTGATCAGCTATTTTCACTTCTAAAATCCCTAATTAGTTCTTTTTCATTACTGCTAGTTCTTATTTTCACAGTGCTATTCTTATCTCTAAAGATACTAATTTTCCAGCATCATAAAATAATTCCTGTCCTGATTGATCAGTTAACTTGGGCTCTTCAGGAAAAGTTCTCACATTAGTTTCATCTGTTGTTATCTTCCATGGTGACAGCTCTCCTGAGTGAGTGTCTTCACTGTGGAATGTTCTAGGTCATACCTACCTAAGGGGTGGTTCCATCTTCAACCCGATCCAGTTTTTCTCTTGCTTCCCAGGAATCAGCACATTTTCTGGCTCACCGAGAGTTCTTGGTTTGGAGCTTGTATTTGTTAGATGATTTTCATGGCTGTTTAAATCGCTTTGTGGATTTACTGTGAGAAACTGAGTGACAGTGTGCTCTCAGCCCATCGTGAGAACCAGAAGTGGCTCCATGGCCGCTAGCATCACTTATGATCAAATGTCCCGATGGCACATTATATTTTCTATAGCAAATGCGAATGTGGTCGCCGTCAAAGATGACATCTGGGCAGCCCGGATGGCTCAGCGGTTTAGCGCCACCTTCAGCCCAGGGCCTGATCCTAGAGACCCGGGATCGAGTCCCATGTCTGGCTCCCTGCATGGAGCCTGCTTCTCCCTCTGCCTGTGTCTCTGCCTCTCTCTCTCGCTCTCTCTCTCTCTCTCTCTCATTAATAAATAAATAAATAAATAAATAAATAAATAAATAAATAAATAAGTCTTAAAAAAAGATGACATTTAACTGATATCTAGCTTCTATAGGAAGACAATTTTGATGTTTTCTATTATGCTCAGCAACTTACCCAAGGACCCTCGATTAATTATGAGTAGCTTTTCACCTGATTCTCTCTCAGGATCAGATGAGGCAGTGACTGGACAGACACAGAATGAGAACCCCTGAAATAAGAGCCCCAAGGAGCAGACCAGGGCTAGCACGGTGCAGCTCTCCACACCTCACCTCGTCCCTCCCAGCTCCCCTTCACCCTCACCGGGCATGGCCCTTGCGTGCCTCTCCGCGGTGGGCAGCTCCAGCCACCAAGACAGCGCTGGGCTGCGGACTGAGAAGAAGGAAAGGAAGAAGGGCATGTCTGCAAGGAAGGTTCCTGAAAGCTGCCACTGGCCAGGCCCACACAGCCACACCTGTTGCAAGGCAGGAGGGCAGAGCAGTCTTTCCCCAAGGTGGCCACATGCCCAGCTAAAAATGCAAGATTTGATTACTGTGAAAGCAGGAGAGAAGAGATATTGGGGGACAATTAGCTGGTTCTGCTGTGGTATCACCGACAGATAAACATTTTTATCTTCTCCCTGTGGAGATGGGCACCTCTTATGTTGGTTGACAAGAAAAGCTGTGATGAGGCCTACTGTCACCTCCCCCAAGCCCCGCTGGCCAGGCCCTCTGCACTCCCGGCCCCACCCCACCTCCATGTCCGTCATGACATGGGTTTGCTTTCTGCTCCTGCTGGCTGGAGGGAAGTAAGAGACACTTGGCAGATATACTTTCAGAAGAGGTACTAGGAGACTAGTGGTTAGACTGGATGTGGGGGGCATGGGAGCACAAAGGGCAACTCCAGGCTGGGGGAGGCGGCATGCACAACCCAGGGAGGGGCAGATATTGAGGGGATATTCTGAGTTCAGCTTTCACAGGCTGAGTTTGAGAAAAGAGTCTTCACAACAATCACCAGGTAGACCAAGAGATAGAGTAGCTCCCACCTTCCCCGCTCCCCTCCCCCATCCCAGATGCGAACCTGGGCCTCTTGCTCCCTCCCTCCCCCTTACCATCACTAGTGATTCTGATCCCAGAGATCAGTGCTCAATGAGCCCCAGTTGAACGAGGCATGTATGAGCCTCATAGCTTTTTCACCCACACTACCCTGATTATGCCCTCTGAGTTTGAATAGGAAAAACCTATCAGGCCATTTTTGTATAAGGTAATAGACAACCTCATCATGTACACTATAAACTTTCTCTTATTTGGGTCTCTCACTTAATCCTGGGGGTAGTTCCTGAGGTGACTGTCATTATTCAGAACAAAACACTGAGGTTCCAAATGGCCAGCAAGAGATGGCCAGACCAGGAGAGATGAGGGGAGATTTCTTAGGGAGAATTCCTAAGTAGATTCTAGAAGGTTAGACAGGCCAGATGTGTAGAGAGAGGAAAGGCATTCCACGTAGTGGGAACAGCAAGGGGGCAAACTCACCCTTTGAAACCTACATGTCCTTCTTTCCTCTTCCTGGGGACCCATGTCCTCTTCCTCTTTCTGGTCTGAGAAGACTCTCCCCGGGTCTTCACCAGAATTCCCATCCTTGAATATTGGCAGGGGCATGCCTGGAGGCTCCATCAACCTCACAGAGGCCATGGCAAGCCTTCAGGGATGGCAGGAAGAGTGGACCTGGTGTTGGGGTTGTCTAGGGGCTGGGGTACAGGTAAGAGTTCTGGGCTGGAGGGAGTCACCTGATGCCAGATTACCAGGCTCAGGGACTGGGTGGGGAAGTGCTGTGCTGGAATAAATTACCCAGAGTCTGGTTTCCTTGAAGTCCCAGGGCCTGAGCCGGTTGGAGGTTGGATGCCCATCTAGGGAGAAAGGCTGAGATTGTTGCACATGATCTGTCAGGAGGTAGCAGCCTCAGGGCGCAGAAGTTGCACTTGGAAATCAGCCCCAAAGACCAAGGAGCCTGAAGGCTGGTCCACACCTGAGGCCTGCTGCCGAAGTAGACCCCCTGGAAGCCCAAGGATGGGAGCTGGGTGACTGGAGCAAATCAGAGGCCTGTGTCCTCATGGGCCTAGCTCCAAATGGTATTTCAGCTCCAGAGAACACACCCCATCCAGATTCTCATGGGGTGAGCAGGAGGTGAGAAAGTGAAGAGGAATAAGGGCCTGCTCAGGGGCAGGTACTCAGGGGCCAGGAGAACCCTGGGCATCTTCAGGGAGGTTCCAGAACCTTCTACTACACCCTGGAGTCAGCAGGGAGAGGGGGAGGGCAGTGCCCTGGGAGTATCTCAGCTTATGCACGTTGTCTCACTTCTGTAAGTATGCTGGCACTCAGTGAGGAAACTGAGGCTTACAAGGCTTACTAGTCCAATGTGCATCATGTGTCTTCTCTGAGACAGCAAAGGGGCTGGGTGTGAGGGGTCAGGGACGGCTCCCTGTGGCAGGTGGTATCTAATGTGAGGCCTTGATGGCAGAGGGAGGGCAAGGAATGTTCCAGGTAGCAGGAACTTCCTGTGCAAAGTCCCTGGGGCAAGCAGCATACTGTATAAGAACCAGAAGTGGCTCACAGGGGCTGGCA
This sequence comes from Nyctereutes procyonoides, assembly GCF_905146905.1. Classification (NCBI taxonomy): domain Eukaryota; kingdom Metazoa; phylum Chordata; class Mammalia; order Carnivora; family Canidae; genus Nyctereutes; species Nyctereutes procyonoides. The sequence goes on along the minus strand of NW_026575131.1, from coordinate 1,394,839 downwards.
AGGCAGCAATGTTGAGGGACCAGGCTGCAAAGTGGAGCTGGCTGAGGGCAGTGGGGCCACTGGAGGTCTGCAGGTTACAGGAGAGCTTGCAGGGGGCCACCGTGGCTGTGTGATCCATTGCTTAACAAACAACCTGTGGACTGATGCCCCAGCTTGTGTGGCTCACAGTCTCAAGCTTCAGAACGAAGCTTGGACAGAAGAAACAAGCCTCAACCCCCAAGAAATGAACACAGACACTGCACTGAAACAAAAACCAGTGTGGTAGGAGCTCCCGAGTGAGGGTAGGAGTGAGTGTGGTGGGCAGGAGCCAGAGAGCTATTTGGGAGGATTGAGGAGTGCACACGTGCTGAGGGAGGTCTGCAAGGGCTGGAGTCCTGAAGGAAGGTGCTCCAGAGGGACAGAGTAAGGCCAAAGGTCCTGAGCCTGGAAGCATGCCTCACCTGAGGCTAAGAACAGCAGAGAAGGGGGTGGAGAGGAGGGAGAAGAGGTGCGGTGTGTGTAGGAGGGGCAGGAGATGAGCCCCCGGCCCAGAAGATAAGCCAGAGGATTCTGGGGAGAGGAGCTCCCAGGTGACGGTGCAAGCCCTGCCCAGGCAGTGTCAGGAGGTGGAGGCTGCTGGATTGAGGATTATTTCAGAGTTAGAGGTGATAGGACTGGCTGGTGACTTGGGGTGAAGGAACTGGGAAACAGAATAATCCTCAAATCTAAGTGCCTATGAAGAATGGACCCACGACAGGTTCAGAATTCACTGAGATGAAGCTTTCTGCAAAACCGACCCCAAAACAATCTGAAACAGAAATTCCCCGTGCACGATGGGAAGGCTTCCTTGGCAATGTCACCGAAACCACTAATGGTAAATTGACGTGATGACAAAAACAACAACAACAACAACAACAAAAAACCCGAAACAAACAAAAAACAAAAACAAAAAACTTTAAACATCTCTATGCCAAAAAACAAAAAACAAAAACAAAAACAAAACAAAGAAAAAGCCGGAAACAGAAAAGAAAAAGACTGAGTGCAGCCAAGTCACCCAGAAGACTTTCAAGGGCCAGAGGACAAATGGGAATCCTGTTAACTTCGAGAGTAATTGGAGACATTAAAAAAAAAAAAAGTAAAAATGTGATAATTTTCATCTGTCTGATTGCCAGATTAAAGGGTTTGACAGGTGGGATTCCAAGGCTGTGGAGAAAAACGCGTTCACAGGCATGGTTGGGGGCACTAAATGGGTATAACCTTTAGGGAAGTGCAATTTGGAAATTGCTCTCAAATTTAAGATGTCTATTCCTCTGACCCAGCTATTCTGCTTCCATGTTGAAGGTAAATTGTTAACTGAAAAAGGCAATTTGGACTCCAGTGGGAGGTATCTTTGTGATAGAGGTTGGTCCTGGGAGATTTATTAGGGGAGAATAGAGCAGGTGGGTGGGTTGCAAACCCCCGCCCCAGGCCCCCCTGAGCCCCATCCCCCACAGGGAACAGAGATCATCAGGTGCTGTGTGGCTGGGGCTTGGCTGTGAGTGGGAGAGCTTCGAGCCCACATCCAGGGGGACAGGGCAGGGAGGACCTAGGGGTGGCAGATGGGATCCTCAAATACCACCAGAAGAGAGCTAATGTTGGGGAAGGGGTGAGGAGCAGAGTGGATGGAGTGGGCAGAGGAGCTGCTGGCTCATTCTGGATCCAGGGCCAGCAGCTGGGCTGACTTCTCCAGAGGAGGTCCAGACATTTCCCAGGGACCAAGGGAGGCAGGAGGAGGAGGAGCTGGGCTGGAGAAAGCAGAAGCAAGTTGGAGGTGTCATCGGCTAGTGGCCCTGTGGGTGGCTCTGCATCCTAGGCAAAAGAACCATCCCAGCTATAGACCCATTATTTCCTCCACATCTGACCACAGGAGCTCCACCTGCCTGCATCGCATCGTTGTAGCTCTCAGAAGGCAGCCAGCTTCAGTGACAGCAGCAGGATTTCTCCCAGAGGGCTGAGCCTGTGCCGTGGAGGCTGCCATTGACACCCTTGGCAGATCCCAGGGTGGGGGTGGGGGTAAGAGTGAGCCTAGACTCCCTCTTCCAGGTGAGGGCAAGGTGGCTAATTCCTTCTGGGTGGGCCCTGCCTTGACTGTATAGGTGGTGCTTTATGGCTCAAGGGGAAACCGCCTGTTTGGGTCCAGGTGCCCCGGCAGTGGCAACCCTGGTGTCACTGCTTGGACTGGAGACTCTGGTTTCCTTGTATGAGGGTGAAGCAAGCCAGCTCCCACTGGAAAACAGGGCCTGCGATGTTTGCCCAACTCGGAAAACACATGAAGGATGTCGTGAAGGGGGACCTCTGGGGTCCATAAGTCCTACCTCGATTCAGCTATTCAGAGAAGACTGGAAGGACACACATCCAAGTGCTACGTGTGGTCGCTTCTAAAGATAGACAATGAGGGAAGGGAGCAACTCCCCATTCTTTACCTCATATATAACTACCCGTACGGTTTTACAATAAGCCTGTACTACTTTTGTTTTTAAAACCCTGGATGGATTGCATTAAACGTGTAAATTGCCCTGGGTAGCATTGACATTTTCACAATATTAATTCTTCCAATCCATGAGCATGGAATACTTTTCCATCTCTTTGTGTCTTCCTCAATTTCTTTCAGAAGTGTTGTGTAGTGTTTAGGGTATAGATCCTTTACCTCTTTGGTTAGGTTTATTCCTAGGTATCTTATGCTTTTGGGTGCAATTGTAAATGGGATTGACTCCTTAATTTCTCTTTCTTCAGTCTCATTATTAGTGCATAGAAATGCCACTGACTTCTGGGCATTGATTTTGTATCCTGCCACACTGCCGAATTGCTGTATGAGTTCTAGCAATCTTGGGGTGGAGGCTTTTGGGTTTTCTATGTAGAGTATCATGTCATTGACGAAGAGAGAGAGTTTGACTTCTTCTTTGCCAATTTGAATGCCTTTTATGTCTTTTTGTTGCCTGACTGCTGAGGCTAGGACTTCCAGTACTATGTTGAATAGCAGTGGTGAGAGAGGACATCCTTGTCTTGTTCCTGATCTTCGGGGAAAGGCTCCCAGTGTTTCCCCATTGAGAATGATATTTGCTGTGGGCTTTTCATAGATGGCTTTTAAGATGCTGGGGAATGTTCCGTCTATCCCTACACTCTGAAGAGTTTTGATCAGGAATGGATGCTGAATTTTGTCAAATACTTTCTCTGCATCTATTGAGAGGATCATATGGTTCTTGTTTTTTCTCTTGTTGATATGATATCAACGTGATATGAATCATGTTGATTGCTTTATGAGTGTTGAACAAGCCTTGCATCTCAGAGATAAATCCCACTTGGTACAGTGAATAATCTTAATGTACTGTTGGATCCTATTGGATAGCATCTTGTTGAGAATTTTTGCATCTGTATTCATCAGGGATATTAGTCTAGAATTCTCCTTTTTGGTGGAGTCTTTGTCTGGTTTTGGAATTAAGGTGATGCTGGCCTCATAAAATGAGTTTGGAAGTATTCCATTCCTTTCTATCTTTTGGAACAGCTTTAGTAGAATCCCTATCAAAATACCATGGACTTTCTTCAGAGAGTTGGAACAAATCATCTTAAGATTTGTGTGGAATCAGAAAAGACCCCGAATAGCCAGGGGAATATTGAAAAAGAAAACCAGAGCCGGGGGCATCACAATGCCAGAATCCAAGTTGTACTACAAAGCTGTGATCATCAAGATAGTGTACTGGCACAAAAACAGACACATGGATTAATAGAACAGAAGAGAGAACCCAGAAATGGGCGCTCAACTCTATGGTCAACTAATATTCGACAAAGCAGGAAATACTATCCACTGGAAAAAGGACAGTCTCTTCAATAAATGGTGCTGGGAAAATTAGACAGCCACGTGCAGAAGAATGAAACTGGACCATTGTCTTACATCATACACAAAGATAAACTCAAAATGGTTGAAAGATCTAAATGTGAGACAAGAATTCATCAAAATCCTAGAGGAGAACACAGGCAACCACTTTTTGAACTTGGCCACAGCAACGTCTTGCAAGGTACCATCTATAAAGGCAAGGGAAACAAAAGCAAAAATGAACTATCGGGACTTCATCAAGATAAAAAGCTTCTGCACAGCAAAAGAAACAGTCAACAAAGCTAAAAGACAACCTACAGAATGGGAAAAGGTATTCGCAAATGACATATCAGATCTATAAAGAACTTATCAAACTCAACAGCAAAGAAACAAACAATCCAATCATGAAATGGGCATGTTCTCACTCATTTGGGGAATATGAATAATAGTGAAGGGGAATATAAGGGAAGGGAGAAGAAATGTGTGGGAGATATCAGAAAGGGACACAGAACATAAAGACTCCTAACTCTGGGAAATGAACTAGGGGTGGTGGAAAGGGAGGAGGGCGGGGGGTGGGGGTGAATGGGTGACGGGCACGGAGGGGGACACTTGACGGGATGAGCACTGGGTGTTATTCTGTATGTTGGTAAATTGAACACCAATAAAAATTAATTTATTAAAAAAAAAAGACATGAACAGAAATCTCACAGAGGAAGACACAGACAAGCACATGAAAAAATGCTCCACATCACTGGCCATCAGGGAAATACAAATCAAAACCACAATGAGATACCACCTCACACCAGTGAGAATGGGGAAAATTAATAAGGCAGGAAACCACAAATGTTGGAATAATGTGGAGAAAGGGGAACCCGCTTGCACTGTTGGTGGGAATGTGAACTGGTGCAGCCACTCTGGAAAACTGTGTGGAGGTTCCTCAAAGAGTTAAAAATAGACCTGCCCTACGACCCAGCAATTGCACTGCTGGGGATTTACCCCAAAGATTCAGATGCAGTGAAACGCCGGGACACCTGCACCCCAATGTTTCTAGCAGCCATGTCCACAATAGCCGAACTGTGGAAGGAGCCTCGGTGTCCATCGAAAGATGAATGGATAAAGAAGATGTGGTCTATGTATACGATGGAATATTCCTCAGCCATTAGAAACGACAAATACCCACCATTTGCTTTGACATGGAGGGACCTGGAGGGTATTATGCTGAGTGAAGGAAGTCAATCAGAGAAGGACAAACCTTCTATGTTCTCATTCATTTGGGGAATATAAAAAATAGTGAAAGGGAATAAAGGGGAAAGAAGAGAAAATGAGTGGGAAATAGTAGAGACGGTGACAACATGAGACTCCTGACTCTGGGAAACAAACAAGGGGTAGTGGAAGGAAGGTGGGCGGGGGGACAGGGGGACTGGGTGACGGGCACTGAGGGGGCACTTGACGGGATGAGCACTGGGTGTTATGTTATATGTTGGCAAATCGAACTCCAAAAAATTAATATACAATACAATAAATAAAATAAAATAAAATAAAATAAAATAAAATAAAATAAAATAAAATAAAATAAAATAAAATAAAATAATAAAATAAAACCCTGGATGAAGATTTCTTTTTAAAGACAAAAACAAAAACCAGGGCCTGGGCAGTGAGCACACACACAGTGATTGCCAGCACTGCCACTGCCAACACTCAAGTCCCTGTCAGGCTGGCTTTGGTGGATGGGGTAGGGGGCTTCCCCAGGCCCTGGCCTTGCCTTAGGTCTTCAGGGCAAGAAATCTTGGCTGTGTGGGGCCGAAGGGCTGCAGGGAAGGAGCTGGAGAACAGGCCAGAGGGCTCAAAGGGCAGGAGGAGCTGGGGAGGCTGGGGTTCCTTTGACAGCACCGCCACCACAGGGGTCGCTGCTGCCCCAGGAAGCCCTCCTGGAAACCCAGCCCCTAGCCCCTGCTCTCCTGCCAGTGTGTCACATCCTCAGCCACACGCCCTGGCGGGAGCACTCCCCTTTGGAGCTCAGGGGTGGATGACTTTCCCAGCCTCTCTTCTTCCAGTAGGAGAGCAAAGCAGCTTTGCTGGGGGGCTGCAGAGGCCTGCAGGGGACGGGGTGCAGCAGTGGAGGGAGGGTGGATCCCATCAGGCAGGAGCGAGGAAGGGAGTGTGGAGTGCCCAGCAGGGGGGTGTGAGGGGGTGGGGGGTGATAGAGGGGTCCCAGTGGAGGCTGGAGGGGAGTGGATCAGGGAGGGGAGCACTGTGTTGAAGTCAGCCCTGCAGAGGCTTGGAGCTGAGACCTTGATCCTGAGCCAGGGCTGGCCTGGGGGCACCTGCCCCCACAGGAAAAGGCCATGGGGTAGCTCTGAATTGAATCCTGAGAGCAGCAGGAAGCCTTTGAAGGTTTTTCTGCCCAGGGGTGACTGATTTTTCATTTTAAAAACATCTCTTGGGCTAAGGGAGAGGGGGCTGGCAGGAGTAATTAGGGGGTCTGGGGGCTGTCAGAGGGAATGCATCAATAGGAATTGGACAGATCTGGAGCAGATCAGGGCTCCACTCTGATCTGGGAGGGGTGAGGTCTTGGGCAGCCATTAAAGGGCAGAGGTCAAGGGCGCAGTGGTGGGAGTTGGGACAGGATGCCCCCTGCCCAAGGACAGGGAGAGGCTGGGAAGCCGCCTTATCATTAAAGGAGTCCTCCCTAGATTAATAAATGCTCGTAATACCAACCCTCTTGCAAACCTGATGTTGTTTGTTTAGGGGTCTCAACAAAATGGTTTTAAAGTTTACTTAGACTAAAAACACACGTCCCCTCAACAATGAGATGAACACGCAAAGGATATTCTTTAGCCCTTCTGGAAGGATTGCCAGCGGTGCCAGGGAGGGAGAGACAGGGCATCAGTGCGGTGGGAAGTGCCCCATGGGCGCTTTTAGCTGTGTGCCAGAGTCCTAAACATAGGGGCAAGTCACGTGTGGGATTTCTCAAAACTAGGAGTGCGTCCTCTCTCACGCGTGCAAGAGAAGGATGCAACAGAAGGAACCTCAGCCATTTCCCAGCCCCGCTCCCTGCCTCACCTGACAGGCTGACCATATAGGTCCAGGCACAGGGTGCGTCACTGCTTGTTTTCCCAGCATGGGCAGTCCTGCCAACCCTGAGGAGGAGGCTCAAATGTCTGGGGCAAGAAAAGCCACCTTTTAATCCATCCAGCAGTCCTTAGGGTGTGGCAAGAGGCAGGCCTCTAGGCCCGTGTTCTGGATACTTCACCAGTTTCCCAGCATCTTGGAGCAAATACAGGTCCCTTCCATGCCTTGCTTTATTGTCTTTCTGTGTGGGTGCCCCCAGCCCCAGCCCACTCGGGACCTTCCTTCTGAACTGATGCCAGAGAACTCTGGTCCCAGTGGCTTTCTAGTTGAGTGGTGCCATCTGGTCAGATGGGGCCCTCGAGTTTTCACTTAACCCTGGGGGTCTTGTTTGAAGGCAGAGTCTGATCCAGTGGGTCTGGGTGGGGTTTGAGATTCTGCATTTCTAACCAGGCTTCCGGTTCTGGTCTAAGGTCTACACCGAGCAATGAGGTCCCCAGCACATTTGGGTTGATATTTTTTTACTGTGTGCTGTTTTAGGATGCTTCCTGATGCAGCGGTGCCTGGCTCATGAATGATCTATTCCTCGGGGGTGCACCTGCTGGTTTCCTTATCCACTTATTTCCATATGGACTTGTGGTTACTTCCAGCAACTCACACCACATGGTGGTCGAAGTTCCTGTCCAGGACCACTGGGTTTTCAGGGTGGGTGTGCAATTAACTCACCCCTGGTCTTCAACAGCTGCATCATCCCAGCCAAGAGGCACTGCCAACACCTTTTGATTTTGCCAACCCGACGGGCTAAAGTGAGCCCCTGTAGTTTTATTTTTGCATTTTTCAATAAATAAGGCATTCTGCTCACATGTTTGTGAACCTTTGAAGTTTCTTTTCCGTTTTGCCTATTTTAATTCTTTTGCCTGCTTTCTTAATAGAGCTACAGTCTTTTACTTGTTGACTTACAGGGATAGATCTCTATCAGCACATCTTATACTAAATATTAGTCCCTTTTCAATTTTAGACAATCAAATGCCTTGTTCCAGTCTGTCACCTGCCTGTTAACTTAATCCCAAGTGTCCTTTGCTGAGCAGAAATCCTTGATTTCGATGTGCACAAATCCATTCATTCTGCCTTGTGATTGTTACCTTGGGGGTTGTGTTTGGGGAGTCCTGTCTCTCCTCCCCACCCCACCCCTACTCCAACAGCTCTCCCGCATTTATTTCTTTCACTTTCAGGTTCTTAATCCTTCCAGAAGCTACCTCTGTATATAGTGAATACAGAGAAAAATAAGACTAGATACCTGCTGCTACCATCTACAAGAGTTTTATTTGTAGGTTAATTGAGGGATACTTAACATCTTTACAATATCAAGTCACTTCCATTCAGGAACCCTAAATGTCTTTCCTTTTTTTACCATGTCTTTCTAAGACATCTCACTTAAAATTTTCCACATGGAGGTTTTTTCCCCCCATTCAATTTTTTTTATTGTGATAAGATACACATAACATAAAATGATTCCCCACTGTCCTACCCCCTGTCTCTTGTGAATTTGACAACTCTAAGTACCTCATGTATGTGGGATCATATGATGCTTGTCCTTTGGTGACTAGCTTATCTCACTGAGCACCATTCTTCAGGGTTGAAGCCATGTTGTAGCCTGTGACAGAATTTCCTTCCTTTTAAAAGCAGAATAATATTCCATTGTCTGTATAGACCACATTTTGTTTACCCACTCATTTGTCAATGGACACTTGTGCTGCTTCCACCTTCTGGCTCCTGTGAATAATGCCGCTCTGAACACAGTATACAAACAATCTCTTTGAGACTCTGCTTCCAATGTTTTTCCTTATGGATTTTATATATTCCTTACTAAGGCAATTTCTAGATGCTATACATTGTGTTGCTCTCATGAATAATATCTAATCTGTTATATTTTTTCACTGGTGTGGAGAAATGCTGCTGGGTCTTGTATCCACCAACCTGGGTGAATTATTAGATTTCAAGGTTTGTATTTTGATGTTTTTTTTAATGTGACATATGTATAAAATGTCATATATATGAATGACATACAATACATATATGTACTATATGTACATATATGTACTCTATGTCATTAACAGAATGTGTCTGGGGTGCCTAGGTGGCTCAGCCGGTTAACTGCATGACTCTTGATTTCAGGGCAGATTATGATCTCAGGATCACGAGATTGAGCCGCACTCCATGTTCCCTGCTGGGCGTGGAGTCTACTTAAGATTCTCTCCTTCCCCCTCCCTCTGCTCCCCTCCCCTGCATGTGCTCTCTCCTCTCTCTCTCTCTAAAAAAAGGAAGAGGGAGAGAGAGAGAATGTCTAAAAGTTCCTGTGTTAAATGGAGTATTCTGTTGTGTAATGTTTATCAAGGTAAGGAAGTTCTCTTCTAGTTTGTCCAGAAGTCTTATTATTATTGCTGTAATTAGTATTATAAGTGGTGTTAAATGTCATCAATGATTTCTCTGCATCTATTGAGATAATTGAGATAATGATGTGAATTTTCTCCTTTAATAAATCACAAATATCATTAATGTATTTTCTAATGCCTGAACCATCCTTGCATTCCCTACTTGGTTTAATGTATATTTTTTAATACACTTACATTGTATGAGATAATATTCTATTTAGGTATTTGCATTTACATTTGTAAGTAATATGAGCTTCTTTTCTGTTCTTTTTTCAAAATTCAGGTTAGGAATCAAGTTTACCCCAGCCTCCTCAAGTGAGCTGGGCCGGTTTTACTTATTTTCCACATTCTGAAACAACTCAGATAAGATAGGAATTAACCACCCCTTGAGAATTTGGTAGAAATCTTCCATAAAATGGGCTGGATGGGGGCTCACTGGGAAAAAAAAATTGTATTTTAAATTATTTAATAATCATTGGCTAATTCAAAATTTCCATCTCTTTTTATGTCAATCTTTGCATTTTATATTTTCCTAGAAATATTATTCACATCATCCACGCTATACTTTTATATTACTGTAAAAAGTCTGTTGTGCCCAAAGTTACAATTTTATTCTGTAAGTATATATTTTTATACCTCCTCCTCCTCTCTGCCTTTGGTATTATCAGTCTTGTTTTGTACTTCACTGATTTCTGATCTTTATTATTTCCATCCTTGTTGCTTTGGGTTTGTTTTATTACTCTTTTTCTAATATCTTGATTTGAATGTTTAGTGCACTTTTTCTACCTTTTTTGGTTCCTAGTCATTTTATATAAAATCAATAAATTTCCCACTAAATTCTTCACCACAAAATTTTCATATGGTTGATTCATAAAGATTTAATATGAATATTTTTCTGATTTCTTTTTTTAAGCCAAGGGCTATTTAATAATGTATAATTTAGTTTCTGGCCACATGGGTATTTTTGGAGGTATCTTTTCATTATTAAATTGTAATTTTATAATACTACTACTCTTATCAGATACTACTAATTATTATTATCCAACAAAATCTCTATGATGGTGGCTTCAGTAAAACAAGCTGATGCTTCCATTGGCTAGCAAGTGGTCAGTCTTTGTGTTTCTTATGTGTTCAAAAAGAATGTATATATATTTGTTTGTAGTATAGATCTCTATATATTTTAAATTTCTTGATTGAATTATTCAACTGTTTTAGTTTATTATAGTATCATATATATTATATATATCATAATTTGACATCTCTTCTCCACCACTTTCTGTTCTATCATTGTGTGTGGCAGGGTCCGGGCCAAAAACAAGAGTGAAAAGGATAATAAGTAGAATACAGTTTAAAGAAGGTTGAAGTGGATGGTGTCTGTACTAGTTAGGGTTCTCCAGAGAAACAGAAGTAATAGGATACAGATAAACATTTAGTGTAAGGGATTGGCTCATGTGATTATGGAGGCTGGTAAGTCCCAGGATGTGCAGGGTGAGCTGGTGAGCTGGAGATGTAGAGGGCCAAGAGTTTAGTTCCAGTTTGAGTCTGAAAGCCTAAGAGCCAGGAGTACTGATGGGATAGTTTTATCCAATGGCAGGCAGGCTTAAGCCCTAAGAAGAGACAATGTCTTGGTTCAAGTCCAAAGGCAGTAAGAAGTTGATATCCCAGTTCAATGACCAACAGTCAAGATAGATTCCCTCTTTTTTGGGGGGAGAATCAGCTTTTTTGGTCTAGTCAGGCCTACAACTGATTGTACAAGGCCCACCCACATTAGGGAGAACAATCTGCTTTACCTGGTCTACCAATTAAAATGTCAATCTCATCTAAAACCATTCTCACAGGGCAGCCTGGGTGGCTCAGCAGTTTAGCGCCACCTTCAGCCCAGGCTGTGATCCTGGAGACGCAGGATCGAGTCCCATGTTGGGCTCCCTGCATGAAGCCTGCTTCTACCTCTGCCTGTGTCTCTACCTCTTTCTCTGTGTCTCTCATGAATAAATAAATAAAATCTTTAAAATAAATAAATAAATAAATAAATAAATAAATAAATAAATAATAACTAAATAAAATAAAGCCATTCTCACAGAAACATCCAGGATAATGGATGACCAAATATCTGTACATTCCATGGCCTAGTTGCCTGTTGTAATAGGAGGAAAGGGGGACTAAATATGGGACCATGGGAAGTTGAGTATTCTGTCAGTGGGATATTGAAGGACTGTGGTAAAATAACAAATAAACATTTGGTCTTTGTCCCCAAGTCCCAGCATCGAGCTCCTAAGTGCCTTGGGATCTTCTTATCAAAGAATGTCTCTGTGTGTGAATGAGCTGATTCCTGGCAGGGGCTCAGCATGGAGGCTGGTCTCCAGAAAGACCAAGTCATTATGAGAGTTGGAACTCTCAGCCCCAGCCCCTGACTTCTGGAGAGAAGAGGGGGTGAGAGATTGAGCTAATCACCCATGGCCAATGATTTAGTCAGTCATGCCTATGTAGTGGCACGTCCATAAAAAAACTAAGGGAAGGGGTTTGGGGAGCACTGTGCTAGTGAGTTTGTGGAGGTGCTGTGAGGAGGTGTGCCCAGATAGGTCACAGAAGATCTATGCACCTCCCTCCTACCTTCCTCTATGCATCTCTTCCATTTGGCTGCTTTTGTGTCATATTCTTTAGGAAAATGGATAAGCTAGTGAATAAAGCACTTTTGTGAGTCCTGGGGGTCATTCTAGGGAGTTATCAAGCCTCAGGGTGTGGGTCACGGGAACCCCGAAATTTATAGTCAGCCAGGCAAGAGTGCGGGTGGCCTGGGACTCCATTTGCAGCTGGTGTTTGAAGGGATGGCAGTCTAGTGGGATTGGTCTTTCATCCTGTGGAGTCTGGTGCCAACTCCAGGTGGTTGGTGTCAGAATTGAATTGTTGGACACCAGTTGGTGTCAGAGTTGGTGGCAGGAAAAAAAAAAAACCTTTGAGGGCATATAAGAGGGTCTGTTCTCTCTGCAAAATAAGAGATAAAGGGGTTTACTGAGAGAAAACATGGTTCAGTAATATAAGAAAAAAATAGAAATATTAAAAGTAGGAAACAAATCTCTAATTTAGGGGAGACGGTGAGATAGGTGCTTGACTCATAAGCCCAGAGGCTGACTGCCAACATCACCGTTTTACTAACTGTGACCTTGGAAAGTCACTTAGCTGTGTTCTGCCTCCATTTCTTCACCTGTAAAATGGGGACAGTATCAGGACCCGCTTTGGAGTTCTTGTGAGGCCTAAATGAAAGATTCCTGGCATGTCTTTAGCATTCACTAATTATTAGTGCTATTATAATTATTTGCAGTAATATTATCTCATACTCAAACCCCCATGAGAATAGGTTGAAAGATTTGAAAAATACTTTTAATAAATTGGTTAGTTCCAGAGTCAATAAGCAAAAATCCGAAACTTTTCTAAGTTATCAGCAGAGATCAGAAAGGAAATATAATAATAGACAAGTCTCCAATCATAAAAGCAAAAATGCTAGATAGCATATAACAAAAACAAACCTAAAAATCCCTACAGAAGTGTAAAAGTCCATGAAAGTCAGTAAGAGGGGGGCAGACACTCTCTACCAAATATGTAGACTTATTAGAAAGTTAAGGTAAATTAAAGACAGTTTGGTAACAGAGTAGTTTTAAAAAAATCAGTGAAATAGCATAGACAGTGCAAAATAGCCCTGAACTCATACAGGAAAACTGGTATAACACAGGCTCTAACAAATTTTTGATGAAGCAACAGACTGTCACAGAATCAGTGCAGAGAAACTGGTCGTTTACATGGAAGCTTTAAAATTAATCCTCTATATCACAGCATGGACAAGAATAAATTCCAAATGTATTAAATGCCTAAATTTGAAAAGCAACATATTTAACATTAGGGAGAAATGTTGGAAAATATCTTGAATGATGTTGGGCTAGGGAAGAACTTCTTAAACAAAGCATAAAGAATCAGATGAATTTTATTCCATTAAAATTAAAGCTTTAAGATGATAAAAAAGACACCACCAACAAAGCAAACAGACAGAAAAGGAAAGATGTGTGCAATGCGTAGGACTCATGGAGAATTCTTACTTAGTTTATAAAAACTAGTCCTACAAATCAGTAAGACAAGGACAAATATCTGAATGGAAACATGAGCAAAGAATATGAACAGGCGATTCAGAGGAAAATAAATCTAGGTGACAAATACGAAAACAATAAAGCTCATTACAAATCAGGAAATGCATATTAAAGCAACAATGAGATGCTATCTCATACCGATCACCTTAGCGGAAAATATAAAGCATGGCAAAAAAATAACTGTTGGTGGGAATGTGGGGTGATGGGAACTTTTGTACTTTGCTGGCACTGGGGGTGGAGGGCACAAACTGGCATAGCCACCTTAGAAAATAATTTGGCATTATCTAGTACGTGGAAGGTGCACATTGCCCGTGACCCAGAAGTCCCACTTCTAGGGATCAGCCTGGAGAACCTCTCACATATGCAAGGATGTTCACTACTCAGAATGGTAAGAAATTACAGTAAGGAAATGGGAGCAACTTAAATGTCCATCAACAGGAGAGGAATTCCACAAATTACACAAATCACAAATTGTGGCATTTTCATATCGCAGTGAAAATGAAGTATATAACATTGACATATCTCAAAAACCTAATGCTGGTGGAAAACAGCAAGTTACAAAACAAGATTTATGGTGTGATGATATAGCATTTTAATACATGCAGAACAATTCTACATATTGTTTATGGATACAAACATATTTAGTAGAAATATAAAACTGTGTGGCCCACAGAATGAAGAAAATATTTCTGAATCATATATCTGATAATTAGTTAATATCCAGAACATATAGAAAATGCAACCACAAAAACACCAATTCAAAAATACATCAAGGGCTTGAACAGACTTTTCTTCAAAGAAGATAAGTGAATGGTCAATAAGCACATAAAAAGATGCTTAGCTGGGGATCCCTGGGTGGCTCAGGGGTTTGGCGCCTGCCTTCGGCCCAGGGTGTGATCCTGGGGTCCCGGGACCAAGTCCCACATTGGGCTCCCTGCATGGAGCCTGCTTCTCCCTCTGCCTGTGTCTCTGCCTCTCTCTCTCTCTCTCTCTCTCTCTCTCTCTCTCTCTCTCTCTCTCCCCTTCTCATAAATAAATAAAATCTTTTTAAAAAAGATGCTTATTATCACTAATGATGAGGGAAATGCAAATCGAAGCTACAATGAGAGTCCAGCTCACACTTGTTAGGAGGGCTACTTATCAAAAAAGGAAAAACACTAATTGGAACGCTTGTACAGTGCTGGTGGGAATATAAAATGGTACAGCCACTGTGGATAACTGTATGGTTGTTCCTCCAAATACTAAACATAGAATTATCATATGATCCAGTACTTCCACTTCTGGATATATACACAAAAGAACTGAAAGCAGGGTCTTGAAAAGATGTTTGTACAACCCTTGTTCACAGCAGCAATTTTCACAACAGCTAAAACATGGAAGCAATCCATGTGTCTATGTTGGATGAATGGATCAGCAAAATGTGGTCACTCCGGACAATGGAATATTATCCAGCCTTAAAAAGGAAGGAAATTCTGTCACATGCAACAATGTGGATAAACCTTGAGGACATTATACCAAGTGAAATAAGCCAGTCACAAAAAATAAATACTGTTGGATCCCACTTACACGAGGTCCCTAGAATTGTCAAATTCCCAGGGACAGAAAGTGGATGATGGGGGCCTGGGGACTGGGGCAATGGGGAGTTAGTGCTTAATGGGGACAGAGCTTCAGTTTAGGAAGATGAAAAGGTTCTGGAGACAGGTGGTGGGGACAGTTGTACAACAATGCAAATGTCCTTAATGACACTGAGCTTCACTCTTAAATATGGTTAAGATGGTAACTTTATACTATGTGTATTTTACCATAAGAAAAAAAGAAAGAACTTGAATGGCAGAACAGAGGGGGACAGAGAGAAAAGGATTCTAGAGGAGAAAAAAGATCCAAGTGTAATTTATCTCTAAAAAAATATCTCTAACTGTGGTATAATATTAAGTTTGTTAAATTTGTCAAATTATAGTGGTAAGTACATGAATATTCATTATCTTGTTCTCATCACTTTTCAGTGTTTTCAGACATTTCATAATAAAAAAGAAAATAGATGCAAGAAGGCATGAACCCCAAACTCTAGAATAGGAACAACAATAACAAATAGCCAAAAAAGGAAGGAAAAAATTAATAAAAGAGATTACTTTTGTACTTTTTATTGCCTTAGTGTTTTATCTATAAAGCCAAAATTTATTCTTTCAACAAACTCAGAAAACTGGCCATTGCCAATCTTTGTAAGAGGGAGAGCATGCAGAGGGGGATGCAAATTCTCATCAGGAGAAAAATGGAGTTTAACTTCAGGTAAAGAGGAGATTTAAAAAAAAAAAATCATAAGAATGTGTCATGAACAATTACTATCATTACATTTTAAATCCTTCGTGAAATGGACAACTCTCTAGGAAAATCTGTATAATCAAAAATCAGCCCAAGAAAAAGTAGACAATTAGGAGAGCTCAATCAGCTTAAAATAAACCAAAATTGGAGCCAAGATCAATGTGTAAAATATTTGTGCATGAATTCAACCAAGCCATTTCATGCAACTTATTTTGGAATGTGGAACACAGGGCACCATTCACAGTAGGCTGTAAACAATTCTGATGGCATGTGACTAACCAAACACTTGTCCCCAGTCCCTCCACTCTCACCAAACTCTACCAAGAGAGGCCAAAAAAATGAAATACTCACTTTCCCAGTTTTCCTTGCAGTTAGAGGTTCCCATATGACAGTTTTGGCCAATGAAACACAACAGACATTTCCTGGGAGACTTAGGGAAAGTTCTTATTTTCTTGATAGATGGAGAAGGCCATCTGGTACCACCATCCCTGTGCTTCCTGCCATGGACAGGAATCCTGGAGCTGAGATGGCCATCTTGCAGCCGTGGCTGAAAAGCCAAGAGACTGCAGAATGAAGGCTTATATCTAATTGAATAACTGAAGGAAGGTCAACAGTCACCTACTCTCTACGCTTTTTGTCATGGACACTGTTGAAAGCTTTATATTTGTTTATTTGTTACTTACAGCTGAGTCATTACTAAAATAAGCACAAACCTGATTTAAACCCAGTCAAGGACACCATAAGAAAGTTATGTTACAGCCAATCTCATACATAAACAGATGGAAATAATCCCAAATAAAATATTAGCAAGTCAAAGCCAGCAGTGCATTAAAAGAAAATGCCAAGTAGGGTTTAGTCCAGGAATTTAAGGATAATTTAACATTAGAAAAGTCATCAATGTTATTCACTTCATTAGCAGACTAAAGGAGGAAAACCATCTGTTCATCTCAATAGATGCTAAAAAAGCATTTGATGAAATTCAAAACTAATTCATAGTAAACATTCTTAGTGAACCAGGTGTAGATACTATCTTCTTTAATTGAATAGAACTTTTTACAGAAATCTGCAGCAAATATCTTACCAGAGGAGGAGAATTTCCAAGAAAGTGAGAAGGTAGGCAAGGCTGTGTGCTATTCCTGGAAGTACTCGATGCCACCTCTAGCCAATGCAAGTACATAAGAAAAAAGAATAAGCATACATTTTGGAAAGGGAGAGAGGTAGCTGTTGCTGTTTATAGGCAATGGTCATCTATTCGAAAACCTAACAACAGATTCTACAAAGAAACAACCTTTCTCTAGGCTCTTTTTCATAGCTTTAAATGAGAGACACTCTGGACCTCAAAGGGTCATTAAGACTATTAAGTAACTTTGTGTATGTGAGGAACTTAGAATGGTGCCTGCACATGAAAAGCACTAATAAGTCACAAGATCATTGTTCCTAAAGACCAGTCATAACCAAATAGAAATTGAAAAAAATCTTTTCAAAAAAAAATTTCATTTATGATAGCAATCAAACCTATGATATACCCAGAAATAAACCTAACCAAAGATTGGGGCTTAGGCAGCAGATGACAAAATTCCTAGAAGGGACAATACAGAAGCCTGGAACAAGTGGAGAGATGAATCATGCCTTGGGGGGGGGGGCATGAAATGTCATGGCCCTCCAAAGCAAGTCAGGTGTTCAATGCAATTCCAATCCATATCACACAAGGACTTTTCCTAGAACCTTGCCAGTTAGTTCTCAGATGTACATGGGAAGAATGGGAATCCGTGGATACCCTAAAACAGGCTGTAGGCACAGAACAGGGAAGCCCAGAGTCACCTGCCTAAGTACTTTCCTCTTCCTCCTAAAAGTATGTCGTAGTCATAGAAGTAGAATTGTTGGCAGATCCCCAGATCCTGCTCCCAGTGTCCAATGCCCTCCAGACAGATGTACCAATTCATGATGATGCTAACATAGGAGGACCACGTCTGCCCTAAAGTTGATTATCTATACCTTAGTATCTGACAACTCAGATAATTGAAAAATAATATCCCACTGTTTTAAAAATTATGAGTGCAGCTGCCCACTCCCTCCGGGCAACTAACAGGATGAGATCATTTGCTTTCCTATTTGCCACAGTCCCTAGTAGTCCCAGTGGCTTTATGGCATATAACTATAAGGGATGTATGTAGGAGTGGAATAGCTGGATCACTGCATACCATGGCTTCTACTTTGTTGTTCATATCAAACAATCCTCCAAAATGAGTGTCCCGAGACGCCTGGGTGGCTCAGCGGTTGAGTGCTTGCCTTTGCCTCAGGGCGTGATCCCGGGGTCCCCAGGTTTGGGTCCCACATCAGGCTCTTTGCATGGAGCCTGCTTCTCCCTCTGCCTGTATCTCTGCCTCTCTCTCTCATGAATAAATAAAAAATCTAAAAACAAAACAAAATGAGTGTCCCTAGCTGCATTCCTGCCCATGCATGAGCACTCTGATTCCTCAACTTTGACAGTCAGAATATGTGATTTTAGCCACGCTAGTGGGTAGGTAGTGGCATTTCATTGTGATTTTAATTTGCATTTTCACAATTACTAACAAGGCTGAGAACCTTAACATTTTTTATTTTTAGAGTACAGTTGACACACAATGTTATATTAGCTTCAGGTGTACAACTCTACACATTATGCTTTGCTCACCACAAGTGTAGGGCATCTGTCCCCACACAGTGCTGTCACAGTACCAGTGACTATAATCCTTGTGCTGTGCCTTTTATACCTGTGACTTATTCTTTCCATAACTGGAAGCCTGTATCTCCCACTCCCCTTCACCCATTCTGCCCAGCACCCCACCCTCTCCCCTCTGGTGACCACCAGTGGGTTCTCTGTATTTATAGGTCTGATTCTGCTTTTTTGTTTGTTTTGTTTTGTTGATTCCACAAGGCTGAGTACCTCCTCATAGGTTTATTGGCATGTGGCTATCCTCTTCTGTAAAGGGTCTGTTCAAACCTCTTGCCCATTTTTCTCTTAAGTCATCTCTTTTTTAAATTGATATGTAGGGCTCTTACTATACTCTGGATTGCAATCCTTGTCAGTCTGTGCCCTGAAGATGTGTTCTCAAGTCTGCGACTGCCTTTTTCCCTCCTTGATTTGCACCTGCCTGCCTTTACTCACCTGGGCCTTTAGGAACCTGACTTTGTGATGTGTGCATCACATTTGCTCCAATGAGCATCTGAACATCCATGACACCTTCAAGCCACTCACTCCAGATCTCTCTGCTGAGCCTCAGACCCATATGCTCAACACCCTTCTATCGTCTTGCTGTTCAAAGTGCGTCCACAGACTTGCAATACCACAGCCCCAAGGGCTGGTAAAAAATGCAACATCTTGGGTCTCATCCCAGGCAGACCTCCAGAGTCAGACTCTGCACATGAAGCCCCACAGAAGCCTGAGCACCCCCAGTGCTCTGCCAGCCATCTCCTTTCTACCTCCTAAATAGCTCAGAAATACCCCTGCTTCTTTCCATCCTGCTACCTACATCACCTCTCTACTAGATTATGGCCTCTTTTCTCAAGGGCACTGCCTGGGGCCATGCTTGACCTCCTAAAACCTATTATCCACTCGTCAGTCAGAGGCATTCCTTCTAAAACACAAATCTGATTGTGTCACTTCTGGCTTAAACCAATTCAATCCCTCCCTGCTGCTGTCAGGATAAAGTAAAACGCCTGACACCCTGCTAATTCGAGCCCATCCCAGCCCTCCCACCACACCACCAGCAACGGTGAGCTCCCCAAATACTGGCTCTCATGAAGGGCTCCACTGGCCTTCATCTCTCTGTCCAGGAGTTTCCTTCTCAACTACTTACCCCAACTTCCAGGCCCGGATCGGGGGCCTTTCGCCCTCCACTTCCCCATAAGCACACATGCTACCCTCTCCCACCATGGGAGAGGTCTCTCTCCTTGTGTGGAACCCTGAACCCACCGTATCCAGAATCATGCCTGTTTGCTCACCGTCGTGCTGGCACCCAGCACACGGCTGACCCCCAGTCCGCCCTCAGTAGTCAATGCATTTGGGGGTGGTGGTTATGAGCTAAAGAAAGCTGCACACAAGTTAGCACACAAGTCTGTGTTGGCAGGGGCATCTATTTCTCTTGGGCAGATACTGAGGAAAAGAACTGCCTGTCCAGTGCATATTTAACCTTACAGGAACCTGCCCACAGCTCCCTTTCCCATTCTGCTAGGAAGGAGAGGTGTGACAACGGGTCCTTCAGGCACCAAGGGCCTGACTTCTTCCCCCAGGAGTCTGTGTTCTCAGCAATGCAAGCAGGCGCTCTGAGGGAAGAGGAACAAGGTCCTCCCCATAGCATAGGAAAAGCTGGCTTGCTGGCTCCCCCATCTTCTCTCAGCCTCTATTGGGCTGTTTCCTTCAAGCTCTCAGTCCCCACACACTCAGCACCTCTGGTGATCTTCCTTGTGGCCGTGCTGTTCCCAGCTAGGTTCGGAGGGGCTCTTTTTTGGAACCATTCAATAGAGCTGAGTCCTCATATGGACTCTGGCCACTATTAGGACCAGGGTGCACACAACATTATGCTCCACCACGATAGAGGAGGTCCATGTCCAGAGGAATGGGGTCTCCTAATATCCAGGGCCAGAGGAGTCTCTGTGTGCCTCCTGGCTGAGGTAGTATCTTTGAGGGCTGCCTTATGCTTCTCATCCTGCATGGGACTTCTATATCGAGTAATCTTAGCCTTTTGTGCACAGACCAGGGCAATCTCCAGCTTCTGACCTGGATGAGATTCCAACCTCTACCCAAGACAGGCTGGAGGCTCCACTGAGGGACATCTCCAGCTCATTACATTCCCGGACAGAACTCCATTCTGTCCCTTCTAAGTGGACTACTGCATGTTCCATTGTTGGCCTTCAGACCTTTTTCCTCCAGCCTAGAGCTCTGCTTTCTGCTCCATACCCTCAGCCTAAACCCCAGGCCCCAGCCCTGCCTCACAGACAACACTGACCACACCCCACTCTTGCCACATTTCCCTCCTCCTCTCTCCCTCTCTCCTAAGAGGATTGAATCCTGCTGAAGCATTGAAGGAAAATTGGCTGGGGGTTGATGAATGTTAGGGTTTACCTGTGAGATCTGTAGAGACTCCATTTCTGCTATTTTTCTGTTGGGCCCCATTTTATTCATGAACCATAATTTTCCTCCAAATAAGCCAAAGAAGCTATGTTCCCACTCCAAGGGGGGGAAGCAAGAAAGTTAATCATTCTCTGAGTTTTCTCTTAGGCCCCAAGCACCTAAAAACATCTAAGAAGAGCCAGATCACAAACATGTTCCAGCACATTAGTTCGAACAAACCTTGGCTGATGCTGACATCGATACCCCTACATTCAGTAATTTATGAAATAACACCTGTTATTCACCTGACACTTACCTTTGATCAGATCCTACCCTGGATTCCTAGAGGAACATGTACATGGGACTTCTTTCCAATATAAACCCTTAGCCACAAGTGACAATGGAACTCATCCTCCTTTCCTTTCTGAGTCTCCCAGACACCCCATCTGCTATTCTCCACCCATCACACACTCTTCAATAAACTCTGTCTTTACTTGCTGCAGTTCACACTTGATTTCTAGCCTGCTCAAAGCCAAGGACCCTCTGGCTGGGTTGGTCCTATGGAATGCTACTCTGGGTACTTGGGTTATGGCTTACCTGCATCACCTGGGGCTAAGAAGCTCTGCAAGTGTCCCCCACTAAAATGTACAAAGGCAGCTTCTCTGCACTGCCTGACAGCTTGGCATACATGCCATGTGCCCTTAGTCTCCAAACTGTTCATTTGTCTTGTCCTGTTGGTCACTCCTGGGATGTCCTCTCTGGTCCCTTCCAACTGTCTTTCTAAAAAGAAGAATCAACTTTTAGATATAATTTACATACAATAAAATTCATCGACTTTATTTTTTTAAGATTTTATTTAATCACGAGAGACACACAGAGAGAGGCAGAGACGTAGGCCGAGGGAGAAGCAGGCTCCCTGCAGGGAGCCCAATGCAGGACTTGATCCCAGGACCCCGGGATCACAACCTGAGCCAAAGGCAGATGCTCAACCGCTGAGCCACCGAGGTGCCCTAAAATTCATTCACTTTACATGTATTGATAAATACACACAATCACATAATCACCTCCAAATTGTAGTATTGCATATTTCCATCACCTCAAAAAGCCTCCTTGTGCCCCTTTGCAACAGACCCCCATCTCTACCCCACCCCCAGGTGACCACTGATCTGCTTTGTCACTAGAGCCCAATTGGCTTTTATACCTTCCTTGTGTTTTCCATGGTCATAAACTGTAGAATGGGCTAATGGTGTTTATTCCAACAGTTGTAGGAAACTTCAAGCAAGATTTATAGAAATAAAATGAAATTTTGTGTAATTGCATTGTGTGAAAAGAAGTAGAAGATTTTTCTTCAAATTTGAAATATTTTTCATTCTCTGCCTTAAAACAAGGTCCACTTTGTAAAGCCTGAGGGTACCACCTGGGTAAGAAAGGCAGTCTTCCTTTTGGGCAGCTCCAACCATAGCCCTGCCAAGGCTGTGAGGTATCGCAGAGGCAGAGAAGCATATGCTCTTGCAGCAGCAAGGAAAGTGTGGTTTCAGTTGGGAGCCACAAACTACAATGCAGAAGGGCAGTGCTGGGATTGCAGGCCCAGGGAGGGCACTTTGAAATACCTTCCAAAGGATTTTCCTTGCTGAGGGGCCTGGGGTCCCATAGTCCTCCATCCATTGGTGGTGGGAAGAGAAGAACCCAACCAAGAATAAAAAAGGAGTTGTCTGGGTTCACAAAGAATGAGCACAGATGCAGTCCTGAGAAGGGAGGGAAGATCCAGGCATTTTAGAGAAAATGGCTTCCCTAGCTCTTCCAAAGCTGCGTTTTAATAAGTAGGGGTCAAGAAACTGTAGAGATGGAGAACAAGTTAGTGGTTCCTGGGAGTTGGGGCTGATGGAGGGATATGTGGCTGTAAAGGGCAGCATGAAGGAGGGATAGTTCAGTGTCTTGATGACATCTACACACGTGATAAAAGACACAGAACTAGACAGGCACTCTGTATAAATGTCAGTGTCTTGGTTTCCATAGGACACTATAGTTGCATAAGGTGTAACCACGGGGGGGGGGGGGGACAGCAGGAGAAGGCTACAGGGCCTCTCCATACTATCTTTGCACTTCCTGTGAATCTATAATCATTTCAAGATTAAAAAGTTTTTATTTTTTGTTTTTTTTAATTTATTTTTATTGCAGTTCAATTTGCTAACATATAGCATAACACCCAGTGCTCATCCCATCAAGTGCCCCCTCAGTGCCCATCACCAGTCACCCCCATCCCCCCTCCCACCTCCCTTTCCACCACCCCTTGTTCGTTTCCCAGAGTTAGGAGTCTCTCATGTTCTGTCTCCCTTTCTGATATTTCCCACTCATTTTTTCTCCTTTCCCCTTTATTCCCTTTCACTATTTTTTATATTCCCCATATGAATGAGACCATATAATGTTTGTCCTTCTCTGATTGACTTACTTCACTCAGCATAATACCCTCCAGTTCCATCCACGTTGAAGCAAATGGTGGGTATTTGTCATTTCTAATGGCTGAGGAATATTCCATTGTATACATAAACCACATCTTCTTTATCCATTCATCTTTCGATGGACACCGAGGCTCCTTCCACAGTTTGGCTATTGTGGACATTGCTGCTAGAGACATCGGGGTGCAGGTGTCCCGCCGTTTCACTGCATCTGTATCTTTGGGGTAAATCCCCAGCAGTGCAATTGCTCCACACAGTTTTCCAGAGTGGCTGCACCAGTTCACATTCCCACCAACAGTGTAAGAGGGTTCCCTTTTCTCTGCATCCTCTCCAGCATGTGTGGTTTCCTGCCTTGTTAGTGTTCCCCATTCTCACTGGTGTGAGGTGGGATCTCACTGTGGTTTTATTTTGTATTTCCCTGATGGCAAGTGATGCAGAGCATTTTCTCATGTGCGTGTTGGCCATGTCTATGTCTTCCTCTGTGAGATTTCTCTTCATGTCTTCATGTCTTTTGCCCATTTCATGATTGGATTGTTTGTTTCTTTGCTGTTGAGTTTAATAAGTTCTTTATAGATCTTGGAAACTAGCCCTTTATCTGATGTGTCATTTGCAAATATCTTCTCCCATTCTGTAGGTTGTCTTTTAGTTTTGTGGACTTTATCCTTTGCTGTGCAAAAGCTTCTTATCTTGATGAAGTCCCAATAGTTCATTTTTGCTTTTGTTTCCTTTGCCTTCATGGATGTATCTTGCAAGAAGTTACTGTGGCCGAGTTCAAAAAGGGTGTTGCCTGTGTTCTCCTCTAGGATTTTGATGGAATCTTGTCTCACATTTAGATCTTTCATCCATTTTGAGTTTATCTTTGTGTCTGGTGCAAGAGAGTGGTCTAGTTTCATTCCTCTGCATGTGGATGTCCAATTTTCCCAGCACCATCTATTGAAGAGACTGTCTTTTTTCCAGTGGATAGTCTTTCCTCCTTTGTCGAATATTAGTTGACCATAAAGTTGAGGGTCCACTTCTGGATTCTCTAGTCTGTTCCACTGATCTATGTGTCTGGTTTTGTGCCAGTACCACACTGTCTTGATGACCACAGCTTTGTAGTACAACCTGAAATCTGGCATTGTGATGCCCCCAGCTATGGTTTTCTTTTTCAATATTCCCCTGGCTATTCGGGGTCTTTTCTGATTCCACACAAATATTAAGATAATTTGTTCCAACTCTCTGAAGAAAGTCCATGGTATTTTGATAGAGATTGCATTAAATGTGTAAATTGCCCTGGGTAGCATAGAAATTTTCACAAATTAATTCTTCCAATCCATGAGCATGGAATATTTTCCATCTCTTTGTGTCTTGCTCCATTTCTTTCAAAAGTGTTCTATAGTTTTTAGGGTATAGATCCTTTACCTCTTTGGTTAGGTTTATTCCTAGGTATCTTATGCTTTTGGGTGCAATTGTAAATGGGATTGACTCCTTAATTTCTCTTTCTTCAGTCTCATTGTTAGTGTATAGAAATGCCACTGATTTCTGGGCATTGATTTGTATCCTGCCACACTGCCAAATTGCTGTATCAGTTCTAGCAACCTTGGAGTGGAGACTTTTGGGTTTTCTATGTAGAGTATCATGTCATCTGAAGAGAGGGAGAGTTTGACTTCTTCTTTGCCAATTTGAATGCATTTTATGTCTTTTTGTTGCCTGATTGCTGAGGCTAGGACTTCCAGTACTATGTTGAATAGCAGTGGTGAGAGTGGACATCCCTGTCTTGTTCCTGATCTTAGGGGGAAGGCTCCCAGTGCTTCCCCATTGAGAATGATATTTGCTGTGGGCTTTTCGTAGATGGCTTTTAAGATGCTGAGGAAAGTTCCCTCTATCCCTACACTCTGAAGAGTTTTGATCAGGAACGGATGCTGTATTTTGTCAAATGCTTTCTCTGCATCTAATGAGAGGATCATATGGTTCTTGGTTTTTCTCTTGCTGATATGATCAATCACATTGATGGCTTTACGAGTGTTGAATCAGCCTTGTGTCCCGGGGATAAATCTCACTTGGTCATGCTGAATAATCTTCTTAATGTATTGTTGGATCCTATTGGCTAGTATCTTGTTGAGAATTTTTGCATCCATGTTCATCAGGGATATTGATCTATAATTCTCCTTTTTGGTGGGGTCTTTGTCTGGTTTTGGAATTAACGTGATGCTGGCCTCATAGAACCAGTTTGGAAGTTCCATCTCTTTCTATCTTTCCGAATAGCTTTAGTAGAATAGCTATGGTTTCTTCTTTAAACGTTTGAGAGAATTCTCCAGGGAAGCAATCTGGCCCTGAACTTTTGTATATTGGGAGGTTTTTGATGACTGCTTAAATTTCCTTCCTGGTTATTGGCTTGTTCAGGTTTTCTATTTCTTCCTGTTCCAGTTTTGGTAGTTTGTGGTTTTCCAGAAATGCGTCCATTTCTTCTAGGTTGCCTAATTTATTGGTGAAAAGTTAAAAAAAAAAAAACAGTAGTGAGCTATGTTTAGAGCGCTGAACAGAGAGATCTTTATAATAAACCACTGCATTGGGAGGAAGGATGAGATTTATGAGTAATTTTTGCCAAATGCAACCCCAGTGGGTAAAGAAGCTAGAAAAGGTTGGCAAGAAGGGAGGGAGGCTGAGACTGCCTAGGTCCCAGAAAGGGGGTTGGCATCCTCCTCCTTCCAACTTCCTGAGTCTAGAGACTGGGCAAGATGGCTGGAACCTGCATAGGCTGAGAAGGCTGCATGCCTCTCAGAGAGACCCTGTGTTCCACCTGGTTCCAGCACCCTGTGTCCCTTGATCAGTGTGGTATCCGGGTGAAAGGCCTGAGGGAGGCTCACAGAGTCCCACATACCTTTGAGGAAACAGCCACTGTCACCTGAGCTCCAGTGGGAGTATGGAAGGGCTGATGTCCCAATAGGCAGGCAGTGGCTAGACTCAGGTGGAGAAGCCCTCTGGACCACAAGCTACAGAGTGATAAGGACATGAGCAGTGGACACCAGCTCCTCAATGCCAAAACTATGAGGGCCCAACCCCTGATTAGCAGGTGCCAGCCTATACTGCCCAGCACCAGGTAATATAAGCACCCCTCAGAAAAGGCTGCAGGTAAGCCCAAGGCAACCCACACCTCTTTTGATGCAAGAGGAGAAAGAAAAGGGAGAAGGATTTGATAGAACATTCATTCCAAAGAGATGAAGTTTAAAAAGGAACTGTCACATTAAAAATGTTAAGATTGAGTGTGTTCTGCTGAAGACAGAGTTGTCCCGGGATACAGAGGAAGGTAGGACAGGAGGGGATACAGTTGGGGTCTCAGTCACAGGACCAGCCTCCACCCCAGATCTTCTTGTGATTCTGGGGCACAGCCATCTGGCCAGGCCCCTCCTCAGGGCTCCAGGCCCTTCATGCAATGGAGCTTTCTGCAAATTTATGAATTTTCAAGGTACTTCAAACATGTCCAAAGCCTGTGCTAAGATGCTTCCCTCATACCTGGTTCCACTCCAATGTTTCTGACATGAGAGAAGGGTTCCTTTATCCCCAGTGTGTGCAGGGCAGAAGTCAGGGATCACCCCTGACATCTCCACTGCTTACCATTTACCCTCAACCCATCCCCTTCTCTTCAAACACACTGTCCCTATCATCTCCTTGACTGGATTAAAGACTCCTACAGTATACACAAATATTTGAATTTTATGATATACATTTGAGACTAATATAACATTATATTTCAATTATACTTCAAAGAAAGAATCTCTTAATTTGTATCCACATGTTTGTGATGCTGTTTTCCTGCCTGACAAAATTCATAATCATTCCTTGGTAGAGACTAATAGTCTATAATTAAATTCCCCTATGGTCTCAAAACTTTATCACAATTAATTGTTGGAATCTGGATCTGAACAAGGTCAATATATTACATGTAGTTGTTTTGTCTCTTGTCTGGGAAAAGTCCCTACTCATGCGTCTGGTTTGGTTTTGTTTTATGCTAATGATATGTTGCAGAAACTGACCCAGTTGTTCTGTAGATGGTCGCACATCCTGGATATGTCCTTTTGCTTCCTTAAGGTATCTTAAAACAAACAGTGCTGGGAAAACTGGTATCCACATGCAAAAGAACGGAGTGGGACCCTTCCCTTACGCCATATACAAACATGGACTCAAAATGGATCAAAGACCTAAAATTACAAAATTCTTAGAAGAAAGCATAGAGGAAAACTTCATAACATTGGATTTGGCAATGATTTCTTAAAAGGACAACAAAAGTAAAAATAGTTAAAGTGGACTATATCAAAATTCAAAACTTTTGCACATCAAAGGACACAAGCAAAAGAATCAAATGGCAACCTACGGAATAGAAGGGATATTTGCAAACTATATATCTAATAAAGGGTTACTATCCAGAATATATTAAAAATTCTTACAATTCAACAACAAAAATTATTTTTAAGAGGAGCAAAGGACTTGAATAGACATTTCTCCAACAAAGATACACAAATGGCCAAAAGCACATGAAAAGACACTCAACATTGCTGATCATTAGGGAAATGCAAATCAAAACCACAATGAAATACTATCTCACACTCATTAGGATGGCTGCTATAGAACAAAGAAAACAAGACAACAGACCATAACAGGCGTTGACAATGATATGGAGAAATTGGAACCCTTGTACACTGCTGGTGGGGATGTGAAATGGAGCAGCTGCTGTGGATAACAGTATGGAAATGCCTCAAAAAACTAAAGATACAATAATCATACGATCCGGCAATTCCACCTCTGGGTACGTAAAAGCATTGGAAGCAGGATCTCAAATAAATACTTGCATGTCCAGAGCAGCATTATTCACAAGAGGGAACATGTGGAAGCAACTCAAGTGTCCTTTGACAGCTGGATGGATAAGCAAAATGTGATCTACACAAACAATGGGATAGTACTCAGTTTTAAAAAGGAAGACAATTCTGTCATTTGCTACCACTGGATGAACCCCGA
Organism: Nyctereutes procyonoides; assembly: GCF_905146905.1. Lineage (NCBI taxonomy): Eukaryota > Metazoa > Chordata > Mammalia > Carnivora > Canidae > Nyctereutes > Nyctereutes procyonoides. Next base: position 1,366,514 of record NW_026575131.1, on the reverse strand, counting down.
GGACACGGTGCTCAGTGAAATAAGTCAGTCACAAAGGGACAAACACTGTAGGATTCCTGTCTGTGAGCTGACATAGTAGGGTGCTGAGTGCCAAGGGCTGAGGGAGGGGAATGGGAGTTAGTGTTTAATGGGGAGAGAATTTCAGTTTGGGGAGATGAAGAAGTTCTAGACTGGACAGTAGTGATGGCTACACAACACTCTGAATACACTGAGTGCCACTGAAGTGCACACATAAAATGATTAAGATGACAGATTTTATGTTATGTTTATTTCACTGTAATAAAACATTTTTTGGAAAATATAAAAAAATAGTATCTTTCCTCAAAACCAATCTGTGATTCTTTGTTCATAACCTGCTCGGTTTATGTTGAGTGCTTTGTACTACACATGTAAACCTAAATACGTGTAAACTTGTTAAATGCTAGCAAATAAAACTTGCAATTAAAAAAAAAATTGTCCAGACCAGTATTTTCCATCCTGAGTCTTCCAGAGAAGGGTATCCTAGGATAAATATCCCTACTGGCCAGAGGCTGGATGTTCCTCTGCATTAAGTCATAGGACATGCAAGCCAGGCTCCTAATACAGTTCACCGAGTATCCTCTGGGTATGGACACTGTCCTCCCAGGTCACTGGCCACGAGGGGCTATTGTTTACAGCTGTCCTGGGGTGGGACAGGCAGCCAGTGCTGAGGTACAGGAGAACTATGACCCAGAGTAATAGGACTTCAAGGCACTTCAAGAGTAAGTGTGTGAGTGTGTTATATACAATACTACGTCAAGAGATTTCCAGACCTCTGACTAATGAAAGACTATAAAGAAAAATGCAGTTAGGCAAAACTGGACTCAAAAACTAAAAGCCTTTGAGTAGACCACAGCATGAGAGAAGTGAAATCAAGTCTAAATAACATCCTCAAAAAGCTCTAAGCCAAAATGGTTTTATGAGCCAGGCTCTTTCCAACTTTCAAATAATAGTTGTATAGTAGCCACACCATGTGAACATATTATTCTATATTAACTTCCAGTGGTGGCTGGGGCTTCCAGAGTGTGGTTGATGCTCAAACAAGCAGATGGGTATTAGTACGGAACTTACTAGAAATACAAACTCTCCACCCCATCCCATACCCACAGAATCAGAAATTCTGGGGCTGAGGCCAAGCCCTCCTGGCTAAATGAAGCCTGAGGACCCCTGGGGCTTTGGGAATATGTCTACTCCAGTGCCCTGCACTTCTCATCAATCCTTACCTGGGTATGATGGATTCTAATTCTTCCTTATATATAGCTGTGCATCCAATTCTTTGTGTCTTTAGATTGAGTACCTCATTCTTTTTTTTTCTTTTAATTTTTATTTATTTATGATAGTCACAGAGGGAGAGAGAGAGAGAGAGGCGCAGAGACACAGGCAGAGGGAGAAGCAGGCTCCATGCACTGGGAGCCCGATGTGGGATTCGATCCTGGGTCTCCAGGATCGTGCCCTGGGCCAAAGGCAGGCGCCAAACCGCTGCGCCACCCAGGGATCCCTGAGTACCTCATTCTTAGAGAAAATTCTCTGTCCACTTATTTGCAATTTCTCAAGTTCATAATTTGAATAGCAGGATCCTCATCAAATGATTTATTTTTTAATTACCAAATGAATAGATCCTTGCTATCAAAAACAGAAGACACATATAAGAAGGAAGAAGAAAATTATGATTGCCTATAATTCTATCTCCCAAATACAATCTATGTCATCATTTGGTATGCACACTTCCAGATCCTTTTCTTATGCATAAATACATTTCTTTCACTCACCCAAAAGGGATCAACTTGTATAAACTGCACCATAACTTGCCTTTTTTATATCATAATATATCATGAACAATTTTCTGTGTTAATCAATAAACTTTTATTAGTTTTCTCAAAGCCCTTACTGTATAATTTTCTGAACCTGTCTCCTATTGTTAGAATTGATTAAACGAGTTCGTATTTGGACAGTGTCTGACACCTGGTAAGTGCATATAAATAATTGGCCTCAAAATGTGTTAATCAAAAACCACAAAAATACAGGAGCAACTGGCAAACTCACAATCATAATGGAAGATTTTTAACACTTCTTGGAAAACGACAAATCAAGTATATACAAAATGGGGGAAGCTATGAGGATTAGCATAAGCTCTGGAGGTCTCAAGTGCCTCTGCAAAGCTGTGTTCTCATTTGGAGCACTCTCATGGTGCATTTTTTCTACATGCCCCTGTTGCACCTTAATCCAAGGGACTCAGCACCACACCCTCCCAGCCATGCCAACATCCATCTGGCCCCCTAGGCCGCAGCCAGGTATGCTGCTCTGAAGCTCAAACCTGCATTCATCTTCGCTTCTAACCCCAGCTCCACCATGACTCCCTTATCCTGGCGCACAGGTCCCTAAAGGGGGGGGGATCACCTGCCTGTCTGGCCACCCCCAGCCTCCTTACCTTGAGCTCCAGCCACACTGGCCCTATGGACTCCTGGGAGGGGTCTGGTCTGCTCCTGCCCTGAGGCCTTGGCAGTTGGGTTTTCCTCTGCCCACAAGGCCACTACTCCTCCGCCCCTCAGTGCTGACTCCCACTCTCCCTGCAGGCTCAGCTCAAAGCCCTCCAGTTGGTCTTCTTTCCCTGACCTCTGATCACGAGGTCAGCTGCACACCCTGGACCTTCTCCTTGCCAGCATGCAACACAATCCTGCCTGTACCTTTCTTTCTGGGATAGAGTTTTCTGGATCAGTCCAATCAGCTTCTTGTCTGCGATTGAGCCACAATGCAGGCACCATATGACAGTGTCTGCTGGTCTTCTCATTTCCTTCAAAGTCAAATCAGGTGGCCTGACACTTCTCTCCTCACGTGACAGACCTTGGCCCACCTGCCTTCTATAAGGGCACCAGGTGTAGAGCCAACTCACAGGCCACTGGAAAACCATGAGCCGCAGGCAGGTGTGGCCCCTTGCTCCTTCCTGGTCTTCATGTTCTGTCTCCCTTTCTGATATATCCCACCCATTTCTTCTCCCTTCCCTTCCCTTTCACTATTATTTATATTCCCCAAATGAATGAGACTATATAATGTTTGTCCTTCTCCGATTGACTTACTTCACTCAGCATAATACCCTCCAGTTCCAGGAAAGCACCGTCTCCCCCTCATTCCTTAAACAAGACTCTTCCTCACCCTTCCCAGCTGCCAGCTCCCTAACCTCCCCCTCCTTGTTTCTTTCTTTCTTTTTTTTTTTTAAAGATTTATTTTTTTTTAATTTATTTATCATAGACAGAGGTGGGGGGGCAGAGACACAGGAGGAGGGAGAAGCAGGCTCCATGCCGGGAGCCCGACGTGGGACTCGATCCCGGGTCTCCAGGATCGCGCCCTGGGCCAAAGGCAGGAGCCAAACCGCTGAGCCACCCAGGGATCCCCCCCTCCTTGTTTCTGAATAACACATCGTGGTTACTCCATCAGGGAGGAGGTCAGCTGGGAGCCCTCGACTCTCCTGTCCTTTCTGCCTGCAGATGCCAACCCCCAAATCTTTGTGCCACCCACACCCAGGAGTACCTTTCAGGGGGTCCCCTTCCACACACAGCTTCCTCTCCCCGATTTATGAGGCACAATTAAGGGAGAGAAGCAAATTGCCTGGGTGGGGGTGGGTCCTTACATGTTAGGTTTTGATCACTTATTGCTAAATTACCCTGTAAAAAGATCGCATCCATTTTGCTCCACCCCCCCACCACCCCAGGAGAGAGTGAGACCAGTTTCCCCATCTCCTCCCCAACACTCAGGACTATCTTTTAAAGAGAGTACTTTCTTTTTTTTTTTTTTTAATTTTTTATTTATTTATGATAGTCACACAGAGAGGGAGAGAGAGGCAAAGACACAGGCAGAGGGAGAAGCAGGCTCCATGCACCGGGAGCCCGACGTGGGATCCGATCCCGGGTCTCCAGGATCGCGCCCTGGGCCAAAGGCAGGCGCCAAACCGCTGCGCCACCCAGGGATCCCAAGAGAGTACTTTCAAATCAGTCTTTTAAACCTTGGCCAGTCTGATGATGAAAAATGAGAGCCGCCTCTTTTGTTTGGCTCTGATACTGATTTCATACACTTAACTGAGAAGCAAATAGTCTTAAGGAGTTGGTATGAAAAGGAATCTGCCACATCATTCCCTCTTTCCCAAGGACAATTCCTTGCAATGCTTTTAGCTAATTGTTTTGGTACCTACTTCTGTATTTCCACAGAATAAGCTGGTACTTGGATTTTCACTTCTAGGGATTATAGTTTTAAGTGGTTTCACGGCCCTGCTCTGCCCACCTCATCTCCTCAATATGTTCACATGCATCAGGGCATGTCCTGGTCTCACCCTCCTGAAGCATTCTCTCCAGGAATCTTCTAGACTGGCCTGGCTCACAGCTGTCCTCCGGGGACCTCTCTGTTTCCCTGGTCCTTCCTCTTTCTCGGCTGACTCCTTCATTTCTCTGTAGTGTATCCTGCAGCCACTCTCTGAGAAAGGTGGCCTCAGAGGTAAACTTTGACCCCGTGCACATCTTAGAGTATAGTGATTCTATCCTCACCATCTACATTCTGCCTACGTCTAGAACTCTAAGTTAGAAAACAACTCTCCACTAGGCTTTTGAAAGCATTGCTCTCTTTTCTTTGCTTTCAGAATGGTTATCTAGGTAATTTGGTGGGGACAGGTGACTTGGGGACTCTAATCTTCTGCCATCTTGCCCCTCCTCCTCTGCTTTCAGAATGAGTATTGGAATCTGAAGGCATTCCAGGTCCAAAACCTTTGTGTTTGTTCTCTCTGGGGACTGTAGGGTTTTCTTTGTCCCTGGTGTCCTGAAGTTTCCCAATCGTATACTGGTGCAAGTCTGTTTCCTTTTATCTGCTGGCCCCTCGTTCACCGCCCCATGCCCTCTAGAAACCTGTCCTTCAGGTTCTGGGAAGTTTTCTTGATTGTGTCTTTGATGAATTCTCCTCTGGTTCCTATTCTGCTTCTAGAACCCTTGTCATTCAGATGTTAGACCTCTAGCAACCTTTTCATTTTCTTATTTTCTCTCTCTCTTGTACCTTTATAATTTTGTTCAACTTTCTGTGAGGACTCCTCCCACTTTATCCCCCAACTCTTGTGTTTTTCATTTTAGCTATCCCATTTCATTTGCAATCCTCTTGCTCTGAGAGTTCTTTTTTAAATAGTATCCTATTGATATTTTAAGAATACAGTTTTACTGCTCTGAGGATATTAATCACTTTTCTGGGTTTTTCCCCCTCTACATTGTCTTTCTCTTCTGAATCTCGTGCTTTAATTCTTGATCTTTGAGGTAGCAGAGATATCTGATGTTATAATATGTAATAAATAATATCTTATGTGTGGCAGGTTTTGCTCCAAAACTTAGTGAAACTTGGTTGCCGGCTCATAGTTAAGAGTGGGCACCAAAGAGTCGATCGGAAGTCCTGAGCCTGTGCGTGTGGCTTCCAGTGACGGCTGGGCCTTGTCTTTGAGGGACCACCAATGTTACTTCCTTTGGATCTTTCCTCTCGGCCTGGTCATACTTCCAGAGAAGGCTCTTCCATTCTCCTGCTTCAAGGGGAAAGGGCGGCGTGCTGGGAACTGAGAGGATGTGAGGACTGGAGTCTGGGCAGAATGCAAACATCTGTTCACTCCCTGACCTCTACTTCCACTTTCAGTGCAGAGAAGAAAAGCCTAGTCTCCTCTGCTGGCAGCTGAGGCGGTGTTTCTGTCCAACTACTTGTCAGAGAGTCTTTGAAAACTTACCCAATCTTCTGCTTTGAGACCCAACCTTATCCTACTTCCACACCACCGCCAAGCTCACCTGATGCCAGAGGTTCTGCATGTGCATTCAGTGGCTTCTGTGGCTCCAATCCTCGGCTTCCTCCCCTGGTTGGGGTTTGGTTACCATGTGGCCTCCCACTTTCTCACCTCCCAGATCTTGTTCCTGTTTCCTATCTCATGATGGTCGTTTCTGTGGGCTGATGCCTTTCCGAAACTCCCTTTAGCCTTGTTGAAGTGGGGGTGAGGATAGGGCATGAGCAAATCTGAATGTTCAACCTGTTGTCCAGCCCCTTTCTTTCAGTAGCATTTATTTATTATTCATACATTTGGACACCTTTTCAGATGCTGTTGGCCTCTAGTCTCTGCCATCCCGCTGCTGTGACTTGGTTTGTTTGTTGCAATACAGGAGAATTAACGATAGTCACTGTGCTGTACATTTCATCCCTATGACTTACTAATTTTATCATTGGAAATGTGTACCTTTTCACCCCCTTCATCCGTTTTACACCCCTCCCCACCACCCCACTCTGTACCTGGTTTCCGTGAGCTTTGTTCTGTTTGGTGTGATTTTTGAATTCCACATATAAGTGAGATCATATGGCATTTTTCATTCTCTGGCTTATTTCACTCAGCATAATGGCCTCAAATCCAACCATGTTGTTGCAAAAGGCAAGATTTTATTCTTTTTTATGGCGGAGTAATGTTCCAATGTGTGCGTGTACACACCACATGTTCTTTATCCATTCATCCATCAGTGGTTGCTTCCATATGTTGACTATTGTGAACTGTGCTGCAGTGAACATGTGTCTTTTGTAACTCTTGGATAAACACCCAGACATAAAATTACTGGGTCATATGGTAGCTCAGGTCTATAATCCAGTTGGAATTAATTTTTGTGTGTGATGTAAGATAGTAGTTTAATTTCATCATTTTGTGTGTGACTGTCCAGTTTTCCCAACACTATTTATTGAAGAGACAGTCATTTCCCCCATTGTATATTCTTGGCTCCTTTGTTGCAAATTAATGGACCATTGATGCGTGGGCTTATTTCTGGGCTCTCTATTCCATTGATCTATGTGTCTGTTTTTATTCTAATACTGTACTATTTTATTATGATAGCTTGGTAATACAGTTTGAAAACAGAGAGTGTGATGCCTCCAGCTTTGTTCTTCCAAGTTTGCTCTGGCTATTTGGGTTTTTGTGTTTCTATGCAAATTTAAGATGGTTTGTTTTGTGAAAAATGCCATGGGAATTTTGCTAGGGATTGCACTGAATCTGCAGATTGTTTTAGTCAAGTATGGACATTTTAACAGTATCGATTTTCCAATCCACAAGCACTTTTTTTTTTCAACCCATGAGTGACTTTTATTTTAGGTCGTCCCCATTTCTCAGTGGAGTTGAACCTTCTTATTCAATACTAAGAACTTTTATTTTGTCCCCCCTCCCTGGATACCATTTCTATCTGCCCCCATTTTATTTGCTGGGGACATTTTTTTTTAGGTGCTGCAAACCTCTTCAGAGATTCCCCATTCTCTGTGCAGTGGCGGCTGAATCCGGGCCAGGTGGGCAATGAGGCTCACATGTGCAAAGCATGCTGCAGGTTCATCTGGTCCATATGCTGCTGGGGGCCACTTTGCTCTGCTCTTCATCACCAGCCTCTGTTGCCTCTGGCATCCACGAAGCATCTATTTAAACACCTGCACTCCTATCTGGATCCTGTTTTTAGTCTAAACTCTGCTCTGCCTCCCAACCTCACATCTTCAGGTGAGCGTGTCAAGTCACAGCACATCTCTGCTGCCTAGAGGGCAGCGGACTCCTCCCTCCGCTGGGCCATGTGCCCACCCCTGCCCCCGTCTCATGTCATTACTGTTCTCCCCACTCAGGGGCAGAGATGAGCACAGCTGTCCTCTTCCCTTCAGTCTGTCCTGCTGGCTGGTCCCTCAGAATGTGTCCTGGGGAGGAAGGGAACAGGAGGGAGCACCCCATTTTTTCAATCCTGACTTTTTCTTGCTGTAGCACTTGGAATCTATTTATGCAGAGGAAAGTAGGAGTGGGGGAAAGTGTGTCAGTTATCTACTGCAAAATAATGCTGTGTAACAAAAACAACCTCAACTCCTCTGTAGCACACAGCAAATGTCTCCTAGCTTTCAAATCTGCTGGATCTGCTCAACCTGGCTCTGCTCTCAGCTAGGGTGTAGCAGGCCCCGCAATTCAGCTAAGCCAGTACTGTCCAGTGGTTAGTGTGCATGAGAACCACCTGGGGAGTGTGCTTAGCTCCCAGACCCCGGGACACAGCACCCAAGATCCAATGGGACTGAATCCACCTCTCTAGGGATCATGCACATCTGCAAGTCCACTGGCTCCGGGCTGCTCCATAACCAGTGAGATGCCTCAGCTCTGTACATATCCTCTTATACTCCCTCAGCATGTTCTCCTGGCAATCACAGAGCCTCTGGCCAGATTGAAAAAGCCCCTCTGAAACCTCTGTTTGCATCATACTTGCCCAGAGCCCAGAGCCTGGAGCCCGAGTGGGTCACCTGGGACAGGGCTATAGAGAAAGAGAAGAATCAAGGCCTTGAATGCAATCAGCTTCCCTGGGAAATGTGGAAGAAAACTGACTCACACTTGGGCTGTGCTCCCCAAGTCCATTCTCATTCCCCTGTTCTTGGTACATCTGTGGGTGCATCTCTCCCCAGGCTCTGTTCTGAACTCTTCCTTCAATACCTGCTTGCTAAGGACTTCAGGGTGGTTTCCTGAGCACAGCTGAAGCCTCCCCACGTCTCTCCCTGCCTGCTGCATCCTCCATAGTTTTAAGGGCTGTCACCTCTCCCATAAGTCGCTGCTACAACCCCTCTTTATCCTCTCTCTGTGGCAAAACTCTTCTAGGCTGGTCTCCACTTGTCAGCGGGAGTGCATTTCTGAAATAGGGCCCTGACTTTGGCACACTTCTGCTTATCACTTACTGACCTTCTGAGGAAGGTTCCAGGAGGGGGGCACCTGGTCTGGGGGATATGTTGAGAAGGTGGAGGGGTTCCTCCTCCCTCTCCAAGGAAAGCCCCTCATCCTGCACATTTCCATTGAGTTTCTGACTATTGCAAGGGAGGAACCGACTTTTTTTTTTTTTTTTAATTTATCATCTTTTTTTCTTCCTTGCACCAACCCAGGTCTCTCTCGAGCCTGGCCATTCATCCTCTCAGGTTCTTGTTTTCCACGTTGGGTGGGGGCTGGGGGTTCATAAGGACAGGAAAGGACAACTTAACCCAAAGAAATGCTACATACTCCCCAAGCCTCAACTCCACCCGAAGCTAGTTTGTGCTGTTGGCTCTCTCCTGATGCCCCTGGCCCCTCCCCAGGCTTGCTACACACCCCCTTCCTGAACCCCTATTTCTCTTCCAGCCTCTGTCCATCCCACAGGTGTGGAGGCAGGACGCCAAGCTGGCCACATGTAACCAGGCTTGGGGAAGAAGAGAAAGTGTCCTGTTTGCAACGGGGACAGCCTCTCAGGAAGAAGCGATGCAGAAACACATGCCCCTGGCCTCCCAGCCCTGAAAGGAAATCCAAGTATCTCCAGCTGCCTCTGGGGCAGGCATGAAGCTTCTGTGTCCATGTGACACAAACACACAAACCCCCTGTGCTGTCCACCCCTGCATGGGGTACCCAGCCCCTTGGAGTTACCCGTGGGTGCCCATTGGCAGTCCTCTCTGGTTAGGGCATCCCCCTCCAGCTGCCCCAGCACCTTCAGTCTGGCCCTGGGGCTTCTCCAGCTTTGATCCCCAAGTGCGAAGCCAGCACCTGGCCACCATGGCCCCCAGGGGATTTCCTTGCCCCCGGGGACCCCCACCCCCATGCTCCTCAGTCCCTCTGGCTCTGAGCAGGGACGCCTCTGGCTACTCTCCCCAGGTGGGATGGCAGGCTCCTGCCAGCTCAGCCTTCCCAGCTGCCGTGGAGAGACCGTCCAGAGGAGCTTCTCACTTGAAGAGGTGCCAAGCCCCTCCCTCAGAATGGGCTTCCAGGTTCAGCATTTGGGCCCCTGCACCACCCTCCAGCCCAGAACTCTGCCCCCTGCCCCCCTCCCCCAGTACAGACTCTCCACCTGAGCCCTGCTGTCCCCACTGCCCTCGGCCACCCTGCAGGGCCTGCTGCCATCTCCTCCAGTGCTACTCAGTCAAGTCCTCTGTCACCTGCCCCAACTGTGGGAGATGTGTTGCATGATGCCTGGTGAGCCACAGGTCTGCCTAGACTCTACTTTTTTAAAGGATCTCAGATGTTAAGCTGTTCCATGTTCTTCATTACATAGCACACTCTCGTTGGCCCAGGCAAGGCCCATCTATTTGTTATTTGTTATTTCTTTTCACTTTTATTTTCTTCCCCCTTTGCCCTCCAATCCTGCTGCCTGCACCTTTTCCTCTGCCCTGTCTTTGTCATGAGCCTGCATCACAGTATATTTGATGTGGGTCCTCAAATATGAGAGTGCACAGCCTAGTAAAGTGAGTGCTTGGGCTTTGAAATTACACACATGACCTATTATAATAGGTCCCATTATATATATTATAATAACTCCCATTTCTTTGCTCTTTATCAGTTGACCCAATGTTTACAATCCACCCACCAAGCTGTATGTACATTTAGTTCATGGCTCAAGACCACTCTGCAGAAGGTCAGAGTATGGCCCACCACTCTTGGCTGGAAAAATGACCTGGGGAGATGGGAGTTACCGGTTGGAAAGGGAAGTGCTCTCCATTTATTTAGGACCAGGCACACTTAGGGAAATGAGGAGATCTGGGTTTGGTGGAGGGAGTGGGTGATTGGGTGAGTAAGAAAGCAGGACATTTGGCTGGCACTAAGATGGTAAAAGAGCAGAGAGCTGGCTGGAAGACCCATCCACATGGACGCGGGTTTGCAAAGCAATAGAGCAGGAGAAGCAGTGAAGCTGCTAGGACAGCTGCAGAATCACAAGCCACGAGGAGAGAGGACCGTGGCCAGGGGAGCAGCAACAGCAGACTCTGATGTGACCTTCAAAGGACAGTGGCGTGGAACCAGCCATGGGGGACAAGGAGCCCCTGTGGAACCATCAAAAGAAATGGTTGCTGGAGAGGACATCAGGGGAGCGGTGTCCCCAGGAGAGCCAAGGTGCCCTTTCCAGTGGGGATGCTGCTTCCACTTGACACATCTCCCTAGGGAACACCTCAAAAACATTTGGGGGAATTTCTGATGATGTTGGAAGAGCATTACTGACTTCTCATGGGCGGGACTGTAGAACTAAGCAATTTATACTGCGTAGGTGTCCATCCCATTGGAGAACTGCCCTTACCTGTCACTTTGTCCCACTGAGGGCTCATGGAGGTGAGAAACAGAGGATAGTTAATTGGAGCCTAGTAGCGAACTCATTTTACAGAGAAATCAAGTATATTTGCATCGTTCTAATGTGCATTCTACACTATCGACTGTGACCTCCCCTCTCATTTTCCTGTAATTTTTTTTAATGGAAATGGCTCTGACAATATTTCTCAGACCCTGACTTCTTTATCATAGTTTGACATCTGATGCCATCATGGCTTCTAGGAAGGCATACCCAAGTACCTACACAGTGAAAGACTGATTATTTACAAGTGTGTTGACCTTTTAAAATATATGTAAGTTATAATCCATGACTTGTTTTTTAATTGTCAAAGTCTAGGTTTCCAGGAAGTTGCAAAGGCCTCGCAGGGAGGTCCCAGGCACTCTTCACTCACCTTGTCTTACTCCAGGCCAACAGCACACCGGGCAACTGAGGTTGGGGCCCCATGGCTATAGTTCTGGGTGATCAGGCCATTCATGTAGCTTTCTGTAACCACTGCCTCCATCAAGACACACAACCATTCTCCCATGACAGAGATCTCTCTTGTACTAGCCCTTCCCCTTGCACCATCGTCCCTGACTCTTGGTGACCATTAGTAAATTCTCTGTACTTCCAGCATTTTGAGAACATTGTATAAATAGAGTCCTACAGCATGTGAGACCAGTGGCGTTTAATGTAATTATTGCTATGTTAGTGTTTAAATCTGCTATTTCATTTTTAGGTTTCTACTTGTTCTCTCTGGTTTTCATTTGTTTTCTTTTACCTGCCTTCCCAAGGATTATTTGAACATTTATCTATAGTGTTTTTGAATCTCTCTCTCAAAAGAAGGGCAGAGGGAGAAGGAGAGAGAATCCCAAGCAGACTCCATGCCCAGCGTTGAACCCAACAGGGGCCTCGATCTCACAACCCTGTAATCAGGACCTGAGCTGAAATCAAGAGTCTGACATTTAATCAACTGAGCCACCTAGGTGCCCCTGAATGTATCTCTTTATATAGATTTTTAACAAAACACACATTGTTCAAATTGTTTTCCTCTTATAGGTTAGGTGTCATTTCTCTCTCACTGCTTTTGAGATTTATTTTTTAATCTTTAGTTTTCAGTACTTGGACTACGATGTATCTTGCTGTGGATTTTTTTTTAATTTACTTCATTTGGGATTGCTCAGCTTCTTGAATCTGTATGTTTCTGTCTTCTGCCAAATTTGGGGAATTTTCTGCTGTTATCTCTTTGAGTACTATTTCAGCACCACTCCTCTCCTGGTTCTCCAGTAACCCAAATGTTAGATCTTTTGTTAAAGACCCACATATCCCTAAGATTTTGTGCATTTTTTGGCCTCACTGTTCAGACCAGGTTGTTTTCATTATTCTATCTTTGAGTTTATTAATTCTTTCCTCTGTTCTCTCCATTCTACTTTGAGCCCATCCATTGAAGTTTCTTTTTTTTTAATTTCAGTTATTTTTGAGTTCTAAAATTCCCATTTAGTTCCTTTTTTATATCTTCCATTTCTTTGCTGATGCTTTCTATTTTTGTTTCAAGTGTGTTTTTATTTGCAACAAGATACATTAAATGGAAACCAGGAAGAGCAATGACAGGATTAAGTCCTAACAATAATAAAAGTGTATTTAGGGCAGTGGCTTCAAAGGGTCAGATAACTTCCACATCCATGTCCTCTTGTGTTTAGTATGTTGACTGCATTTTTTTTGTTGAGATGGAGAATCTGGTTCTTAGCATGAAAAGTGATTTTCAGTCATATCCTGAACATTTGGGGTGTTATGCCATGAGACTCTGGTCTTATTTAAAGCATCTGTTTTAGCTGACACTAGGTCACTGGCAGAAAAGGGGGGTTGCCTTGTTATGGCCAGATGTGGAAAGAGGTTCAGTTTCCCTACCTGGCCATTCTTGATGGTGGGTGCCTTGTTCCCACCTCCACCCAGGGTGCGAGCAGGTTAGGCTCTCCTAGGCCTCCATGGATACCACCTTGCTGCACAGGACAGGGACACCTTGCTATCACTAGGCAAGGGTAGAAGTCTGGGCTCCCCATTTGGCCTCTACTGGTGGGGTGGGGCTATGGTTTATTCCTCATGGTGCTCACCTGGCGGATGGTGGTATTTGTGGTCTTCCTTGGCACACCTGTGTTCATTACCTTTGTATACCCTTGCTCTATATTTCCTTCACCTGAATGGAATCCCCTCCCTTTCTCCTGTATGACAGTGCTCCTTGCATAAATTCTGTCTTGTTTAGGTACGATCACCTCAAATTTGTTTTCATTTCATACTTGCATAGTTGCATCACTTTGTACTCTTCCTTTCTGAATCCTCATGCTTTGGGTATTCCTCCTTTAGATGTGTTGCTGAATCAAGTTTTTAATGACTTGAAGTAAGTTTACATTTCTTGTCATTATTGTTAGGAGTCAATCCTGTCATTGCTCTTCCTGGTTGCCTTGTTCTGCTCACTTCTCCCTGGATACATCTGGTTTCCTTCTGCTGGTTTGTATTCTCAGTTTTCAGGAATAACCAGGAACTTTGAAGCCCTATATTGTGTCTCTCTCCCTGCCTGTTTCCTAAGCTTACCATCATCTCTATCACCTTGTCAACAAAACCATTCCTTGAGCATACTTTCAGCCCCGCAGACCTGTAAGCATCTAGACTCTTCCTTCTGGATGTTTATAGATTTAGTGCTATGTCTCCCTCCTTCTCCCTTCAGATAAAAGTAAGTTTTATTAAGTCCTTGACTTGTTCCAACCCCATCCTCTGACTCAAAAAACCCTTTATCTTGCCATATTTCCCCCATGTGTTTCCTGAGATGGTCTGTGTGGGCCGGGCCCTCTGCACTCCTAGGCTGCCCTCATGGTTCATGATCACGCAGCTGAAAGATGCACTCAGGTTTCAGTGTGTCTTCCATCAGCACTTTGAGAATACAGCAGACCATTGAGTACCACAGGTTTGAACCACCCGGGTCCACTCAGGTCCAGATTGGGTATGATATGATGCCATATAAATAGTCTCTCTTCCTCATGATTTTCTTAATTTATTTCTTCTCATTACTTTACTTTATTGTGAGAATATAGTGAGTGTATCGTGTGTACAATGTACAAAATATGTGTTAGTTGGCTGGCTGTGCTATTGCTGAGGCTTCCAGTCAATGGGGGGCCTTTAGTAGTGAAGTTTCCGTTGGTGTCAAACATTATACGTGGATTTTCACCTGCATGAGGGGGTTGCTGCCGCCGACACTCACATTGTTCAGGGGTCCACTGTGTGCTTTCGTCTTCATGCCTGCCATGGGGGCGGGGAAGCCACAGTGCCCCTAGTCCAACTTCTCGTGGGTGGGAGAGTGTTTCTCCCAGGAGCCTCTTGAAGGTGTTTTCCTACTTGAGGATAGTAAAGCTCCTCATCAGGGTCACCTAGGAGGCTCAGTGGTTGAGCGCCTCCTTCGGTTCAGGTTGTGATTACAGGGTCCCAGGATGAGTCCCGCATCGGGCTCCCTGCATGGAGCCTGCTTCTCCCTCTGCCTGTGTCTCTGCCTCTCTCTCTGTGTCTCTCATGAATAAATAAATAAAATTTTAAAAATAAATATCATGTGTTGGCAGGGTGGGTGCTTTTATTTTCCATCCTTCTGTTTCTCGATCTTTAATTCTAGACAGTTGTGGTCATTGTATCTTGGAACGGTATCTTCTGCTCCATCAATGTTGCGTCTTCCACTGAAATCCTAACACATGGGTTGTTGGAGGGCCTACCCTCCACATCTCTGAACTTCTCTCTTCCACAGATTCTACCTCTCTTCCTCCCGCCTTCTGAGTGTGCTCCTCTACCCCATCTTCCGGCTCATTAAGTCTGTTTTTCCGATCTATTAAGGCATTCATTGTTTCCATTTATTATATTTCCATCCTGGCATTTTCTTAAGGTCTTCTTTTAACTGCTTGCGTCTGCTTCATGATAGCAACATTGTCTTGTCCCCTGGAGGATATTTGTCACAACTCCTTTCATTCCTGATGGGACTGTTGCCAAATCCTGCTCCATGTACTCTGGGTTTCCTGTGCTCTTTTTCTTTCATGGCCTGTCCCTGGTTCCTCGACTCTTTTCCCTTTGAGTTCCTTACCTCTGGGGGACAGTGACCACCTTCATGGCTGCCCAGGTACTAGCTCATGCCATTCCCAGGTCACCTCCTCCAACTTGGGTCTCGGGGTTCACCAATCCCCTGCCCCCTAGTATACCTCCCTGGTGGGACTGGGAGAAAGTCACTCTGCACCGGGGTCATCTTTGTCCCTCCCCAGCAGGACTCTGGCCTTTTGGAAGGGGACCAGCTCTGCTCTTCACAGTTGCTCAGAGCAGAGGGACCCTCCTGGAGTTTCGTGATGGTGAGTAGGGGCTGTCCAGAGGACATTCTTAGCAGGAAGTGAGATAATTAGGAGGAATCAATGAGAGAGAGTGTCAGCCTAATGCTGTCAGGCTGCCGCTGTGCTTCATGGGGATGGTGGGATTGACTGGAGGCATGTTCAGGACGGCCTTGCCTCAGATGTTGGCTCTGTGGCACATGCGCAGTTCATACCTGGCCATGTGTATGGTGCCTTGGAGAAGGCAGCACCCTCCAGACAAGCCTGCCCTTGGCACAACTGAAATTCAAAACCTGATAGAAAGTCACAGGGACGCGCTGGGGGTGATGGAGGCAGGCCTGGTGCTCAGGCCGTTCTCCCTGACTTGCCCCTCCCCCTGACTCTCCCGGTCCTCTCAGAGCTCAAGGACACGTCCTGATGCTTACCTTGCAGATCCATGTGTCACTTGCACCCTGCTTTACTTATATTCATTTTTTTTTTCCGTTTAAGATGTTTTTTCAAGAAATAGCTTTTGTCATTTGGGGAAACAGAGAGAGCTTGGGTTCTTGCTTAGCATCATTCATCCTAAATAGAAGGTAGTTGCAAAAGTGAATATACTGGAAAACGGTTGTTAAATCCAGATAGAAGTTCTCTCTGGAAGCCCAGCACAGACTGGAGAGGTGAAAGAAGCCTGTCACTCACTGAGCTCACCCTTCAAGCAGGAGGATGGGGAGGCAAAGGAAAGTGTCACCATGTGAGTCAGTGACCGTTGGCATGTGTGTGCACATCACTAAGATGACTTGTGCCCTGGCCTCCCACCACTGTCAGAGATCAGTCCTGACCTCAACCCTGAAGATGTCCCCTTTGAAATGAACCAGGCCTCTGGGCCGGGATGGTGGCAGATGGGTTTGAAGCCTGGTTCTGGTGCTGCTGGCTGTGTGATTTGAGCCGGTTATGTACTCTTTCCTGGCCTCCATTTCCTCATCTGTAGAATGGGGAGGCTGGTGTGGATCTTATTAGTACCTCCTCACAGGGCTGGAATGACCCACGCGAAGCTCCTGCACTTTATACCTGTTCAAAGCTAGCTGTGGTTTTCATTTTCCAGCCCCTGCCACCTCCACTCACCCCTGGCCCCCGGCCACAACACAGTGACCTCAGAAGCAAGTCAAACCTATTGAGAGCACCCTCTGCAGAGCCCTGGAGCCCTCCTACCCCTTGCTAGTGTCCTCTGCTGCTCAGCCAGCCACACTGCAACCACCAGCACACGAAGAACCCACGGCATGGCCCACATCCCTGTGTGCCCAGCTCTGAGCCTGCATCAACCTGTTCAATCCCCCGAGAGCCCTGTCATGTGGATACAGGAGTGACCCTGCTTCCACATGAGGAGATAGCACCAAGGAGGGGAGTGACTTGCCCAAAGTCACACAGCGATGCAGTCCCCGGCAGCCTGCCCCCAGATCCCCACCATTCACCACAGACTTCTCTAGGACTCCCTATGAGTGACTGCCCTGCTCTTTCTGCAGGTGGGGAAGGTGAGGCACCCATGGAAACTGGACCTCCCAGGCAGAGCCGAGCGGGTGTACCTTATCATGTTCTGATCCAAAGTCATGCATCGTATGCAGAGGGACCCGAGCATTTGCTGGAGGTGGTGCGCCAGGGGTGGTGTGCAGCCCCCCTGGTGCATCCAGATGGTCATGGGATGCCCAGGAGGCACCGCTCCCTCACACCCCTGGGACTAAGCAGGAGGTTAGGCCTGGGCTCTCAGTCCCAGCCTCTGTCATACCAAAATGACTCCCTCATTTTGAGGTGACATACCTCAAAATCCTTACCATCCCCACTGGCCAGAAGTATTTCACTAATGAGTCTTCTCTGGGCTTGAGTGCCGTGGGCAGCACAGTCCTCCATCTGCCCATTCCCCAGTGTGACCGGCCCCTCCTGTGGTCACTACCAGGCCACCTGCCACTCTGGCGGTGCCTGCCTGAGGGAGGGGTGGGCACAGCCAGTTCTCAGCTCCTAGTAGGGCTCCCCTTGGTGCCTCTGGGACCAACCACCTCACATCTGTCCAGGCTGAAGGGCTCCAAGTAGACCTCCCTAACTGGTTACCGCAGGGAGGCCTCACTAGGAGAGTCCAGTGCTCCAGCCATGTGGACAGGCTGATGGGCAGGCTGAGCTGCAGCTGGCTGCTTCCCAGTAGGGAACACCAACTTGTCAACTCTCCCATGGACTCCTGCTCTTGAGAAAGCCCTGGGTGCCCTTGTGGTGGTTGGCATGAGGGACTGCATGGCCGTGTGCACCTGCCTGCCACCTCACATCCCCTCTCAGCCTGGTGCACTCTGTGGCCTCCTATCCTGCAAAGGCAGTGTGGCCCTGCCAGCGATCGGATTCCTTTTGGTGACTGACCTGCCAACCTTTGCACAAGTGCTGGCTGGCACACTTATATCCAGTCTCATCACCTGCTTGTCCTAAGATACACCAGATCTCCCTACACCCTGAAGCTCAGCAAACAAATATTCTCACAGTTCACACACCCACCTGTGAGCTAGCGAAAGTCTGTGGTGCTGTGGCCTCCCCCTCACATAAAAACTTGCTTGGCAGATGATGATGTACCAGCAACTTCGTGGTCAACCTTGGGCAGCCAGCATCCTTCCAGTCGACACTGGACAGAGGGTGCCTTAAGGGTGGTGATGGGGAGAAGGGTGTCTTTGATATTTTGGGCCATCCACAGACCATGACCTTCCCAACGGTCCCCCTGGGACAAGGAGAGCCTGCTTTCAGCATGTTACACAGACTAACAAGCCACCAATTCCACCACTGACAGTTCACTGCTAAACCAGAAAGCCAATGGATGAGGTGTAAGAGGCGGCCACTTTGCAGTGTGGCTTTTCCTGCAGGCCAGACCTGAATTCTTAAATAGGCCGACAGGTGCCTGTAAACCCGGGCCCAGTGTCAGGCCTTCACCTCCAGTCCCCCAGCCCTCCTAGCTCCCATAGCTGGGGCTAGTGGGCCCCTGTCTGCTGATCCTCCAGCCCTGGCTGGTGCCTGGGAGTGAGACCCCCGACCTGTGTGGCTGCCCAGCTCCGACTGGCCACCAGAGTCTGTGAAGTTATAGCTCCGCCCCCATGTCTGCTCACTGCTTCCTGCTCTCACCCCAGCCCGAGTCTGTGGGCTCCTGTGTGCGCTAGGCATGCCCCACCCCTGACCTCCTGCCAGCTATACCCAGCTCACAGCCACCCAGAGGGTAAGCTCTTTCCCACCTCAGAAACTCCCAGAGCAGTTTCACCTGGGAGGGTGGACCCAGGAACAGTAGCAGGATGGGTGGGAATCACGGGGATGGGGCAAGGAGAACGTGCTTGAGTGAGTGATGGGGCGTGAGGGCCTCCCTGGGGTGACGACAAAGCCTGTCCTGCAGAAGGAGTGGACTTAAGGCTGCTTGGCTGAGGGGACCTCAGCCACCTCTTGATTCAGTGTCCCCACCTGTGAAATGGCAGTGGAACCCCCACCCCACAAGGCTGAGGCACAGCCTACAGGGGCTGATGTGTGCCAAGTCAGCACCTGGCACACAGTGGGTTTTCAGATGATGCCAGCAGCTGTCATCACGATTACGACCATCACCACTGTTATCACTTTAAGGTAAGACATTCAAGGCAGTGGACACGACACACAGAAGCACAAACTAAAGAAGAAGGTGGGCCTCACGGGGACTGGAGGGTCTGGCCCACGGGGGGTGGGGCACGTGTGACGGTCCGTAGCACGGAATCTGCCGCCAGCCTGTCACAGGCAGCCAGCCAGCTCCGCCACTTTCTAGAGCATGGCCTTAGCAAGGCCTTAACTTCCTTGTGCCTCAGTTTCTTCATCTGGAAAATGGAGATAATAGTACCAGCCACACTAGCAGGACTGCAGCGAGGATTACGTTAGCTGGCACAGGTGCTGACACTGTTGCCGTTGGCCTGTGAGCCTGGCAAAGGGGTGGCTGGCCGTGCAGGGCCTTACCGGAGCTTGAGCAGGGAATGGCCATACTCACACGTGTCTTATACAATACCTATAGAGAAAGAAAAAGGAGCAGCCCCACCATGTGGAAGGCGGTCGGGTGTGGCCAGCTGGGCAGTTCCGCTCTCAGTGGGACAGAGCCTCCCAGACCACCGACCTCAGGTTAGATCCCCCTGAGACCACCCTTGAGGGAGACACCAGGCCACCCTACAGTCGTGGCTCCGCCCAGAGAAACCAAACACCAATGCCTCCTTCTTGTGGCGAACGTGAGCTTCTGTCTGTGCTGGTTTCCCCTCCATGTAGATAAGGTTCATCCAGAAGCCCATCATGGAATTGTCTCCACACTCTGGCAATAACCATGCAGTTAACTCCTGCTTCCTTAGACGCTTCCCCAAACCACCCAGCCAATCCCCAATCCAGTAATGGTTTCTTTCTGACACCCTCCAGTGAGATACCCCGTGTTATCTGTCGCTGGAGATGAGGAAGCCCACCTGTCCATGGCAGGTGTGTCCCTGGAGACCTCTGGCTGGGCCGTGGCCACATCTTTCAGAGGCTGGTTGTGCAGCTGAGCAGTCACCCTGACGTCTCCCTTGCACAACCTTTTCCCACCCTGATGCCCCATGTTGCAATAAATGCTAACTAGCCAAGCAGTGAAGAGGAGAGTAGGAAGGTTCTGGGATTCCCCAGACTCGGAGTCCCAGACCACAGCAGGGCTGCCCGGTCTTCCCCAAGTCAGCATCCTGTCAAGGGTGCAGGTCCCCACCCTCCTGCTCCCTCCTTAGCATTGCCACATGGTGCAGCCAATCTGTCAGGAGATAAGCCCCTGGAAGTCTTATAAACCAAGTGAATTTGTTTCAGAGCTTTGGTTACGCAGGTGATGGAAGAGCTGAGAAGCCTGGGGGAACAGCAAGAGGCCCCCACCCTCAGCTGAATGACAAGGGGAGTGAGGATGCCACCAGAACCCGATCTCAGGGTGTCAGAGTGGCCTTAGAAAGGCTTCCCAGGGGAACTAGAGCCCGGGAGGCAAATTGAGGGTAAACAGCCCTGGCTTTGTCCCTTCTTTCCTCCCTTGAATGATTCCCTCCCTTCAAGGCCTCCCATCAGCTGACCTTGTCAGGGAGCCTTCATCGTTAGGTGCAGAGCAGAAGGACTGGCACAGAGCCCAGCATGAGGTTTGCCCACTCGAGGCCCTGCCCCTGTAATTTATCCTCACTTGGCCCTTGGGAGATGTGAGCACCCTAGGGGAGGTAAGTCAGCCCAGGTTGGCGGTGACAGTTGGGGAAGGCAGCTTCCCCAGCACTAGTGGGCCAGCCTGGCCAAGACGGAGTCACCAATGAGGGAGGGCATCTTGTTGGCAGGGCTGTCTTTAAGGGCCAGTAAGGCTGGGGAAACTGAGTCACAAGCCTAAGAGGAAGGGAGATAGGGTGAGGAGCTTGTGGCTCTTTTTATAGCCTGGATCCCTCCTCCTGGGATGCAGCCAAGACTTCTCTTCAGCCCCTGCCCTATACCCAGGGCAGAGCTGACACCGCAGTGCAGTGTGGAGCTTGGGCCAGCAGAGGCAGGCGTAGCCAAGTCCAGGTATAACCAGTGCAGGCTGTGGAAGAAGAGTCGGGGAACAGGGACTCACGTGTGTCCTTGTGACCCTGGAGAGAAAGCCAGGCTGGGGCAGTTGGCCCAATCTCCTACACCTGCCCATCTCATTATCAAAGCAAGACTAGGCCGGAGACAGACCTACAGCCGCGGACATCTGGCCACCGTGTCATCACATTCTGTGTCCATTGTATCTAGCTGTATATTGTATGGATGATGAATGACCATGAATTCTCATTTTCTTAAGTGATTATGTGTAATATGTAATGCAGCCCCTGAAAATAGAGCAATTGAAGTAACAAAAGCTAGTGTGAAATAGAATACAAAGTATAGGAATGTGGGAAAACTATAAGGTTGGCATAGGAACAACCAGGCTTTACAGTTGAGTTCAGTTCTGTGAGTTCAGAGGGTGAGAGGGGCCAGGTGAAGTGGGGAAAGCAAGGCTGTGGAACAGGGCAGACCTAGGTGTCTGTTTTGGGTGCTCACATCCGCACACTGCCCAGCTTCCTCCCCTCCTCTGCTCTAATGCTCCGGACACAGCAGCAGCCCCCTGTGTTTCTGGGGGAGGGCAGGGGCTTCTGGGGGTTTCTGGAAGGGGGCAGGGGCACACCTTCCAAGCAGAGCACTGCACAGCCATAGGGACCAGGAGGTGCAAATTTTATCTGTCCTCAACCTCCCTGCCAAGAAGCTCCCTTGAGGGTCCTGTCCCAGCAGCAAGTGATGTTTGCGATTCCCTGTGCTTTGTGTGCCTGGTGGAGCCAGGTCTGTGGTAGGCTGTGGTGACACAAAGGCTCCCTGACTTGGTTCAGGTTGGTCCTTGGGGACACTGTGGGAGGTGATGGCCGAGCAGCCCAGATCTCCTGAGGCCAGTGCCTGCCTCCATGGCCTCCTGGGGCATCTAGTCACATGGGCACCTGTCACCAGCAGTCTCTCTGGTCTGTTCAGACTTTTGCAATCCATTCAAAAAGAGGAATGTATCTTCACAGTCCAAGAGAAGCCTCAGTCTGAGTCAAGAGCATTTCACATCTTTTTTAGAGAAAGCATCCTCCAGAACACAAAGCCTAGAGGGAAGTTGTAAAGAGGAGGGAATGGTCTCCCAGGTTGGAGGACTGCACAGTGAAGAAACATTCACTGCACGTGGATCCTCCCCCGGGGAAGAGGCCGGGCCATGCTCACCCTGCCACTCCAGCCCAGGTCCTCCTGACCAGGGCCCCTTCCCCGCCACACCTTCGGAAGCCTGGCACAGACACCCCACCATAGGCTGGATTTTCCAGGAACCTGTGGATCTCGGGAACGGAGGCGCATTCTTCAAGGTTAATTCAAATGATCCTACCAGATCAATGATTTCAAACTCCAAAAACACTTTTTCAAATGTTCAAAATGCTGCTCCGTGAAACTGTAGTTTGCAGGGTAGCACACGTGCTGTTAGTATATGAATAGTAGAAGCAAACAACTTCTATGTTAATGTTCCAGCTACATTACATACACATTGCTCTCCTTTAATTAGTAGTCTACTGTAACAGCAACAGCAAATGGAATAGTGATCGGGATATTCTAGAGAGCTACAAGAGGCATTTAAAACCACAGAAAGGATTCTGGTTTGTCTGGAACAAGAAGACAACTTAATGGTGATTGTTTAAGAAGATACAAAAATAAACATATCACATATCACTACTGCGGGGTGCACATAAAGTGGTATACTTAAAAGGAAGTTTATAGCATTAAAAATTCATATTGGAAAAGAATGAAAGCGAAACATGAGTTGACTGAGTGTCATCTTTAAGAAGTTACAAAACGAACAAGAAGCCTGCAATAAATAGAAGTGAAGAGACACTTCAGAAGACACAAGAAGAGAATCAGTGTGTCCACAGTAGGTTCTAATAAAACAGACAAACCCAAGGCAAGATTTTCTTTTCCTTCTTCCTTCCTTTAGCATATGCAATATTAGGAAAGAAAAGTAGGACACAGCAGATCCTACAAATGATAGGAAGTAATAATACTGAAAACTTTATGTTAATACATTTGAAACCATAAATGAACTGTACTATAAACATATACAGGGAAGACTAGATCTTAAGATATACTAATGTAAGAAAAATAAGAAAGATACAATTGACAGCACACTGTTATTTATTTCCATTTCAAAAACACAGTCACCATTAAATAATTTATATGAATGCATGCTTTACCTCTATGCATTACAGTAGGGCAGATGTTACATTAAAATAAACATTGCACTCACTGGATCCCACGGCTCCCTAAGTGTTGGAGTGGGAGGCGCCCAACAACACCTCGGGGCTAGAAGAGGCAGCGGCAGGCCCTGCAGGGTGGCCGAGGGCAGTGGGGACAGCAGGGCTCAGGTGGAGAGTCTGTACTGGGGGAGGGGGGCAGGGGGCAGAGTTCTGGGCTGGAGGGTGGTGCAGGGGCCCAAATGCTGAACCTGGAAGCCCATTCTGAGGGAGGGGCTTGGCACCTCTTCAAGTGAGAAGCTCCTCTGGACGGTCTCTCCACGGCAGCTGGGAAGGCTGAGCTGGCAGGAGCCTGCCATCCCACCTGGGGAGAGTAGCCAGAGGCGTCCCTGCTCAGAGCCAGAGGGACTGAGGAGCATGGGGGTGGGGGTCCCCGGGGGCAAGGAAATCCCCTGGGGGCCATGGTGGCCAGGTGCTGGCTTCGCACTTGGGGATCAAAGCTGGAGAAGCCCCAGGGCCAGACTGAAGGTGCTGGGGCAGCTGGAGGGGGATGCCCTAACCAGAGAGGACTGCCAATGGGCACCCACGGGTAACTCCAAGGGGCTGGGTACCCCATGCAGGGGTGGACAGCACAGGGGGTTCCCATGACAGGCCAGAGGGTTGGGTCAATTGCAGGTTGGGCTCCATAGGCAGAGTGCACAGGTGCCCAGGGGGTGGCGACAGCTGGAGTCACGTGAGCTTCCTCAGGGATCTGGGATGCAGGGTGGACGCTCTGCCTGGCTGGTTCTGTAGATGCACTTGCCCCTATCTCAGATGAGAACCGCCCTCCAAAGCCAGACAGCCAGGCGTTTCCCTCCTGGGCTGATTCCCAACGGCCCCTCCAGGTGGCTCCTTGGTATCTGTGGGGCAAGCAGACAGGGTGAGAGACGGGGCAAGGAGGAGAATTCAAAGGGGGAATCAGAAGAGAGGGCAGGAAAAGTTCCAGGTGAGGTGGTCACAGAGCTTTGTTCATCTTAGGGAGGATGAGGAGAGAGGGAATGTTGTAACAGCAAAAGTGACCCTGTGCAGGAGGAGGTGTATGTGGCACCTGCATGGCTAATCACTTATGACATCAAATCTTAAGTTCTGAATTCACTCTCATTCCAATGGCCAAGCTCACTGAACACCTCAAATTGACTCATGGCGAAACAGAAAAGTCAGAAACACACAGTAAACCACCAGAAAGTGGAGTCTGCTTAGAAAGTTCCTGAAGAATTCCATCCTTGTCTCCCGTCCCTGCACCTCCTCTCCACAAATCAGGCTCTTCCCCAAACAATTTACCCTAAAGAGTGCAGAACATAAAGCTACACTTTTTTTCTCCTGGAATGTTCTGAATGGCATAATCAGCAGCCACATGCAGCACAACAAGGAAGTGGTATAAACTGGTGTAAAGGAAGTAAAGAGATGCTTGAGGGACCCAGCAGGGCCAGGAGAGGACACACCAGTGGTCCCAACTATTTCTCAACATAACAAAGGTCCCCTGGGGGGGAGGGGTTTCCTTACAATTTGCAGTGGTTTCTGAGGTAAGAACTGCTGCCCAGGAGTCACTCTGGCAGTCTGTGGTGGGAGAGCCTGCACGTTGAGGATGTGGCGTAAAGCAGACGGATGGTCAAGGGGCTAGGAGAAAATACCCAGTCCCCAGCACCCACAAGCAGAAGCTGGTGTGATCAGGGCTCCTGGCGCCCTGGCCGGAGCAGCCACAAAAGGTAGGTTGAATCACGACTGATGGGCAGCACCCAACAAACACCAGCCTACTGCACAAGATCCTGCACACAAAAGAAACCAGTCAAGTCTCCTGGTGTGCGCTCAGCAGAACACTGGGAGCCAGTAGCTGGGCAGAGCCCAGAGCAGGGGGTGAAGACTCTAGAAAAGAGGGCAGTCAGATCATGAGGGTCCCTGTGAATGCCTGCGGAGACCCTCCTGTACACAGGACAGCAGGAAACCTTGGGAGTCTAGGGAGGTGGTATGACCAGCTTCATGTTCCGGACACCTCTCTAAATCGGAGAGGGGAGCCCAGGTGGGAATCACAGGCCTACGGAAGGAAGACAAGCTAGGGCACAGATTGAGGGATGGTGGTGTTGGAGCCAGAGGAGGGAAGGCAGATGGGGAGAAGCAGATCTGCCCAAGCTGTGTTTGGGAGGCCCAGATGACAGGGCTGGTGGCTGGATGGAGGCTAAGGGGCAGGATTCCAGGCTGATGTTCCTTCCAGTTCTGGCCTGAGCAACAGGGTAGACCAAGAGCCGGTTCCCTGAGTCAGGGACACTGGGGAGTTTTGGGAGAAAGGCTGAGTTTGGTCTGGGTGGGCACCATGTGATCAGGGTTACCCTTTCTCTCCCGACACAGGCAGGAGGAAGAGTCACTGGCAAAAGGCGGTCTGAGAACTGTCTTCCTCCTCCTTCCTGGTGCCCAGGCTAAGGACAGATTGGAAGGAAGCACGAATCAGTGCTCTGTCCTGGTGCGGCCTGGGAAGCAGGCGTGGCCCTGATGTGAGCTGGAAGTGCTGGGGAGGGCAGAGGGTGGGCTTGCCCCACCACTTCTAAAATGTGTGACTGAAGAGGCAACTCATCCCCTCCGGACTGAGAATGACGTGGGGGCCCCAGGGCTGAGGAGAGGGCAGCAGCCCCACAGAGGGTCCTCTTTAGGCATATAAAAGAGGCAAGAAGGGAGGTTGGTGCATCCTCAATGCCAGCGGGGACTAGAGGGACAGAGGCGCAGCTGAAGGCCCAATAGGAACCAAGAGACCCGTGCTCCCAGATCCTTGATGCCCAGCCACCCCTACCCTGGGCCTGGGATGCAGGATCACTTCCCGGAATGGGGCCTAGGAAAGCCTGGAACATGCTGGGAAAGGCCCAAGTGACCAGCTAGCCAGCACTGAGGAGGAGCATCTTTTCCACAACTGCCCAAAGGGGGGCTCTAGAGGGAAAGCAAGTTCGGTTCCAGGAAACCATTCCAGTTTGAATCCACGAACTCGTGGACTGTGACATCCGTAGCCCATGCAGGTTCAGAGCATCCTCTATAGAGTTAACACTCAAACATTCTAAGAAATGTTCTCAAAAAAACTTAACATGGTGGAGGAGGCCATTTGTGCATGGTATGAAGATCAGAAAATATTTAAATTTAAAACCTATCTAGTTAAAAATGAAAAAGACAAAATTGGTATGTTCAAAATCAAAAGGCAAACCACAAAATGAGCAGGGTATTTCCAACATATGACAGACAAGGGCTAATAATCTTCTAATAAAGTGCCTACTAGTCAGTAGTAAGAAAATAAAGAACCCATCTATAAATCAGATAGACGGCAGCTACAAGCAAGTCCCAGAATAAGTTAATGTTTGTCATTTTTCATGTAAAAATGCCCAGTTTCACCAGATGTTTAGATGTTTAAAAAGTCAAATTTTGAAAAGAATGGAACTTTGACTTTTACAGCTAATTTAATAAAAAATAAAGCTTTGCAATGGTATTTTAAAGGCTATGGAGAAAAGCTCACACTGTTTTGTTGTTAAAGGAGAGCACACACTATTCTTTGGGGTTTGATTTGACAGTAACTATCAAAACATAAAATTCAGTTCCCTTAGTTGCAAATTCCCTTTCTATGACTCAGACACTCTGGGCATGCCTCAGATGGGATTTCAGATTGACCTGACCTGGGCCCCTGGGGTGGATGTGGGGGCAAGGTTCTTAGGATCCAGGTCTCCAGGGAAGAATCTTCAGGGAATCACACCATCTGGGACTCAATCCCCTTTTCCAAGGCTCAGACCCTAGAGAAGATTGACCGTCTCACATCCCATACCCATCAGGCTAAATTTGTCCTTTATCATAGTATACTCACTTGATTTTCCTAGAATATTCCCTTCCAACAAAGTCTCTAGAATCCTGACGCTTTGACAGTCGTGGCTGAAATGGTCTCTGAAGAGGTGCTGTGTTCTCCAGGCAGTACTGTGGCCCCAGTTCCCGGGTCAGTCTCCCTCTGCCCCATGGATGCATGGTTGCTCCGCCCCAATGTAGGTGACCCTTCCTGAGCACTCTGGCTCCTGCATGCTCTATTATATCTATACCCTATAATAATCCTCATAATTTCCAAAGTTTAATGAAAGCTCACTCTGTGACCAGCTCTGTCCTAAGCACTTCATGTGTATTGGGTTCAAAGAAACCCACAACTTGGCGTCACTTAGGCCAAGTCAGCAAACTAAGACTTGAAACCTCACCTACCTGCAGTTTCAACCTCCCTGGAATGAAACTTTTAACCAGTCAGCCAGGAATTTTCTGATCAGGACCAAAAGGCAATCTGTCACTTGGGCCCTGTCCATCCCCCAAAGGAAGATGAGGTAACCCACCTAGTAAAACTCTTCATCCACAACTGATGTTGCCCTCACCTGAAATAATCCCTTTTTCTGTTTATGACTTCCTTGTTCTACCTTTAAAAACCTTTCCCTTCCCATAGCCCTTGGAGCTCCCCTCTACTTGCTAGATGGGATGCTGCCCCATTCAGGAATCATTCAGTAAAGTCAATTAGATCTCTGGATTTCTAGATTGAAGTTTGTTTGATTTTTTTTTAACAATCCTTTAATCTTCATGTCACCCTGCGAGACCCACCACAGCACAGCCGTCAGTATTTAGAAAATCCAATTGTTTAAAATGTGAGGCTGCATTTTCTTATGGAGTCAATACATATTCCAGAAGGTCACAAGAAGCTCCAAAGTAAACATGGCAAAATGTATATGGGACACAAATGATCATCCCAAGTGATCAGGAGCAATCATTACCTATGCTCACACCCTGATTAGGGTGGGGGGCTGGGCAAAGCCTAAGTGTACTCTGTTAAGATTGGTGCTGATGGGGCACCTGAGTGGCTCAGTGGTTGAGCCTCTGCCTTCAGCTAATGTCATGCTTCCAGGGTCCTGGGATTGAGTCCCACGTCAGGCTCCCCACAGGGAGCCTGCTTCTCTCTCTGCCTGTGTCTCTGCTAGTCTCTGTGTCTCTCATGAATAAATAAATAAAAATCTTTAAAAAAAAAAGGATTGGTGCTGCCACTGGGGTGCTGACTTCAGTGCTTTTCCCATTTTGCACATGAGGCTACATCACTAGTAATGGGGTAGAATTGCTCCATTTTCTGTGCTTCTGGTCGCAACATTGCAGGGCTATCATGCATACAAAGTCTTATATAAAGGTAATCTTTTTACATGTTCTATTAAAACTCTTTATATCCTGTACAAAAGGCCACAGCTCAGGTCAAGCAGCCATTCCTCAGAGCTCTGGTTCCCTGTGGTACTCATGTCATTGCCCCACCCCTGCCCTTTCAGACCCAGAAATGGCAAGGACTCCCCACTGTCTATAGTCCCTGGGTGCATTACCTTCCCTTCTTTGTTTCCTTACCTCCTCCCAGGTCGCTGAAAATAGTTCATTCATTAAACATTAAATATTCCTTAATGAACCATTTGAACGTTTCACACCAGAACCTTGGCTGATATTTCCCTTGATCCTTCAGGATGGTTTTTACCTTCAGTTATATTTTGTCTGATATCTCTATTACCATACATGCTTTCATTGAGTCATCAGTATCACCAGATAGTATTTACCTTTCAGTAAATCATTTTACCCATTCATGATTGTTATCTTAAATTAGCAAATCAATAGCTATGTTCTCCTTCCAAGGATATAAGATTATTTGAACCACTTTTTCTATTATTCTCTCATATATCCTAACATCCTATATTAATGTTTGGAATCTTAGTTTGATCTTGATATTTAGCTTTTTAAATCAATACTTATTTACATTTAACAATAGCCTTCACTAATGACTCTGTTCACTACTTTATGACTTACACAGTTTCTTTCTGGATTCATTTCCTTTTACATTATTATTCTGTAATACAATATATAATTCATTGAATTCTATGATTTCTATTCTGTAATTAATTCTATAAGGACCTGTAAATGGTAAAATTTGAGAGGATTTTATATACGAAAATTTATCTTATTCTCAGTTTTTAAAATTTATAGTTTGGCTGGGTATAAAATTCTAGATCCAGAGTTACTTGGTCTAAGCAATTTGAAAATATTGTTTAATTAACCTTCTTGGGATCCCTGGGTGGCGCAGCGGTTTGGCGCCTGCCTTTGGCCCAGGGCGCGATCCTGGAGACCCGGGATCGAATCCCACGTCGGGCTCCCGGTGCATGGAGCCTGCTTCTCCCTCTGCCTGTGTCTCTGCCTCTCTCTCCCTCTCTCTCTGTGTGACTATCATAAATAAATAAAAATTTAAAAAAAAAAAAAAAAAACCTTCTTGCCTCCACCTTTGCTGCTGAGATTTGTGATTTTATCAGAATCTTTTTCCATATAAATAGTGCCTTCCCCCCTGGTAATTAATAGTACTGTTTCTTAATCCTTTCATATTTTGTCATATCATAGGAATGTAATTATGATTCATTTTTGTTTCATGGTGGCTTGCTCAGCTACACATTTGTGTGATCTATTTAAAGTTGAATTTCTTTCTTCAGTTTTAAACATCTTTAACATCCATGGTGTTGATTAATGAGCCACCAGTATCACTAAGAAAATCTATTTCTGACACTTCTAGTGAGATTAAGCCAGAAATAGCCAAGACAAACTTACATAAGAATAAAGCTGGAGAACTTACACTGTCAGGTTTTAAGACCTACTGTAAAGTTATAGTCAAAAAAGCCAGCATGGTGTTTATGTAAGACTAGACATACAGGTTAATGAAACAAAATATTGAATCCTTATATAGAGACTCTCAGGATTTTCAACAAAGATACCAAGGATTCAATATATACATAAAATACTTTTCAATAAATGGTGCTGGGGCATATGTATATCCATATTAAAAAATAGATGACCCATGTATCATACCATATACAAAATTAGTTTAAAAGTAGTTATAGACCTAAATTCAAACATAAAATAATAAAGTTTCTAAAAGAAAAAAAAAGAATGCTTATTTCTTAGTCTTGATAAAGGTACTGTAGTTGTGTAAGATACTAAAATTAGAGGAAGCTGAGTGAAGAGTTTAGGTAAACTCTATAATGTTTTTTGCAACTCTTTTTGTAAATATAAAATTATTTTTTATTTTATTTAAATTCTATTTGCCAACATATAGTATAAAACCCAGTGCTCATCCCATCAAGTGCCCTCTTTAGTGCCCATCACCGAGTCAATATAAAATTATTCTAAAATAAAAAGTAAAATATAGGGCATAACTTCATAACTTTTGGCTAGGCCAAGATTCCTTAGGTAACAACAAAAATTACCATTTGAAAAAGAGAAAATTATTAAACTTGATTAAAATTAAGAACTGTTGGGATGCCTGGGTAGCTCAGTGGTTGAGCATCTGCCTTCAACTCAGGTCATGATCCTGGAGTCCTGGGATTGAGTCCCACATCAGACTCCCCACAGGGAGCCTGCTTCTCCCTCTGCCTGTGTCTCTGCCTCTCTTTCTGTGTCTCTCATGAATAAAAATAAAATCTTTTTAAAAAATTAAGAACTGTTCATCAGAAGACACCATAAAGAAAACGAAGAGGAATACTACAGACTGGTGGAAGAGGTTTGTAGTATATATATTAAACCAACAATATGTATGCAGAACTCATAAAAAACTCCTAAAAATTAATAAGAAAAAGACATGCAGCTTATTTAGAAATGGTTTTGATCTGACAAAGAGACTAACCAACTGACCAATAGGCACATGAACATGTGCTCAACATCATTAGTAATCAGGGAAATGCAACTTAAATAAGATACCACCACACACCCAGTGGAATGGCTAACATAAAAAAGACTGACATTATTTGGTGCTGATAGACATGTGGAGGAACTGGAACTTCAAAAATTAGTGGTGGGACTTTAAACTGAAATAATGCTTTGGAAAACCTTTTGCCAGTACTCTATAATACAGAAATTATGCTTCTAGGTATATATAATATATATTATATATACCATATATATATAATATATGTTATATATATACCATGGTGTATATATACCATATATATCATATATATATAGCATATATATCATATATATATATATATATATATATATATCAGAGGGAAAAAGTGACATGAGTCTGCAAAAGATATGTACAAAAATATTTATAGCTTATGTTAGTAGTTTAAGAATAGTTCATAGTTATGTTTATAGTTTAAGAATATTTATCCACAAAGATAAAACTGAAAAAAATTAAATTATCAATAGTAAAATGCATAAACTGTGAAATGTTTAAACAGAATAAAAACAAATACACACAATAATAAAAACAAATATGCTGTTTCTACATGTAACAAAAGGGATGAATCTTAGATATCCTGTTGAGCTAGAAAAGTCAGACAAAAGAAGTTCATTCTATGTTATTTCAGTCACATGAAATTCAAGAACAGGCAAAAAATAATTTATAGTGATACTAGTTAAAATAGAAATTAACCTCAGAATGAGTGTGGGTAATTTGATAGGAAGGGGCAGATGAGAACCTCCTAAATGCTGGGGATAATTTACACATTGACCTGAGCTGTGGTTACATGTGTGTCTAAATATATAAAAATTCATTGACATGGGAGTTCCAGAGAAAGAGGAGAGAGCAAAAAAGGAGCAGAAAAAATCTTAATAACGTTTGAAAACTTAATAAATTGATAAAACAACTTCATATTCAAAATGTTCAATGAAGCCCAAGTAGAATAAATTCAAAGAGATACATGCTTAGATTATAATCAAACTATTAAAAGCTAAACCAAAAAGAAAATCTTGAAAGTGGCAAAAGAGAAGTAACTCATTATGTACAAGGGATCCTCAGTAAGATTAACAGAAATCATGAAAACAATAAGATGAGATATTCAAAGCCCTTGGGAGAATAAAGGACTATCAATCAAGAATTCTATGTCCAACAAAATTATCTTTCAAAACTGAAAAATAAATTAACAAAAGCCCAGATAAACAAAACAAATAATCCATTGCTAGAAGATCTGCCCTACTACATAAACAAAATAAATAATCCATTGCTAGAAGATCTGCCTTACTACATAACTAACTACCTAACTACATACATACCTAACTACATAGGTAAATATAAAAATAGTACAAATATGTTTTTTGTTTATAGCTCTTTCTTTCTCCTGTCCTACAAAGAGCAACGTTTCTTAATCTCTATTGACGGGCACAAATATAAATGTATAATTTGTATGACAATAATAGCATAAAGGAGGGGGAGGGAATATAGTTTTATAGGAGCAAAGTCTTATATATTATTGAAATGAAGTTCATATTAAACCAAACTATATTATCATAATTAAAGGTGTTAATTGTAATCCCCAGGGGCTCCTGGGTGGCTCAGTGGTTGGGAGTCTGCCTTTGGCACAGTTTGCAATCCTGGGGTCCTGGGATCGAGTCCCACATCAGGCTCCCTGCATGAAGACTGCTTCTCTCTCTTCCTATGTCTCTGCCTCTCTTTGTGTCTCTCACGAATAAATAAATAAAGTCTTTTTTAAAAATTGTAATCCCCAGGGTAAGTACTAAGAAAATCACTCCAAAAAAATAGTAAAAGAAATGACAAGGAAATTAAAATGGTACATTGGAGAATATATATTTAACACAAAGGAAGGCAGTAAGGGAGGACTAGAGGAACAAACAAGACAAGGCAAAGAACAAAATAGCAGACATAAATCCTACTTTAATGCTAATCACAATAAATATAAATGGATTAATCATTTCAATTAAAAGGGGAAGGTTGGCAGAATAGACTTTTAAAATTTAAAAACATGATCCAACTATATTCTCTATATACAAGAGATATACTTTAGATTCAGAGACACAAATAGCTTGAAATCAAATGGGTGGAAAAATATATTCCATACAAACGGTAACCAAAAGATAGTTGGAACAGCTATACTAATATCAGATAAAAGCACTTTCAGACATAAATTGTTACTAGAGACAAAGAAAGACATTTTATAATGACAGAAGAGTCAATCCATCAGGAAGATACAACAATTACAAACATATATGCCCATGACAACAGAGTCCCAAAATACATGAAGCAAAAACTGATAGAATTGAAGGGAGAAATAAACAATTCAACCACAATAGGAGGCTTTGATACCTCACTTTTAATAACAGAATAACTAAACAGAGAACAGAAGATGTGAACAAAACTGGAAACCAGCTAGATTTAACAGAATCTCTAAAACACTCTACACAACAATAGCAGAACACACTTTCTTCCCAAGTGCCCATGGAACATTCTCCAGGATTGATCAGTTGTTACACCATAAAACAAATCTCAATAAATTTAGTAGGACTCAAATCATACAAAGCATGTTCTTTAACCACATTGGACTAAAAGTACAAATCAATAGCAGAAGGCAATTTGGTACATTCACAAATATGTGGATATTAAGCAACACACTTCTAAATAACCAGTGGGTCAAAGAAGAAATCACAAGGGAAATTAGAAAATACTTTGAGATGAATGAAAACAAAATTGGTTGCAGTGAAAGCAGTGCTCAGAAGAAAATTTTTACCTGTATACAGGAGCTAAGACTATAAGATTGTTAGAAGAACACATAAGTGTAAATCTGGATGATCATGGAATTAGGCAATGATTTCTGGGATATGACACCTAACATACAATGAAAAATCCAATGAAAAATAGATAGATTGGATTTCGTCAAAATTAAATCTTTTTGTGCTTCAGAGAAAACCATCAAGAAAATGGAAAGATCCAAAGAATGAGAGAACATATTCAACATATTTAGAAATCATATATCTCATGAGAGACATTTACCTAGAACAGATTTGTTAAAAAATCCTACAGCTCAACAATAAAAAGCGAAAAGCCCAATTTAATAATGGGTAAAGTATTTGAATAGACATCTCTCCAAAAAAGATATAAAAGTGGTCAATCGCCTTATAAAAAGATGTTCAAGATCACTGGTCCTTAGGGAAATGCAAATCAACCACAAGTATGTCATAGCCACTCAGGATAGCTACAATAACAAGATGCTAACTAGTGCTGCTAAGGATGTGGAGAAAGCGGGACTCACACATTGCTGGTAGGAATGTAAAATGGTGCAGCTGCTCTGGAAGACAGTTCCCCACTTCCTCAGTGAGTTAATTATAGAGTTACTGTATGACCCACCAACTCCGATCCTAGGTTTATACCCAAGAGGAACAAAAACAAACATCCAGCCACACAAAAGCTTGTACATGAAGGTTCATTGCAGCGTTAGTCACAGTAGCCAAAAAGTGAAACAAACTAAATGTCTCCCAATCATGGGTGGATAATAAAAATATGTCCAAACAATAAAATACTGTGCAACCACAAAAAGGAATGAAATCTAATTCATGCTACAACATGAACAAACCTTGAAAATATTCCACTCAGTAGAAGAAGCCACGCATTTATATGAAATGTCCAGAGCAGACAAATTCATAGAGACAAATTAAATTAGTGGTTTCAAGGGGCTGGGGGGAAGTGAGAGATGAGAGTGACTGCAAATGGGTATGCAGTTTCTGTTTGCGGGGATGAAAATGTTATAGAATTAGGTAGTGGTGATTCACAAGCACAAGCTTTAACTGTAATAAAAAACATTGAATAGTATAATCTAAAAGGGTGAGTTATATGATATATGAATTATGTCTCAATAAAAAGTATTCATTGAGCTATACACTTAACATGCACTTAATGTATATATGCCATTTTGCAGTAGAAAGTAAAAAGGGGGAAACATTTAGATTAATCTAGATTAAAATAAAATCTTTAAAAATGTGCATCTTAGTCCATAGATATAACAATCAACTGCAATGCATCATTATTGATTGATCCTAGGGTTTCTTTTTATCTATAAAATATGTTCTAAGGACATTTATGCACATTTGAATATGGAGTAAAATAAGTATTAGATGTTATCATGGAACTGATCACTGTTGCAGATAAGAGAATGGTATATGTGAATGCGGGAGAATGTCCTGATTTGTTGCAGATGCCTCCTGGTGAATCCCAGTATTTCTAATGTATTTTTCAGTAGTTTAGCAGTGTGTATGTGGAGAGAGGGACAGAGAGAGAGAAAGGGAGGGCGAATATGGAGAAATGTTAATACCTATTGAATTCAGACAGTGAAGCATGGATGTTCTTTTTACTTATTCGCATATTAAAAGGTTTTGGTTTTGTTGTGTTTTTAAGAGAGAGAGCACACATACGAGTAGGGTAGGTGGGGAGGCAAAGGGAGAGGGAGAGAGAATCTTAAGTAGAGCCCAGCTCTGAGCCTGATGCCTGGCTCCATCTCACGACCCTGAGATCATGACCTGAACCAAAACTGAGAGTCCGATGCTTAACTGACTGAGCCACCCAGGAGCCCCTGTTTAAAGTTTTTTCGTAGTAAAAATGTTAAAAGGATAGAGATGAGAGAGAATGGCTGTGAATGTTTGAGTTCTCCTCCGTGGCCAGCCCCACGGAGGGTCCCATCCCAGTTGCCATGTGTGGGCCGGGTTCCAGGCAGAGTGCCAGCAGCCTCTCCATCCTAGTTGTGCCTAGTGGAGCCATGGCTCCTGGGGAAGCCCTGCAGAGCTGGTTCCACACTGATCCCTGGCAGGCAGTGGGAAGTGCTGGTCAGGCTGTCCCGATCTCAGGCCTGGGAGGAGGCAGTGGTTATGCTACCACCCGCAGCTTTTGGAGGTCAGGTCCTCACATTCATTCAGATGAGAGTAGTTGATTGGAAGCTGACTCCATGAAAGGAAATGCAGTTTTCCTAAAACCTTGTTGTCCTCATTCAGAAGTGAAAAATCCTGGGGTGCCTGGGTGGCTCAGTGGGTTAAATGTCTGCCTTAGACTTAGGTCATGATCCCAGGATATCAGGATCAAGTCCCAAGTCAGGCTCCTTGCTCAGTGGGAAGTCTACTTCTCCCTCTCTCTCTGCCCCTCCCCCCCTGCTCATGCCCTCTCACTCACGCTCTCTCAAATGAATAAATAAAAAATCTTTTAAAAAAAAAAGTGAAAAATCCCAAATGAGCCTAGGGCCTATTCAAAAATAATATGCCAAACTGGAATCAGCTCTAAAGAATATCACCCTGGGGAAAGACTCACCAGGAGAATCAAGATTGGAAGAAAATTCCGAGGAGCTGGAGGACAAACTAAACCCCAATGGAGGAATCACCTCCCCAAGAATGAGAGGCAAGTGGAGACAGCCTAATACTCAGCACGTGGAGAGGGAATGTCCCACACTGCTACCCAAAGTGACTGAGGGTCAGGGCAGCACAATCATCTCCTCCCTGTGGGGCATGAGGCCCTGGGGCTGTCCCCAGCATGGCCTCTCACCAATGCTTCTACTTCCATCTGAAGCCAGAGCTGTCCCCTTCCCTCTGTCCCCTCTCCCTGTGGATTTGAGGGACTAGCTCATGAGAAGGCCTCTTGCCCTCTGCATCCTCCATAAGAAGGGCCTATGGACACCCACTTAAAGCTCCTTTTCAGGCTGGCTATCCATCCTTCACATCTCAAACATGGAGCTGAGCTCCTTCAGCTTAATTTAAATTTCTGAACCCGGAAATGTACTCACGATGCTTTAGGTTCTATCTTGGCTTTATACCTGTTTTTACAAAGACTCCTGAGCTGTCTGTCATTATTAGTTTAAGAAGCAGTCTGGTTGTAGTGGCTCAGAGCTGGAGGGACTGAGGAATATGGGGGTGGGGGGTCCTCCTGGGGTAAGGAAATACACCAGAGGCCAAGGTAGCCAGGTGCTGGCTTCCCATTTGGGGATCAAAGTTGGGGATGTGTGCCATTTGACCAAGGTCAGATTGAATGTGCTGGGGCAGCTGGAGGGAGATGCCCCATCCAGAGAGGACCACCAAAGGGCATCTACATGTGAGTCCAATCTCATGCCCACCCAATCTCATGCCCACTCCCCTTGGGAGGTAGATGCTGCTATGACAGTCCTCCCTCCCACCATGACTAAACCAGTAGGATCCAGGAAATAACGTTGTGACATACATTGGCTGTCACTATACTAAGGCTAATTCCTAAAATATATTTTTTTCAGAGCTCGCTTATGTCCCCAAAGCCCAAAAGTAAAGAGCTGGTTGCACTGTGAGAAAGCTGAAAAATACAAAGGGCAGGGACGGTCACTTCTTGCCGCAGTCCCACACTCAGAGGCCTACCAGGTAGCCTCCGTGTTGGAGAGACAGACGAGGCCGGCAGAGGCAGGTGCCCATCTCCCATCTCCCTAGCCCTACATGGGCATCTGAACTGGCTCTGGGGTTACTTTCCCCATTTCAGAGAAGAGATTCCAGCCTTTGGCTCTGACCTTCCTGGGCACACCACTGGCCCAGGGTGTGGGCATGTGCTAATACTGACCACGTGGAGACCTTCAGTCTCTGAAAAATGGATGTTTTCATCCTTTCTTGTTTTTCTACTTGATCTGTCACCTCTTGAGATGTGTGTGTTGTTAAACCCCTTATATTAATGGATTTATTTATATATTTTGAAGCTTCTTTTTTAGGCCAATAGAGGTGATTTATTCTTGGTGGAATGTGCCTTTTTATCAAAATTAAGTACATTTCTTTGTTCTTTTAACACTTTTGCCCTCAATCATGTTTTCCCACATAACTTGGTTACATTTTCCTTTTTGTCTACATTTGTCTGTTGTGTCTTTGTATTATTGTCCTTTTCCCGTTTTTCTTTATTCCATTATAGGTACACCTTTTGTAAATAAAGTATAGCTAGATTTTGTGTTTTAATCCAATTTGAGAGGCTCTACCTTTTAGGAGATTAATATAATCCATTTGCATTTATTCTTTCCAGTTGTTTTTTTCTATTCGTTACTTTTGGTGTTTTTTCCCATCCTGACATTCCTCACTTAATTCCTTTTGTTCCATTTTCCCTCTCTACTTCCTTGGAAGTTATACCTTTTATTTCTGTTCTTCTAGTCATTACCTTTAAATTAACACTACACACATATTATTGAAATTTTAGTGTTAACTGACATCTGTATTCTTTCTCCCAATATATGCTAGTCTCTCAAAATCCTTTCATTTACCCCTTCTTGCTGACTCCAATGTTATCATTGGAAACTTCCATCTAATTAGTTATATCTTGCTTTAATTGATACTATATGGTCCTATCATGAGGATTTCTGATGTTCTCACCATCTCAGTGTGGTCCTTTATGAGAGAGCCATGTGGATTATTCCACTTATAGTTCTATCAGTTTTGCTTTATAGATATTCAGGTTTGTTATTGCATAGACTAAGAGCTATGCTCACAATATCTCTTTGGTGGTTGTTCATGTATGAAATGTACATCTTGGCGATAATTTTTCTACTTGCATCCCAAGCCCCCTTTTCTTCCCTGCTTGGTACCCCAGAGGCTGGCCTTGATGGCCTGCAACTACTAGACCCCTACCCTCTCTGACTCCCAGGAGTCCAGAAGGTTGAAGGGGAGTGAGCTCAGTTTCCAGATTTTCCCACCATCCAGTCTCTCCCTGCAGGGCTGTGGGCTGACCATAGCTGTATTTCTTATCAAATAGTGTAGCCACTGCCCCCTCTTTCAGCCACAACTGCCCTGGGTCCTGAGAACATCACCCTCTCCTCATCCTCTGGAGACTGTGGCTAGTCCTTGGGTGCCTCGCCATCTCTTGTTGGTTCCTTCAGTCCACCAATACCTCTGTAAATAAATTTTTATTTCACTAGTCACTCTTCTGTTAACTCTTCAAGTGTTTGCTTCCAGAACATGGCTGATGCACTATCTTTGATTCTTTCAATTGATTTTTGCCCTGTATTTTATTTTGTCCCATACTACTACTATACCCTCCTTCTTGTGTGTTAATGTTTACCGGTCAGTCTTTATCTTTTAATAGACATGTTTAACCCATTCACAGTGGCCACCCTTAATTGAGTGAATCAATACCATTATTCTTCCTCAACAGATATTATTTCCTTAGCATCATTTTACCCCTCTCTGCTCTTCTCACATATCCCAAACTATTTTCAATGAATATTTCTGTAAACCAAATACCTTTAACGTATATCTCTGCTCATCATTGCTTCTTGTCTTTTCACAACTTCCTCCTGGATTTTTTGGGTACCTGCTTTATTTTTTCAGTGAGATCTGTGAGGATGGCAAACTTATTAGAACACTTTTATATTCAAAAACATCCTCACCTTCATTGTCAGTCTTTGTTCATGGTGTGGCTAGGTGTAGAAAGCTAGGTGCAGAGTTACTGTGTCTTGGCACTTGAAAGACCCCGTTCTTTAAATTCTTCCCTTCACTTTTGCTTTTTTCATTTGAATCCCATTCC